>NC_083442.1:21837827-22472083 GCF_020745735.1 Hemiscyllium ocellatum
GGCAACATTTACTAAAAGCTGTAAATGAAAATAAACTAAATATAACTACAGTATGTGAAAGCCTTAGCTATGACTAGGGAATAAGGCAAAATACTGCAATAAATTTAAAATGAATCAAGTTGTACTTTGGATAATACTGTACCTGTTTACTTATCCTCAAAATAGATTTACCACAAAATGAAAGGATTTGTACATATAGATTAAAACAAAAATCATTTTTATGAAACGCTGTAACTGTTACATAACAATGACCAGAGTGATTCAGAAACATTGCACTGATCGATTCTACAATATAACAAAGCACCAGTGAAATATTTCACAATGTTACTGGACAGATAGAATGTTAACATTTAAGTACAAACATTTCACTGTTTCTTTTCAAAATAACTGCAATAGCATTGTGTGCTGTGTTTACATGGTACCCAATGCAATTTTACACTTCAAAATTACAAACTATGAATCAGTGATTCCACAAATTGGCATGCTCCAAACAGTCAGATTCAAACCCCTTGCTGTTTTTTGCTCTCACTGTATCACCCAGCTCCTACACTACACTATTTTGGTTCATCAAACACACAAAATCTAGCTCTGCTGCTTTGCTACCAGCACAACATACCTTTGGCTCATCAGCGAGACCAAATGGAGTGCAATCAAAACAAAAATACCTCCAATATATTAAATTAGCTTCCATCAGCATAAGTGCAATGAAACTTCAAGTCTGTACTACCAACAGCACAGTCAGCAATTATTTTTAATTATAAGTTACTGTTAAATTAAAGAGTCGTTTTCTAAAAAAATTTGGATGCTAAAAGCACCATAATTTAGCTGGCACAAACAGCGAATTAAACCAGCAGCAATTCTGGTTACAGGGAGTGAAGATGAAAGGGCTATACAAAAATGGACATGTTACAGAAAATATTGAATTGTGAAAATTCACTCATTCATCTTCCAATCTTTGAAAACCACAGGCTCCAGCTGGCTTATCATTAGATGCAAAATCCACAGCCATCTGTGGGATTCAACTGGCCATTTCTCACACCAGCCTGCCTAGCAAGAGTGCATAACCTTGAAACTTAATTTGGTTTTCAGTGTCTTTATACATAAATGATTCAAAAGTAAGGCAGCATATCCATCGTAAGCAAGATTTCTGGCTGATATTTTGCACCAGTCTGGCTGCATTCTAACTGCTCCCCCAGGTGAGGTTTACTGCTTGAGAATTTGAGCTTTATAGACTGTATGGTTCAATATGTCAGATGCAATGAGACCAGAAAAAAGGAGCCATTCAGGACTTTTAGTTAAACATGTTCTCAAACCCCCTCCACCCCACTACCTCAAATGATTGCCTACTTAGCAGCCACAAGCAGTGCTATTGTTACCCTGTCGTCCCTTTAAGGAGAGCAAAAAGCCTGAAGTGATTCAAATTGCCGCTCTTAAACAACATAATTTTGTAGCTTTGATACAGCTCGTGCCAATTCTGATCAAAACCCCCTCTCTCTCAGGCTGTGCAGCCAACATTTGAAGGCCAAGCTAGACTTTTAGAGAGGGTACCACATAAACAGAGCAAAAACATTCAGCTTTCATCTCAAAAATGCAAACTTCAAATGTGAGTCAGGTTCCCATTGCTGGAAAGATAAGATATAAAACTAAAAAAAGAAAAACAAGCATGGTAAATCCTCCCCCAATGAGACAGACGAAAGGCCGGACCATTGGGTGCTGCAGTCCTGAATCATACATGCAGAGCAGTGACCAGGAGGACCAGAATTTTACTCAGGGAGGGAAACAGTTGGGTTTTCCAACTATACACTGTCCAGCATTAGATGAAATTATAAGCAAGAGTTCATCTATATATGGACATTAGGGAAAGACAGACAAGGTTTGGTTTTAAAGTCTCTCATAACCACCTTGTAAACATTCTTCATTCAACACCATCCATCAATTGTAAGCTGCTGGAGAAATGTATTACATATGGAGGGATGCACACACAAGCATCACTATACTTAAGATAGAAAATGCCAAAAGCAAAATAATTAGAGAAACAATACTTCTGTTGAAGTACCAGGAATTGTAGCAAATACATTGTGCATTTTTTTCAAACTCTAAATATAAACTAAAAACTGAATATGGAGGAGAAAGTGAGGTCTGCAGATGCTGGAGATCAGAGCTGAAAATGTGTTGCTGGAAAAGCGCAGATCAGGCAGCATCCAAGGAACAGGAAATTCGACATTTCGGGCATAACGTCAGGCATTCCTGATGAAGGGCTTATGCCCGAAACGTCGAATTTCCTGTTCCTTCAATGCTGCCTGACCTGCTGCGCTTTTCCAGCAACACATTTTCAGCTAAAAACTGAATATGCGCAACTATCTGATGTGCAGTAAGTTAGGTGAATGGTTAATGTTTGCCTGAAATGGCCAAATTACATTGGTATTATAACCACAATAATACCAATGAATTAGGGTGAGGGGTTTAGCACCTTAAAGGAATTGCTGCATTGCTATGCAGGTGGTGAATATCTTTGAACCACAAGACTAGATTTCAAAGTCATCATGACAGATAGAAATCATCACCAAAATAATTTTTCAAAAATGGCATTACAATGCCTATCAGGATTCAGATGAACAGCTTGGCTTGGAATGAGAGATGGAACTGATCAGTAAATCTGTTGTTAAAGTGTTTAAAAACTCTGAATTTCCTCAAGTACTAACTGAATAACCATCCAGTATATTTTATATCAACATCCAGTCACAGCTTCAAACATGAGTTATATACTTTTAGAATACCAAACTTGTTTTTCCCTTTGTAGAAAATCTCATCTATGAAAAAATTAACTGGCTTGGAAAGTGAATAAAATACTAGTTCCTTTGGAAATAAATTGCCTCCGTTGAAGTAGTAAGTATGAACAGCTGTAGCTACCCAGACAATTTGACTGTCAAAATGGAGTATAATGACAGAGCTCTTTTGTGCAACTGGCTGAAATACTCTAAAATCCAAAACATTACAGAGGTATGCACAACTGTGGAGCAGCCCCACAAAGGGAGAGAATTTTTTTTAAGTGTACTCAAAGGACCATGCACATTAATTGATCTGACCATTTCAGCCTTTACAGCTATTGGTTGGGTTTTTTTAGTTCACTCTTGGGACATGGATTTCACTGACTGAATAAACATTTATTACCAGATCCTAGTTGCCCTCAACATGGTGGTGGTGGTGGTGGTGAGCTGCCTTCTTGACACTCTCCAGTCCAAGTGCTGTAGATTCACACAGGGAGGGAATTTCAAGATATGGTGAGGTGACTGGATGTGGTGCTCAATGAGCTGATTTGACCTGGATGGTGTCAAGCTTCAACTGCTGTGAACTACACCCATTCAGGCACCTGAGGAGTATTCAGCACACTCCTGTCATGTGCTCTGGAGATGATGGGCAGGCTTTAGGAAGTCAGGTGGTGAGTTACTTGCTGCAGGATTGACCTGCTCTTGTAGCCACTGTCTTAATGTGGTGAATCCAATTCAGGTTGTGGTCAATGGTCACTCTCAGGATGTTGTCAGTAAGGAATTCAGTGATGGTAACACTATTGAATGTCATGGGGCTCTGATTAGATTCCCTCTTACTGGAGATGGTCATTTCCAATGAAAAAAAACAATCTAACCATTTTAGCTCATTGAACATTTCTTCTGTTTTTAAAATCTAATTTAGTTTGTGCTGTTTCCAGTACCTTGGTTTAAAAAAAAAACCCACCAAATTCCACAAAAGAAACAATAGACATCATATTTCATAGAGAATCCCTAGTGTGGAAACAGGCTATTTGGCCCAACAAATCCACACTATCCCTGCAAAGATTATCCTACCCAGACCCTTTCCACTACTCTACATTTACCTTGACTAATGCATCTAGCCTACACATCCCTGAACACTATAACCATGCTAAATTGCCCAATTTACCTAAACTGCACATCTTTGGATTGTGGGAGGAAAGTGGAGAACCCGGAGAAAACCCATGCAGACATGGGGAGAATGCGCAAACCCAACACAGACAGACAGTTCCCAGAGGCTGGAATTGAACCTGGATTCTTGGTGCTGTGAGGCTGCAGTGCTAACCCAGCTGCCCTGTAAAATGTCATTTACAATGACATTTTTAATTAACCAAAAATGGCAATAAATATTCTAAAGTTTGCAATGTTATAGAGAACATTAAAAATCTCATGGGTTAAAACATTGAGATTTCCTTAATCCTGTTGAAACTGACAAAATAAACTTATTTTGTTAAAAAGAAAAACCTTCCCTAACACAAACCATTCAGTCATGTAACAAAATGAAAAGTCAACAATTTTCATGATATCAAAATAGGTTTACATGGGAAATAAAGAATTAATTTTGCTAAGTTTAAAAGATTTGGCTTTTCAACTCAGATGATTTCCTTTCCATTCTAACAAATACGATGGGAAAAATATCATACTGAATTAGTATTTTCACATTTTTAAATTCATCTCTGCATCTCTAGATCCAACTATAATTTTGCTGAAATGGTTATCAGACAACACTAACATGGTCTCATTTTTCTTTGTCATAATGAAACGTCTGTCAAAGGAACAGGAGAAACAAAGTATGTGACCTTCTGCTTTTCAAAATCATGGTTTACCTTCAACCTAAAGTTCAGTTTCCCAACCTCTGACCGTATCCCTAAGTGCCTAAAAACCAATTGCAGCCTTGAATATACTCAAAGACTGAGCATCCATCATCCACCTAAAATAGAAATTTCCTATCATTCTCAATTTCCCTTGAAGAACTAGCCCCTCATCTCAATTCTAAATGATCAACCCTTAGATTGTGCAAAGCTCGTTGATTCAAAAATCAGAGAAAAAAAGAGATCACATCCTGAGAGCGAGACAAGGCCCGAGTGTATAGTTTGGAGAATTTCAAAACAACGTGGGAATTCTGAAGGGAGGTGCTCGTTTTCTTTCCAGCTCATAGTTTGCAAGTTTGTTTTAAAAAAAAAGAGCTGGATAAACTGAAGCCCAGAATCTGGGGCCCAGCACGAGAGCAACATCACAGGTAAACCATCAATTCACTGGTTGTTGAAGCTACTAATTTGACTATTACAGAGGCTACTTTCAGATTGAACGTAAATAGGAGAAATATTTATAGGTTAGAAATGAAAAGACCAGTATGAAAAATCAAATCAAGAATTAGGTAATTAAAAGAGAGATGCCAGGTGAGGCGATGCGTTGTAACCGTACAATGTGGGAGTTGGTGGACCCCATTTTGATTCAGAGAGACCACACCTGTCGCAAGTGTTGGTTGCTTGAGCAACCTTGGCACAGAGTGGATGAACTGGAGTATAATCTTTGAGTTGTAATTATAATCTTAGAATCAGGATGGGAGAGTTACCTGGATGCTGTATTTCACAAGGCAGTCACACCCCTTAGATTAACTACCTTGAAAGTGGTCAGGGACTGGAGAATGTGACTAGCAACAAGGCATGTAGATGACCCAGGAGTAACTGCTGAAGGAACCTCAGCTTTTAAGCTTGTCTAACAGCTTTGAGATTCCTGCTCCCTGGTGAGAGTGGCACTGAAGGGAGGACAAGTTAACTGACCATAGCACCGTGGCATAGAGAGCCATTCAAGGGGGGGGGGGGGTGAAAAAAAAAAGAGAAATGTAGTTGTAATTAGGGATAGTTTAATCAGGGAAATGGGCAGGACAGAGTCCTGAAGGCTGTATTGCTTGTTTGGCTTCAGGATCTCAATGAAGCTGCAGAGGCTCTTGAGAGTGGAAGGGGTAAGAACGAGTTGTTGCAGTCCATGTAGGTACCAACACGGGTCGAAAGAGATACTGCTGAGCAGCTAGGGATTAAACTAAAAAGCAGAACCAAAAAGGGTAATAATCCTGGATTACTACCAGAATCATGAGCAAATTGGCACAGTCAGTAAGAAGAAAGAGGTATACATGTGGCACAAAGATTGGAGTGGGACAAATAGGTTTGAATTCAATGGACATTGCCAACAGGACAGTGGAAGGAGGGAGTTGGTCCTGGTGAATTGCATAACTCTGGTTGGAAGCAGTTTTCAGTTGCATGGAAAATTATGGAATTTGTTCCAGGATGGAGGGAGGGCTCAGAGGTTATTAAAGTTTCCAGAACAAGTAATAGAACATAAAGTATAGAAAGAGTCAGAATTCTAATTTCCGGCACAGCAGATAAAGGACAACTATGAGAAGGGGCAGGGTTGAGGATGTTGTAATTAAAAGCATGTAGCATATGAAATGGGGGTTGGGGGTGTGCATGTGCATCTGTGTGCGCATGTGGGGGAGGGGTCCACATGATGCAACCAAGGCTGACAAGACAGGTAGCATAAAACCGTACAATGTCGAGAAGACTAGTGAGAAGCCAGAGGATTGGGACACCTTTAAAAACTAGCAGAGATAACTAATAAAAGAATGGCAGGGTGGAGAGAGGAAAACACATAAGAGTAAGCCAGCTAGCAGTATTAAAGAAGAGCTTTTTTCTAAGCCAGCTAAATTGTTAGAGACAGGCAAGAGTTGAAGAGTGGACATTAGAATGCTAGAAAACATGGCTGACGAAGTAGTAAAGGGAAACAAATGGTGGAGGAATTGAACAGATACTTTGCATCAGTTTTCAATGGAAGACATCAACAAGGTACCAAGACTTCAAGAGGGTCGGGGTCAGTGGTGAGTGTAGTGGCAAACACTAAGGAGATGGTGCGGGGAAGCCTAGAAGTCTGATGGTGGGTAATTTACCTGGATCAGTGTTCTGAAGGAGATAGAGGAGTTTGGTGGAATTACTACAGTAAGGGAAGATGCCAGAAGACTGGAAAGTGACTAACGTAACCCCTATTATTTAGGAAGGGAGGCACATGCAGAAAGCCAAAGGCTGGTTAGCCTAATCATTGTTAAGGTTTAGAGTGAATTAATAAGGATAAGACTGCCTTATTTTCCATGCACATCTGCAAAGTCAGCACAACTTCTTCAAAAGGAGATCACGCCTGACAAAATTAATAAATTCTTCGGGGCTGTGACAAGCAGGTTAGACAATGGAGAGCTACTAGACATTATCTATTTGGATTTCCAGATAACATTGACAAGGTGCTAAATACGTTAAGAGCTCATGGTGTTAGGGACAAGGTATAGTATGGATAGAAGATTGGTTGACTGGCAAAAGGCAGATGTTAGGGATAAAGGAGTCTTTCAGAACGGCAGCCAGTGACGAGTGGCATTCTACAAGGGTTCATGTTTGAACTATAACTGTTCACGATATACATTAGTATCTGGATGAAGAAACTGTGGGAATTGTCACTGTGTTTTGAGATGACACAAAGATAGGTGGAGGGCAGGCAATGTTGAAGTAGTGAGAAAGCTGCAGGATTGGGAGAGGCTAGGAGAGAAGCAAAAGAAGTGACAGATGTGGGACAAGTGAGGTCGTGCACTTTGGCAAGAAGAATAGAGTTGTAGACTATTTTCTAAATGGGTACTGTTTTGGAAATCTGAAGCACAGAGTTGGGAGTCCAGGATTCTCTCAAGGTTATCATGCAGGTTCAGTTGGCAGTTAGGAAAGCAAATACAATGTTAGCATTCATTTCAAGAGGGCTCGAGTACAAGGGCAGAGATATACTCTGAAGCTATGAGGGACTTTGCTCAAACTTGATTTGAAATATTGTGAGCGGTTTTGGATTTCTATCAAAGAAATGATGTGATGGCATTGAAGAGAGTCCAGAGGATATTTACTAGAATGATCCCAAGGATAAACGGCTTGTCATATGAGAGCAGAGGACTTTCGGTCTGTATTGGGAGTTCGGGGGAGGGGGGTGGAGGAGGAGGAAGATCTGATAGTATTCTGTAATTTTTAAAGGGACTTTGATGGAGTTGACATGGAGATGATGTTTCAACTTGTAGGAGAAAGCTAGAACCTGAGGGCACAATGGGAAGGATTGACCATTTAAAATAAAATGAGGAGGAATTTCTACCGCCAGAAGGTGGTTAATCTGTGAAGCTTGTTGCTGCAGAGTGGAGGCCAAGTCATTGAGTATTTAAGACAGATTGATAGGCTCTTGATTGGTAAGGGGATCAAGGATTATGGGAAAAGACAGGAAGATGGCATTGAGAAAAGCATCAGCCATGACAGAATGGCAGATCAGCATCAATGGGCCAAACAACCTAATAATGCTTCTGTATCTTAGCCTGACAATGCCAGTCTAGAGAAACAGCCTCATGTACCCAATCGGGCCTCATGGAATCTTATTAATTTCAATTAGGATAAAATTTTCATTGTCACATGTTAAGACTGGAAACCCCCAAACTGTGCTATGCTAATCTCTATGCCATATACACAACAGGAGTTTAAAGGATCAGCTCACTACCACCTTGAGCAACAAATCTTTGCCGTGCAAGAATCCATGCATTCCAAGAATTTATTTTTTTAAATATTATATTAAAACATTACTAAAAAGGTGTTTTTAAATTTTAAAATAAAAATTTACTGCATAACTCCTTTAAATTCAAAAAAGTTTGCTATCCATTTATAACTAGGCATAATGATTCACGTGGACTGTCAAACTTTGTTTTTATTTCAGGAAATGATTTTCAATGTTCCACGATACCTTTCTTTTCACCCAGGAAGACTGTATATAAATAGCCTTGGTGACATCTCTAAGACATACAGGCTTAACATCCCCTGGTCAAAACATCCTGGATCGTTTTCAGGATCACTTTGACCTTGCAATGCCTCCACTGTCTTCCTGAAGATGATGCTGAATTACATGAATTAACATCCTCTTCAAGCCCAAGAGACAAAACTGACAAGATAGAGGAAGGTAGTGGAAACGAATGAATCCGTCGTGCTTCTTAAAAAAAGTACTCCGAGTCAGCCTATAGAATTTTCTCAATTTACATACTGCATTTGAGATGATTAAACCGTGAATCTGCACCATGATTTAAAGGATAATGTATTTGCAGGACAAATATCTAGTAAATCCTTTACAGTTAGTTTCATATAATTTCTACTGGTACTATTCAATTACTTCCAGTGTATTTGCTACCTTTCCTTAAGTTGCATAAAAAGCAGTAAATTGTTGACTTGACATAACTTTATTGATATCTCAAGCATTTTAAAAATAAATTTCCTTCATTTCACATCTCCAAATTTTAAGTCCCTCAATTGCAGCAATGAACAAATGTCAAAAGGGAAATTATGAGAGCTTTTGTTCCCTTTAGTAATGTATTGCATTCACCACTTACAACTCAGGCACAGCATTCTGCAAGACAAGCTCAAAATGGAAAACAAACAAGCAAAAAAAATTAAAAAGAAACACCATGTTATTACAAACTGTCCCCTTCAGAAACACCTGGTACTGAAGCATAATTTAAAAATAAAACAGCTGGGTCATTAAAGATGGGGGTGGAAAGGAAGGATTTTAGAGCAAATACAGCACTAAGTTTGCATTTGTTTGAGCTGGTAAACATAAATAATATTAAACATGTATTAACAGTTAACAGTCACTGCAAAAATAAAGAGCAATTTTCAATAATTTAGAATGATTGGCAACGTAATTAACTTGAGCATTCCCAGTTAGAAAACTTAAGCAAAGTAATTCAAAATGCAGTTGAATTGAATGTACTAAACACTGACCAACGGTATACCTTAATCCTTTGCTTCTATGACCACCCCTCATTTTCCCCCCATGGAAACTGGCTTTGACTGTTAAAGAATAAAGACTCTATTCTTCCTCTCCTCACTTCCCTCCTCCAAGGAAGGGGACACAGATATTGCTCTTACCAACTCCACCCCCAGAAAAAAAACCAAGTCAAGCCCAGCCCTTACAGCAGGGAGGACGAGGGTCAGAGATTCTGCTCTTACACACTTGGGAGCAGGGACACTGGAACTGTCCTAGCCCGAAGAACACCATCTTTACTCCCATCCTGTGCTTGAGAGCATCTGCTCTTTCCTTACACCCACAGGAGAGGGGTACAAATCCCCCTTAAACATCCTAGGGAGAGGTAACACTAGCACAGTTCTACAAAGGGCAGCCACCTAATGTGTCAGGGCACTGGCCAACTTATACCCTAGGGAAAAAGGCAGACATGGGCCCCTACAATTTCCCCCACACCCTCAAATTCTGAGGATGGGGCACTGGATCTACACTTATCCCCTGAAGAGATGGGGCCAGAATCTGTTATTACTTGATGGGGGCAGCACAGTGACTCAGCGGTTAGCACTGTTGCCTCAGAATCAGGAACCTAGATTCAATTCCATCCCCATGCAACTGTCTTATATAGAGTCTGCAGTCTCCCTGCATCTGGGTGGGTTTCCTCCAGGTGCCCTAACTTCCTCCCTAAGTCCAAAGATGTGCAGGTTAGGTGGCTTGGCCATGATAAATTGCCCACAGTGTCCAGGGACGTGCAGGTTAGGAGGATTAGCCATGGGAAATGTGGGGATGGGGGATGCAGGTCTGGGTGGGATGCTAGGGTCAATGTGGACTCGATAGCCTGCTTCCACACAGTAGGGATTCTATAATTACTGTCCCAGGAAGGTCCTGCTCACACACCATAGGGATAGGGGGCACTGGCCCCACTCCTACCAGGCAGAGGGGGCACAGGAGCCCTTTTTACTCCCCAGGAGGGTAGGGGAGACAATACAGGGTACAAGGCCCTCTTTTATCCCCAGGAAGGGAGGGGAGAGGAGGGGAGACATGGTACAGTGCCCCCTCATAACCCCAGCAGGGGAGACAGGTTACAGTGCCCCCTCAAAACCCCAGCAGGGGAGACAGGTTACAGTGCCCCCTCAAACCCCCAGCAGGGGAGGAGAGGGGAGAGGAGACAGGGTACAGGAATCCCCCCCTTACCCCTAGGAGGGGAGGGGAGGGGAGACAGGGTACAGGAATCCCCCCCTTACCCCTAGGAGGGGAGGGGAGGGGAGACAGAGTATAGTGCCCCCCCTTACCCCCAGGAGGGGAGGGGAGACAGAGTATAGTGCCCCCCCTTACCCCCAGGAGGGGAGGGGAGACAGGGTACAGGACCCCCCCTCCTTACCCCCAGGAGGGGAGGGGAGACAGGGTACAGGACCCCCCCTCCTTACCCCCAGGAGGGGACGGGAAGAGAGTGAGAGTGAGAGTACAGGCGCCTCCCCCCCATCATTCCACCCCGGGCCCGGACACTCACCGTTCTGTCCGCGGGCGGGTGTCAAGCTGAGGCTAAGCCAGAGCAGGGCGGACACAGCGGCTCCGAGCCAGGCTGGGCCCCGGGCCGTTGCCATGGTAATGCTGCTCGCCGTTCACTCCACCGCCACCCTCCTCCCTACTCGGTCCGCACCGAATGCGGTTCCCCCTCCCCCACCTGCTGATTCTAGATGAACCTGCTCTCGCGAGAGTCAGCACTAGAATGCGCGCGCAACCAGCGAACCTCCGACTGCGACGTTTAAATGGGGAGCGGGTCTCAGACCCGACCATTGGAGGCGCAGCGGAGCAGGTTTCCACACCCAGCCGCAAGAAGGTGCAACGGAGCAGGTACCATTCACGGCCACAGGAGGCGCTGTAAAGCACATCCCAGACCCACCCACAAGAGGCGCAGTGGAGTTGGTTCCACACGTGGCCATAGGAGGCGCAGTGGAGCAGGTCACAGGACATAGCCTTAGGAGATACACTGGAGCACATCCCAGACTCGGCCACATGAGGCGCAGTGGAGTACATCCCAGGCTCAGCCACATGAGGCGCAGTGGAGATGGTTCCACACGTGGCCATAGGAGGCGCAGTGGAGCTGGTTCCACACATGGCCATAGGAGGCGCAGTGGAGCAGATCACAGGACATAGCCTCAGGAGATACAGTGGAGCACATCCCCGACTCAGCCACATGAGGCGCACTGTCGCCAGGCCCAGGGACACTGTGGAGCAGGTTCCAGACCCAGCCACAGGAGGCACAGTGAGCAGAGTTTTTCCCAAGGGCTTTTGCCTGGAACATCAATTTTCCTGCTCCTTGGATGCTGCCTGACCTGCTGTGCTTTTCCAGCACCACTCTAATCTTGACTCTGATCTCCAGCATCTGCAGTCGTCACTTTCGCCTTATACCCAAGTTGACTTCTCCACCTCTTGATGCTGCTTGGCTTGCTGTGTTCTTCCAGCCTCCGGTTTTTCTGCTTTGGATTCCAGCATCTGCAGTTTTTTTTGTCTCTAACTAGATTCCAGATCCAGACACAGGAGGTGCTTTTGTCAGGTCCCAGACCTGCAGGCCTCAGGTCAGATCCCAGGTGGCAGTGCAGGCAGTTTTCAGACCCAGTCTCAGGAAGCACTGTAGATAACATCCCATATCTAGCCACTTGAGGTGCTGTGAAGCAGTTTACAGACATGCCATGGAGCCAAGTAGAGTCGGTGCCACATGTGGGTAAAGGAGGTGCAGTGGTGAACATCACAGACACGATCACAGGGAGGCACCATGAAGCAGGATCCAGACATAGCCATAGCAGGCGCTGTAGTGTAAGTCCCAAATCCGCACTCAGCAAGCGTTGTTCCTCGACCCAGCCACTGCCACAGGAGGCTCAGTGGAACAGGTTCCAGGCCTGACCACTGGAGACACTGTAGAGCAGGTTCTAGACCCTGTCACAGGAAGCACTGTAGAGCAGGTTCTAGATCCTGTCACAGGAGGCACTGTAGAGCAGGTTCTAGATCCTGTCACAGGAGGCACTGTGGAGCAGTTCTGGACCCAGCCACAGGAGGCACTTTGGTAGAGCTGAAGGATTTGCCACATGGGGTGTTACTCACCATCATAACTTGGAAACATATTGCCGTTCCTTGATTGATACTGGGTCACAATCCTGGAATCCTCTAATGGCATTGTGGGTGACCTACATCAATGAACTGCAGCAGTTGAAGAAAGCAGCTCATCTTCACCTTTTCAAAGGGCTGTTCGGGATGGGCAATAAACCCTTGTCCAGTCAACAACATCTAGTGAAATAATTTTTGAAAAATTGGTTTCCCCTTGGGCCCCCATTATTGTCCACATGATAGTGACTGCTTTTGATCTGAATATGATGTGTGGAATCACACTAACTGGAACACATTCCTTGGGCAGCAATCTCCTGCCTTCACAGCTAATGGGATAGACAGTCTTTCTTTGCTTGTCCTGCTGTTTTGAGAACACACATTGTCACCTGAGGTGGTGTTACCAGGAACATAAAGCACCTGACGGCATTACAGGCAGCCCCTTTGTGGCAAATGGCTTAAAGTCAATTTGTACACAAGTTGGATCACAATGCAGGACAGGGTAAAATAGTGGTTTATAAGTATAGGAAATGTTCCTATGTGGTAGACTTTTTTAATGACCTCCAGTATGGGATTGTGTTTTGAAATGCAAGAGTTCGTAACTCAGACATTCATAGATCGAGTTCCCCGCAGTTGAGATTGTCAGAAAAGATAAACTTTGTACCACATTATGGTGATGAACTGCAATGAGATGGCCACCATTCCATGCCTGCTGCAGGAGCTCTGGTGCTGTTCCACATTCTACTACAGGATGTTCTACGGTACTGTTCCTTCCATCTGAGTTTTCCTCAATACCACTCATCAATACAGTTTTTCACTGGACGCTTGTTAAAAATATTTGAAACCATACCTGCCGTAGGAAATTAAGTCAAAACAGAAAATTCAGGCAAGACAATGAGTGGTGACAGACTGAAGCATTAACTTTATTAGAGCAAACTATTGCTCTGCAAATAAAGCATGTTGGAAATCACAGCGGGTCAGGAAACATCTGTGGAGAGTGAGCAAGCTAATGCTTTGAATCTCGCTGACTTATGTTTCAGGAATGAGATGAAGGGCTCCTGCCCAAAACGTTGATTTTCCTGCTTCTTGGATGCTGCCTGACCTGCTGTGCTTTTCCAGCACCACTCTGATCTTGACCCTAATCTCTAGCAGCTGCAGTCCTCACTTTCATCTAGGTACCTATGTCAGGTCTAATGTAGTCTTCAGGACTCAACATTAGCTTGGTCTCTCTCTCTCTACAGATGCTGCCTGACCTGCTATGATTTCCAGCATTTTCTTTTTCAGCACATGTACTTTGTTTCTTCTTTTACTGTAATACTCTGAACTAATGAGTGTTCCCAGCACTTCTTTTTCTTTCAGATTCCCAGTATCAGAACTATTTTGCTTCTGGTAAGAAATTAAGCTTCAGTGATTAAAAGATTAATCAACATATATTGTGAAAATTTCATCTTATACACTTACTGTCATATTCCTAATTATAAATTCCCAGGTCTGTGTTCCAATAGAAACTGCCCTTGTAGGATGGTGGTTAATATATTCTTAGTGCCATGCATATCACTTCACCACTGATAGATGGATACAATTGTAGCAGCACCTGTTGAAGGTGTAGTTATACTTAAAAATATAGAGTTGAGAATTTGTAGTCTGCATCAAAAATAAACTCAGGATAAATGGCTTCAAAATTGAGATTGAATGCTGCCGCTCAGTGATTCTGTATTCTTGTGTTATTTTATGCTTAAATGGGTCCTGAAAACATGTGGTGACATTAGGAAAATTGGCTTATCTAAGTATATACACTTTTCTGATGAACATTTAACTTTTCCCAACAGAGCAGCAGAAGAACCTTTGAAAGAAATTTCTTAATGGTGGGTGGGGGGGAGTGGTTTCTCATAGAGAGCTATAAAATTCTTACAGGACTAGACAGGGTAGATGCAGGGAGGATGTTCCCGATGGTGGGTGCATCTGAGGATTCAGGATGGACCATTTATGATGGAAATGAGGAGACATTTCTACACCCAAAGAGTGGTAAGCCTATGTAATTCAGTACCACAGCAAGCAGTTGATGCCAAAGCATTTAATGTATTCAAGAGGTGGTTAGATATAACAGTAGGGATGAATGGTATCAAAGGTTATGGAGAAAAGCAGGATTAGGCTCTTGAGGTTGGTGATCAGCCATGATGATGATGAATAGTGGAGCAGCCTTGAAGGGGTGAATGGCCTCCTCCTACTCCTATCTTCCATGTTTCTATGTATAGACAGGAAATAATGATATTCCTGAGAAGCTAGTAGATGGAATGCAACTATCGTGCAATTTTATAAGTAATTTCCAAGTCTTCCACACTGTAGCATGTAATTTATAATGTGACACATTCTATATGATAATATATAATCTCTATTTTATGATGAACACGTAATCTAAATTTAACATGTAGTCTGAAAAGCAGTAACATATTTCTCCTTCATGATAGACATCTTGTTGTTTAAAACCAAACTTTAAGTTAATCCTTTGTCTTCTATGAACCCTTTCAAGGAGTTTGATGTGATATCAGCATGGAGGTCCACAGAACTGGCAACTCATGTCGTCATTGTTGGTGCTGTAGGAATGAAATGAAACAACTTTAACTATAATACACTAATAATTTGGAATGGATAAATGTTATCTCTAAGTTTCTAAGCTTGATAGGACATTAAATCAATTTTACAGGGAACTACCTGAGAATGAAAGTGAAAGTTTGTAAAACTGAAGAGCCTTCACAAGGCTGCATGATAATGCAAAGGCATTAAGGGAGCAGACTGAAATGATGATGTATGAGAGGAGGTGGTACTTAACCACAGTCCTAAATGCCCAGACGGCAGTTGAGAGTCAACCACATTGCTGTGGGACTGGAGGCACATATAGGCCAAATCAGGTAAGTTCAGATTTCCTTCCCTGAGGGACATTCGTGAGCAGAGATTGGTTTTACCAATAATCACAGAAGTTTTATCGTCATTATTAGACTCTTCACTGAAGTGTGCTACACGCACAGTATTTTCAGGCTATTTAGAAGTTGAAAAGGATATTTGCAGAGATTTGTTGTCCTATTTATGATGAGGATCTGCAATACAGGGACTGAGATAGTCAATGACAAGTGAACTGTAAAATCATTGTGATGAAATGTGGTAATTAAGGTTATACATTTTCATGCCACCTAATATCGGAGAGAGGCCATCGTAGATTGTCACCAAGTTTGCCTGCTAGTTTATGTTTGTAGCATTAGGTCTGTAATTGTGGTACCTTGAAATGACTGTTTTATTTCCATGGAGGGGAGCTATAACAGCAGTTCCTACTTGCTTTCCTCTGGGTAAGTTGGATTTTGTCAGATTCTTCTTGAAACATGGCTGAACCAAGTTTCATTTCCTGTCTCCATATGGACTAGTAACTGCAATGTTTTCCCCAGAGAGGTGGTCTACACTCCAGAGATTTGTAAGGCCATTTTTCTAGGGAATCCCTGTATTGATTTGTCCTGACTACCTCAACATCTTCTACGCTGAGAGAGTTCCTCACGGAGACTGGTTTGGGGATTCTGTAGTCATCCATGCAGAAGGTTTAGACAGCCCATCAAAGCTGAATTTTCTCAAGGGTGGTTTCCAGCTTCTGAGATACAATGAGGAACCTGGTTATTTTGTCCTACTATCAAATTCTCATGATAGATCTTTGGTGTGTTTTGTGGAAGCATTCCATAACTTTCAATATAGTATGAATTCTTTGACGTAACATGTTGCCCAAGACAGGAATTGAACCTGGGTCTCTGGCGCTGTGAGGCAGCAGTGCTAACCACCAAGCCACTGTGCCAGCCCATTATTCCATGGCAGTTTGTAATGCGTGATATATCATGTAATCAGCAATGCAACATATGCAGTCAATTCTTCTACACATGATGGTTCCGTTCTTATGCAACCTCACGCTGTACAAAAATCGCGCTTTAGAAACAGTGTCTTCAATTTGTCAATCGCCTTACAGCAAATTCACGTAGATACAACACTTATTACAACAGAATGGACCTGAGTGCGGTAATGCAATCTGTAAGATATCATATAATGTGTAATACAAATGTAATCTGTAATGCAATAAAAATGCTGCAATGTGGTTTTAATCTGTAATGTAATGGGTAACCTATAATGCAACACCTATTTTATAATTTATTGAATATTCTTTTATTTGCCTCTTCTATACTTTACATTTAAGAATCATATTTTTGTATTTATATTGAGTAGGAACCCCAAACTCTTTGCAAAACTAACCACTCATACAAATAATCAATGGTATACAGTTGATGTATTTGTTCCTGTGGCTTGTGATTCTCTCTGTCTTGACGTTCACCACTGTGCATTAAGGTTTCCTAAGAAAATAATCAATTTTGCAGGAAGCTGCTAAATGTACAGTAAACGTGTTAATGAAGTGGAATTTCTGAGTTTTGGCAGCTTGCAAACGATTTCCCTCAGCTTAATGTGCTGAGGCCTGCCAAGGGAGTGATGCCATGAGTAAATAATGCTGCTCTGGCAGAAGTCTGACCACAGACACCCTGCTCCGCCTAGTACCCAGCCCTCAGTCTGTTTGTGATAGTCATTATCACATCTGTGAAATGAGTAAAAACATTCTAATGCAGTCTGACAGGGATTTTTGCTTAAATTCTGTTCAAAACTGTCTGTAATGAGCTATTTTTATTTTATAAGCTGTTGATTGCGTGAGGAGCATAAGCAATAACAGAGTACTATATTGCTGCCTTGCAGCCAATGGGAGTCACAGGTTTTCATTTACAGGTCTTTGCCATAATTTGTAAATCATCCAACGTCAACTTACATTTGGAAAAGGGTCAATAGGGTGGAACGACAATAGTCAAGAGCGTGGTGCTGGAAAAGCACAGCAGGTCAGGCAGCATCCGAGGAGCAGGAGGGTTGATGTTTCAGGCATTATCCCTTCATCAAAAATGTGTAAATAAAGGGTGAATTGATGAAGGAATATCAGCCTTCATGGAGTCAATTCAAACAAAACTTGGGATTATCCCATATCTGTCATCACAACTGATGTTAGTTATCGCTTTTATGATTTGTCAACAGATTTGTAACCTGCCTAGATATGAACGCTGGAAACATATGAACATACAAATTAATAGCAGGAGTTGGCCATTCAGCCCCTTCAAACCTGCTCTGTCATTCAACAAAATCATTGTTGATCTGATTCTAACCTCAGATCCAGATTCTTTCCTAGCTCTCATAATATTTAGCCTTAAATCTTTAATCCCTTGCTTAACAAAAATCATTTTCCCTGTGTGGGGGAGTCCAGAACTAGGGTTTAGGGTGAGAGGGGAAAGATATAACAGGGACCTAAGGGGCAACCTTTTCATGCAAATGTGGTGCTTGTATGGAATGAGCTGTCAGAGAAAGTGGTGGAGGCTGGTACAATTACAACATTTAAAAGGCATCTGGATGGGTACATGAATAGGAAGGGTTGAGAGAGACATGGGCCAAGTGCTGGCGAATGGAATGAGATTAATTTAGGATATCTGGTCGGCATGGACGAGTTGGACCACGAGAAGGGTCTGTTTCCATGCTGTACAGTTCTATGACTCTGCCTTAATAATATCCAAGGACTCTGCTTCCACCACCTTCTCTGGAAGAGTGTTTCTAAGACTCAGACCCTCTGAAAACAAGAAGAAATTTATCTGATCTCAGTCTTAAATGGGCAATCCCTGATGTTTAAACACTGCCACGTAGTTCTTGCTTCTAAAAGTGGAAGGATCATATCTACATTTACTCTATCCTCAGCCTTCAGGATTTTATATGTTATAAGCTAGTCACCCTTTTTTAAAAAAAAACTCCATCAAATACAAGCCTGACCTGTCCAACATTTCCTCATAAGACAACCTGTCCATTCCAGGTATTAATCTGATGTTTTATTATTCCTTAAATGAGATGATCATTCCTCTGCACAATTCTTCAGATGAAGTCTCACTCATATCCTGTAGAAATAAATCACAACATCCCTACTTTTGACCTCAATATTCGTTCAAAAACAAATAGGGTTCACCCTGAATTGATTTAGAGATTTAATGACTCCGTGCCCTTGGCGCCTGGATGTTTATATTTATTTATTCAGTTATCTCTTCTCCTCCATGGAACATTTCCTTACTTAGTCATTTGTGAAATGCAGGACAAACTATTCAGAAACTATTACCTTTCAGCATCCATTTATTATTCCACATATACATGCTTATTTTGTCATCATGTCTTTGTTTTCATAAAAAGTGGCTGTGCATTATTATATAACAGTTTTACGTTATTCTTTCATGGGACTTGGGCATCAGTGGTATGCCAGCATTAATTACCCATCCAAAGTTGTCCTTATGAAAGTTGGGGTGAGCTGCCTTCTTGAATTGCTGCATATAAGATTATGAAAGGATTGGACACTCTGGCAGCAGGAAACATGTTTCCGCTGATGGGTGAGTGCCAAACCAGAGGACACAGCTTAAAAATACGGGGTAGACCATTTAGGACAGAAATGAGGAGAAACTTCTTCACCCAGAGAGTGGTGGCTGTGTGGAATGCTCTGCCTCAGAGGGCAGTGGAGGCCCAGTCTCTGGATTCATTTAAGAAAGAGTTGGATAGAGCTCTCAAAGATAGTGGAATCAAGGGTAATGGAGATAAGGCAGGAAGCAGATACTGATTAGGAATGATCAACCATGATCATATTGAATGGCGGTGCAGGCTCGAAGGGCTGAATGGCCTACTCCTGCACCTATTGCCTATTGTCTATTGTTGTAGGTAGCCCTGCTATACGATCAGGGAGGAAGTTACAGGTCTGAGACCCAGTGATACTGAAGAAATGGCAATGTATTTCCAAGTCAAAAAGTGTGACACTGGAAAAGCACAGTAGGTCAGGCAGCATCTGAGGAGCAGGCGAGCTGATGTTTCAGGCATAAGCCCTTCATCAACCGGGTTGGGGGGAGGGAAGCTAAAGGAATGAAATGGTTCCCAACTTAAAGTTGTTGAACTCAATATTAAGTGGTTGTGGGTTTGGATGGTGCTGTCTAACGATCTTTGGTGAATTTCTGCAGTAATTTGTAAGCTGTGTTTGCAAGGCAGGCACAATAAGGTGATGTCTTACTTGGTATCAAGATAACTTTGAAAGCACAAACCAACCCTGCAACCTCTACCAGTCAAAATGGTAAAAGCAGAAGGTAAGTAGGAACACCACTACCTCCAAGCTCCCCTCTACGTCACACTGCATCATGAACTTATATACCTCCCCCCCCCCGCCCCCCAGCCTCCAGCTCCACCCCCTCCTATTTATCTCTCTGCATCCTTGGCTCACAAGCCTCATTCCTGACAAAAGGCTTTTGCCTGAAACGTTGATCCTCCTGCTTCCCAGACGCTGCCTGACTTGCTGTGCTTTTCCAGCACCACACTCTCGAATCTGATCTCCAGCATTTGCAGTCCTCACTTTCTCCTTATATCCTTCATTGTCAACTGGGTTCAAATCCTGGAATTCCTTAACTCACCATACTGTGGCAGCACCTTCACAACATGGAGTGTAGAGATTCAAGTTGACAGCTCATCATAATATTCCAAAGGACAATCAAGAGGGTCCAACTAATTTTTAATGGTCCCAACATTCCAATAACAGCAGGTGTTTGTTAGCTGAGTAATTTGTAAACTGGTTTTGTAATTTGGCATGATACTAACATTGTGGATTCAACTTCTGTATTGATTGAGGTCACCGTAAAGACCTTGTTTTTTCAACCATATCTTTCTCTGAGGCACGGTGGCTCTTAGATGACTCATTCCCGAGCCATGCACATTCTCCGTGTGTCTGCGTCAGTTTCCTCTGGGGATTCTGGTTTCCTCCCACAGTCCAAAGATGTGCAGGTCAGGTGAATTGGCCATGCTAAATTGCCCATAGTGTTAGGTGCATTAGTCAGAGGGGAAATGGGTCTGGGTGGCTTACTCTTCAGAGAGTCGGTGTGGACTTGTTGGGCTGAAGGGCCTGTTTCCACACTGTAGGGAATCTAATCTAAAAAATCTCTCTCCGTTGAGAGAACAGCCAATGGACCACTAGGACTATGGAAAGTTTTCCACCACCAATGAATAAGTGAAGGAAATGAAACTTCTTTTCTGGAGTTTTGTCTGTTTTTTTGACATCTGATAAAATCAGCAGAAAACATTTTACATGAGTTAACTTTGGACTTTGTACAATTTGTGTTCCTGACTTCAACAGATGGGCTGAATAGCTAACACAATTCATCCACAATACAATGGTAGCTTTGATATTGACTGTTGCCATACGTTGCCCAAGAGGCAGGGTCTAAACCATCTTTTGATGAGCTGTTTCTTGTTTCTGAAGGTGTATATACTCTTTCACTGAAATCCCAGATAGCTGAGTCAAATGGAGGTTAAAATCAAGATGCATAAAAGCGACATTTGAAACCAGAATGAATCTGAAATAACTTTTCCTTTTTAACACCTATCTCATTTCAGCTACCTGACTCAGAAACTATCGATAGAAGCAGGGCCAATGAAAGAGAAAGTTTGTTTGTGTGACAGAGAGTGAAGGAGCAAAGCAAACAGCGATACAGAGGAAGAAAAAAAATAGAGAAAAACAAAGAAAGAGACAGGGAAAAACCGGAAAGAGAGACAGAATGAGATAAAGAAGCGATCGAGAGAGACAGAAAAAGTGATGAGGAGGCAGTAGGAGAGCAACATAGAAAGATGCGGAGACATACAGAGACAGAGTTGGAGAGAAATAAATGAAGAAAGAGTAAAGAAGGCAGAAGAAAAGACAGTGAAGGAAAACTTTGAGGTAGAGAGAGAGACGAAAAGAGACATAGCTAAATGAATGAACTGGCTCAAAGGTAGAAGACAGGGGATGATGGTGGAAGTGTTACTTTTCAGACTAGAGGCCTGTGACCAGTGGTGTGTGGGTGCTGCTTTTTGCCATTTATATAAATGATTTGGATGTGAAGTTAAGATTAGATTACTTACAGTGTGGAAACAGGCCCTTTGGCCCAACAAGTCCACACCGACCCACACCCCTACATTTACCCCTTACCTAACACTACAGGCAATTTAGCATGGCCAATTTACCTGGCCCGCACATCTTTGGACTGTGGGAGCAAACCGGAGAACCTGGAGGAAACCCACGCAGACACGGGGAGAATGTGCAAACTCCACACAGATTCCTGAGGCGGGAATTGAACGCGGGTCTCTGGCGCTGTGAGGCAGCAGTGCTAACCACTGTTCCACCATGCCGCCCTAAGAGGTATGGTTAGTAGGTTTGCAGATGACATCAAAATTGGAGGTGTAGTGGACAGTGAAGAAGGTTACGTCAGATACAAATGGGCCTTGATCAGATGGGCCAATGGGCTGAGGAGTGGCAGATAGAGTTTAACTTAAATAAATGTGAGGTGCTGCATTTTGGAAAGGCAAATCAGGACAGGACTTATACACTTAATGGTATTGTCCTGTGGAGTAATGCTGAACAAAAAGACCTGGAGTGCAACATTATAGTTCCGTGAAAGTGGGGTCATAGGTAGATAAGATAGTGAAGACGGAATTTGGTATAGAGTCATAGAGGCCTGTCACAAAGCTGGTTCATTTTTTCTAAAAGCTTTTCTCAAGATAACTGTGTCCTTGGTTTTGTTCAGAGAGGTAATACACTGCTCTCAGTTCCAATTAAATGGGTTTGGTATAGAGATTAAAGGGTATTGAGAGGCTTTTTTGTTAAGAGGTAAACAGATGAGACTTCAGGCCAAAGTGGTCATGTTTTAGAAGTGACCTGTATAACGATAGAGGAGTGGTCAGCTCTAGCTAACAGAGCAGTTTATATCAGTTCAGAACTAGGTGGGCATTCAACAGTGAGCTGTGTGGAAGCGCTCTCTCTCTCTCTCTCCTTCTGCTCTTCTAGCTTTAACCTGTAAGCATCTGTTCCATTTTTTAATCCTGTTTTTCAAGAGGGTTTGCTTATTGGGACTGTTGTGAATATTCGGAACAGCATAATTAAGTCTAGTTTGGATAGACAGAGTTCTGGAGGGGTTCTTGTAATAAATTTTTGTTTGTTTTAAAACCTGGTAGTCAACCTAGCTACCTCACTCTGTGTAATTTTCACTGTACACTTACCAAAACAAATTGCAAAATTATGATCTGGGTGCCTGCTTAAGAGTGTTCTGAGTGATCTGGCCTAGTCTATTACAGATTGGAGGCTCTTTGCGTGATTTTAAACAGTGAGTGGTGCTAGTGTCTTTAGTTTGAGTGTTGGTTTGGTTGGGCGGACAAAGCTTGGGATAGTAATGGCTCTTTCAGTTGCCAAAAATTTTCTGGAAGTGGATGCAGTGACTTTGGAAGTTTTGCAAAAGGTGAATAAGACCAAGCTACAGGAATTAGCAGAGAAGCTGGAATTGGACTTGCCTGCTTCTGTGAGGAAAGGAGAGATAATTACAGCAGTAGGTCAGCATTTAAATCTTTTGGAGAAACCATCAGAATCTATAGAGATGGCAAGGAGTCAGTTGCAAATGAAGCAGCTAGAGTTAGAGGTGAGAGATAAGGAAAGGGCAGCAGAAATGGAACGGTTTGAGTTATGATTAGAAGCAGAAGAAAGGGAGAAAGAGAGCGCGGGCAAAGAAAATGCGAGAGCTTTTGAACTTCAAAAATTGGCACTTAAAAAGGAAAGTCAGCTTAAAAGGCTAGAGGTGAAGGCTGAGGGTAGGCTCAGTGAGGAAGTAGTGCAAGCTCATGTGGAAGAGCAGAGAGCCAAAATGGCAAGGTTAGCACCTGAAGTGGCTGATGATTATGAGCTGGTCCATAAAATTCAGTTTGGCTTCCAAAATCAATTTCAGTCCATGAGGGGTAGAAATTGGGGCGTAGAGAAATCCTCACGTAGAAAGGGAAAGGTGGATCTCAGTGAAGATCATAAGGATAACTTAGCACAAGTCCCCTTGAGGGGGACAATGAAGTTAAAAATCTCCGGTGTTTTCATTGTTATAAAGTGGGCCACATGAAATCACAGTTTTGGTGGGCTAAGAGAAATCCAGATGTAGGAAAACCAGACAAGCCTGGAAGTTCTAGGAACAAAAAGCACAAGGGAAGTTAGACAACTGCCTCAGAGTCCACCAGATGATCAGAGGATTAAGGAGGAAGTGCCAGATCTCAGTAAAAAATATACATGCAATGATAAAGTTTATTCACACAGGCCAGGAGTAGCAGGTAAAGAGGTTACAATATTAAGTGACACAGGATCCTCTCAGTCTGTAATACTGAAGGATGAGGAGATTTGCACTCCTGAGAGACTACTGCCAGAAAAGGTTCTGGTAACAGGAATTCATGGTGAGACAAAAAGTGCTCAATTATGCAAAGTAAGGCTAGAGAAGTCCAGAGAAGAGCAGAAAATTTGCTGTAGGAGTACTGGACAAACTCTCAGCTCCAGGAATTTGTCCTTGTAAATGATATAGCTGATTCACCAGCATGCAGCCCACGCTAGTTGAAAATTCAATGGAGACGCAGGCAAGTGAAGACATGAAGGATGTTTCTCCAGGAATTTTCCCTGATTGTGTATTCACAAGATCACAGAGGCACATGCTGAAGCAGGAGAGATCAAAAGGCACAGAGAAGGAGGCTGACATAGCTTTATCAGAAACTTACTTTGATCAGATAAGTGGAACAGAGAAGGAGCATATAGGTAAACATGCAAATATCTTTAGCTCTGCCAAGCTGATTGAATTACAGCAGAAAGATAAAAATTTAAAACAGTCATATCAAAAGACATTTACAGAGAAAGAGCGTGAATGCCTTCCTGTGCGTTATTACTTAAAAAAATGATGTCTTAATGAGGAAATAGAGACCATGTATCAAGCAGATGAGAATTGGCAGAGATTCATCAAATTGCTTTGCCAGTAGGGTATAGAAAGGAGGTGCTGCGAGTGGCATATAAGCTACCACTTGGAAGTCATTTACGGGTGAGGAAAACACAGGCTAAAATACAGAGACATTTTTACTGGCATGGACTACGCAAAGATGTAGTTGAATTTTGCCAGACGTGTCACACATGTCAGCTAATTGGAAAACCCACAAGCAGTAATAAGACCCACACCATTAATTCCTATTCCAGTATTTGAGGAACCTTTCACAAGAATCTTGATTGATTACGTGGGTCCCCTACCTCAAACAAAAAGTGGGACTAAGTATTTATTAACAATAATGGAGATGTCAACTAGATTTCCAGAGGCAATCCCATTATGCAACATCACAGCAAAAATGGTTGTCGAAGAATTACTTAAATTTTTTTTAACTAGATATGGACTACCAACAGAGATCCAGTTAAATCAAGGATCAAATTTCACATCCAAACCATTCAAGAAAGTTATGGATAACTTGAGAATAAAGCAATTCAAATCTACTGCGTACCATCCGGGATCACAGGGAGCACTAGAGAGATGGCGTCAAACACTAAAGTCCATGCTGAGGGCTGATAGTCAGGATTATCCAAATGATTGGGATACGGGAGTTCTGTTTGTACTTTTTGTGATCAGAGATGTACCGAATGAATCGACCAAATTCAATCCATTTGAATTAATTTTTAGGCATGAAGTAAGAGGACCATTAAAATTGATTAAGGAGAAATCAATAAGTCAGAATTCAGAGACCACCCATTTGGACTATGTGTCAAATTTTGGAGAATGATTAAATCGAGCTGGAGAGTTGGCTAGACAGCATTTAAAAGTATTACAGCATACAGTGAAACAGAAGACGAATAAGTAATCACAAATTTGAAATTGGGCATACAGTATTGGTGTTACTTCCAGTAACAGGGGAACCTTTAAAAGCAAGGTTTAGTGGACCATATCAAATTGAGAGGAAATTGAGTGAGGTGAACTACTTGATAAGGACTCCAGACAGGAAGAAATGTCACAGAGTGTGTCATGTGAATATGCTCACAAAGTATTTTGACAGGGAAGGAAAGCAAGAGGAGAAGGTGTTAATGATTACAGCACAGAAGGAAGAACCAAGTTCAGAGGATTTCAAATTGGACATTGCTCAAATCAAATTGAACAATGAGGAAGATATCAAAAATTGGAATAAATTATTGAGTTACCTTCCACAAGGACATTGAAATGACTTGAAAGACTTATTACTATCACATGGGGAGAAATACGGAAATAAACTGGGAAGTACTAACCTAACTGTGCATGATGTAGCTATAGGAGAAGCTGTTCCAATTAAGCAAGTTAAAAATCACACAACACCAGGTTATAGTCCAACAGATTTAATTGGAAGCACACTAGCTTTCGGAGCGTCGCTCCTTCATGGGGCAATTATGGAGGACGCAATTGTAAGGCACAGAATTTATATTGTACTTTGCTCAAAAACTGCATAAATTCATGTAAAACTCTTATCTCAGAGAAAGAACATAGGGGGCTAACACTTTCAACATATTGTCTAGCTAACACCAATTGTTACAGCTAACCTGAGAATGCAACTTTTAAAAAAAGGTTTTGTGATTTACACATGAAAGAAATGAAATTATCATGGTATTCGAACAGTTGAAAGACTCAACACAAGGTATTTTTCAAGGTATAATTTCAGTTACATCACACTGTAAATTTTTTGCTATAAATTCCGTGCCTTACAATTATGTCCTCCACAATTACCTGATGAAGGAGCGACGCTCCAAAAGCTAGTGTGCTTCCAATTAAACCTGTTGGACTATAACCTGGTGTTGTGTGATTTTTTTAACTATGTACACCCCAGTCCAACACCGGCATCTCCAATCCAATTAAGCAACATCCTTATAGGCATAACCCTCTAAAGTTGGCACAGGTTTGGAAGGAAATAAAGCGCATGCTCCAAAATGGCATAATCGAAGTGAGTTACAGTGACTGGAACTCACCCATAGGCATGGTGCCAAAGCCAGATGGTCCCCAACGGTTATGTGTAGACTGTCACAAAGTCAACACCATTACAAAGACTGATGCATATCCAATTCCACAATTGGAGGACTCTGTCGAGCAAGTGGGATAAGCAACTTACATTTCTAAGTTGGACTTGCTAAGAGGCTCCTGGCAAGTACCTCTGTCAGAGAGAGCAAAGGCAATTTCAGCTTTTGTAACACCAAATGGACTATATCAGCTCAAAGTCATGTTGTTTGACATGAAAAATGCTCCAGCCACATTACAGAGACTGACTAATAAGGTCATTGCAGGATTTCCCAAATGTGTGGTGTATATTAATGACCTGGTGACTTTTGATCATTCATGGAAGGAACATTTACAGCATTTATTGCACTTGTTCGATCGACTTCGGAAGGCAGGCTTGGTGGTAAACCTAGCTAAGAGTGAATTTGCCAAAGCCCAAGTCACTTTCCTGGGCCATGTTACTGGACATGGACAAGTGGCCACAAGGGATGCGAAAATGAAAGTAATTGGAGAATTTCCCACATCATCGACAAAAAGAGCAGTATTATGATTCTTGGGATTGAGTGGATTTTACTGAACATTTAGATTAGAGATTACTTACAGTGTGGAAACAGGCCCTTCGGCCCAACAAGTCCACACCGACCCGCCGAAGCGCAACCCACCCATACCCCTACATTTACCCCTTTACCTAACACTACAGGCAATTTAGCATGGTCAATTCACCTGACCTACACATCTTTGTGACTGTGGGATGAAACCGGAGCACCCGGAGGAAACCCACGCAGACACGGGGAGAATGTGCAAACTCCACACAGTCAGTTGCCTGAGTTGGGAATTGAACCTGGGTCTCTGGCGCTTGTGAGGCAGCAGTGCTAATCACTGTGCCACCGTGCCGCCCACGAACTGTAGCAGTGAGGCTGCTCCACTCAGTTTCAGTGGATAGTGGACTGTCAAATGGCATTTGACAGCCTAAAAGCTGTGTTAACCACTGTCTCAGCCACACTGGATTACACAAAACCTTTCAAGGTGGCTATCGATGCCAATGATGTGGGTGTTAGTGCAGTGCTCCTGCAGGAGGATGACAAGGGAATGGAAAGATCTGTTGGGTATTTTTCCAGGAAGTGAATATTCATCAACAGAAATATTCAACGGTGGAGAAAGAGACTTTGAGCTTGGTGTTGGCATTACAACATTTCAGTGTTTACATTACCAGCAATACATCTGAGACAATTGTATACACTGATCATAACCCATTGACATTTGTGGAAAAATTTAAGGACAAATATGCCTGACTGTTTCGATGGAGCTTGTTGTTGCATCCATTCAGTTTGACAATTGTGCATGGGGCAGGTCATGAAAACATGAATGCCGTTGCGTTATTGAGACTCGAGTGAGACACAGAGGCGTTCGGTGGCGGGTATGCCACGGCCTGAATTCACACATAGTTTTACATGTTTGCATGTTTATAGTTCGTATAGTGGATATGTGTGTTTTGACTACTAACTGGGTTTTTGAAGGGTTTTAATAATAAAGCCATCATTTGGTATTGATGATGCATTGTGTTTAAGGGAGGGTGGTGTCACAAAGCTGTTTTCTTTTCCAAAGGTGTTCCTTTTCTGAAGGAAAGGCGACTTTTAGAATACTGCATGCAATTCTAGTCTGCTTGCTATAGGAAGGATTGCCTGAGTTGGAGGGTTTGATCTATAGGGAGAGGCTGAATAGACAGGGGCTATTTTCTCTGGAGTGTTGGAGGCTGAGGGGTGACCTCAAAGAAGTTTATAAGATCATGCAAGGCATGGATAGGTGAACATCCAAGGTCTTTTCCCTGGGGTGGAGGAGTCCAAAACTACAGGGCATAGGTTTACAGTGAGGGGGGGGAATGTCTAAAAGGCCTAAGGGGCAACTTTTTCAAACAGAAGATAGTGCATGTGTGGAATGAGCTGCCAGAGGGAGTGGTGGAAGCTGGTACAATTACAACATTTAAAAGGAAACATGGGTGTATGAATGGGAAGGGTTTAAAGAGATATAGGCCAAATGCTGGCAAATGGGACTAGATTAATTTAACATATCTGATCGGCATAGGTGAGTTGGACTGAAGGGTCTGTTTCCTTGCTGTACATCTCTATGTTTCTAATAAAGGGGCAGTGAGAAGAAGCAGAAAGAAAGATGAGAAACATTGCTGATTATAAGCCAATAGAAGGAGCTGTTTCACAAAAAAAGGTTAATAAAAATATTAATTTTCAAGAGGATATGTGTAAGTTGATTTGCAATGTAACTGCATGGTTGTTCTGGCACAGCTTTATAGAGTGAGTGGCCAACCCACAGCCTGAATCAGCTAACACAAAACAGACAGAGGTGGGAGTCAGTGAAAGGACATCCTGCCCTCAACCCGTCATAGTATATTAACCAGGAAAGTGAGGACCTGGAGGAAATGAAGCAATCCCTCCAGCTCACTCAGTCAGCCATATCTGCAATATCATGAGATCCGTGCCAGTTGTGAAGATATAACTGGTTACATGTCTCTGACATAAGTAAAAGATGACACCCAGACATGTGGAGAGGTCGTAGATATTACACTAGAGAGCTGTGTTTGAGAACCTACTGCACACAGATGTCAATAAAGAGTGCTACAGTACATTAGGAGTTGGAGAGCCTCAATTAGTGATAAGGAGCCAGTAGCCTCAGGGACAGTGTACGTGCAGACATCTACAGCCTAGACCAGTGCCTCAATAAGCAGATAGTGGTATTGGATTAAAGCACAAGATAAAGTTATTTAGTCACAGGTAATAATCAAGAACAGCAGTGTTCAGGCAGACCCTTTTAAAACAAATTCAAGGGTGCACATTTGCAAGGTGACCAGGCATAGGATCTGGATGACTTTTTTTGTCTTTACCAATATTGTTGGTGTAATTCTAGTGCACAATGCATTCACTATTTTGAAACATGGAAACATTCATTTATGTCTGTACAACCACCGCAGTCCCACAGGATTGAGGCTGTCTGGCTTCTTCTCCACTTGAATGTGTTCTGAGATGGCAGAGAAATCCAATGCATGATCCATAGATTCATCCTCAGGCAAGAAAGGGATAATTAGAGCATTGAGGTTAGTGTGAGGTCAGGAGGTTTGTGTCGTCTCTTGAATCCTTGACTCTCATTTCTGGGTGTCGTCAATGAAGTCTCTCAAAATGTGTGGTACCTTTCCAAACAAACAGTCTCCATTTCGGCCAACATGGACTGCTTTGTTGGGCAGTACTTTGTTGGGCGGCACGGTGGCTCAGTGGTTAGCACTGCTGCCTCACAGCGCCAGGGACCTGGGTTCAATTCCCGCCTCAGGCGACTGACTGTGTGGAGTTTGCACGTTCTCCCCGTGTCTGCGTGGGTTTCCTCCGGGTGTTCCGGTTTCCTCCCACAGTCCAAAGATGTGCGGGTCAGGTGAATTTAGATTAGATTAGACTTACAGTGTGGAAACAGGCCCTTCGGCCCAACAAGTCCACACCGACCCGCTGAAGCGCAACCCACCCATACCCATACATTTACCCCTTACCTAACACTATGGGCAATTTAGCTTGGCCAATTCACCAGACCCGCACATCTTTGTGACTGTGGGAGGAAACCGGAGCACCCGGAGGAAACCCACGCAGACACGGGGAGAACGTGCAAACTCCACACAGTCAGTCGCCTGAGTCGGGAATTGAACCCGGGTCTACAGGCGCTGTGAGGCAGCAGTGCTAACCACTGTGCCACCGTGCCGCCCATAGAATTGGCCATGCTAAATTGCCCGTAGTGTTAGGTAGGGGGTATATGTAGGGGTGTGGGTGGATTGCGCTTCGGCGGGTCGGTGTGGACTTGTTGGGCCGAAGGACCTGTTTCCACACTGTAAGTAATCTAATTTACTTTGACACTTCAAAGTGCTTCCAATCCAATGAGTTCTATTTGGAATCAAGGCCAATATTACCCTATAGGCCCATGAACAAGGGCAAAGCCTTCCGTGGGTGTGTTTTTTTAACAAAGACTGGAAAAAAACTGTGCTGTCATGAACTTGAGTTGGCACACACATCTGGAGACAGAGCCAGGCAAATAGATAAAAAAAAGTCTCCAGGTGTTTCCACAAGCTAAATGTTAATTGCAGTTATTTTGAAGTTATGGGGCTAGTCATCCTGTACGTGGGTGTGACAGGTCTTTGGGGAGGGATGCATCATTTTTTGGTAATGTGTCAGAATTGTATTTTCCATGGCGTATTAATTTTATAAGAAAAAGTGAGGACTGCAGATGCTGTATTAATTTTATACAGAGTAAAGAATAAATGGATGGAAGACACTCATTATTTGAGCATATGAAGGGGACAATTTCATCCCTTAGAGACCCTAGCCCCACAATTTGAGCCGTCTGGTTGAAATTCCCTCTGAGCGATTCTAGTCCGTATGGAGGAGGTTACCATATGGACTGCTGCTGCTTCCCATCTTCACCAACCATCTGGACACATCAGGGCAGTTCATCCTGCTGCCTGAAGGTGGCGTCGATCACCAATGGCAGGATCTTGATATAGAAGATTCCCCCTTGTGCTGTCAGAGGTTTGACAAAGAAGGAACAAAATAGTAATTCAACAACCAAAAGGTCAAGATGACTGACAGACTCACACACCACTTGCATTTGCTGTAACCTTGAGGAGTCCATATCCCATTTTTAAAAAAATTTATTCATGTGTGCTGAGCATCACTGCTGAGTCAGCACACATCACCCATCTCTAATTGCCCAGAGGGACGCTATGTGTTGACCACATTGCTGAGAGTCTGGAGTCACATATACACCAGACCAGGTAAAGGAAGCAGAATTCCCTCCCGAATCATTGGTGGTCCCTTGCCGACAATGATGGCTCTCTTCCACTCTCAGGGTGAGTCTGTAGGTGCCTGTACAGATTGATGCAGCTACCCCATGCTCTGTTACATTTAGGCAGATGGTGGTGATGGGATAGTATGGATGGGCATTGGTGTGGCAGCGCGCTCCTTACACTGTTTCTACCGCTTTTTCCTGACGGCAAGTCTCGAGGAGCTTCCTGGATGCTCTTCCCCCACTTTGGATGGTCTTGGGCCAGTGATTCCCAAGTGTCTGTGGGAATGCTGCAATTCCCCAGTGAAGCCTTGAGGGTATCCCTGAGGCCCTTCCTCTGTCCCATCTGGGGCTGGCCTGCTGTTTCGGAGTTGAGAGGAGAGCACCTGCTCAGGGAGCCTCATGTCGGTCATGGGGATGACGTACCCAGCCCATCGCAGCCGATCAAGGACGGGGGTCAGTGCCTCGATGGTGGGGATGTTGGCCTGGTCCAGGACGCTGGTGTCGGTATGTCTGTCTTCCCAGTGGATTGGCAAGATCTTGCTCAGGCAGCGTTGGTCGGACTGCTCCAGAGCCTTGTGGTATCTGCTGTAGACAATCCACATCTCAGAGCCATACAGGAGGCTGGGAATAATGTGCAATGACAAAGCTAACTGTCATTCCCAGGCAGATTTTCCACGAATCAGCTATTACGAGGGGGCATAGCTTTAAATTAAGGGGTGGTAGGTATAGGACAGATGTTAGGGGTAGATTCTTTACTCAGCGAGTCGTGAGTTCATGGAATGCCCTGCCAGTAGCAGTGGTGGACTCTCCATCTTTATGGGCATTTAAACAGGCATTGGATAGGCATATGAAGGATAGTGGGCAAGTGTAGGTTAGGTGGGCTTGGACCGGCGCAACATCGAGGGCCGAAGGGACTGTACTGCGCTGTACCTTTCTATGTTCTATGAATGCAAAAGCTCACCTCCTAACAATCAAATTAACTGATATTACCTTATATGTAGAAACAGATATGGATAGAGGAAAATAGCTCTGCTAGGTGGGGAGTCTAGAATTGGAGGATGTAGTTGAAATACCCTTTCCGAAGTGAAATTTGGAGAAACATACAAAGGATGGTGAAAGATAAGACATTTCATGTCTTTTATTCTTGGAATGTAGGTGTTACTGATAAGGCCAACATTTATTTCCCATTCTTAGTTGCTCTTGAGATGGTGGCAGTGATGCAGCAGCTGAAGATGGTAGGGCCTATGATACTACACTGAGGAACTTCTGCAGAGATGTCCCAAGGCTAAAATGATTGACCTCCAACAATCACAATGTGCCATGTACATTTGCAACAAGTGTAACTTTCTCCACCCCAATTCCCATTGCCTCCCGTTTTGCTCGGTTTCCTTGGTGTCACACTCAGTTGGAAGCAGTCCTGACATTAATGGCAGTTGCTCTCAACTCACCTCTGGAATGGAGCTCTTTTGTTCACACTTGGAACAAGATGCATTGAGTTCAGGAGCTCAGTGACCCTGGCAGAGCCGAAACTAAGTGTCAGTGAGCTGTATGTGCCATTTGGTGGCACTATCAAAACATCTTCCACTGCTTTCCTGATAGTCAAAAGTAAACTAATGGGGTGCTAATTGACTAGATTAAGACTAGAAGACATAGAAACAGGAGTAGGTCATTTGGCCCCTCAAGCCAGGTCTGCCATTCATGGCTGATCTGACATTCCTCATATCCACTTTGCTGCTCTTTTCCCATAACCTTGATTCCCTGACTAATCAAGAATCTATCTACCTCAGCCTCAAATCTCCACAGGACCCTGCGACACTGGATTCTTCAGGAAGAGATGGAGACAGATGACCCCCTCAATGCAAAATAATGAGAGTAAAAACAATGTCTGCAGATGCTGGAAACCAGATTCTGGATCAGTGGTGCTGGAAGAGCACAGCAGTTCAGGCAGCAAAATAATGAGAGCTCAGACTGTGGGATCTAAATAATCTTGTCCTGTTGGCATGTTCCTGATCGATAATGTTCTGCAAATAAAGACAATCATGTTATAGAGTATAAGAGCAAGAAGGTAATGTTGAAGTTTTATGGACCATTGGTCTGCCCACAGCTCTAGGGAAGGATGTTATAACCTGGTGTTGTGTGATTTTTAAATAAATATACACAGTTGTTTAAGAATGTTTTTGACTCGACTCCCAGGCGGCAGTTGCTCTGCCTGTTCAATTGTATTTGCTGCTATTTCCCCTCCCAGAACCACATCCCAATTATCTTCAGCCCTTGTCTCTTTCCATTGAGGCGAAAGGAGGGATCTCACTCACCCTGCAAGCCCCGGGCTAGCTCGGGAGAAAAGGCAAACCGAGAGTACCAACTTTTGCAGAAGACTTAGCTGCTGACTCGCCGAAACTGCGAGAGGTTGTGAAAGACTCGGGAGGGTCAGCTGCATCCAGGCGTATGTTCCGGTCGACACACAGACAGACCACAAGGGGAGGCGCGGGGAGGGGGGAATGAGGGACAAGGAATTGAGATTTATTGCAATTGACCTGAACCAGTCACAGCCTTGCAGGAAGTCGAATAGACTGGAGTGGGTACAGAGGAGCTTCATCAGGATGTTGCCTAGGGGTGGAAAAATTGACCTATAAGGAGAGACAAGATAGATTCTCTTTACAGCATAAATGATTGAGGTGTATAAGATTATGAGGGCTATAGTTTTAGGGCGAGGAGCAGGAGATTCAGAGGGGATTTTGTGAAAAAAAACGTTTTGCACTCAGTGGGTGGTGAGAGATTGTAATCACCTTCATCCCCACCTCCATCCACCTATTGCACTCTTAGCTACCTTCTCCCCAGTCCCACCCCCCCACCCACATTTATCTCTCCACTACCCCCCAGGCTCCAAGCCTCATTCCTGATGGAGGGCGTTTGCGTGAAACGTCGATTCTCCTGCTCCTCGGATGCTGCCTGACCTGCTGTGCTTTTCTAGCACCACTCTAATCTTGACTCTAATCTCCAGCATCTGCAGTCCTCACTTTCGCCTAGAATCTGGAATGCACTGCCTGGGAAGGTAGTGGATTCTGCAAACCTTACAACCTTCAAAAAATATTTGGATGAGGAATACCATTAAAATTCAGTGATGTGGGACAAACGCAGGAAATTGGGATGAGCGCATTTTCAATGGTAGTTCTGTAGGTGAAGACTCGATGGGCCGAAGGACCATTTCCTGGCTGCATGAATCGATGTCCCGAGGGGCTCAGCAATTTTACTATACACGCGCCTGAAATAGGACTATTGAAGGCTCATATTTAAAATGTAATCTTTCTGACAAGAAGCAGTCTCTATCGCCATCGCTGGCAAGTTCTGCTGGACGGCAGAATCTTTTATAAAGTTGTGAATTCATGCCCCGTACAGAATGAGAGAGTTGAACGATAGAACTCACATTTCCCCCACTCATCCGGACGAAGTTTAGAATTGAAATCCCACCAGTTACAAAAAAAACTAGGCTCCCACCCGCCTTCCTCTCCTGCAAACCAGCGTTCAGGACACAAGCCGCCTTTCTGGAAGAGGTATTCAGTTACATAAAGGAAGCTCGGATGAAATGTGCTGGCTCAAAGTGTAGGCGGGGTCAGCTTTCGCGTTTAAAAAAAAGGAGGACAGAAAGAGGGAATGTGACCCAGAGAATCCCACCCACTTCTGCAGGAGAGGGAAACTACTTCTCGCTGTGATTTTTCAGCGACCAATGAAGGGCAACTCAGTCCAGTGTGGTGACATCACCGGCCTAAAGAGGGTCTATTCGACTTCCTGCAAGGCTGTGACTGGTTCAGGTCGATTGCAATAAATCTCAATTCCTTGTCCCTCATCCCCCCCGCCTCCTCTTGTGGTCTGTCTGTGTGTCGACCGGAACATACGCCTGGATGCAGCTGACCCCCACCGTGTCTTTCACAAGCTCTCGCAGTTTCGGCGGGTCAGCAGCTAACTCTTCTGCAAAAGTTGGAAGTCTCGGTTTGCCTTTTCTCCCGAGCTAGCCCGGGGCTTGCAGGGTGAGTGAGATCCCTCCTTTCACCTCAATGGAAAGAGACAAGAGCTGAAGATAATTGGGATGTGGTTCTGGGAGGGGAAATAGCGGCAAATACAATTGAATAGGCAGAGCAACTGCTGCTTGGTAGTCGAGTCAAAAACATTCTTAAACAACTGTATATTTATTTAAAAATCACACAGCACCAGGTTATAGTCCAACAGGTTTAATTGGAAGCACACTAGCTTTCGGACCGATGCTCCTTCATCAGACTATCACCTAGTGAAGGAGCGTCGCTCCGAAAGCTAGTGCTTCCAAGTAAACCTGTTGGACTATAACCTGGTGCTGTGTGATTTTTAACGTTGTACACCCCAGTCCAACACCGGCATTTCCAAATCGTGCATATTTATGAACTCGTAAAGCAGCGTGACTTTTTCTTCCCCTGCAGTCGTGATCCTTAGCATTCTATCTGTCAATTTGTTCAAACATTCCCCTCCCTCCTCCTCTTGCTAGATTTCAATAAATTCTGAATACATTTAGATATTACTTTTTATATTTCATTCATGGCAGCATATGCCAGTCATCTAATAGGGGTTGGGATGTTTCATGAAGAGTGGGCAGTAGCCAAGTATTAACTTTGTTCTAATTCAACAGGTGTGAAACAAGAACAGAAATTGCTGGAGAAGCTCAGCAGGTCTGGCAACATCTGTGGAGAGAAAGCAGCGTTAACGTTTCGGGTTAAGTGACCCCTTCCTCAGAATTTTTTCTTCCCTAGCTGCCATCAGTTCTGAGGAAGGGTCACCCAACCTGAAACATTAACACTGCTTTCACTCCAAAGATGCTGCCAGACCTGCTGAGCCTTTCCAGTAATTTCAGTTCTTTTTTTCACGACTGCTGGATTAGAACAAAGTTAATACTTAGCTCTTCTGTCTCTTCCTCATGATAAATTCCAACCCCCTATTAAATAGGTGACTGACATATGTTGTCATGAATGAAAAATAAGTAATATCCAAATATATTTGGAATTATTGAAATCCAACAAGAACAGGAGACCTTTTCTTCTATCTGTCATCAGTTCTGATGGTCATTTGCCCTGAAATGTAACTCTGATTTCATTCCAAAGATGCTGCAAGACCTGCTGAACGTTTCCAGCAATTCCTGTTTTTGTTTCTGATTTACAGAATCTGCAGGTCTCTTGGTTTCCTTTCTCAGCAAGTATGAGACTGTTGGCACAGTGATGCCAGGTTTTGTACAGATGCCCAGACTGATTGATCGCTTTTCTGAGTTCACTGGCTGGCCTTTCTTCAGTTGTTGCCTCGTGTAAGATTCACTGAGCAGACAGTGGGAATGGCATTTATCTAATTGAGTCAGAATACTCTTTCCAGCAATGGGACTGGAGATGTCCCTTGTGGTCCTTCACTGTGTCCAGGCCCCTACCTGTTAGTTATGAAGTACTTTCAGACAACCTGAGGTGATGAAATGAAACATTCGACTGAAGGATCATCGCAGGTAGGAGGTGTTAGATTGCAGATTAATCATTAGAAATAGGTTTTATTGTCACATCTACTCAAGCACAGGGATACAGGAATACAGTGTAAAATTTACAATGTTGTCGTTCATGGCACCATCTTAGGTACAGGATACCTAGGTACAAAACATTAGGTAAAAGGTAGACAAGTAAAGAAACAAGTTAAAAGATCAGCATTTCAGATCTGATCAGTATAAAGTATTAAATAAGAAATAAAATGAGACATTCCAAAATGCAGTCCTTCTTTGGATATGGGCCCCCAGTAACTCCATGCTGCATTTTCCCTATGAGGGCTTGATTTCTCTTTCTCCTGTGCTGAGCTTGATCTCACGATCCCCACGCCTCAGTCTCGCAAACCATCCGAACCCCCAAATGTTTCCATGATTCTGCTGACTGCCAGAGGTCCATCCGGGCACACCAACCTCCATGCAGCCACATGATCGAATGGAATGGTAGATCAGGTTTGAGGGGCAGAATGGCCTACAGTATCTAAAACAAAATCTTTCCTTTATATTTCTGATCACTTTCTCTTTCGTGATTTTGACTTGTTTGTATTGTGTATACTCAAGTCTGGTGGCAACTTGAGTCTAATTATGGATTGCCCCTGTTGTTGTTGGGTACAAGAATATTGTTGCAAAGCTGGTATGTGCAGGCACCCCAAGACATTACACACCTATCCCTCAGCAACCGGTGTGTACTGCTTTTAATTGTACCATAGACATGGGGCGTATAGTGATGGTACTGCAAGGGACAAAGATATTTGGGTTGCTGTTGTTAGTATTTTTGACACCCTGGTATTATAAAGTGCTCATTCATATTAAGGCAGAGCACTATTCTGGTATTGATGTTCCTGGATATACACCAGGTATGTGACTGTTACTATATTTCAAGAGTAAATTTTTATGACCTTTAACTAGTTGTTAAATACTGAGTTGTACAGCTTGGAAACAGATCCTTCGGTCCAACCAGTTCATGCTGAACATAATCTAAAACTAAACTAGTCCCACCTGCCTGCTCCTGGCTCATATTCCTCCAAACCTTTCCTTTTCATGTACTTATCCAAAATGCCTTTTTAACATTTTAAGTGTGCCCACATTAAGCCATTGTGTCATTTTTGTGTGGCCTGTTGCGTAGTGATAATATCACTGGACAGATACTCGGGCTAATGCTTTCGATAGGCAAAAGTGAGGACTGCAGATGCTGGAGATCAGAGTCTAGATTAGAGTGGTGTTGGAAAAGCACAGCAGGTCAGGCAGCATCCGAGGAACAGGAAAATAAAAGTTTTGGGCACAAGCCTAATGCTTTAGATAGTTTCTGTAACATTTTGCTTTTACTCAGCAGGTCTAGTGGCATTTAGAGTGAGAGAGAGAGACTTCTCTTCAGAACTGAAAGACAGTGGGGAAAAAGACGGTTTTTATCAAGTTGACAAATGAGGACGACATGAAAATGGAATAGACTAAGGTGCTCAGAACATAGGTGAAACAGATTGCTAATATTGCTTGTCGTAATGGGAGAGCCCACAGATAAGGGAGCAGTGAGGCCATGGAAAGTTTGTTTACAACGATTAAGGTAGTTGAATTCACTCAAAAATCCCCCAAGACTGGTTACAATTTGATTCCTGAAAGAATTATTACACCATAACATATGATTTCTACCAAAATCTTTGCCTGTTTAGTTTGTTTCTTCAAGTGGAATATCATTGTAAAACTTTTATTACAACTGTTCTTGTCAAGCTAACGGAGGGGGAAAAGTTTAAATTCAGCAATCATTCTATTTTAAAACTATGACCCCCTTTGTTTGGAATGTTGACTTTGTTGAATCAGTGCAAGCCTGGGCAGGCTGTGCACAAAACACACCCACCATCTGCAGTTTTCTTGTATGGTCTTAGACTCATGACTGCCTGGTTGGACAGTTCGCTAGTATATAATGGGCACTGTCACTATTCTGGTGCCAGATCTCAATCTTCAGTGTGACCAAACAATTGGTTCTTAGGATGGAAGATCCAAGTCCCTGCTGATTTTTGTCAGGTTGTGAGTGGCCAATGGCTTAATGTTGTGCCATCCCAGTTAACTTTAGCATAAAACACAAGCCACAATCTTTCACAAGTCTTTTTCAATATTAATAAGACTAAATTTTTTTTAATGGCTTTGACTGGAATGTTCAGGGTACAGATAAACATGTCAAAGTTGGTACTTTGAATGCGCAATGGTTGTGGAGATTGGCCATCACAGAGTTGATATTTCTTTAACAAAAACGGAAATTGCTGGAAAAACTCAGTCAGTCTGGCAGCATCTGTGGAGAGAAATCAGAGTTAACTTTTCGGGTCCAGTGACTCTTCCTTAGAATTTGCAGCAGTTTCTGTTTTGTTTCTGATTTCCAACATCTGGATCTCTTTTGTTTTTTTTAATTTGTTCTTTCCAAACTCTGATTCATAAGTTGCTTCCGGGTCTTTAGTGTTGTTTTGACCCAATCCTGTTCTGGGATGTAATCACTCTGTTACATGGGCTCTTCCCTTCCCTGCCTCATGAGGTTGTAAAGATGAAAAAGGTGATGCTACTGTTTGTGAATTCAAATCTGGACTGAAGCGCCATATTGCCAAAAATTTCACTCTTCAAGCTCAACTACTCAATGAAATTTGCTTGGCATTTGTACTGCCAGCATGGTGTTGCTGCAGTGCAAGAGTGCCAGTCTACCTGCATTCTTAACAACGTAACACCGTGTTACAAAATGACCAACACCATATAAATGCAGGAGTTGTGTATAATGGGCGATTGTGAATATAGGTCAAGTGGTCTGCATTTGAAACACAGGCACCTGTAAAGTGTTTTGACCTTTATTGGAGTCCATACATAACTATTCACATGTACCTTAGCTTTATCAGGAGAACGTAGTTTGTTATTGTCACTAATGCAGCAATCCCTCAGTTAGTTCACCCAGAATTAAAATGTGATAACTGACTCTGAACAACCAGCTTACATTTCAGGGATTGCAATGTTGTCTTGTAAAGATGATCAATTAGGCCAGTGGTTCATCTAGGAAAATTAAAACTGACTTCCAGATTAAGATTTTTTTTTCTAATCAGCCTGTTCAATGATGTTATTCCAGATCTCCGGAACAGGTGGGGATTTGAACTTGGGCCTTGAGTGGTATCAATTTAAGAATTAATTTGTTTTAACTAATTCCAGTGTTTCACATATCGCTGTAAGGATAATGTTATGCATTTTTGGTGAGCATCTCGATATGATCCTTTTTTGCTTTCAAGGGTAAGAATATCTTGGTAGTGTGGAAAGTTATGTCTAGAAAGTTAGCAAAACACTCATTTTCTGAAGGTAGTATTCCTTTTTAAGGTTGGGTGCTCAACTTAGTTGGTGAGGGCTTTTGATAGCTGAGGCTAAAGCTGAGGCAGATGCTGTAAATCAGAATCTAGATTAGAGTGGTGCTGGAAAATCACAGCGGTTCAGGGCTTTTGCCCGATTTCCTATTCCTCAGATGCTGCCTGACCTGCTGTGCTTTTCCAGCACCACTCTAATCTAGACCCTGATCTAAACTCTGTTGATAGCCAAGCATTTGAAGAGTTGGACTTGCAATTTGTATGGAGCGCTTTAGCCTCCGATGTGGAGCACTCAGTATGCTGAAGTTTAGGAGGGGAATATTGGCAAACACTGAACGTCTGGCTCTCCAAATCTCCCCATCAACCACTAATTGTAAATATGCAGGAAGGTAGAGTCTGGCTCAACTTGAAATGGTGATATTAAAGTGCTCTTTTATTTTTCTCCCCAAGCAAACACTTGAGGGCAAGAGATTCTCGATGCCAATGATTGTCTTCAATGGCTGGGAACCTTTGAGCGAGCAGCCTTCATCTTGGGGTATCTACAGCCAATGGGTGAGTCCCATTGGTGGCAGCTAGTCAGAAAATCAGCCCATCACTGCTTGTTTTGATTTGGGACGAGTGTCTTACTTTGGGCAAGATATTGGAGGATGCACGTTGAACTAAATCTACACTTGTCCCTGTGTGCGTGCTCTCAAATTCCATAAAAGATCCCAAAAGAAGAGAAACAGTGTTTTCCCTGGTATGATGGCCAATATTTATTTCTCGAATATAATCAAAATAGAAGATAGTTTGGGAATTTTTCTGGTTGCAAACTGGCTGAAGTATTTCCTACATTGCAACAACGACCAGGTTTCAAAAGTATTTTGATTTGCTCTAAAGTGTCCTGGGGCTTCTGAGGCTATGAAAGAAAACCTGTCTCAATACAGCATTATCTCTGCATTGCCAGCTCTTAATGCCTTTCCTGTGTCAGGTAAACAGAGTTTTAACCTGAAGTAACTGCAGCAATTGCTTGCTGATAATCTGGGAGCCGTGTCTGTCTGATATTGCTGTTTGGATTAACATTCATTCTGCAGTATTTCAGTTAACAATATGGTTTTCCACTTCTGATCATTATACAGTAAACTCCTTTTGAAACGCATCTTTGAAGATGTCAGGTACCAACTTGTCTTTAATGAATTGCAGATAGTGGTCTGTTCAGTGACATTTGAAACCTCCGTAAGTAGTTGCCGACTTCTGCATTGAGTATAAGATGTGAACAACTGGTGTGGGTAGTTGTTATTTTGCAAAAAAAATGACCATAATTTCACTAACTTAATGTGGCACATGTTATTGCATACATTCATTATATTAAATACCTTCTAATCATAATTAAAGCATTTATGAAGCTATCAAATACATTGGTATTTGATGCAAAGTATTAATCAAACTCATTTTGAGTCAATTTGTCTATGACAATTGTAAGGTGTTGCTAGATCAGAATTGACACTTTAGCTTTCAGATTCACCCCTCCAAATCAAATTATCTTCCTGTCCTTTGATTTGAATATTCTGCATGTTTTTGGACAAACTCTGGACAACAGGCACATTTACACACACTCTTTTTAAAGGCCTATTCTCTTTCAACTCTCCACCCAGTTCATTTGATGCAAACAAGATTTCTGAATGACTTAGTGAGGATTCCATTCAAAGTATATCGACAATGAACCTTCTGTTATTACAATAATGTGCGTATATTTCTACATTGGTGCCTTTTGATCTCATCAGTTCTTTGAGATGTGAAAGTGTTAACCTATATATTTTGCGTAGGCCGCTATGACAGCTATTCTGCACACTTTTGATCTATAACTTCAATCACGTTTTTTTTCATTCAAAAGATATACTTTAAAATGGTTTCTTGGTGAACATTTGATTTTTTTTAGGTTTATTGTTTTGGAAAAATGCTATAGAAAATGCTATGGGTGGCACTGTGCTTAGCACTGCTGCCTCACAGTGCCAGAGACCCGGGTTCAATTCCCACCTTGGGCGACTGTCTGTGTGGAGTTTGCACATTCTCCCTGTGTCCGTGTGGGTTTCCTCTAGGTGCTCCGGTTTCTTCCCACAGTCCAAAAGATGTGCGGGTTAGGTGAATTGGCCATGCTAAGTTGCCCCTAGTGTTAGGTGTGGGGGAATGGGTCTGGGTGGGTTGCACTTCAGAAAGTCGGTGTGGACTTGTTGGGCCAAAGGGCCTGTTTCCACACTGTTAAGTAATCTAATCTTAAAAAAAATTGCACTCTAATTTCATTCAGTTGGACATGCAGGTTAGCTAAATGAGTGTTTAATGTTTGGGGTCTTCTCATTCTGTGGCTTTCACCGGGACGTTTTTTTGAGCCTGTCCATTCCACAGTTCGGTTATTGGGCAAATTGGAATTAATGAATGCTTCATCCATATTGTTGATGTGGTGTAATTGGTGCTTGTTTTTTTTTTCTGTTTGATAAATTGCTGGATAACAAATTTGTTATTTTGGCTCTGGATCTTTTGCTAATGTCAGATAGATTTTCTGCTGCAACTTCAGGCAATTTTATTTCTTCAGTGGAACTTAGTTTCCCATATATTTCATCTCATCTGCAAATTTGGTTGTCGGACCTTTTTTATCTGTGTATCCAAACCATTTACTATGGACTGAAGCTAATTGGGGCACAAGAACTGAATACTGTGGAACACATTGTTACATTTTGTTAACCAGAAAAAATCCTCTAATTTACTCCGATTCTCTGCTTTTTATTGGTTAGTCAATCTTTTATCTGAGCTAACAAATTACTTCTAACCCCATGTGATCAAACCTTTTGTGCTGCACCTTATCAAATGCCTACTAGAAGTCTAGTTATACCGCATGCACAAGACCCTGTTGTCTGCTTTGCTTGTTATCTCTCTTTTTAAAGAGCTCTAGTGAATTAGTTAAAATTAGATTAGATTCCCTACACTCTGGAAACAGGCCCTTCAGCCCAACAAGTCCACACCGACCGCACATCCCTGTCTTCATCAATGGTGCTGAGGTGGGGAGATGGTCAATAGCATCAAGTTCCTGGGAGTGAGGCTCACCAACAATCTGTCGTGGTCCACCCACATCAACATGATGGTCAAGAAAGCACAATGATGCCTCTGCTTCTTCCAAGAGGCTAATGACATTTAATAATTCTTAGGATGCTTCCTAGAACATGCATCTATATCTGGATGTATTGTAGAAAGGTATGGCAACTAGTCTTCCCAAGGCCACAAGAAGCTGCAGAGAGTCGTGAACATACCCCAGTCCATCACGCAAGCCAACATGGGGACAGCAAACACAAGGGGACATAACTTTAAAGTGAGAGGAGATAGGTATAAGACAGATGTCCGAGCTAGTTTCTTTAATCAGAGTATTAAGGGTATGGGATGCTTTGCCTGTAACGCCAGTAGATTCGCCAAGTTTAAGTGCATTTAAGTCGTCATTTGGACAGGCATATGGACGTACGTGGAATAGTGTAGGTGGAATGGGCTGAAGATTGATATGACAGGGCGGCGCAACATCGAGGGCCGAAGGGCCTGTACTGCGCTGTAATATTCTATGTTCTATTCCATCCATTGACTCCATCCATACATCCCGCTGCCTCGGGAAAGCAACCAACGTGATCAAAGACTGCTCCCACCCTGGTTATACTCTTTGGGCAGAAGATATAAAAGTTTGAATACATGTATGAACAGATTCGAGAACTGCTTCTACCCTGCTGTTATCAGACCTTTTAACGGACCTCTCAAATGTTAATGTTGATTTCTGTCTCTGCACCTTCTCTGCAGCTGTAATGTGGTGTTCTGCACTGTAATCTGCTACCCTGATACACTTTGTGTGGAATGATCTGAAAAGCTACACTTGTTTCTGTGTCTCCGTATACATGACGACGATAAATCAAACTCAAAGGTTTGGTCTTGGGCACCTTTCTTCAAGTTGATTCCTTCATTAATATCACATTTCCTTGTAGCATGGATATTTAACAAGTTGACCACTATTAAGGCTGTTAGTTTGAAACCAGCTTCACACTTCATTTGTCTTGTTGGAGGACACCTTTCTGTGTGGGATTGGTATGTGGGATCTGTTCTGATGAAGGTGTACCTTTTTACGTTTACAGAAGGCTGTGTACCCTCTCAATACAGGAGAAAGTAAGGACTGCAGATCAGATTCAAATAGTGTGGTGCTGGAAAAGCACAGCACATCAGGCAGCGTCCGAGGAGCAGGATGAAGGGCTTATGCCCGAAGTGCTGACTCTCCTGCTTTTCAGATGCTGCCTGACCTGCTGTGCTTTTCCAGCACCACACGTTTTGACTGTTGTCTCAACAGCCAGTATTGCCTGCTTCATGCTGACTACCCAATTATAAGGTGTTTGTAAGTGAAATATCCGCGGAGGCTGATTACAGATACGAGCATAGAACTTTCATGGCTGAAAAGTGCAGTGGTTTGTCAAACTATATATCAGGTGTCTCCAAAATCCGAACTTGGAGGCTTGGAAAAATGAAGGCCTCTTATGCTTGATGTCTCAACTGTGCTGTATGAGTAAGATATTCTAGGGCACTTGCAGAAGCATTGTTCTTGAATTTTCAACACTAACCCCTATCCTAACCATTTTAAGGATGCACTGGGACCAAACGTTTGTAATTTTGAAATACTGTCTTCAAGGTTGAAAAAAACAAGGAGAGCAGTTTGGAGATGACTTGGCAGAGTTTAGCACTGAGGTAGCAAAAGATTTAGCCAATGATGGGGACAAATGAAATTGGGAGTGGACAAGAGGCCAGAATTGAAGAAATGCAGAGAGTTCTGGTAGATTCCAGATTGGTTGAAATTATACCAAGGCAAAGATTTGAAATTAATTTGATTTTTTTTTTCATATCTGAGATATTGCATAAAACTGAAGAGATAACTGACATTCTAGTACTGTTGAACTATACTGCAGTTTCAAAAGCAACGATCCAAGAACTTCTCATTTCCGCTGTGTGAAGTAGGCTTGAGCAGCTAATGTCCTGTTCATCGTTTCTGGATATGCTGAGCATCAATTATTGTGCAAAGTCCGTGGGTGCATTTTGTTTTACCATGTTAGAGAATGGCAAAATCGCGAAGGATTCAAGTTTATCCACAAAGAGCTTTCCAATAATTTCTGAGACTTTCATAGATTAAAGGTGTCGTGGACACTAATAGTTAAGATAAAATAAAACAAAGAACTGTGGATGCTGCAGATCTGAAGCGAAAATGAAAACTCAGCAGGTCTGGCAGCATCCGTGGGAAGAAAGCTGAGTTAATGTTTCGAATCCAGTGACTCGTCTGAAATAGTAATCGTCCAGGGTTGGCCACAATTCAATCGTGTCTGGTCAGCTGGGGCTCAGCTGAAGGAAATGACTTCAAGAGGTTATTTAAAGATGTTATCTGAAAATGTGTATGACTCATTCTCAGCTGCAGGTGCCTGAAGATCCCATACATAAATGATCTAACTTCTTTGCGCACTATACATTGAATAAGACCATAAGATGTAGGAGTGGAAGTAAGGCCATTCGGCCCATCGAGTCCACTCCGCCATTCAATCATGGCTGATGGGCATTTCAATTCCACTTACCAGCAATCTCCCTGTAGCCCTTAATTCCTCATGACATCAAGAATCTATAAATCTCTGCCTTGGAGATATTTAGCGTCCCGGCCTCCACTGCACTCTGCGGCAATGAATTCCACAGGCCCACCACTCTCTGGCTGAAGAAATGTCTCCGCATTTCTGTTCTGAATTGACTCCCTCTAATTCTAAGGCTGTGTCCACGGGTCCTAGTCTCCTCGCCTAATGGAAACAATTTCCTAGCGTCCACCCTTTCCAAGCCACGTATTATCTTGTAAGTTTCTATTAAGTCTCCCCTTAATCTTCTATACCCCAATGAATACAATCCCAGGATCCTCAGCCGTTCCTCGTATGTTAGACCTACCATTCCAGGGATCATCCGTGTGAATCTCCGCTGGACACGCTCCAGTGCCAGTATGTCCTTCTTGAGGTGTGGGGACCAAAACTGGACACAGTACTCCAAATGGGGCCTAACCAGAACTTTATAAAGTCTCAGTAGCACAGTGGTGCTTTTATATTCCAACCCTCTTGAGATAAATGACAACATTGCATTCGCTTTCTTAATCACGGACTCAACCTGCATGTTTACCTTTAGAGAATCCTTGACTAGCACTCCCAGATCCCTTTGTACTTTGGTTTTACAAATTTTCTCACTGTTTAGAAAGTAGTCTATGCTTTTATTCTTTCTTCCAAAGTGCAAGACCTCTCATTTGCTCACGTTGAATTCCATCAGCCATTTCCTGGACCACTCTCCCAAACTGTCTAGATCCTTCTGCAGAATGTGTTACCTTTTAAGTCATAGAGACCTACAGTTTTGTTTGGCTTATAGAGTCTGTGCTGGTCAAAAAACACCAATTGTTATCCCATTTCTTGGCACTTGGCCCAAGAGACACCTATGCATTTATAGGCCACCTCAGCAACCTGAGGTAACTTTAGGTCACCTAAAGCTGCACCCTGCATTTTTTTTTGTCTTTTTTTTGATTTAGTGAATGTGTTTGTCTTTAGCCTCCAGTGTGCAGCAGTCTTTATAATGAAACTTAATATTTTGCTAGGCTTGGCAGAGATGAACCCAGAGATGAGTGAATTGTTTTGCAACAGCTGCTCTCTCTCCATTCATCCGACCTTCCTTCTGCTCCACGTTTGGAATGTGAAACTAGATGAGGGTTTTCAAGCTATGAATCTCGACTTCCATGAGATGAGATTTTAAGGCTATCATCTCTGAAACAGCAGTGGCTGCTGTGAAGTTAGGACTCATTGTCTGATAGTTGAGAGACCTCGTTTAAATGTTTGTTTTTTTTTCAAATAGGCAGTTCTGCCCTAATGGAGTGCTTTTTGAGTCCTGGCTGCTGCTGCCAAAAAAACGTGGGGGGGAAAAAACCTGGCTGGCACGGTGGCTCAGTGGTTAGCACTGTTGACTCACAGCGTGAGGGACCCAGGTTCGATTCCAGTCTCTGGTGACTGTGCAAACATTATGCAGACATTCTCCGTGTGTCTGTGTGGGTTTCCACTGGGTTCTTTGGTTTTTTTTTCCACAGTCCACAGATGTGCAGGTTAGATCGATTGAAAATGCTGAATTGCCCGTAGTGTCCAAGTGGATTAGCCGTGGTGGGGTTACAGAAAGTGGGTAGAGGGCTGGGTTTGATTGGGATGCCTTGGTGAGGGTCAGTGCAAACTCAGTGGTCAGAACGGTGTCTCTTTTTTTTTCCACACCGAAGGGATTCTATGAAAAGGTAGGTATCTTTCTTCAAACCAAACTAAACTAGTCCCACATGCCTGCACTTGGCCTATATTCCTCCAAACGTTTCTTATTCTTGTACTTATCCAAATGTCTTTCAAATGTTGTAAGCGTACCTGCATCTGCCACTTCACCTGGCAGTTCTTTCCGCTTACTAAGCACCCTCTGTGTGGAAAAAGTTGCTCCTCTGGTCCTTTTTAAATAGACAATAAGTGCAGGAGTAGGCCATTCTGCCCTTCGAGCTTGCACCACCATTCAATATGATCATCCTTAATCAGTATCCTGTTCCTGCCTTATCTCCATAACCCTTGATTCCACAATCCTTGAGAGCTGTATCCAACTCTTTCTTAAATGAATCCAGAGACTGGGTCTCCACTGCCCTCTGGGCAGAGCATTCCACACAGCCACCACTCTCTGGGTGAAGAAGTTTCTCCTCATCTCTGTCCTAAATGGTCTACCCCGTATTTTTAAGCTGTGTCCTCTGGTTCACCCATCAGCGGAAACATGTTTCCTGCCTCCAGAGTGTCCAATCCTTTAATAATCTTATATGTCTCCATCAGATCCCCTCTGTCTTCTAAACTCAAGGGTATACAAGCCCAGTCGCACCAGTCTTTCAGCGTAAGGTAGTCCTGCCATTCCAGGAATTGACCTCGTGAGCCTACGCTGCACTCCCTCAATACCCAGAATGTTTTTCCTCAAATTTGCATACCAGAACTGCACACAGTACTCCAGGTGTGGTCTCACCAGGGCCCTGTACAGCTGCAGAAGAACCTCTTTGCTTCTATACTCAATCCCTCTTGTTATGAAGGCCAGCATGCTATTAGCCTTCTTCACTACCTGCTGTACCTGCATGCTTACCTTCATTGTCTGGTGTACAAGAACACCCAGATCTCTCTATACTGCCTCTTTACCTAAATTGATTCCATTTAGGTAGTAATCTGCTTTCCTGTTCTTGCTACCAAAGTGGATAACCATTCATTTATCCACATTAAACTGCATCTGCCATGCATCTGACCACTCCCCTAACCTGTCCAGGTCACCCTGTAATCTCCTAATATCCTCATCACATTTCACCCTGCCACCCAGTTTAGTATCATCGGCAAATTTGCTCAGTATTGCTAATACCACCTTCTATATCATTAACATATATTATGAAAAGCTGCGGTCTCTGTACTGGTAGCTGCGGTACCCCACTGGTCACTGCCTGCCATTCCAAAATGGAGCCGTTAATCACTACTCTTTCTTTCCTATCAGCCAACCAATTTTCAATCCAAGTTAGTACTTTGGCCCCAATACATGCACCCTAATCTTGCTGACTAACCTCCTATGTGGGACTTTATCAAAAGCTTTCTGAAAGTCCAGGTACAGTACATCTGCTGGATCTCCCTCATCCATCTTCAGAGTTACATCCTCAAAAAATTCCAGGAGATTAGTCAAGCATGATTTCCCCTTCATAAATCCATGCTGACTCTGACCTATCCTGTTACTACTCTCCAGATGTCATAATTTCATCCTTTATATTAGTGGTGGGAAATATGCTGGAGTCTGAGGTCAGACTAACTGGTCTATAATTTTCCTGTTTTCTCTCTCCCACCTTAAAAAGTGGTCCAACATTAGCCGCCCTCCAATCCGCAGGAACTGATCCCGAATCTATCGAACTCCTGCAAATAATCACCAACGCAACCATGATTTCTCGAGCCACCTCCTTCAGTATTTTGGGATGTAGACCATCAGGCCCTGGGGACTTATCAATACCATCCTGATTCACCCAGTCTACCTGCATGTTGAAATGCCCCATAATAACTGTAGTAACATCTTTACGACAGGCCAATTTCAGCTCCTGATTCAACTTACATCTAACATCCAGACTACTGTTTGAGGGCTTGTAGATAACTCCCAAGAGGGTCTTTTTACCCTTAGTATTTCTGAGCTCTATCCACACTGACTCTACATCCCCTGATTCTAGGTCCCCCCCCCCCCCCCCCCCCGCACAAGGGACTGAATATCATCCCTTACCAACATGGCTACCCCACCCCCTCTGACTGCCATTTTGTTCTTATGATAGCACATGTAGCCTTGAATATTTATTTCCCAGACCCTGTCCACTTGAAGCCACATCTCAGGTATCCCCACAATATCGTATCTGCCAATTTCCAAAACAGCCCCAAGCTCCTCCATCTTATTTCTAATGCTTCGTGCATTCATGTATAGTATTTTTAATTTGTTACTACCCTCACCTTTCCCATCAACTCCTATTTCCCTCAACCTTCCAGCAAGATCCCTTTCGGAGTTTTCTGCCTCATTGATACAGTTGTCTTTCTTGACTTCCCTTGTTCCAACTTTCCCTTCAATTTCCTTCTTTCTCCTCTCACCTTAAAATTTGCCTCCTAGTTTTGAACTTCCCTACCTTAGGGAAAAGACTTTTGCTATTCAACTTATCCATGCTCTTCATGATTTTACAAACCGCCATAAGATCACTCCTGATTTTTAGTCTGGGGTCATTTGAGATCTAAAATAGTAGCTCATCAGGGTAAGATTTGGGAAGCATTGTCTAGACTGCTGTTGAAGGTAACAACTCGGGATATCATCATAGATTCCTGACGGTATGGAAGATGGCCACTCAAACCATGGAGTCCACCCAACCCTCTGAAGAGCATCTACCCCGACCCACCTCATTCCCGTAACCCTGCATTTCCTATGGCTAACCCACCTAACCTGCATATCCCTGAACACTATGGGGCAATTGAGCATGGCCAGTCCACATATCCTGCACATCTTTTGACTGTGGTAGGAAACCAGAAGACCTGCAGACAACTCCTGCAGGCATGGGGAGAATGTGTAAACTCTACACACAGTCGCCAAAGGTTGGAATTGAACCCAGGTCCCTGGCACTGTGAGGCAGCAGTGCGAACCATTGAGCCACCGTACTGCCCGTCCGATTCTCTTGTCTTTCTAATCACTTGAAATATGTTTCCCTTTGCATGCTGCAGTCAGTATTCTGTGGGTTCATGAGAGTCAACTATTCTGAGAAATAATGTTTTGTGAGACATAAATATGTATTGGATATTGTACTATTGTGGTCTCTACTTGGATTGTAGGGTGCACCAGGAATGTTCAAGAATAGATGATTGGTTTGAATACTGCGCAGAATCTGTTTATTTTACCCCATTTTGAGGTCTCGGCCTTGTTTTGCCCAGTACAGAAGGATTTGAAAGTTGAATAGGCCATGAACCTTGGATAACCATCAGTCTCTCCAGAGCACCAAGTGATCAACCTACCTTTGTTTGTTGTACAAAGTTAACAATCAGACAACACCAGGTTATAGTCCAACAGGTTTAAGTGGAAGCACACTAGCTTTCAGAGCGACGCTCCTTCACCAGGTGATCAAGGAGCGTCGCTCCGAAAGCTGGTATGCTTCCACTTAAACCTGTTGGACTATAACCTGGTGTTGTCTGATTTTTAAATTTTGTACAACAGTCCAAGACCGGCATCTCCAAATCTTGTTTGTTGTATGCTGGTCAATTGAATGCCCATGTGCTTAGTTCAATTTTATAGTGACACAGAATTGTCCAGCACAGAAACATCCCCTTTGGTTCAACCTGTCCATGCTGACCAGATGCTCTAAATTATTATCTAGTCCCCTTTTGCCAGCATTTGGCTCTTATCCCTGTAAAAGCTTCCTATTCATGTACATATGTTTTGAGGTAACCGACACTTCATGTTGTAAAGTATTAGGGGATGCCGTGGGGTTGTGAAAGGCATTATACAAATGCAAGCCTTTCTTTTCTGTATTCCATGTGGAATTTGAATGTTGGATAACATCAAGTAGATTTTAAACTCCTCCCATCTTTTATCATTTGGATAGGCATAGTGTCATGCCTTCGCCCTGCACTCACTACTTTGATGTGTCAGCCATTATTCAGTTGTGATGTGGAAGTGCCAGTCTTGGACTGGGGTGGACAAAGTTTAAAAATCACACAACACCAGGTTTTGTCCAACAGGTTTATTTGGAAGCACTAGCTTTTGAGGCACTGCCTCTTCATCAGGTGGATGTGGAACAGGACCATAAGACACAGAATTTATAGGAAGAGGTAATGGAGCTAAACAAGCAACGTTGCAGAGTGGCCAAGCAGAGGCTGATGTCCAAGTTCGACACCCATGGGGATGGCCTCAAACAGGACCTTGCGTTCATGTCACACTACAGGTGACCCCACTGCACCATTCTCTCGCTCTCTCTTCCCCCCACCGTCTGTTTGTTTGTCTCTCACTCATTCACTCTCACTTGACACACATGCACCTCCCACGCATGCGCCCACCCACATGCATACTTTACCAAGCTTTCACTCACACACCCATATGCGCTCACTTGCTCTGTCTCTCCTGCACGTATACACTCATGAGTTTAAGGGGTGAATTTGTATTTGCAGAATTACATTCTCTTTTTTTGCTCAAAAACTATATAAATCCATGTAAGATTCTGTAAGTCCCACTTCAGAAATAGTCTAATGCAACAGACAGACTTTAACCCTGCACCTTTAATGCTTTGTCTATCTGAGCTGAAATGGCACCTATTGTTAGAAAAACTGCAGCTATCTTGAGAATGAACTTTAAAAGGAGTTCTGGGATTTATATGTTAAAGAACCAAAACTAGCATATCCCATTCTACAAGATGAAAGACTTGATCTAAATTTGCTTAATATATCATTTCAGCTCATTTCACCCTTTTACTATAAATTCTATGTCTTATGGTCCTGTTCCTAACAACCTGATGAAGGGGCAGCGCCTCGAAAGCTAGTGCTTCCAAATAAACCTGTTGGACTATAACCTGGTGTTGTGATATCTAACATTATTCAGTTGATAATACTCTTACGTTGGATTCACGAGACTGTGTGTTCACTCCAGCACGTGAACACACAAATCAATGCCAGCACTCCATTGGATGCTGTACTGATAACGTACTGTATAGTGTAAGCTTTTTAATCTTCACCTACATTTAACACTAGAATTGGGAATAAACTTTGCATAAACATGGCCTCTGAAAATTGTGCCAGATCAGAGGCAAAGCAGAGATTGTGGACAACAGCTTATAACCCACCAAGCCACTACACTGACAGGCTAGAAAACCTGGTCCATCAACATCGCAATTAGTTGCTGTACTAGTTTTGGTTGTGTCTGACATGTGTTTAGGTTTGCTATGCCACATTCTCAAATAGGCTTGCAGTGCACTGCGAACATGAATGTGGAATGTTAAGAATATTTGTGCACCTCACCCAAAATATAAACTATTGCAACAGTTAGTGTTCTGTTTTTTGGGATGTTAAGGCCTGCTCGAGATTTATAACCCAGTTTTGAGGGAAGGTCATAACTGTTTACAGACTGGACCCACAAAAATCTTAGCGTTCACTTCCAGCTTTCATTCCAATGGTTCTCTTTAATTTTCTCTTCATTTTAGAAGAGATATTTGTGAAGTTGAGTGTTCAGTTACGGTACCCATTTTCATTGGCACTGTGTTTTATTCCCTTGTTCTTATTGTTGGTGAGAGTTGGTTGGGAGATCTTGCTGCTCTTCTTCGAATAATGCTGTGCGATCATTTTGGTTTTTCTGAATGGTGAGTAGGAGACTAATGGCTCATCCAAAAGCCATGTAACGATCCCTGAGCTCTGTACTATCACTTCAAATTGAGAAATGATCATTTTGATGAGTAAATGTACCATCAGCTACATTTTCTTTTGCCACCCTTTCAGTGCTTTAAGAGAATAATTCCAATGCTAAATTCATAAAATAAGGATATGGAGGAGGATTGTTTATTGTGCACGCAGGATTCTTATGAATTGCAGCTAAAATTAAAATCAATTGAAATCTTTGTTCTCCCAGAAGCAACCAAATAACTTCTCTGCCAGCTTTGGAAAGGGTTCAGTAGAGGGTTACTAGGATGTTGGTTGAAAATGCGTTGCTGGTTAAAGCACAGCAGGTTAGGCAGCATCCAAGGAATCCTGATGAAGGGCTTATGCCCGAAACGTCGAATTTCCTATTCCTTGGATGCTGCCTAACCTGCTGTGCTTTAACCAGCAACGCATTTTCAACTGTGATCTCCAGCATCTGCAGACCTCACTTTTTTTACCCTTACGAGGATGTTGCCTATGAGGAAAGGCTGAGGGACTTGAGGCTGTTTTCATAAGAGAGAAGAAGGTTGAGAGGTGACTTGATTGAGACATAAGATAGGTTTGTCAGTGAGAGTCTTTTTCCTCTGGCAATGGCCAGCATGCATTGACCTAGCTTTAAATTGAGGGGTGATAGATATAGGACAGATGTTCGAGGTAGTTAGAGTAGTTGGGGTGTGGAACGTACTGACTGCAACAGTAGTAGACTTGCCAACTTTAAGAACATTTAAATGGTCATTGGATAGGCATATGGATGATAGTGGAATAGTGTTGGTTATATAGGTTCCACTGGTCAGTACAACATTGAGGGTACTGTACTATAATATTCCATGAGAAAGTGAGGACTGCAGATGCTGGAGATCAGAGCTGAAAATGTGTTGCTGGAAAAGCGCAGCAGGTCAGGCAGCATCCAAGGAGCAGGAGAATTGATGTTTCGGGCATGAGCCCAAAGAAGAATTCCTGAAGAAGGGTTCCTGCCCAAAACGTCGATTCTCCTGCTCCTCGGATGCTGCCTGACCTGCGCTTTTCCAGCAACATATTTTCAGTAATAATATTCTACGTCCTAGAAGTTTGTGTGGTCCTGAGATCTCATGAACAAAGCCGCCTGGAGCTATGCTCTTGGTAGGGTCACTGATGGCGGTAAAGTAGAGGGTGAGCTCCCTGACAAAGAGCAATTCAACCAAGCCCTCAGCAGTGAAACAGGTCGATCAAGTTACTTCGAACTCAACAGCTGTGAAGGCGGGCGAAGGCTGCAACAAATCCATTACCTCCAGTCATTGTTGTCTTCATGCTATTGAAATCAGTTGGTTGATTTGTGAAGTATTATGTGCTTCTTGGAGTGCATCATCAAGTACACGTTAAATAAATATACATGCGGGCGTCTTCACTCTATGGGCTACTCGCTTTTCTGAATGCCGAGCCAAATATACACTGACATTCGAATAGTCTGCCCAATTGTGTTGGTTCATGAAAGGTTTTGGGTTTTGTTTATTTAAGTGAGGTTTGAGTGGATACACAAACCACTTCTCACTTGGGAAAAGAGAGCAGTTTGTGCCCAGAATGCTGATCACGCCACGAATGGAAGCTGTACCTCATTGTCATTAATACTGGCATTTCTTAAATAAGCTTATTTTCCGTGAATTGCACTCAAACTTTAGTGTTGGCAGGAACTGGGTGGAATGCATCAGAATGCGGTAACAGAGGCCCGGGGCTCGAGGAGGGGTCTGATATGCTTAGGTCAGGCCAGGAGTAGCTCAGGGGCCTGTGGGTTTTATCCTTGTCCTTGATTGCTGTGGTCTATGTTATGGGTACACTTGTGAAAAATTGGATATAATTATGCCACTTGTCTGTTTCGAAAAGGAAGAATCTTGGTCACGTTCTATATTGATACTGTCTGTGCAAAGTTTAAAAAGTTGAAACTTGCTGAGTTCATTCTTTTTTATTTTGATTTGGAAGAATTTCCTCAACATGGAATTGTTATAACACCAGAGATGGCTATTTATCCCATTGTATGTGCACCAGCTTTTCGAATGAGAAATTCATTTTGTTCCACGCTCCTGCCTTGTCCCTGTAACCCTGCACATTCGTCTGTAACAAATGGCAATCAAATTACATTTTGAATGCTTTGGTGGAGTAAATCTCCATCACACTCCCAGGGCTTTTCAACCTTGGACAACTAGCTTTGTGAGAGAATTTTTATCTCATAGTTTTTATTTCGCTCACCAATAACTTGAAATCAATGTTATCACCTTCTTGATCCTTTCTAATTTGTATGAACAATTCCTCCCTATCTGTGCAGTCCAGACCCCTAATAGAAACCCAGAAAAGAAGTGCAGGAGTAGGGCATTTGACCCTTTGATTATGCACTACCGTTGAGTATGATCATGGCTGAACGTGCAATCACAGTATCCCACTCCCACCTTCTCTCCATATCCCTTGATCCCTTTAGGCATAAGGTCCACATCCAACTCCCTCTTGAATATATCTCTGGTTATAGTCCAACACGTTTATTCGGAAGCACTAGCTTTCAGAGCGCCGCTCCTTCATCACCACCTCCGAAAGCTAGTGCTTCCAAATAAACCTGTGAGACTATGATCTGGTGTTGTGTGATTTTTAACTTTGTCCACCCCAGTCCAATACCGGCACCTCCAAGTCTTGCATATATCTAATGAACTGGCCCCAACAGCTTCCTGTGGTAGAAAATTCTACAGGTTCACAACTGAGTTAAGAAATTCTTCCTCCTCTCAGTCCTGAGTGGCTTACTACTACTTCTGAGGCTAATGATTTTGAACATCTCAATCAAATTTTCTATCAGCCATCTTTACGGCATGAAACAGCCCTAACTTCTGTGCTCTATCTATGTCACTGATGTTTCCTCTCCTTGGTACGATTTTCACAAGCCTCGCTTGTTTTGCAGGCTTTTCTTTGTTTTGGGTTCACCTTTCCAAAAACGAAGCTTGTCCATTTAAGATAATTGTCAGGAAACATCTTTCACATAAGTAATGGTCAAATCCTGTAATTTTCCTTCTCCTCAAAAGGTTGTGCGTCAATTGAGAGCCTCAAGCCTGTGTGTTGTAGTGATTGTGATAAGATCAGCCAAGTGGACCTTATCGAATATGAGCCCCTTGATTGAAACAGATTAACAGCCCCAAAAAGGGAGCCCTGGCTGACAGATATAAATAGGAGTGACAGAAGTTCAGTTCACTCAGAGCTGGCTCTGAGGAAGCCAGACTAGTGTCAAACACCATGCACATGTGAATAAAGAGTGACTTGGTGAGGGGTACCAGCCTCTCTGGATTTATTTCATGTGTGACCAATTTTTGTTGGGCATTTTGACAAAACCTGAGTCCATGAGTGAAGGTGCAGATAATCTACAATTGAATTGAATGGTGGAACTGATTGAAGGGGTTCAGTGGCGATTTTATCCTGTTGCTATATCCTCAAAGGAACATGAGAACAGGAGTTGGCCACTCACCCCCTCGAGTCTGCTTTGCTGCCCAATTGGAACACGGCTCATTACCTGTGGCGATCCCACTTACCTGCAATATCCCATCTTCCTTGATATGATTACTTTACAGAAATCTTCTGTTTTCTGACTTGAACCTGCTCAATGGTTCAGATTCAGACTGTTAGTGGCTCAGTGGTTAGCACTGCTGCCTCACAGTGCCAGGGACCCACGTTAGATTCTACCTTTGGTGTCTGCCTGTGTGGGTTTCCTCTGGGTGCTCTGGTTTCCTCTCAAAATCTGAAGGTGTGATGGTTAGGTGGATTAGCCATGCTAAATTGCTCCATCATGTCCAGTTTAGTGGGATAAGCTATGGGTAAAATGATATGTGGAATTATGGGGATAGGATTTTTATATTCTTCGGCGGGTTGGTACAGACTCGATGAGCTGAATGGCCTCTTTTGGGATTCTGTGATTCTCTTTCAGCCAAGAAACAAAGGCAAGTGCAGTCTCTCGTGTACCACTGCTTATCTTGGAGTTTATTTCTGTTATGGAGATTTTGGTCCTTTTTCAGTATTTATACCCTAGCTGGCCTCAGCTCTGACCACCATCCAGTCTCTGAGCTTGCAAGTGATCCGAACATTTTCAATGAAAGCAAACAAGTTTGTGTGTCTTTTGGAAGTCTGTTTAACCTGGTGAAGCTGCAGAGCAGGAGTTTTATGTTAATAATTGCCACAGAAAGAATTCAAAAAGGAACTCTCTATCAGAAAATCTATTTCCGTATCTCAAAGAAACATTGATTTGTGATCTAGCTTTGATGAGAAGATTAGCTGAGGCTTCTTGAAGAGAGGAAATTGCTGTTGTCGGGAAGTTGTTTATTCAATGAGCTTCAGTAAGCGAATTTATGTTTAAGGCTGCATTAATGCTGTGAATCGAAGCCTTTTATTAACAGTTCAATGACTGGACTTATTAGGGACACTGAAATACTGTTTGATGCTGAAAATTATTTTGAACCATGTATAAGGTCGCCATGTATCTATGCAGGTACACAGTAGATACATGAGTCGGAAAGGTTTACAGGGATATGGTCCAAACCCAGACAAAAGAGACGAGTTCAGTTTAGAAAACTTGGTTGGGATGGACGAGTTGGGCCGAAGGGCCTATTTCGATGCTCTGACTCTATCCATTGTATTTATGATAGAAAGTGAAGTTTCTACTTCAGTTCTGTCATGGAAAACCTTGTCAGGTTCAGCCATGACAGTGTAGCAAACTTTGAACCTGAAGGAGTACAGTGAGGAATATTTTATGATTTCTTTTGCACAACTCTGTGAAATCTGCAATTGTTTATAAAGATGTCTGAAAGGACTTTTAAAAATTTGGAGCAAGTTGAAGGGGATCGATTATAATTTTCATGGATAACAATACTGGCACGTATGCTGGGCAGCATAGTGGCTCAGTGGTTAGTACTGCTGCCTTACAGCGTCAGAGACCAGGTTCAATTCCTGTCTCAGGCACATGTCTGTGTGGAGTTTGCACATTCTCCCTGTGTCTGTGTGGGTTTCCTCTGGGTGCTCCGGTTTCCTCCCACAGTCCAAAAATGTGCAGGTTAGGTGAATTGGCCATGCTAAATTGCCCTTCGTTAGGTGAAGGGGTAAATGTAGGGGAATGGGTCTGGGTGGGTTGCTCTTCGGATGGTCGTGTGGACTTGTTGGGCCAAAGGGCCTGTTTCCACACTGTAAGTAATCTAATCTAATCTAATATGCCCTGCTGAACTTTGACCTGGAAACAATTTCAATGAAAAAGAAATTGAAAAAGATGGTATGTGGCTGGCACGTACAAAAGGAGACTTACAAACAGAGGGGTGCTTTGAGCAGAAGAGTTGGAGAGTGAAGTTGATTAGCACAGACACAAATATAAAGAGAAAGCAAGCAAAGACAACAGGCAACAGAGTCCATTTCTGGTCACCCAATTATAGGAAGTGTATTATTAAGCTGGAGAGGGATCAGAAGAGATTTACCAGAATGTTGCTGGTAGGTTTGAGGTATAAAGAAAGGCTGAGACTTTTTTCCCTGGAGCATTTGAGGTTGAGAGGTGACCTTATGGAGGTTTATAAAATAATGACAGGTATAGTTAGAGTTAATGGTAGTAGTTTTCTCCCTAGGATTGGGAATTTCAAGACAAGTGGGCATTTCTCTAAGGTGAGAGGAGCAAGATTTAAAAAAGACAAAAGGGGCAAATTGTTTGCATGGAGGGTGGTTTGCGCGTGGAATGAACTTCCTGAGGAAGTGGTGGAGATGGGTACAATTACAATGTCTAAAAGACATTTGTATAGGTGCATGAGTAGGAAAGGTTTGGAGGGAGGTGGGACTAGTTTAGTTTGGGATTATGCTTGGCATGGACTGGTTGGACTGAAGGGTCTGTTTCCATGCTGTTTAACATTATAATACGGAGGAATATTGTGAGGCAGAAAGGAAATTGCTCTCAGGAGGTCAGATTTTCTGTTTGGCAGGAGGAGAATTAGGACGGATTGGGGTATTATGCAAACTGGCTAAAAAGGTTCCAAATCTGTGAACAGCTTGATGCTAATTGGATGTTTCCTAGAAATGGCCAACCTGTGAACCAGTGTGTTATTTATTGGTTGGTTATAATGGAACCCTGGAGTGTTACACCATCAAAACTGACATGACCCAAACAGGCGAGGTTTCATAGAAGTCTGAAAATTGTACTTGTGAAACTCCCTGTGAAAGCTGTTGGCCAGGCGGGCGCTTGACCCTCTCTGAAAGGACAACACGTTGTCGAACTGTGTACATGGAGCCACATCGGAGTGGATTGCTGACTCCTTGGCGTTGCGTAAGACCTGTATTGTGATGATTTCAAGTTAAATTTGCCATTTTGTAATTTGAAATGTCGCTTGCTTGTTAGAATGTAATTTGCATTGAATTCATGCTAAATGTATAGGGTGGCATGGTGGCTCAGTGGTTAGCGTTGCTGCCTCTCAGTGCCAGGGATCCAGGTTCAATTCCAACCTCCGGTGACTGTCTGCCTGTGTGGAGTTTGCATGTTCTCCCCGTGTCTGTGTGGGTTTTTTTGCCAGGTGGTCCAATTTCCTCCCACAATCCAAAGATGTGCAGGTTAGGGTGAATTGGCCATGCTAAATTGCCCAGAGTGTTCAGGGATGTGTAGGCTTGGTGCATTAGCCACAGGAAATGCAGGGAGAGGGGATGGATGTGTGTCTGGTGTGCTCTTCAGAGGATTGGTGTGGACTTGTTGGGCTGAAAGGTCAGTTTCCACACTGTAGGGATTCTTTTCTATGAAATGTGGAATCTTTGTTGATAATTACTTAATTGGTGGGCGTAACCTTATATTGGTTTGCTGTTCCTCTGTAGGTATTTAATGGATTTACAATCCATAAGTCAGTGCTTTCCAAATGTTTTTGCAAATTGACCTCATTTTAAGATTTGAAAATTTATGTGACCCAAGATACCAACAGAAATGAGCAGCAGTAAAGCTGTGTGAAATGATTAAATTTGATGTGTTGTAGATCCAGACACAATTATGTGTTATAAAGTATATTGACAAAAACGACCTTTTTTATATACTTGTGTAGGTTTCAGTCATGCTCTCCATATTGCCCAGGGGTAGACAACTCAGGGAAGTTCCTCTCCCGACAGTAATCATACTCTCTTCCAGCCCTGCCCTGATGCCCTCTCTTTTGTCTCCTCCTTTGCCTAACCTTCCATTTTGTTCATGAAGAAACATAGATCAAAGCTTTTCCGTCACAGTTTGAGGGATTTACTAGCTGTTGAGAGAAGTTAACAAGTTGCTTATTTATAGAGTCCTAGAGATGTACAGCATGGAAACAGATCCTTCGGTCCACCTCGTCCATGCCGACCAGATATCCTAACCTATCTAGTCTCATTTGCCAGCACTTGGCCCATATTCTTCTAAACCCTTCCTAATCATATAGCCATCCAAATGCCTTTTAAATGTTATAATTGTACTTGCCTCCATCACTTCCTCTGGCAGCTCATTCCATACAAGCACCAACCTCTGCATGAAAAAGTTGCCCCAGAGGTCTCTTTTATATCTTTCCCCTCTCACCCTAAACCTATTACCTCTAGTTCTGAATTCCCCCACCCCAGGGAAAAGATTTTGTCTCTTTATCCTATCCATGCTCCTCATGATTTTGTAAACCTCTATAAGGTCACCCCTTAGCCCCTAACACTCTAGGGAAAACAGCCCCAGTCTATTCAACCTCTCCCTATAGCTCAAATCCTGCAACCCTGGCAACATTCTTGTAAATCTTTTCTGAACCCTTTCAAGTTTCATTAGATCCTTCTGACAAGAAGGAGACCAGAATTGCACGCAATATTCCAAAAGTGGCCTATTCAATGTCCTGTACAGCCGCAACATGACCTCTCAACTCCATGTTCTGACCAATAAAGAAAAGCATACCAAATGCTGCCTTCACTATCCTATCTACTTTTCCAAGAAATATGAGCCTGCACTCCAAAGTCTCTTTGTTAAGCAGGACTTAAGTGTGTAAGTCCTGCTCTGATTTGATTTTCCAAAATACAGCACCTCACATTCCAAGATGGCAATTGGGGGAAAAAAATGTGGCTGTGAGAGTGGCTCCTTTTTTATTGAGGTATTTTAGGTGTTGAACGTCGATTCCTTTAATTCCAGGAGGAGCAGTTACATATTTTGTATGCTGTTGCATTGTCTTGGAACTTTGGGGGAAAAAAAATCAGAAGAAAGGCACTTTTAAAAGGAAGAAAGACCGACAAAAGGCAGAGAGCACTTGGTTAGTAAGGGGGAATGAGAAAGTTGCTCACTTAACCACTGAGCCACCGTGCTACCCAATCATCCCATAAAGTTTTAGTAAAACTTTGAAAAGACCATAATCCTAAGTAACTGTGTTTCCAAATCTTCCCTGTGGAGCTTTATCAAACTTAAAATCCTCAAGTGTCAAAGAGAGAGATTTTCTTATGCAGGCAGTGTCAGCAGGACATCACCACCTTGTTACTTCCTGTGGGGCATCGGAGTATGGCTGCCTGACACACTTGTATTATATTTTCAATGTGATTCACGTCGTCGAATGCTTTGAAATATTTTAATGTGGTGAAGCAAGATGTAACTCTGCATGTTGTTATTTGACGTAACCATAACAACAGTAGGCTGGAGGAGCCAACTAGGTCCTATGATTCAGAGAATGTGATCCAGAGCCAAATGAAATCCTTCTGTGCTGTAAACGTCAATGCTTAGTGGTGGTGGGATCACTTGATACTTTTTGACACTGTTAAGCACTGGTTTTTAGGTGCAGTTTTTCTTGTTCATTTTTACCAATTTGTGAAATAAACAAAGCAATATGTTTGCATATGGATAACCGCGAGGAAGTTTACAATTGGTCAGTGTGTACATTTGGTGTGCAGACAAGTACAGATTCCGTTTTTTCACGTAAGGTGGGTTTAAATCCTTCTCCATCTGTTTAGTAATCAGAAACAAATGCCGGAAGTGGTTTTGAGTTTTCTTTTAAAATCTCGGTTGACTTCAAAGATATGCTGCTAGGTTTACTGCAGTCCTCTTCTGTGATGTTGCACTGTTCTGAATTTATGGTTTGCTATTAATCCTGAATCAATACTTGTATCTGTCCAGCTTCCCCCTTACTCAGCATGTTTTGTCATGAGTGAAGTTCAAAAGTATTACATTTTCTAACTGCTGTTCAGGAAGCCAGCATTAGGAGAGCATTAAATTGGATTGTTTGGTGTCGAGTGAGGTGCTCATTCACTCTGCCTTAACAGTGATCATTCCAATAAAAGTAGCCACTGTGGGAGGAATTGGGTATAATGTTTTGCCTCCAGCAAGGTACTTTGCCTGATGTGGCAGTCTTGTGTTAGCTCCTGTAATATAAGCTTGGCGTGGGTGTTGTGACATCCAGAAGATTTTTTTTTACAGTTGACTATTATGTACAACCATTATACTCATGGGCACGTAAATGTCCGGGCTAATGTTTAGCTTATTGATTACGGTAAAGCAGCATTGAAGACCTCACTTCCAATAGCATGCCATGCTTCAAGTGATCCCTGAGCAAGATGGAGTCTGACACCTTGATTTCCTCTGGTGACATATGGCGATAATATAATGAGCAAGTCTCTTGAAGGGACATTGACATACTGACCATGAGGCCATAACACAAGACAACCCTGCTTAACATTTCACTGAGGATGCTAAGTTCTTTATCTAAGCCAACTTAGATGTTCTAATTTACCTAGCTGTTCCCATCTTAAACAAGGGTTATGAGAGTAGTTTCTTGGAAGTGTTGCAGTGACAAGCCATTGTGCTAGTTGATGTTTGTTGCAAATTGTCTGAACACATCTATAACTCGTGGGCCACTTCTCATTTGGAACAATACAAACGTTGATTTCAAGGTCTTTACAAACCACAGGGACCTGTTCAGTGAAAGGTAGGAACAAGTACAAAAAAAAATTAGCCTGGGTCTGAGTTCTAGCATATAAGGCCAGAGAGAAAAGTTTGAAAGAGCAAAGAATGATGTGCATTCATTCAAGACCTTGTATGATCTCAACATCTCAAAATACCTCTGAAAAGCAAAAACTTGTATTTAAATAGCACTTTTTTTTAATATAAGGACATGACTGGTGCTTCACAAGCATATCATAAAGCAAAAAGTATGACAATAATCCATATTTGAAATACGTGAGGCGCTGGAAAAGCACAGTCAGTCAGGCAGCATCCGAGGAGCAGGAGAGTTAACATTTTGGACATAAGCCCTCCGTCGAAGAGAGTGGTTTTACAGCGTGGCTTGTAAAGGAGGAAAGGGAAGCAGAGAAGCAGCTGAGATGCAGCGGTTATGGGAATGTACATCAGATCAGGGTTAGAAGAGGGCAAATATTTTGGAGGGTGGAAAGTCTGGTGGAGATTGCAGTGAAAACCTGGAGGCCAAGACACAGTGGATAGTCAGTAACTTCGTGGGAAGGTGATCAAGAGGCCATCAGATTGACCTTCTAGACAAAACTAGGTCTGACAAGACTTGACTGGGGACAGGAGTGAAACTGGAGAAAGATGGAAATTCCCAGCTAGTGAAGGTAAAGAACATGATGTGGTGCTAACTCCGCTGTACTATATTGATGCACAGATCTCAGCTAATGCTCTGGAAATATGGGTTCAAATCCTATCATTGTATCTATTGGAGGTTTAATTCAGCTAATTAATACATCTGAAATGTTGAGTCGTGTCAGTAATGGTAACCTTGAAATTAACATCAATGGTCATAAAACCCATCTGATTCACTAGTGTCCTTTGTAATTGGAGGAAATCAACTATCCTTACCTGGTCTGGCCTGCCTATGCTCCCAGACCCACAGGAATAGGGTTAACTCTCATATGCCATGTGAACGGGAATCAATGGCCTAGTGGTATATTGCTGGACTGTTAACCCAGACATCCAGATAAAGTTCTGGGGACCTCGGTCCAATTCCCCCCTTGGCAGTTGGTGGAATTTGAATTCAATAAATACCTGGAAATAAAAATCTAATGATGACAATGAATCCATTGCCAATTGTCATATAAAAACCATCTGGTTCGCTAATGTCCTTGAGGGAAGAAAATCTCCCATCCTTACCTGGTCTGGTCTGCATGTGACTCCAAACCCACACCAATGTGGGTGATTTTCAAATGTCCTTTGGACGATTGGGAATGGGCAGCAAATGCCGCTTAGCCAGTGATGCCCTCATCTTGTGACTGAATAAAGAAAAAAAATGGCCTAACAAGCCACACAGTTCCATGGTAGCTAGGGATGTGCACAAACATGGACCTTGTTCATGACACTCATTTCCCAGTGGGAAGGGGGAGGCATCAGATGATGTCACCTTGATTGTAGTGACCAAGAATTCATGAGCCCATTGCCCTCCACCCTTTCCTCCACCAAGCAGTGAAGTCATTGTCTTGTCTGCCTTGATTTTTATTTTGTTGCAATTTCTGGAGTGAGGGTTGAACCTTCAAGCTTCGGACTCTGAGACTGGAGACCTCCCATTGAGCCTGTGGTGTGCAGAACAGTTTTTTTTTCTTGTTCTGTATGGTGGGAGCACTGTTATTCTGAAATTTTTATTTCCTTTATTTTTCTAATTTGTTGCTATGATTTTGTACTTTTGAAGTTCTGAAATGCTGGACTTTTATTTTGCTAATTTTTCTTCTTTCAGAATCTGTACCTTTTTTTATACCTAAAACGCCGCCATAAGTGGTGACTTGTAAAATTTTCACTGTACTCATGTGACAGTAAAGCTAATTTAATTCAAGAATGTACAGAATCCTAAACAGCAAGTCCAAGTATACAATCTACAGAATGAATGAATAAACGTAAGAGCTAGGATGAAATGTGTAAAATATACTCTCAAATCACAAACATAATTGAGAACCCGATACACATAGAATAGTGTACATCATGGCATTATTTTTTGAAGCCCAACTGAACTTCAAACAGCCACTGCAACTGGCTTTGTCACTGGAAAATGCAGCAAGTGGAGCATATGAGTTATAGGATGGTCCAATGGAAGTAGACACCCTCGCCAATCCGACTGAGCTTGAGGAATACCACTCAATTGAAGGCAATTGCATTGCCTCACTCAGGACACATCCTGAACAGAAGGACTCTAGATCAGCCCACAGCAAAACCCCAAAACAAAACCAGGGCTGGCAAGCCATTGCAGTTGCTGCTGATCGGCGGACTTGAGGCCGTGAAAGAGTCCCACTAGACCTAAATGGAATATGAGAGCTCATAGGCTAGTATATAACAGTCAAATTACTCAGCAACATCCAAATCAGAACAAATGCTTGGTTCAATGGTCCCCTGGTTCTAATGGAGTTCAGTATTGGTGTGGCTGTTTCAGTGATCACAGAACCAGTCTTCAAAGTTCACTCTGGACTCCAATCGTTAAGTTTGCACAAGACCTCAGTTAGACTGAGAACCTATACCAGGGAACCTTTACAGGATAAGGGTATAACTTTGGTCCCGGTCTTGTATGAGAAGCAACTGATTCAAGCTTGATGAGGAAAAATTCATTTTGATTGGCTCAACATTTTTCGATTAGAATTCTGAACTCTGAATTAAACACCTAGATGTTTTTTCAGGGAGGTCGAGGTACTATCAGGGAAGCCATGGCCACATTTCATGTTGACCCAGGTAGCAATTCCGTGACTCTGCAAGGCCCCACCAGTGCCATTTGCATTGTGTGCAAAAGCAGAGGCAGAAATCAGGAGGCTGGATAGCAAAGGAGTCATGAAGCCAGTAAAGTTTGTGGAATAGGCAGCACTGGTATTACCAGTTGTGAAGCCCGTGGGGTCAGTTTCTTTTATTGGGGACTTTAAAGAAATGGTAAACAGCTTCTTACCGCTAGATAAATATTCAATCTATTGTGCTGAGGATTGATGCGCACACAAAGCTGAGGGGAAGCTGGACATAAGTCATACTAACCTGAAATTATGGTTTGAGAATTCCCAGAAATTAATTGCTGCAATTTAACACTTATAAGACTTTGCACCAATATATGAGACTGCGCAGGCTGACAATACCCAAAATGGCAATCTTTCAGCCGATGATGGTGAACATTTGACGAGATCTACCTCAAGTCACCATTTATTTCGATGACCTGTTAAAGCAGGGAAGCTCATTAAGAAACACTCAGAGAACATAGTCCTTAGATATTTCTCCCAGGTGGGCGTATACCATGGAAGGGAATAATGTGTGTTCCACGTGACCTACTTGGGCTACAGAGTCGACAAGACTGGGTCACAACTCGGAAGATAAAGTGAGGGCGATCAGAGGTGCCCTGGTTCCCACGTCTGTACCAAGCTCAGGTCTTTCCTAGGGCTGGTGAATTATTACGGAAAGCTCATACATAACCCTGGCCTCCATCCTCGCACCTTTTGCATCAATTCCTGAAGAAGGGTCTGCCTTGGAATCGGTTGTGTCGCCAAGCTATCGCTTTCAGAGAAGTGAAGAAACAGCTATCATCCTCTAAGGTGTTGGCACACTGTTATCCCAAGTGAGATCTGAGATTGTCATGCAATGCCTCTCCATAGGGCACTGGGGTAATATTAGCTCAGGTGGCCCAGTGGAGAGGGACACCCCACAGTGAATGCATCCAGGATTTTCACTAATGCATAGTGTAAATACACCCAGTTAGAGAAGGAAGGTTTGGTGGTCATATTTAGTGTCAGGAGGTTCCACCAATACTTTTGTATGGATGCAAATTTGGAACAATAATGGACCACAAACCTCGACTAGATATTTAAAGAGGACAAGTAGGAACACCATCTGGAAGGCCCAAAAGCAACCATGGCTGCTTTGAGCTGCCTCTCACTGGCAGATACACCACCAGTGGTGCTACCACTGGAAGATTCTGTCTTGGTTTTAAATATTCTGGACACACTCTCAGTCACCGCTGACGATATCAGATATTGGACACAGAAAATTTGGTCCTGGCAAACCTGAAACGACTGGTGGTGATAGGGGAATCTCAAGGGCCGTCACATCTAGAATTGGAACCTTTTTGGACCTGGACAGACAAGATCACAGTAGAGGATGGAATATTATTATATGGGGCAAGAGTGATTGCCCTGAGCAAAGGTCACTGTCAGCTACTGGCTGAACTCCAGGGTCATCCAGGAGTTTTTAAATGAAGAGGTTACATTTGGTGGCCAGGATTGGATGCAGACATAGCTGCGGAAATAGTGCCACCACCCAGAGGGCAAATAAGAACAAAAATTACCATCAGCTCCCCCCCACATTTATGGAATTGGCTGGGTAAACCCTGGATTTGGTTACATGTTGACTACACAGGCCCTTTCAATGGGTTCAATGTTAATAGTCATTATGTCCAGCCAAAGTGGCTAGACGTGCACAGAGTTCATTCGTCAAACACAGGACTGACTATCAAAAAGCCGTGCACCTTCTCTTCCTTTCTTTCGCTCTTTCTTTTTTACTCTCGCTCTTTTTTTCTCTCGCTCTCTGTGTTAAGCATTGAAGATACCTTTGGAGTCTGAGAGTGTCGCTGTTTTGATGTCTTTGCAGTCTGAAGAGAATGAATTTCTTCCGAGATGCTCCGGGTGCAAGAAGTGAACTACTGTGAATTCTGTTGCCTGTATCCAAGGCAGGTTTGGAGGAGCCTGACCCGGTGCTAAAACATCTGAGGAGGAGCTTAAAAAAAGTCTTGGTTCTTTAGGGAAAGTGAGTTCCCTGACTGGGACTGTTTTTCGGACCCAGTCAGGGAGCCCTGGCTGACAGATTAGAAAAGGAGAGTGTCAGAGGTTCTGTTCCCTCTGAGAGCTGGGTCAGTGTTAAGGATTCACCACATGTCAAGGACCCATCATTTTGTGACGGGATACTTCCTCTGTGCAGTCATTTTCATTGACCTTGTTCATATCCAACTTCTGTCTGTTTAAACACTGTTCCCTGGTAATGATGTGTCTGCAGAACCTTTTTTTGATCAGGAACCAACAAGCAACTAACTTGCAGGCTGGTCCTCTCGAATAAACTAAGCTTCTTTATTCCATTTTCCAACTGATCCCCACAGTCCAAAAGTCATCAATAGCTTATGGTTCCCAGTTCACTGCTTCAAACTAAAATTGATAAAAGAATAAATTCCAGTGAGGGTTCTAACTTCAATTAGGGTGGCCACATCTTACCAGAGCTTCCCTTGAGAGAAGTGTGGGCAAACTTCACAGAATAATATAACTGCAAAACATAAAAGACCATTTGGCTCATCTTTGTTTGAGCTATTGTATCATTCCCTGCTCTTTTCTTTATAACCCTTCAAATTTCCATCCTTTCTTTTTATTGTTGTCATACTGCGTGCAGTTCTGATCACCCCACTATAGAAAGTTTATAGTTAAACTGGAAAGAGTGCAGAAAAGATTCACCCGGACTGGAAGGTTTAATAAGGAGAGGCTGGCTGGGACTTTTTTCCCTGGAGCATAGGAGACCTGAGGAGTGGCCTTATAGCAGTCTATAATGTCATGAGAGATATAGTTAAGGAAAATAGCCATCAGCTGTTCCCTGGAATAGGGGTGCCCAAAATTAGAGGGCATTGGTTTAAGGTGAGTGGGGAGAGACACAAGGGTCCTGTGGGGCAATTTTTTCACTTAGAGAGTGGTGAGGTCTGGTACAGGCTGCTGGATGAAGTGGTGGAGGCAAGTACAATTTTGTTATATCAGAAACATTTGGATAGGTACGTGGATGGGATAAGTATGGAGAGATTGGCCTGCATTTGCTCCATATGAGACAAGTTAAATTGTGAAAACAGAGCAATGTGGACAAGTTGGGCTGAAGGGCCTGTTTCCATGTTGTAAATCTCTGATTTTTTGACTTCAGTTTGTTTTGGATATGAAAAGAGGATAAGAAAAGATTAAACACTTTTTTTTTCTGTGAGAGATGCTGTCACTGTTTTGCCTGGATTTATTGTTTAAAATCTGAACCAAAAGGTGATATTTGAACAGGGCAGCTTGATCCTAGTCTAATAAGAATGTGAATTAGCAAGAAGGAGATGCCTGAAGTGTATTGTTCTTGACATAACTGGAATAACAATGGTCTTTGCTGTCAGTTCTGTATCTCCAAGTGCAGTGCCATTACACTGGAGTGTCTGCCAGGTCAGAGAACATCACTAAACTCATGACACAGAATTGTTTGTCATCAGAAGTGAATTTTTGATATATTACAACCGGATGAGGACTAATTTTGTATTCAAAAACATTAAATGTTAACCTCATTGGAAGAGTTTTGTATAATTTCAGTCCTGCAATATAAATTAGTTCCAGCTGTGGCTTGATTAAACCTCCTTGGCTATCAGGCTATTGGGAAGAACACTTGGCGTTCCATCATAACAGCCCTATTATTCCATTATTTCACTCTCTTGGGTTGATGACAGCTGCTATTGTTTCATGAAGTGATGTCAATTTCAAATATAGTGCACAGCTTTGTTCACAGTGCAGGTTTTCGCATTGAATTTGATGACAAAGACCAGAATACAAGTGTTTTTTTTTCAATTTCTTTTTGCTGTGAATTTGGCACTTTTCATTGTGAAAGATGTCATTGATGTAGGAACTCCTATTTTTAGCACCCAGAGTTGGGTGTCAAGCTCCCTCCTAGCAGATATAGCAGTGACTGGTTACAAGAGTGGATAATTGAATCATGGTGTTTGAGCAGGTTCCTGTTCTGTAATACTTAGTCATAGCAAGTTTTGAGAAAATTTGTAACTCTGGTTGAGGTTTTAAATGTAGGTTTGCTCACTGAGCTGAAAAGGTTCATTTCCAGACGTTTCGTTCCCTTGCTAGGTAACATCTTCAGTGGACCTCGCGCGAAGCAATGCTGAAAATTCCTGCTTTCATATTTATATGTTTTGGGTTTCTTTGGGTTGGTGATGTCATTTCCTGTGGTGAAGTCACTTCCTCTTCCTTTTCTGAGGAGGTGGTAGATGGAGTCTAACGTGATGTGTTTGTGGATAGAGTTCTGGTTGGAATGCCATGCTTCTAGGAATTCTCGTGCCCATCTTTGTTTGGCTTGTCCTAGGATGAATGTATTGTCCCAGTCGAAGTGGTGTCTTTCCTTATCCACATGTGAGGACACTAGTGAGAGAGGGTCATGTCTTTTTGTGACTAGTTGGTGTTCATGTATCTTGGTGGCTAGTTTTCTGATCGTTTGTCCAATGTAGTGTTTGTTTCAGTCCTTGCATGGTATTTTGTAAATGTTGTTAGTTTTGCTCATTTTTTTATATAGGGTCTTTCAAGTTCATTAGCTGCTGTTTTAGTGTATTGGTGGGTTTGTGGGCTACCATGATGCCAAGGGGTCTGAGTAGTCTGGTAGTCATTTCCGAGATATCTTTGATGTAGGGGAGAGTGGCTAGGGTTTCTGGACGTGTCTTGTCTGCTTGTTTGTGAAACCCAAACATATAAATAGAAAGCAGTGATTTTCAGCATTGCTTCGCGTGAGGTCCACTAGATGTTACCTAGTAAGGAAACAAAACGTCTGGAAATGAACCTTTTCAGCTCAACGAGCAAACCTACATCCAATACTGAGTCATGTCTGCTTGGGTGACAATAGTAGCCTTTTGGTGACATAAGAGCATTAGAACTAGGAGCAGACATAGGCAATCTAGCCCTTTGAGCCTACTCAACTAATCAATAAGATCATGGCTGATCTTTTCTTGGCTTCAGTTCCACTTATCCACCCTCTCACCATAACCCTTAATTCCTTTACTGTCCAAAAATTTATAATCTTAGCTTTAAAAACATTCAATGAGGAAGCCTCAACTACTTCACTGGGCAGGGAATTCCACAGATTCACAACCCTCTGGGTGAAGAAGTTCCTTCTCACATCAGTCCGAAATCTGCTCTCCCTCTTGTCCTAGTTTCACCTGCCAATGAAAACAATTTCTCAATTCCATCTTGTCTATTTCCTTCACAATTCTATGTTTCTATAAGACTCCTCCCCCCCCCCCATTCTTCTAAATCCCAATGAATGTAATCCCAGTCTACTCAGTCTGTCCTCATAAGCCAACCCCCTCGACTCTGGAATCAATCTAGTGAACGTCCTCTGTACCCCCTCATGTGCCAGTCCATCCCTTCTCCAGTAAGGAGACCTAAACTGTATGCTGTACTCCAGGTGTGACCTCACCAGCAGCCTATACAGCTGCAGCAAAAGCTCCCTGCTTTTAAACTGCTTCCTTTAGCAATGAAGGTCAAAATTCTATTTGCCTTTTTAATTACCTATTGCACCTGCAGACCAACCTTATGTGAATCATGCAAAAGGACACTCCGATCCCACTGCATGCTGCAATCTTTTTTACCATTCAAATAATAGTCCTATTTTACTGTTCTTCCTTCCAAAATGAATGACTTCACATTTATTAATATTATACTCCATCTGTCAGACCTATGCCCACTCACTTAAAGTATCTATGTCCCTTGGCAAAGTTTCAGAGTTCTTTACACACTTTGCTCTGCCACTCATCTTAGTGTCATCCGTAAACTTTGGTAAATTACACATGGTCCCCAACTCCAAGTCATCTGTGTAAATTATGATTAGTTACAGTCCCAACACTGGTCCCTGAGGCACACCATAGTCACTGATCGCCAAACAGAAAAGCACTCATTTATTCCCTCTGTTTGCTTCCTGTTATTTAACCAATCCTCTATCCATGCTAATACTTTGCCCACAACACCTTGCATTTTTATCTTCTGCAGCAGCCTTTTGTACAGCACTTTGTTGAATGCCTTTTGGAATTCTAGATGCACCACAGCTACTGGGTTCCCTTTGTCTACCATGCTCATAATATCTTTACAGAATTCCAGTAGATAGGCATGATTTGCCCTTCATGAACTTATGCTGCGTCTGCCCAAATGGGACAATTTCTATTGAGACGTCTTGCTATTTCTTCCTTGATAACAGATTCAAGCATTTTCCGACTACAGAAGTTAAGCTAACCAATATATAATTCTCCATCTTTTGCCTACCTCCTTTTTTAAACAGTGGCATCACATTTGCTGATTTCTAATCTGCTAATACCTGATTCCCCAACCTTGGGAAAAAGACTGAGTACATTTACCATATCCATGCCTCTCATGATCTTATACACTTCTATAAGGTCTTTTTTTTTAAACGAGTGCTGATTATTTCTTGAATTTATTGTTTTTGAGGAGCTACAGTTAGGGAACCTGTAAATCACTTCAATCAATTTCTATTTTCCTTAACTATCTCTTATCCTCACTCAGTGATTCTACATTTTGATCTTCTGGACAAGAATAATTTCTCACTACTATATTTCTTTTATTCTTTATTAATAGAGTTACCCAGCAATCTCCTTTCTAACTTTTTGAAAGTGTCAAATATCTTTTGAATATTCAGTTGTTAGCTTTGGTCACCTTGTAACCATGTATCTGTATTGGTGATCATGTCTTGGCCATTTATTTCTATTTGTGCTATCAATTTACTGACCTTGACATGAAGTGCTTTGTGCTTTAATTCTGTCCTTCTTACTACATTTTGGTTCTTTGAGCGCATTTGCTGGTGCACTCTTATGTTTTTATGTACTATCCTGTCATACTTGGATGATCTGGATTGCCACCCTGTACCATTGCCTTTAGATTTGTCCTTTCTCTTTAACATCCCAAATCTTTGTGCACAACTTAGTCTTCTCCACAAACCTAGCTATTTGGTTTTCGGGTGCATTAGTCTCAGCGTGGCTCAAATGAGGGCAGTCCCAATGGAACAGATCCCTCTTTCCAAAGTATTGGTACCAATGCTCCATGATTTGAAATCCACTTCTTCCCACACCAACCTTTTGAGCCACGCATTTAAATGTCTCTGATTTTATTTACCTTCCAGCAATGTACTTGTGACTTGGGAGTAATTCAGAGATTTATACTTTCCGTGGTTATACCTTTTAATTCTGCTGTTGCTCTCAGTAGCTCCTTGTTCGTGGTTCTACCTATACTGTTAGTGTCTACATGGGCCATAACAACTGGATCCTTTCCTTCCCACTCCAAATTGCTCCACAGTTCTGAGGATTTGTCCTTTAATCTTGGCATCGGGAGGCAACACAGAGCTCTGAAGCTGTGATCCATGATGCATATTGCTCTTTTATGCAACTACATTGCTTCCAAGCTCCCCACACCAAATAGCCCCCATAACCCTGGTGCTGCGGTCCCTTTGTTCATCCTCCGTGCAGTCTCTGTTCCTGTCCACAGAGACCAGAAGAACGTTGAACCTGTTGGACAACTGCAATTGCTGAGATTCTCTTGGGGCTAAGTCCTAAGAATGAATGGTAATGTGTTGTCACTTGGGCTCTACAGTGACCAATACAGTGAAAACCTCCAACTATCGCTACAAACTGGTGCCATGTTGAATAGTTTAGAATAAAAAAAAAGCTGAAAGAGATTCCATCTTTGTTCTGTCGCCTCTGCCATATGTCCTGAGCAATGACCCCCTCTGCTGCCTGCACCAGACCCACCAATTTTGGAGTCGCTATTCTTCCATCTCTTTGTTGAGCCCACCTCGCTTGGGTTGGCAATGCTATGTTGGACCTAATACTCGCCCTGATACCAGGAACCCCTGGCTCCACTGTCGCCTCCTCAACAATAACAAGGAGTCCCAGGCTCCAGGCCTACCACAAGCAAGATCCACTTCCTCACTGATAATCAGGAGTCCCCACTCTGGGCCTACCAGAAACAGGAGTCACCACCTCACCATTAACCAGGTGTTCCAGGCTCCAGGTCTACCACAACCAGGAGCCCCTGCTCCGGGTCGACCGGAACCAGGAGTTACCGCCTCACTGATCAGCAGGAGTCTTCAGTTCCGGGCCTACTGCTACCAGGATCCACTGCCTCACCGATTACTAGGAGTCTCCGCTCTGGACCTGCCGCGGCCAGGAGTCCTTGGCTTTCCTGCTGCCACTGCCTTGACGATGCCTGGAGTCCCAGCTCTGGGCTGACTGCAACCAGGAGTCCCTGGCTTTGCTGCCAGGTCAGACTGCAGCCTTGTCACGTGCTTCCCTCCTCTGCAATGTCACCTTCTCTGCCACCATGAAGAAAAAGAAGAAAAAAGGATAAAGAAAGAAGGGAGGAAGCAACCAGTCTGGAATGGACAGGCTTAGGACCCCAAAGACTGCCAACTTTGCCGGTGCCGCCATCTTGGTCCCTGTCCACAGACCAGATCTGAAGTACCTAACCGTGGGTGGTGTGACTGCCTCCTGTATCCAGGTAACTTTTTTCCTTCCTGATGTATCAGTGTCCAAAGTTCTGCAAGTGTTATGAATGCACGTTTTCTGCATTTAAGTGAAATTTGCTCCTGCCATATTTGAAGAGGTGCACTATCTATTCAAATAATATGTTAAATAATGTCTGTTAAAATCTGCAAATATGTTTCATGCAAATGTGCAAAGTATGTACCTAACTAGTTTCACACAACACTTCAAGGCTCTTGAGAGAAGTAATGTTCATGGGGTTTTGGATCAAAGCAAGTTTACTTGTTCTTTGTTGCATATTATAATAATAATAATAATTATTATTATTGCATGTATATGGGTGATTTCAGACACCAATATTTGCAGAGTTAACGGTTAATGAATTGGGGATACACTAGTGTAAGTCAATGGGAAGCTGTCTCACCTTTTGAATCAGAAATCTGACTTCAAGTCCCACTCCAGGTAAGTCAAGAGTGACACTTGAGGGGTGCTATACTCTTGGGGGGGAAGAGGGGTATCATCTTTCTGATGAGATGTTAAACTGAGGCTTGATCTGCTCTCTCAGGTGGACAAAAAGCTTTCTCTTGTGATAAAGGACAGTGGTGTGTCCCTGCTGACTTGGTCAATATTTATCTATCTATCCATGTTAGTAAAGCAGACGATCTGGTCATTATGACATGTTTATGGGAACTTACTATGCACACGGACAGCTTTATTTCCTAATTACTATAGTCATTGCATTTCATTGAACTGAATGTTGGGATACCCTTAAATCATGAAAGGTGCTTGGTAGGTGCAAGAACTTCCCTTTTATCCACCTGGGACTATTGGTTTATGAAAAGCAAACACACTGATTTTGCAGTTGATTCTTTAAAGGATGATCAAACTGCTGCACTTGTTTTTCTAGTTTCATTCCTCGCTGATTATCAGGAATTCCATTCTGTTGCATGTAATAAAATTCCACTGCTTTATATCTGCATTAGTTCAATATTTAGTTTTCTCTGCGCTCAGTCCTCCCACCATTCATGAACAGACAAAGTAGGAACTGCTGTATGAGGCGAAAGCCAGCTGTGGAATTGCAAGAATAGTGGTTGGGTGAGTGTGGGGAAAGTGGAGGGTTGAGGTGGCTCTTAGATTTAGAAATGGAGCCCAAATGCTGATTTATTGCTGAGTGCATCAAACAGTTTCTGGTCTCTGACCAGGAGCTGAGGTGGTTTCAGGTCAGTTCAGAATCCTGGCAGAATGCCCATGTCTGGCGTGCTTAATGTTCCAGTGTTGACACTGCATTCAAGAAAGTGTGCAAAAACGATAAGTACTTGGGAAATCACATGGACTATAATGTGTGATCGCTCCTGCCGACGTGGCTGCTATTCTTATTGGATAGATATGCAACTCTGGTCAAATACTTAGAGTTCTCTTATCAAGGCTTTGTTAAGGTAATCAAAATAAGCGTTCATTCTGGGTGGAATTTCCGTACAATTTACAGTATACAGTCACAGAATGTCACCAGAGTTAGCATTCAGATTTTGTGGTGGTACCAATTTGGGGTCGGAGAAGCTGAAGAATTCAACCTCCACCCCAGACCGTCCTAGAGTGTAGGAATTTGAATAGGGTCTCCAAGTACTCATTTAACATCTAATGTCTGACATTTCTCTCTTGTGCACTCTCTGTCTGTCTGTCTGTCTGTCTGTCTCTCTCTCTCTCTCTCTCTCTCTCTCTCTCCTCTTTTTTTTTGCTCCTGACTCTCCTCCCATATGTGTCTGTGTGTCTCTATCCTTTCCCCCGGCCTCCAATCCATAGCAGTCTGCCCTGCAGACCTTGCAATAGCCTGCTGAGTATGCTGGGGTGTCGCACTGCTGCAGACTTCTCCTTTTATTTTGCTTTGATTTTTTTGTTCGCACCCATTAATGAACTTATATAAAAGGAAATTAGTAACATGTGTTGATTTAAGGGGAAGCTTTAAGTAATTGCTGCGGAATTGGTGAATATTGGCTTGTGAGCAAATATTTTCTTGAATCAAATGTTCCTAACTATAAAAGCAAGAATGAATATGGCACTAAACCAAGACTTTGTCTGCTCCAGTAAATAAAAGAGCTTTGAAAATCTCCACAACACTATTTGGTAGAGAGCAGGAACAACATTCATTGCCATCAATCTGTTTATCTGGTGCTAGTTGAGAAAGCAATATGGCCACTCCCTGCTCCTACTTGGATAAATACTTTGCCATTGCTGGAGTTCCTGAGCGGTGGCCCAGGAGATAGAGCCAAGATTGAAGGCACAACCCAATGAGTGAACTAATCACTGAGGCAGGCTTAAATATCCTAACAAAGTCGGATGCGTTAGTGGCTTAGTGGTTGGAACTGCTGCCTCACAGTGCCAAGGACCTGGGTTCAATTCTAGCCTCAGATGATTGTGTGGAGTTTGCATATTCTCCAGTGTCTGCGTGGCTTTTCACCACTGGGTGCTCCGGTTTCCTCCCACAGTACAAAAATGTGCAGGTTAGGTGGACTGGCCATGCTAAACTGCCTGCGTGTCCAGGGATGTGCAGGCAAGGTTGATTGGCCATGGGAAGTGCAGGGTTACAGGGTTAGGTGGTGCAATGCTCTTTGGAGAAGTGGTGTGGACTCGATGGGCCGAATGGCCTTCCTCCACAATGTAGGGGTTCCTAGATTCTCTGACAGTCATTAATGAAGTTACCAGGTCCTAGCAATCCAGTGCCTGAAACTGAGGCAACATCTTTGTATGTTGTTTTATGGGTGAGGTGGCGGTGTAGTGGTCATGTCACTGCCCGATATTTTAATGCTTTGAGGAGCGTGAGTTCAGATCCCAGCTTGAGAAGCTGATGGGACTGAAGTTGAATCCCAAAGTTGTGACGGCTGGTATCAATGGTGACAATAAGGCTATGATTGAATGATGTGAAGACCCCATCTGGTTTATTGTTTTCCTTTTCAGGATGGAAAAGTGCCATTTGTACCTGGTGTGGGGTCTTCAAACCTCAGATAGCTGCTCTTTGAAATGGTCCAGTGAGGGTAATTAAAGATGGCCAAGTAAGGTGGACTGCAGCAGTTCAAGAAGGCAGCTCACCACCACCTTCTCAAGGACAGCTAGGGACAGGCAATAAATTCTGATCAACCAGTGAGTGCCAACATCACAAAAATGAATTTTCAAAAACTGCTAACTTTGCCAGCGACACCTGTGAAAGAACAAAGCAAAAATTTTGGATTGTTACTTGAAAGTTCTGGTTTTGAGATTGGGGAAGAAAAAAATGTCATACTTGCACGCTGCTTGGGGGAGGTGTGGAAAGAATCATAGAATCCCTACAACGTGGAGGCAGGCCATTCAGCCCATCAAATCCATGGTCATCCTCCAAAGAGCATGCCACCCAGGTCAACCCCACCAACCCTACCCTGTAACCCTCCATGTCCCATGGCTAATCCACCTAGCCTGCACACCCCTCTGCACTTATGGGGCAATTTAGCACAGCCAATCCAGCTAACCCACACATCTTTGGACTGAGAGGAAATCCATGCAGACACGGGGAGAATGTGCAAACTCCACACAGATAATAGCCCGAGGGTGGAATTGAACCCTGGTCCCCGATGCCGTGAGGCAGCAATGCTAACCGTGAGGCACTGTGCTGTTGAAACAAAATTGCAATAGGTAACATCACAAAAAGTTGAAATAAATGTGTTTTTTAAAAAATCTGCAAAAGCATAAATGATTTATAAAATTGCCTTCTGTAAGCAATGAGCTTTTTGCTAGTAACATGCAACAGGACAGAAAAAGCCCAATTAGAGTGTAATTTTAATCAAAGTACAACTGCTCAATTAATAATTCTATCTTGCTGGGCAGATGGAATGGAATTACTATATTCCTAAATTTACACAAACAATTAATATTGGTCTCAATGCTGACTTCCATGGAGAGTAAAATTGGCAGTACTTGTAAAATCAGTGTTCACTACAACCTCCCCTGCAACAGATAGGTAAGGCTAAAATTCCCACTGACCTATGCTGCGAAAATGGTTTAAAATTCGCACTCTCACCGTACCCTATTTTGATGTATCCATCTCCGAGAGCTGCACCATCTTTTTGGAAAGGCAAAACAGAATCCGTGGAAAACTCGTCTTGCCGATGACTTGGAAATTCCTTTCTGAGCCCTGTGTGTAGCCATGTTTGCTGTCAATTGGAGAATGAGCATCAAGCACAGAATCCTGGAGAAACTCCCTGTAGGTCTGGCAGTATCTGGAGGAAGAAACAGAGTTAATGTGTAGAGTCCAGTAACCCTTTGTCAGAACTCAGTTAATATTGGTCTCGCTTGGATTTCAATGGAGAGTGAAATGGGTATAACCTGCAAAATCAGCGTTCAGTCCAGTTTCTCCTTCAACAGATAGATTAGGCTCACGTCTGAAGACATCATATCAGACTCTGTACTCCCTCTCTTCCTCTCTCTGTACAGATGCTGCCAGACTTGCTGAGTTTCTCCACCATTCTTTGTTTTGTTTCAGATTTCCAGCATCTGTGGTATTTTATTTTTATTGGATTCCCTACAGTGTAGAAACTAGCCCTTCAGCCCAACCAGTCCACACTGACCCTCCGAAGAGTAACCCATTTCCCTCTGAATAATGCCTTAACACTATGGGTAATTTAGCATGGCCAATTCATCTGATCTGCACATCTTTTACTGTTGGAGGAAACCGGAGCACCCGGAGGAAACCCATGCAGACACGGGGAGAATGTGCAAACTCCACATAGACAGTCAGCCAAGGCTGGAATTGAACCTGGGACCCTGAGGCTGATGTGCTAACCGCTGAGCCACTGTGCTATATTTTATCTTTTATATGGGAGGCAATGATGTAGTAGTATTATCAGTGGATTGTTGATTCAAAGACCCAGATAACATTCTGAGGACCTGGGTTGACCACAGCAATGTCGTTGACTCTTAACTGCCCTCTGGGCAATTAGGGATAGGCAACAAATTGCTGCCTAACCAGCAATACCCTCTTCCCCTGAATATATATTTTAAAAAAAAAGAGCGCACCACTTGGTGACATACTCCTCTTCTCCTTTCTGTGTTTGGAGATCTGCTCACTCACAAGAACTTGACCAGCTTCTGTCAGTGAAGAAAATTCCTAACCCCTGCAACTGTCAGTGACTTATCCCAAACGCTGAGCTAACTGAGGTAAGCATTCTTCCGAGGTTTAATCTAGTTTGGCGTGTCAATGCCGTTCTGCCTCCTGGGCTTCCCTAGCCATCAACTGAAGTCAATTGCTACCAAGTCTAATTCATTGACATTTGAGCTGTCAGTGCTACTCTGTGTTGCTCTTTACTTTCTCCAAGTAACATGCCCTGGCTCCCCTATCCTGGTAAGCAAGGGCTCTGAAACTCCCCTGTTAGTTCAGTGACCCGCTTCAGAACCCTTTCCAGAGCTGATATCTTCCTGATGAGATCAACCTCGACTTGGTCTGCCAACGGCCTTGTGCAAATAATTGCTTCATGTTTAATCGTCCTGGCAATCAATCTGTTTACTTTTACAACAGAACCGTGGCATTGAGGATGGACTTTCGATGACTCATACATGATAATGCTGAGGTCCTTCTCTTGCCCTGCTGTACCTCGTATACACTTAACACTTGCCGTGTCATGCTATACTTGACAAGAAATGCAGCATTAATTTCTACCAATAGTGTCTTTTCCTGTAGATATTCTGTCAATATTACAGTGAATGATTCAAAAGCTTCATCCCATTAAGGTTGTATTTTTTTTAATGTAACTGAATGAAATAGCCTCTTGATCAAGATGTTAATAACAATGTGTTTCTTTAGCTGAATATTTCCAACCTTTCAGTGTGAAATCTGAGCTGACACTCCAAATGCGGTATTGAGGGTGCACTGCAGAGTTTAAGATGCCATCTTTTCAGATAAGAGATTAATTTTTGATTCCACTTTCGGTGCTCAGAGCCCAAAACCCACCTTGTTTCACTCGTGTCATTTCAGAGAGGCTGCTGTGAGGTTTGGCCTTAATGAGACTCCAAACTCTCAGCAATCTGGCTGGGTATTAGCTGCCCTCTGAGATGGCCTGGTCAGGCCAATCCACTGTATTTAAAGACAGATTTGAATCCAGGTAATGGAAATCTTGGACAATTGATTAGCGTCCTCTGTAGCCTCCTTTTTTTGAAGAAGGCCTGCTGTGTAAGATTCAAGTCAGGCACTTAAGCTAATGTGTACCTTGTCCATGATCGAGTACACCCAGGGGGCAGAAAGTCCCATTTCCCCCAATGACCTGCAATCCAGTCAGAGGATGGAAGTAAGTGATCACTGTTAGCCCCCCTCCCACCATCGGTGGTGACAGTTGCTGGTAATGCACGACCAGAGGCCTAGGTGGTGGTGTTGGTTGTTCTGGGAGGGGTGCAATGTTGGAAAAGCTGGAAGAAAGTTCTCTCAGTGAACTGAGTCAACTGCTGAAGGATGGTGTGCCTTTCAGCGAAGGCTCCACCCCTAACCACTTGGAGCCCACAAGCAAGCATGACAGGGTTTGCTTTAACAGCTTCCAACAGGAGTGGAACGAGAACTTTAAAGGTCCCCAACGGTGATGGTCTGGGAATATCCTCAATGAGTCTTCCTGTCAAACCTCATCACAGCAGAAGTATGGCGGCATCGGATTTGCCTATGTACATCCTCCTCACCAAATAAATGTCCTCCACCTCCCAACTCACTTTGGGAGAGAGAGTACTGAATTCTACCACACCACGGCAGCTTGCTGCCATCTTCACAAAGGCAGCATATCCTCAACGAAATTGGAAATATCGAAGAGCGCTGAATGATTCTCTGTGTCCTGATGAACTACGGGTCGCAGAATCACAGAATCGTTCGGTGGCAGAAGGAGGCTGTTGACCCATCGTATCCTCATCAATTTTAATCCTGATCTCCTGCCTTTTCCTTGGGTCCTGCACACCATTTCTATCCAAATAATCGTCCAGTGCCTCAATTGAACTTGCCTCAACCAACTTTCCAGGCAAGTGGATTCTATACCCTAAAGACTTGCTATGAGAAGATTTTATTTTTCCTCAGCTTTGCTCCTTTTTCATATCACTTTCAATCTATGCCTTTTTAACCTTTTTTCCTTATTTGACAAGTGGGAACAGCTTCTCCTTAGTTACTCCATCCAGCCCACTAATGGTTTTGAAAACCACTATCAATGTATCTTCATGAGACCTGTTCATGATATCATCACTATGACTTGAAAGTTTTTAAAACAAAGTGTCCATCTCCATCTTAACTCGGGTCACTTGAAGCATTGTGTTGATGGAAGCCACTCTTGGTGCTACTCATTGTAACTGAATAGCTAAGTGCTAGCCTGGACATTGAAGTACCTGTCCACCTATGTTTAAATATAACAGCGAGCTGTAATAAATGTTCTTTTGAATCTTTCAATACCATGCCACCCACGTCTATTTCATATGTTATGGGAGGGAACAGAAATATTGCAGTAGGGTAAAGGATGATCCTAATCCAAACCTAACTCTGCTGGAGGCTAAGTGCATATTTTGACAAAACTGTCATTGTAAAAAGGCTATTTTGTCCTGGGTTTTATTGATGGAGGTCATAAAGGCAGAGGTGCTGAACTGGCTACTGAAAATGGCTTAAGCAAATAACTTAAGAAGTCTTTAGGTCTTTATAAAACAGTTGTAACAATGGAAGGGGAGTGCCAGCTCTCTCAGAACAGGCTTTCTTTTTTTTTGTAAACTGTAACAGTCAGGAGCTGTTTGAGTCCCAGAAAAGATGGAAGCTTCAGTAAATGATTCCTATCTGCTACTCTCTCTGAAATCTCTGTCGATGTTATTTCCTCCTGGACTGGAGAATGGCATGTAAGAATCAGTGTCTGAATTTGCGTTTTTGCCAAGGGGTGTGTTTTATGGGATGTTACTGGACTGGAACTGTTAATTAGTAATAGGTACTCTCTTTGTTATTCAGTTAAGTTTTTCCAATGGTTAAATTATCCTAAATTCTTCTTTCTTTTGTCTTTGTATTTTTAACTGTAGTGTTTATATAAATTGTGTTTTGCTTAATGTCGAGTAATTTGATCAGTCACACCACATTTGGAACACAGCACTCCATATCTATCTTTTAAAATAAGAAAAAAGTTTAGGGTCTCGGCTGCCTTAAAATATTTTGAGGGGGCTTGGTCTGGCTCATGACAGTATCAATTGAAAACTGGCAAAGTAGCAGCAAGATTTAAGGCTGATATCTTTATGGCTCTATATTGATAGCTGGACCTCCTCTTGAAATTTAGCAATTTCAGGTCCAGTCCTAGACTCCTTGAGATGGGCTGAAATTCTGGAATGTACTCCTCTTCAGATGCAGCATGACAGAAGTACGAATGAAGAAGATTTGGCCATAAATCACTAAAACATGTTCCTATATAATCATTGTTTTCCATGTGTGGCATGCGGTATTTGCAGATCAACCACAGAAAAGTATTGTTCCACACAGTGGCTTTTATAAGATTCACCAGGCAACAGCTACTTTCCGGCCCAGTGGGTCTTTTTTATTTTAACGAGTAATCGGTACTTTTTGAAGTTTTTTGTGCTGTGATTGTTCAGGAGTGCTTTTCCAGTTTGAGGATCTGGTTGTGATTCATTGCGTATAAATAGCCTTTGATTGAATGAGCACATCAGCCATTACAGTAACACAGCAAGATGACGGGCAGGAAATGATTGATTCAGCTTGTCCCCCACAGTTCTGGCAGCCTCTGATGCATGAGATTTCTTGGTGCTACTCTTGGCAACTGGGTCTTTATCTTTCCGGACTTTGAAAATCCCTCCTTGCCTTTCTCCCCTCAGATCTCTCGTCAGGGGGCTTTATGTCGGATTATGTTTTGATGCTCCCCCTCTGAATCACCTTGTGATGCTTCACTGTGATAATGGCGCTATGCAGAATCAAGTTGTTGCTCTTATGCCTCACAATGCGACAGGCTTGAACAGCCTACTCCTTCTCCTATATTCCTGTTGCTCCAGCCACTGTTGTTCTCTTTTTTAACTGAGTTGAATCAGTATCTGTTTACAGCTAGACTTCGTGAACCTAAAGGCACAGGCCATGGATTAATCTGTCCGAGGTCACAGCATGACATGTTATTCTCCAAAAAGCATTGATCTTTTGTGCACTGGTTGAAGGATGCTGCAGGCATTATGCTCAGATGTCAGACAAGAAAGACCATGAGAATGTGAAGGATAGAAGGAAGGAGTTTCTGTATTATTATTCCTGAAAGGCTATAATACCACAGATCATCTGAATCCTTTTGTTCAGTGTGTCTGTACTTGGTGTCTGAAGTCATCATACCGCATGAGCTTTATAAAGTAAAATGCTCTGTATATTCATTCCTATCTGTGATGAGCCAACTACAGGGAGAGGGAAAAGAGGGTGATGGGTGGGGGCGGGGGGGGGGGGGGGGGGGGGGGGGGGAAGGTTCTGTGCGCATAATGTGTACGAATGTGCAAGTGTATGTGTATATGTATATGTTGTACTTTACCTGGCTGGCATCTCTATTTCAATTACTTAGTTCAATGTGTTGTACCCACATTATGTGGGAGCTGTGGATGCCAATGGAATTCTTAGAGGCCACACCTATAGCAAGTGTTGGTTGTTTGAGAAACTGAGTTGATGAGCTCAAATCTGAGCTTCAAGCACTGCCACGATAGGGAAGGTAGAGTTACCTGATACTGTGTTTCACCCCTTAGATTAACTAACTTTAACTCTCTAAATTGATCAGTGGTCAGGGACTGGAGGCTATGACAACCAGTGAGGGATCCAGGAGTAAGTGCCAAAGGAGCCTCAACCATTGAGCTTTGAGATTCTTAGTTCCTAGTGTAGATGAGAGTGGGGGCTATAGGGAGGCTGAGCAAACTAACCACAGTACCATGGTATAGGGAGCCTTCAAGAAGGGGAGGAAAAAAGGAATGTGGTAGTAATTGAGGGGATAGACACTGTTCTCAGTGAATAGGATCATGAGTTCTGAAGGCTGTGGTGCCTGCCTGGTGCCCGGGTTCACGATATCTCATCCAGGCTGCAGAGGAACTTGGAGTGAGAAGGGAAAGGTCCAGTTGGTCATGGTCCACCTAGATACCATCGATTTATAGGTGGAAAGAGGTTCTGCTGAGGGAATGTGAGCAGCCAGGGCTAAATTTAAAAAGCAGAACCAAAAAGGTAATATCCCAGGTCTGCCACCTGAGACGCAAGCAAATTGGCACAGGATCGACCAAATTAAAAAGGTTTGCGTTGGGGAAACGTGTTCAAATTTGAGACATTGGCATCAGTACTGGGGAGGGAGGGAGCTGTTCAGACAGGACAGGCTTCACCTGAACCATGCTGGGACCAGAGTCTTGGCAAATCGTACAACTAGGGCACAGTCAGTCGCCTGAGTCGGGAATTGAACCCGGGTCTCAGGCGCTGTGAGGCAGCAGTGCTAACCACTGTGCCACCGTGCCGCCCACAAGCTGAGATGAGATGAGCTGAGATGTCATGTACTATGTATGAGAACCTTAAGTATCTTGAGAAGGTGACTAAAAGGAAGTTCTGGGATTTATAAATTAATGAACTGAAACTGCAACCCCTTCTAAAAGATGAAAGACATGACCGCAATCTAGGCAGGTGAAGGGCTTATCAATTTTCCTGCTTCTCGGATGTTGCCTGACCTGTGCTTTTCCAGCACCACTCTAATCTTAACAGCAATCTAGGTTTGTTCAAAATATCATTTCAGTTGCATGACACTAACCTTTTTGCTATAAATTGTGTCTTATGATCTTGTACTTCACAACCACCTGATGAAGAAGCAGCACGCCGAAAGCTCGTACTTCCAAATAAACCTTTTGGACTATAACCTCGTTTTGTGTGATTTTTAACTTAATTAATCTTATGACTAATTATCAAAGTGTTCCAAAATGGAGGTAGCTTCATTAATATACTGCTTGGCCTCCTAGCTCATCCACACGTTGAAATGTCTGACCTTTTGTCTTCTGTCCTGATCCTTGCCTGAGTGGCTGTGATCCAGGTGTCAGCTCCAGTGAAGATTTTGCCAACATTCAGTTGGGGCTGGGGGAACAGCACCAGAGCTAACTCAAATCCTGCCCTTGGCCAATCTTCACCTGTTTCCTTTCCTGCTGGGCCACTGGGATAGTAAACAGGTGTGAGGAACCTGGCCGAGAGTAGCTTTTCATAAAACGGTCTTCCTTCCTCCATCCCCGGCCACCAATGACTCATTTTGCTCTCCTACCTCTCCCTTTTCCCTGTTTAGTCAGTTGACTGATTACAGATGGAATTATGGCTTATAAAATTTGCAATGTAAAGACATCAGGACTGTGAAGACTGGACTTTGAAGAGTACAACTGAGGTAGGCATCTGCTTTAATAAAATGAACTTAAAAGTACAGATGTGACAAAATCTTCACATCCATTCCCTAAAATCCCATGTTATTCTCCTCTTCTGAATGCTTGCAGACTTGATGAATGTTGATATTTTAAAGACAAAATTTGCCACAAGTTGCAACAGTGAAGTATTGATATTTTTTCTGCATTTTAAACGTTGGCTTGAACCCAACACTGGATGTTCCAATGACCTTAAGGAGATGTAATCTTCTAATTGGGGAATCACAGACTGGGTGTGGTTAACAGTTGACCACTTGACATCATTGGTCAACTGACTACATTGCTTTTGCAATTTGCTTTTTTTTCTTCTTACGTATGAAGTGTTCAAGTGCTATTTACAATGACACTGTCACTTTTAGTTCTCCTCCGCACATGCTAATCCTTTTCAAACCCTCGACCAGAACTGGAGCACATATCTGTTCTTTCTAATCTAATGGTCTCGATCTTTGCTTGCAACTTCAAAGGTTGTAGATGACACAAGACTTGGAAGCATTATAAACTGGGAGGATTAGATTCTCTACAGTGTGAAAACAGGCCACTGACCCTCTGAAGAGTGACCCACACTCCTACATTTACCCCATGCACCTCACATTATGGGGCAATTTAGCATGGCCACTTTAGCTGACCTTAGGATTGTGGGAGGAAACCAGAGCACCTGGAGGAAACCCACGCTGACACAAGGAGAATGTGCAAACTTTACACGGATGGAGTCACCCGAGGCTGGAATCAAAGCTGGGCCCCTGGTGCTGTGAGGCAGCAGTGCTAACCACTGAGCCACAGTGCAGCCCCAATATTGTGGAGCTCTGAAAGGACATTGAATTTCATCTACCACCAATGTGGAGAAGTGTAAAGTGATGCTTTTTTGTATGTAGAATGTTGAAAGACAATATAAAATATGGTGTGCAAGTCTAAAACTTTCGGATATATAGCTCCAGATTCCTCTGCCTATGCACAGATCATTGCAAGTGGCAGGACCAGTAGAGAGAGTTGTTAATAAAGCATACAGTTTCCTGGACTGTATTAATAATGGTATAGCACATAATTGATGTATTAACTTGTGTCTGACATTTGTTAGACCTCACCTGCAGTATTTGGAACAGTTTTGAACACCACACTATGGGAAAGACCTCTGATAGTACAGAAGGGATTTACAAGAATAGAGTTTCTCAATCCTGGAACCAGTGACGAGAGTTATGTGAAGAGATTGGGATTGTTGGTTTTTGGAGCTCTGTTGGAGGTTTACATAATTGTAAGTGGACTGGATAGAATAGATATGGAGAAACTGTTCCCGATCATAAAAGGAACAAGAACGAGAGGATGTAGATTTGCAAATGGAGGAAATGTGATGCGGAGGAATGAAACACTTCGCACAGTGAGTAGTTTGGGTCTGGAATGCAGTGCGTATAAATGCGATGGAGGCAGGTTAAGTTGAGACATTCAAGAGGGCATTGGTTAGAATTAATGTGTAAGGAAATGGGGGACAAAGCAGGTGATTAGCATGAGGCAATGATGCTCCTGGGAACAGTCAGTGGGCCGAATGGTCTCCTTCTGCACCATAACATTTCTGTAATTCTGCGCAATGAGCTTTCCAAAGTGGGGGGTCAGGGCCCCACGTGGGGTCACAAGCTAAAATCTTGGTGTCACAAGATCTGAGAGAGTGATGGCTATAGTGGGCCTCCAATGATATCCTAACAGCTGTACTCCCTTTCCAATGGGCTGCTGTGATCTCTGGCCTTATTGAGGATTTGGGCCTATGATCAACTCTCAGGATGGAGAAGATAGTTCGGGAAGCGCAGCTCTATCCAGCTAGTAAATTGGGATAACAAGCTCCCCCAATAAGGAAGTTATGCTGAACCTTGGAAGCACTTGTGAGGACTCAGTTGAAATATTGGGTTTAATTCCGGAGCCACAATTTGGGGAGGAATTTTGAAGCCTTGGCTAGGGTGTGGAGGAGATTTATTTGGATGGTACCAGAGATGAAGGGCCCCAGCCATGCGGAGAGGCTAAGAGAAGAACAAATTGTTGGAGAGACTCGGCAGGTCTGGCAGCCTATGTCGAGACAGAAACAGAGTTAATGTTTTGAGCCAGGTGATTCTTCATCATGTGGAGAGGCTGGGATTCTTCTCCGTCCGATTGGGCAAGTACTTGAAAGGAAATTCTTCTCAATGTGAAAGGGAAATAGTAAATTAAGTAGCTCAAGCAAACAAGCAACATAACTGTGTTAAGCCAAGTAGTCTCCATTTGTGCTGTATCTTTTATTCTATTCTCAAAAAGGTACTTGCACTGTTCATTGCTAAGTGTAAATACCTGTAATGGACTGAGTTTGTATAGAATCCCTACAGCGTGGAAACAGGCCCTTTGGCCCAACAAATCCACACTGACCCTCCGAAAAGTATCCCACCCAAACCCACTCCTACATTACCCCTAACCTACACATCCCTGAAAACTATGAGCAATTTAGCATAGCCAATTCAGTTAACCTGCACATCTTTTGGATTGTGGGAGGAAACCCACGCAGACACGGGGAGAATGTGCAAACTTCACACAGACAGTCACCTGAGGCTGGAATTGAACCTGGGTCCCTGGCACTGAGGCAGCAGTGCTAGTCACTGAGCCACCTCATCATTATATCTACCATTTTAAAGTAACAACTTCATAGTGGATTGAGGCACGTGGGGAGATTCTAGAGTGTGGTGCTGGAAAAGCGCAGCAGGTCAGGCAGCATCTGAGGACCAGGAAAATCAACGTTTCAGCCATAAGCCCTGAAACATTGACTCTCCTGCTCCTCGGATGCTGGCTGACCGGCTGTGCTTTTCCAACGCCATGCTCTCGACTCTGATCTCCAGCATCTACAGTCCTCACTTTGTACTAGCAGATGGTGAGATTCCTCTTTTGAGAAGCTCACCATTGTTGGTCATCTTTACACACCAAAGTTGGGATAATCACCTTTAAAATGTGTCTCTGTCTCTTGCGTGGAAAACCAGTGCTTTGTGTTTGTACTAATAACAATTAGTGACATAACCCCTGTCCTCACATGCGTTTTAACAAAGGCAAGAGATGTACAAAAGTCCAATCTTCTTATATTCTTGAAAAAGTGTAGCTTGCATAAAATTACTGCAGAAATGCAAACCTTGTTTGCAAAGTTAAATAGATTTGGCAACTTGTGAAACCAGCAACACAGTGTATCTGGAAGTATATGCTATGCGCCAGTGTTATACCTGCTGTGAAAAGACTATGGTTCGGTTTAACTACTGTGGTGCTGTAGCGAGGGCAAGCATTATGTATTTATAGTACGCCAAGAATAACCAGAAAATGGTACCCTTGCAATATTTTTTGGGATGGATCATCAATTATGTTGTAATCCTATAATGAGGAACAGTGCTCAATTCTGCAAAACACGTGTGCTCCTTGGGTGGTTCAGCAAACTTAGCCAGTGAGTTGTTCAGCCTCGTGGACCGATGTCTAGTCTGCATTGTACAGCTAATCACAACCCGATGACAATTTGAAGCACCAGTGTTGGCTTCAGGATTTAAGGTGAGGAAGGGAAACATGGGGAAAATGTCAGCTCCTGCTCGCTCACTCCTGATTGGAAGCCTTCATGTTAATGACAAGGAAAGGTGGTGCTGTGTGTCTATTCATTCCCTTCCTGAACCTACTTTCATCACTCTTTTGCCAGCCCCCTCTATTTTAATATACAGCACGGAAACAGACCCTATCATCCAACCAGTCTGGTTGGATAATCCTGAACTGAACCTGCCTGCACTTGGCCCATATCCCTCCAAACCTTTCCTATTCATGAACTTGGAGAAAGTGAGGACTGCAGATGCTAGAGACCAGAGTTGAAAAATCTGGTGCTGGAAAAACACAGCAGGCCAGTCAGCATCCGAGGAGCAGGAGAATCGACATTTCGGGCATAAGCCATTCTTCAGGAATTCATGAACTTGCCTAAATGTCTTTTAAACATTGTAACTGCGCTCACATGCACCACTCCCTTTGGAAGTACACTCCACACACTGTGATAAAAAAAAATTACCATTCATGCCTTTTTAAAATCTTGCTCCTGTCACCTTAAAAAATGCCCCCTAGTCTTGAAATGCCTCATCCTAGGGAAAAGACCTGCCATTATGAGCTGTCTTTCCTCTCTGGCAAGACTTTTGGGGCCAGTTCGATGGTTGAGTATGTTCGAGACTGCGATTGATAGATTAAAACTTCAAGGGATGCTGGGATAAGTGGTGGTGAAGAAGAACAGCTTCAATGAGCACACTGAATGGCGGAATGGGTTTCAAAGGCTGAATGGCCACCTTCCTGTTTCTGAGACTCGTGTTTGCGATGTTTTTCTCCATTTGAGACCGTAACCGCAAGTGAATAAAGTCAGTGAAAGCTGGATGTACTCAGCGGTTGCAGAAACATTTATGAAGACAGAAACAAGAGTTCATGTTTCAGGTCGGTGACCCATTGTCCAAAACGGAGTCTGGCCTCTTGGTAATGTCCCTACCTCAAGTCTTACTTGTTCCAGAGATGGTCCCCGAATAGAAATGTTGAGAATTGTGATGTGTTTTAAGCAAGCCAGGGAAAGGCACGGCTGAGAACAAAGGGAAAGCTGGGGACAGATGAAAAGCAAGAGAGATTAAATGTTGAAGAGATGACTTGTACAAGGCAGCTTGAGACTAGAAAAGTAAGAAAAGATGTGTATTCAGGAAGCATAAACCGGAAACGTATGATCCTGCCAACAGCTGCATTGCAAAAAATAAACACGGAGCTCATGGACTGAAGTTGTTGAACTCTATACTGAGACTGAAAAACTATGAAAGGCTGAGATAACAGGTGAGATGTTGTTCCTTAACTTCCATTGAAACGGTGTGGGAGACTGAAGATGGAGGGATCTCGGAGCAAGCACAGCATTAAAATGCCTGATTAGGACTTTTGGGTCACTGATGTGGATGATGAAGGTATCTGTGTTTGGTGCCCATAATGCTTGATGTTTGGGGCAGCACGGTGGCTCAGTGGTTAGCACTGCTGCCTCACAGCGCCAGGGTGCCAGGTTCGATTCCAGCCTCAGGCGACTATCTGTGTGGAGTTTGCACATTCTCCCCGTGTCTGTGTGGGTTTCCTCCGGGTGCTGTGGTTTCTTCCCACAGCCCAAAGATGTGCAGGTCAGGGGAATTGGCCATGCTAAATTGCCCGTAGTGTTCAGTGGTGTGTAGGTTAGGTGCATTAGTCAGGAGTAAATGTAGAGCAATACAGTCTAGGTGGATAACTCTTTGGTTGGGCTGAAGGGCCTGTTTCCACAGTGGGAATTCTATAATGTAGATAAGACTGCACCACCAGCAACTAAATGGAAAGGAGTGTTAGGGAAAATGGGGAAAACGATGGGATAACTGTGAATTTTGATTGATTTAAAACATGAGGATACAGAAAGTAGGGAGCAGGATAGTAGCAAACTTCATGGGACCATTGACCGATAAATTGGGCAGTGGGTGCCATGAAGTGATGTGCTTTGAGAGGTTGAACAGACCAATAGTGTCATCTAAATGATAGTGAAGAGGGTGCGAAAGTTTGGAGGAACCTTGGGATGAAGGGGTTCAGAAGAATTTGGCAGGTTGAGGTAATATCTGGACTGCAGGACTGAATGGGGAAACTGTGTTTCCGAAAGCAGACACCGAGTGAGCCAGGACATTTACCCTCCTGTTCTGAATGGGTCGGTGTTAGACGGGACATAAGGCAGTCAGATTCAGAAGGCTGTATAAGAGCGAGAACAGAATGGCTGTTTGCTCTCTCCAACATGTGTTTTGAATCACCTTCCTGACAACAATCTGCTTCCTGCTTGAATCCCACTCCGTTAGGTTGCTTTGCTTGACAGGTTTGCAATCTGCCCGGATGCAATGCCAGAGGCTCCAGATGCATTGTAGAGTTTACTATTTTGCTTCTATTGTCAGAGCTCTATCTGTTTTTCCCAGTTTTCTTTCCTGTGGTCCTGAATTGGCCCTCTGCCATTTTGGAATCTAACTTGACTGCGACTCACCAACCTTGTACACCCTGTCTAATCTGGAGAGGCACACTGCAGCCAAGAGAGTGGGGTTTAGATCTGCTGGGCATAAACCACCCTGTGACTTTCTCCCCCCTCCAGAGCTGTCAACAAACTGGGACAATGTCTCACTTTTTTTTTATATGGGGTATGAGGTCCAGGGTTTGCAGTGGGAAATGCAACTAAGTTGTAGTGCACTCATACTGGGTCTCTACCTACTGCGATAGTCACGGTGAATTTCTGCTCCATTGAAGGTCAATTTTGGGAAGCATGGATTTAGTCAAGAGTTGTCTCGCTCCTGCTGTCAGATAAAGGATGCACAGTGATGCAAAACCTACAGCACCATTCCTAATGAATCCCTTGTAGCAAAGGTTCCCGTTTTAGGAAGAGAACATCAGCTCCTGCCCTCTTTGGAGGGGTCCCTGTCACTTGACATCTTCTCCATGATCATACAGTTTCTGAAGGTAGGAACATCGAGTCATACAGCACAGAAATAGGCTCTTTGGCCCAACTCGGCGAAAATGTGGACTACACGATGCTGGAGATCAGAGTCAAGATTAGTGGTGCCGGAATAGCACAGCAGGTTAGGCAGCATCTGAGGAGCAGGAAAATCAGGATTCCTGGTGAAGGGCTTTTGCCCGAAATGTTGATTTTCCTGCTCTTTGGCCCAACTTGTCCATGCTACCTAGATTTCCTAAACTGAACTAATTCCACTTGCCAGCATTTGGCCAATATCCCTCCGAACCCTTTCTGTCCCTGTCCAAATTCCTTTTAAATGTTATAACTGTACCTACCTCTGCTAACTCCTCTGGCAGCTCATTCCATACACGCACTACCCTCTGCGTGAAAAAGTTGCCTCTTAGGTCTCTTTTAAATCTTTCCCTTCTTACCTTTAAGCCTGTGTGCTCTAGTTTTGGACTCCCTACTCTGGAGGGAAAAGACCTTGTCTATTCACCCTCATGATTTTATAAAACCTCCCATGAGGTCCCCCCTTAGCCTCCGCTTCAGGGAAAACCGCCCCAGCCTGTCCAGACTTCCCCAATGACTCAAACCCTCCAATTCCAACAACATCCTTGTAAATCTTTTTCTGAACCCTTTCACAACATCCTTTCTCGAGGAGGGAGACCAGAATTGCACACAATATTCCAAAAGTGGCCTAACACTGACCAACAAAGGCAAGCATACCAAATGCTTTCTTCACTACCCTGTCTACCTACGACTCCATTTCCAAGGAACTATGATGCATAAGCTTCTTTGCCATTTGAGGTCAACGTGACCAGTTTCATCGTTGGTAAGAATCCAATGAGTGTGCAGTTGATCACAAAGACAGATTTGTGTCCAGGGGGTTCTGCAGTTGGATAATGGAGCCACCTTAGTGGTTCTGTGGGGATGGTTCCTTGTTCTCATTCGGACTGAAAGAGTTCAATGACCAGGCGTTGACCTCCAGCCTTAAAGACCCTTGTGAAGATAGCATTTGCTCTTGGAGATGATGCATTGTGAAGAAAGGGTATGGAGAGAGTACACAGATGTGGAGGGATTGAGGGATCTTGGAAAGCATGCAAATAGATCTCTGAAGGTTTCTGGGACTTATTGAGGGAATATAACAAATTAAAGATGGGATCTTGGGCTTCCTTTAAATTATTGAGTACTAAAGCAGGAAAGTCACCCTGAACCTTTATAAAGCTCTGTGAGGCCACAACTATTTATATTGCATCCAGCTGTGGTCACCACACTTTAAAAAGGATGCCATAGTCTTCAGAATAATTCCATGGATGAGGGATTTTAGCTGCAAGGTTTTAATGGAAAAGCTGGGGATTGTCTCCTTGGAGCAAGGCAAATGTTTGGGAAGAGCTTTACAATTTGAGAGATGGATAAGAAAGGCAAATAGAAACTGTTCTCTTTTAACTGACTGAACAATGGCTAGAAGTAAGGCAGAGATTTAACGCTTTGGTTAAGAAATGTAAGCCCGATGCAACTAAGAACATTTTTATGTAGTGAGTGCTCATGAGCTGGAACTCGCTGCTGATCGGGGTGGTTGGAGCAGAGACGATTAGAAGGAAATTTGATCAGTGCTTAAGGAAAATAAAATTAGAGGGGTTAGAATAGGTGAATAGGATTGACTGGATTGCTCTGCAGTGAGGTTGCATGGGCCGAACGGGCTGGATGGCCTCCTATTGCGCTGTAAAGACATTGATTCTTGGACTTTAAAACCTCCAACTGTGTGATAATATTTAAAATCCTGTTCTCTGGATGATAAATCTGAATTTTTAAGCTTGCTGTATACACGGGCTCCAATATAGCTTCTCTCACAGCAGTAGCGCAGTTCCAATACCATGTAATAGCTTAGATGGATGACTTTGTGGATTGCAATTGAGTCTGTGAGATCTACTGCAGATACAGCCCCTTCATTTAGTGAACAATGTGATAATAAATCATATCACCAGATGATACTGCATTCCTTTATCACAACAGGAAATAAGTTGGATGGAAATTGATTAAAAAGTGATTAAGGTGAGCAAGAAGAACTATTCAGAATTGCAGCAAATGTTGATGCTGTTTCTGTCCCTAAGGAATAAATTAATATATTTGCCCTGCTTTAGGTACTGCTTTAAATTTATTACACATGCTGTGTTTCTTGTGTTACGTTGCATAATAAAATGAAGCAAAATAAGTGGTGTCTTTCCCACGTAGAGAGAGAGAGACTTTCCTATTGAAAAACAGCATTCACTTCAGTCCCACAATCATTAAGAAAGTGGAAAAATTATGGAGTAATTCTGTCTCCAATTTCCTCAAGCCATTCCTCCCCCACCCTGAACCTGTTCATGTATCTGTCTGAAAGATTGAAAATGCTCAGCAGCTCAGGCAGCCTTTGGGAGAGAGGAACTGAGTAAGTGTTTTGTGTCACTGAACTATCTGTTGTTGCGTCGGTATCCATCACATTCTGTATTCTAGTTTATTCCGTACTTTTCAAGTTTGTAATATAAAAAGCTGTTGTATCATTACTTTGATCAGCTTCAATGCACATTTGGAATTGGATTTCTCTAGGTATGACTCCAATGTGGGCAACCCTGAGTTCAAGAACTGCCATTAGGGTAACTTGCTGTTTCTCGTGTCATAGCTTCCATCTTGGATTCCTTTGGATTCCCCCAGCTGGTGTGGATCGAATCTGGACACTGAATAGAGCTGAAGGGCTCACCGGGCAACGATTATTGTTGCAATCAACCCTGACTTGTACACAGTAAAGCAAAGAGCTAATTGTGTTGCCTATCAAGCCAGCCTGATCCTTGATAGATATTTGACTTGCCTGATGATAATGATACGAAGGCATCACAATCGGCATATGACTTTTGAAGTACCTAGGCTGAAACCCTCATTGCACGACTGAGGGAACGCTACCCTGTCAGAGGTGCCATTATTTAAAGGATACGTTCCATCCTGTCTGCCACTTGGGGCAGATGTGAAATATGATTCTAGATTAGTGTGGTGCTGGAAAAGCACAGCAGTTCAGGCAGCATCTGAGCAGCAGTAAAATCGATGTTTTGGGCAAAAGCCCTTCATCAGGAATATCCCGGGGGATTACATCGAAGCGAAGTCGGAGTGACTAGCTTCTTGGACATTTTGAGAGGAATTAACCATTGCATATGACTTCAAGAAGAGCGGGCCGGTTAGCTCAGTTGATTGGACAGGTATTTGCGATACTTTGTAACACCAATAATAAGGGTTCAGTTCCTGAACTGGCTGAGGTTACCATGAAGGTCCAAGGCTTGGTAACCCTCAAGTTACTAGCTGTCTGCCTCTCTAATGAGAGTGGCCCAATGTTTAGCTACTTTAAGAAGTTTTTCACGGTCATGGGTTCAAATTGTTACATGAGGTTGTTAAATCTGCTTGATTTATTGCAAATGCCAAAATATGAAGTGGCATTGCTGTTAGTGCAAGTGTTATTCTTGCTCTCAACCTCCCCCTACAGTATGTCAGTTGGACATTTAGCTCTTTTGAGAAACTCAGATTTCTATTCATCATTTGGACTTCCCTGGACAATAATCAACTTGTGGAAGAGGTAGCTTGTGTTTCCCATCCTGCCTGTTCCTTCCTGACAGGATCTACCACAAGGGTGAGCAAGTAAAGAAGGATGCTGCGTTTAACTTCCGAAACTCTGGGTGGTCTAGAGGGGATTGTTAAACTGCAGATAAGGTCACTGGAGTCGTGGCTTCTAATGTGTTTCTGGTCAGTATGCTGGCAAAACTTCCTGTCCCTATTGTGATAGAGTATAAGCAGATGTTGCTTGACTTCAGCCTCTAGTGTAGCTTTAGGTTGACAGTGCTTTAACGGCCAGTACCAGTAAATCTCTCGCTTGGATATAACCATCACCAACTAAACTTGAAGTCAGCAAATTTCAGCTTGCTAAAGTAGATGAACCTCTGATTTGCAAATTAATAACCGGAAGAATCCTGAATACAGCCTGTAAGTGAAACAACTACTCTATCGTGTTCTCCCCCTTTCTCAGTTGTGTTAACCAAGCAATGTATTCCTTATTTTGTTTTAAATCTAAGCCTATCGATTACTGTGTTATGTGGCACATAGAACAATTGTTGCAAATCTAACCTCTGCATTTGTTGCAAAACCATGGGAGACTGGTTAATGTTGGTCATAAAATGATTTTTGATACCAATTAATTACCATATTTGGACTGCAGCTGTGCTGATCCAGCACTACGTTGTTTCATTACAAACATCCATGTCTACAGGAGGCCTCGCTCTATCCACTGTGCTAATGCAAGATTCCTGATGAAGGGCTTTTGCCCAAAACGTAGATTTTCCTGCTCCTCAGATGCTGTCTGACCTGCTGTGCTTTTCCAGCACCACTCTCATCCAGATTCTGATCTTCAGCATCTGCAGTCCTCACTATTGTCTAATGCAAGTGTGAACCTGTTCATTACAAATGATTTGCCTCCATGAAATGATAGACAATTTAAACCATAGTAAAATGCTAGGTCTTTGCTAGTAATTGCAATTAAATGCTGCAATCTTTTGAATGCAACATTTGACAAAAGTAAATGATTAGATTAGATTAGATTACAGTGTGGAAACAGGCCCTTCGGCCCAACAAGTCCACACCGACCCTCTGAAGAGCAACCCAACCATACCCATTCCCCTGCATTTACCCCTTTCACCTAAAACTACGGGTAATTTATCATGGCCAATTCACCTAACCTGCACATCTTTGGACTGTGGGAGTAAACCAGAGCACCCAGAGGAAACCCACGCAGACATGGGGAGAATGTGCAATCTCCACATAGTCATTTGCCCGAGACAGGAATTGAACCTGAGTCTCTGGCGCTGTTATTCAGAAGAACTAATGGAGTATTTGCGTTTAACTACAAGTGCAGGGCCACTGAGTGGCAAAATCTGTGCAAGTCTATGAATCTAAATTAGAGGAAAAACGTTGCATTAATTACAACATTGTAATATCTTCAGGATGTCTCGAAGTGTTTTTCAATCAATTAATTACTCTCGAAGTGCAGTCACTGTTTCCCTCCAAACGAATGTTAATGGACAATGTATGCCTGAGGTCTGTCAGTGAGAGAAATGATCAATTCTTGATGGCATCAATTAAAGTAAGGTTCTTGGCAAGACATCAAAGACATTTCTTGCTCTTTCTACAGTGCCATGGGATGTTTTATGTATGAAATGAATAAGCCAGCGGGACCAGAGTTTTATCTGAATGCTCTGGTATTGCTGCCATTCCTTTGTACTGAAATGAAGTTTTAATCGAGATTGTCTGCTCAAGTCTTCAAGTCCACTCTATTTATGGACCACTATAACCAATGCTTGATGTTTTATATCTTCAAGTCATTTCCTTTTACCATTTCCTTTCTGGAAAACTATTAATGTTAGATTTACTTCCAAAATATAGACTTATATCTTGAGAGAGAATTTCTATATTTAAGAATTCAGATGCACACAACTTGACTGACTTAATTAAATCGTTTGAACTTCTGACGATTGTCGTGGCCAGTGCATGCTACAGTCCAATGTATCGCAGACAAAGGCAGATTAGATTAGATTACTTAGTGTGGAAACAGGCCCTTCGGAGGGTCAGTGTGGACTTGTTGGGCCGAAGAACAACCCAACCAGACCCATTCCCCTACACCTAACACCACGGGCAATTTAAGCATGGCCAATTTACCTGACCTGCACACTTTTGGACTGTGAGAGGAAACCCATGCAGACATGGGAGAATGTGCAAACTCCACACAGACAGTTGCCTGAGGCTGGAATCGAATCCGGGTCCCTGGTGCTGTGAGGCAGCAGTGCTAACCACTGAGCCACAGTGCGCCCATGATGTAGGGAATGTGAAGCATGAGCCAAATAAAAGACCTTTGGAAAGAGTGGGTAGGTTTCTGAAAAATCAGTGACCACACCGACAGACAAACTTTGACCCATTTTTTTCCCATGACAAGAACATGACAGACAAAGTTGTGAATAATGACACTCCTATGACAGTGATGCAGAATGGAGTGCATATGGAAGGTAACTGTGACTCATCACCAGCTTTCTGGAGCCTTACAATTGATTATGGACAGCTTTGCTGACAGGTATTCCCAGTTGTCCTGATTCACTATGGTTTGATGGTCCTCTCGTTCCATGGAGGAGTTTGGTGTTGTTGAAGTGGAATTGTGGAAAGCAATGCCTTCACTTTGAGTTGAACAACAACAAAATAACAGTTGAGGTCAACAGCATAAGAATTAGGTCTTAGTTTGATAATTACAGTTTTGGAGGCTTTAAGACTACTAGATTAGACTGCACTCATTGATAATAACTATGTAAGCATTAATTCCATTTGTTGGACATGACCTCCCAAGTCAAGAAGGCACAACAATGCCTCTTCTTCCTCAGGCAGCTCAGGAAATTTGGCATTTCCATAAAGGGCCCTCACCAACTTTTCCATTCTGTCCAGGTGCCTAACAGCCTGGTACGGCAACAGCTTTGCCCAGTACTGTAAGAAACCACAGATGGCCATGTGCACAGCCCAGACCATCATGGAAGCTTACCTTCTATCCTTGGACTCGAGTTACAATTCTTTTTGCTGTGGAAAGGCTGCCGACATCATAAAAGACCCCTCCCACCCCTGTAATGCTCTCTTCCAACCTCTTCGGTTAGGCAGAAAATTGAATAGATGCACTAACAGGTTCAAAAACAGCTTCTTCACTGCTGTTATTAGACTACTGAATGGATCTCTCCAACTTAACATAACATTGATCTTGCTAATGTTGACCTTCTGTACACAACCTGCGTAGCCATAACCTTCTATGCCTCATTCTGTCTAAACATCCTGTGATCTTTATATCGATGTTTGCTTTGATCTGCCTGTACTCTTCGCAAAACAAAACTTTTCACTGTACTTGTTGAGTTGCAGGTAGATAGGATGGCGAAGAGGGTGTATGTTATGCTTGCCTTTATTGGTCAGTGCATTGAGTTGGGCGGTCATGTTGTGGCTGTACAGGACATTGGTTAGGCCACTTTTGGAATACTGCATTCAATTCTGGCCTCCCTGCTATGGGAAGGATGTTATGAAACTTGAAAGGGCTCAAAAAAGATTTACATGGATGTTGCCAAGGTTGGAGAGGTTTGAGCTCCAAGGAGAGGCTGAATAGGCTGGGGCTGTTTTCCCTGGAGTGTCAGAGGCTGAGGCATGACCTTATAAAATCATGATGGGCATGGATAAGGTAAATAGACAAAGTCTTTTCCCAGGGCTGGAAAATTAGAGGGCATAGGTTTAGGGTGAGAGGGGAAAGATTTAAAAGGGACTTAAGGGACAGTGTTTTCATGCAGAGGGTGTTGCATGTATGGAATGAACTGCCAGAGGAAGTGTTGGAGGCTGGTACAATTACAGCATTTAAAAGGCATCTGGATGGGTATATGAATAGGAAGGGTTTAGAGGGATATGGGCCAAAAGCTGGCAAATGAGACGAGATTAATTTAGGACATCTGGTCGGTATAGGTGAGTTGGATCAAAGGGTCTTGTTTCCATGCTGTACATCTCTATGACTTAGGTACATGTGATGACAATAAATCAGATCAAATCAAATAAGTAGACATTTGTAAAATGTTTGCAACTTTATTAACCCAGTCACTCTCTGCAGTTCACTGAAATGCTAATAGACCGAACGTATATCATTTTACATCTAATGTTGGTAATGAATGGTCCCTTGTCTTCTAACACAGTTTCTTCTAAACTGCTTCAATAATGTGGTTTCACAGCAACTTCAGATGACCAGTTTCTGCCATTCCAGTGTCCTCTCTGGGCAAGGGTGACGAATGTATGTCAAACATTGACCACTTTTGGGTTTCAAGTCAGGCAGCTACAAAAACTGGATTGAAGCTCTTCCGTTGTGTCACCATGTGCTCAGATTCAAAATAGATTGGTCGAGGAGAAGGCAATGTCAAGAGTTGTCTTCCAACTTTGGCATCTTCAGAACTTTGTTTACTGCATGTTAACACTGAATACTACTTTACATGGTAAAGTGAGATTTCCACGGCTCTAATCTTTATTCCAGTTATTGCTAGGAAGGACTCTAATGTTAACTTTTAACTTGATTTTTCTACTTATGTTAAGAATGATGGTAATGCTTTACTTTGAAATTTTTGTTTCTCTGTTAGTACTTGCACCGAGGTACCTGTATTGGTGCCGTATATGGTGATATTGTACACTTTTCACTCTACTCCTATACTTGAGTGCATGTGACAATAAAACTTAAATCAACTATTCTCTGAACTGTATCTTCTGTCTTCTTTCTGTTTATTTGATTCTGTCCTCGCTGTACTATACAAGTCTAGGGGGTGCAGCTTTGTGAAATCGCCATTGGGTCCTCACCAGACATTACTCATACATTTTCTTTGCCACCCTCCTATCTGATGTGAACAGGAAGTTTCTGCGTTGTCAGTCAAGGATGGTCCCACAAAGGAAGCATGTGATAACCTTCTGTAGTATTTCTAAGCAACAGTATTGTGAATGCACAGCTAATTAAGGTGTCATTAGGTGATAATGACATTATGCCTGAAGATTTTTTTTTAGGATCGTTCTCAGTTCGTTGTCCCATTTCTTATCAGTGGCTTCGTTTCTACTCGAGACAGAAAAGCACTTTCATTTATATAGCGCCTTTCATAACCTTAGAATGTCTCAAATTTCATCGCTAATTGAGTACCTTTTGAACTGTAGTCACCATCGCAAAATAGGGAAATACAGCAGCCAATTCTCGTGCAGTAAGCTGCCATAAACAGTCTGAAATTAAATGAACAGATGATCTGTTCTAGTGACGTGGATGAAGATTAATATTCTTAGGAAAATAGTAGAATTCTCCTTCACTTTCTCAAATTGCCATATGATATTTTTATGTTCTTGTCATCTGTCCAATCCTATTCTAAAAATGAAATTTGTTACTGCTTATGCTAGTAAATATATCAAAAACTCACTACTGTAAGACCACATCATGCACTTGTAATTCCAACTGTTAAAATACTTACAGACAGCATCACTCTCTTGGATATAAGTGCTCAAGGTCTGTATGATTTTAAAGCATTGCTTATTCACTGAAATATGTGCGTTAGCCCCATTGGGAAAATGCAAGTGTTCTTTGAAACAAGTTCCAGGCAGTCAGTCAGAGTTGAAAAACTATTATGGCTTAGAAGCAGAAGAGAAAGTGATAGTCTTTAATGCAGGGAGCCCATAAAACAGGTAAATCTTTGCCACGCTTGTTTTGAAGTCAAAGGCTTATCTTATTATTCAGAAAAAGAATTGTGTCAGACTTTAAGAGCTAACTGTGTTCCAGTGTTAATTGTTTCCCCACTCCCTGGATGCGGCCAGACCTGCTCAGTTCCCTTTGCTTTTTGCAATCCCAGATAAATTTATTTCTGTCTTTCAGCTCAGATTACCGGCCTTCATAGGGTCATAAATAAAAGCAAAGCCCTATCTGTATTGCACTGGTTATATAAAGAAATGACCCTGGATGATCAATGGCGTACGATTCAAATTCTGGCTCATTTCCCAAGATGTGGGATGTGTTTCTGTTGAGCATCTGGTTGACCAGCACGACATTTCTCTCCAGCTATGAGGGTGCAGTGCTGGAAACTCTCCCCTCCCCTCTTCCCTGTTTTTAGCAGAATGTGGATTGTCATATGTCACTGACGTCGAAAGGTTTAAATGGTGGCACGGTGTCTCAGTAGTTAGCGCTGCTGCCTCACAACACCAGGGACCTGGGTTCGATTCCAACCTCGCGTGCCTGTCTGTGTGGAGTACACCTGTTCTTCCTGAGTCTGTGAGAGTTTTCTCTGAGTGCTCTGGTTTCCTCACACAGGCCAAAGATGTGCAGGTTTGGTAGTTTAGTGTCCAGGAATATGCAGACTAGGTTGATTGGCCATTCTAAAGGTGGGATGATGGAAATAGGGTAGGGGTCTGCGGATTAATGAGATGCCCTTTGGATGGTCAGTGCAGACCCAATGGGCCAAATGGCCTTTTTCTACACTGTGTAGGGATTCTGTGATTCAGCGGATCTGGAAATGGGTGAGTAGGGCTCTGAACGATAGGCATCAAGGCAGGATTTTCTGCTTCGGTGCCTGAGTTTAATGATCAAGTTGATGCCATGAGGCCAGGCTAGGAAGGTTATGATATTTTACAGGAGTTTGAAGGAGTTTCCTTTGCCTTATGGATGAGGAATCTTTATATGGACTGTCTCCAGATGTTCTCCTATTCGCTGTGCCCATTTGGTTAATGTACCCACTAGGAGCAATGGGGATGTCCATCTTGCTTACTTCTGAGCTATTCAGTGTTGGACTATGTTTCACGTTTTCAGTGTCTGTCTGAATTAGCTACCATCAGGAATGGCAACTTCAGGGCTGCTATGAGCCAGAGAAAGAAAGAAAATCTTGCTTTTATATAGCACCTTCCCAACCCAAGGTGATTCCAAAGCCAGTTGAGAACTTTGGAAGTGGGGTTGTTGTTAGAATGTATGAAATGCAGCCAGGGAGGCGATGGCCTGGTTGGTATTATTTTGGAATGTTAACAGAGAGAGCCAGGTATTGTTCCTGGGGACCTGGGTTCAAATCCTACCGCAGCAGGTAGTGGAATTTAAATTCAATTAAAAATCTAGAATTAGGAGTCGAATATTAACCATGAATCCATTGCCGATTGCTGGGAAAAAGATGTTTGTTTCGCTAATGCCCTTTAGGGAAGGAAACTGCCATCCTTACCTCGTCTACATGTGACAGCAATGTGGTTGACTCTTGACAGCATTCTGGGCAATTAGGGATGGGCAATAGATGCTAGCCCAACCAGCAATGGCCACTTGCCATGAATGGTTTAAAAAAAAAAGCAAATTTGTGTAGAGTTAACTGACACAAATAACTGTGCCCATAATAAAACGATCTTGTTTTGATGGGATATTGGATAATCCCTTTGAATGGCAAAGCAAACTTGAGGGCTAAACAACATACTCCCATTCCTGTTTCTTATGGATATATATATATTTGAGAATAATAAATAAGTATTTCCTCAGAGAGAATTTCTATTCTCTTCTTTGCCATGAGATCTTTGATACTTACCTGAGAAAGCAGATGGGCTTTGGTTTAACGGAGACATTTTTTTGCATATCTTTCTGCCCTAGGAATTATCCCCTTCTGACTTAGACACTGGAATTCTACCATCTCAGCCACTGCTGGCACAGAGTATTATCCTGTGTACAGCACTGGACTCGAGACTTTGACCCTTGCTTGTAAACTCCTGTATGAAGCACAACCTCATGTGACCAAATTGTCACGAGTGGCTGTTCCTTGTAGGACCGTACCCAAGTGCAACATGGAGACCATCATGAGGTGAAAAGAGTTTTTGTTTGGTAAAAGAATAGGAAGAAAAGGTGGATTAAGTTACAGATCAGCCACGATCTTATTGAAAGTTGGAATAGGCTCAGTGGTCTTAGTGACTGATACAGGAATTAGAGTCAATCTTATTGTGAAATATTTCCATGGCCTAAATTCTGCCAACTTTGTAATGTGGACATTATTGCTACAACATCAGTTTATTTGTCTTGCCCACAGGCATGAAGCTGACCTTTATGAGAGGTTCCTGACTGCAGGACTGTGATTGAACAAAGTGAATAATCTGAAGCCAGTTTCCTCGCTTTTTATGCCTGATAGAACACTTGACCCAAAGATGTACAATGCCATCTTGTCTGTGTGCCTCGTGATGTATTTGCTGCTGGGAAGCTGTAGAGGTAAGACCTTAATTTCACACTGCAGTAGCATGTTGACACTCACGGACCATTCACCCATTGTAACTTCAACAGCTTCCTCATTTCCCCTTTCCCCATCTCACCCGAGTTCCAGCTCAGCACTGTCCCCGTGACTTGTCCTATCTGCCTATCTCCTTTTCCACCTATCCACTCCACCCTCTCCTCCCTGACCTATCACCTTCATCTCCTCCCCCACTCACCCATTGTACTCCATGCTACTCTCTCCCCACCCCCACCCTCCTCTAACTTATCTCTGCACGCTTCAAGCTCACTGCCTTTATTCCTGATGAAGGGCTTTTGCCCGATTTCGCTGCTCGTTGGATGTTGCCTGAACTGCTGTGCTCTTCCAGCACCACTGATCCAGACTCTCGGACTCGGGTCCATATGCAGCAATGGTAAATGCAATGCAAGAACATTGAGAGTTTGGGTGGGAGCAACCGAACGACAAAGATATAAAGTTGGACCTTGTAACCTGGCAAAGTGGATCACTCACACCTTAGAAATGTTTCTATCGGTCTGAAACTGTGCAATATACATTAAATAAAAGTGCAAAAACTTTGCTTTTGGTTACATCTGTTAGGAGAAAGTGAGGACTGCAGATGTTGGAGACCAGAGTTGAAAAGTGTGGCGCTGGAAAAGCGCAGCAGGTCAGGCAGCATCCGAGGAGCAGGACAATCAACGTTTCGGGCATAAGCCCTTCTTCCTGAAGAAAGGCTTATGCCCGAAACGTCAATTCTCCTGCTGCTCGGATGCTGCCTGGCCTGCTGCGCTTTTCCAGTAACCACGCTTTTCAACATTGTTGCATCTGTACCATACTACAGATACACAATCCTTCATTCGAAATGCTTGGGACCAGCTGGTTTTCGGAATTCAGAATTTTTCGAATTTCAGAATAAGTGTCAGTTTGATGGTGGAATTTTAAGAAAACCTTTTCAAAGAATAGACTTACTGTGAATAAAACGGTCCCTGAAACATAATTGAGGCTTGCCAGTTCTGCACCACACCTCTATGCATCTGAGTGACACGCATCGAGTGGGTGTCGACTTGGGTTAACTGTTTGCATGCCAAACAACCTTGTTAAATGAGGAAAAACAACCTTTGGACTTTGGAGCTTTTCGGATAAAGGTTTGTCTATCTGTACAGAGCACGTTAATGACCCTTTGTATAAAGAAAGACTTGATGCATAATAATGTAAAGATTAATATGAATTTGGTTCACACCAAATGATAGAGAAATAGTGAAAGATGTTGGATATTGTAAAGGTTCCAGGCCTGACAATATTCCAGAAACATCCATTAGCTCTACCACCGACACTCAGTAACAAGAGTGTGTACCATTTGCAAGGTTCACTGCAGAATTTCAGGAAGACTCCTGAAGACAGTGCTTTCCAAAACCAGTATCATCTGGAAGGACAAGGGCAGCAAATAAATGGGAACAACTCCACATGCAAGGTACTTCCCATCCTAACTTGGAAATATAAAGCCGTTCTTCACTGTGGCTGGGTCAAAAATCCGGACATTCACTCCTTAACAGCATTGTAGGTCTACCCTCACCAAACAGGCCACGGTTGTTCAAGCAGACAGCTCACCACCACCTTCAGATCCAACTAGGAACAAGCAATAAATACTGGACCAGTCAGCGAAGCTCTTGAACATATGAGCAAAAACCACTGAATGTATTGACACAGACTTGGTATATGAGTACATTCATGTAGTGGTTATAGATGCATACAATACCACGTTCAAAAAAAAAGCTAAGTAAAACAGATAAGGAAACTAGGACCAGAAGGAGATGTTGATTGGAGTTATGTGAAAAGTCTTGTGTGGAGTTAAAACACCAGCATTGTTAATCTGACCCAGCAAGTCATACTTCAAAATTATATTAAGTTAGATTAATGTATATTATCTAGACGCTTCCTATTTCCCAACTGATGTAGAGATTCACCAACAGGTTTTTTTTTAATGGCGTGGCTTCCTTCATGAACCTTAGAAAATCTTGATAAGGGAAAGTTGTCCATTTGTACTGTCTCTTTCAGTTGTAATTTCTGGTGCATCATAAACCAAGCACCCCTAGAAGCAGGCTATTCAGCCCATCAAATCCACACTGACCCTCCATATAGCATCCTACCCAGACCCACCCCAACTCTATCCCTGCATTTCTCATAACTAACCGGGGGCGGCGCAGTGGCTCAGTGGTTAGCACTGTTGCCTCGCAGCGCCAACCTCGAGTGACTGTCTGTATGGAGTTCACACATTCTCCCTGTGTCTGCGTGGGTTTGCTCTGGTTTCCTCCCATAGTCCAAAGATGTGCAGGTTAGGTGAATTGGTCGTGCTAAATTGCCCATAGTGATAGGTGCATTAGTAGAGCGAGTAGGTGAAAGGGTGGGTTACTGTTCAGAGGGTTGGTGTGGACTTGTTGGGCCGAAGGGCCTGTTTCCACACTGTAGGAAATGTGATGTAAAAACTAACCTGCATATCCCTACAAACTTTGGGCAATTTCCCATGTTAATCCACCTAACCCAAACATCTTTCGAATGTGGGAAGAAACTGGAGCGCCAGGTGGAAACCTCCCCAGGCACAGGGAGAATGTGCAAACTCCAAATGAGCAGTCATCTGCGGGTGGAATCGAACCTGGGTCCCTGGCGCCATGAGGCAGCAGTGCTAGCCACTGAACCACCCCTTAAATAAAAAAAAGATCCTGGGAGAGGGAGACAAAGGAGACGAAGTAAGTCTAAGGCTTATGAACTGGAAAATTCCTCTCTCTTCGCTCAGGGCACTTGAAGCCAAACCAGGAGATCACAAAGGCCATTCACATCTCTCGATTGACCGTTTACCAATCGCCTCTATGGAATGATTTTCTTCCCATCACAACCGAGTTCAGCGCTCGTGACAGTATTCCATGGATTTATATTCACTACACAAACCAGCAATTTGATTAGTAGGCCCACTTTTCTTTGGGAAAAGACTTCTCTTAACATTTATGACATCAAATGTAGTTTATACACAGCGCACTCTGGAAACCAATATTGCAGTTTCCTTGCTGTATAAACCTTAGTCAAAATGCTCCTGTGTCTATGTTTTTAAAGTTGAGTATCTTGCTGGACACCAATGGTCCAAACCTCCTCTGAACCTTATTTTCTAAAGCTTCATTATCATCCATTGCATGAATCTTAGAGGCAGCCAAGATAATTTGTGCTTTATTAGATTGGAATGTTCATTGCAAATTTTCTTTCTGAAAATCCCCGAAGAGAATAAAGTTGGTTTGCATTCAGAAACTTGAAGTTGAGAGGTGTCGTTGCTGATATGTTTCTTCTCTGCTATGATTTAGTAAACAACGATCAGCTCTATAAGAGAGTTTCAGGGCTATACTGTTGAGAGAAGACTTTCAGTAAGCACAGTGTGTACAGTGATAGCCCTGGCTCCATAGCGTTCTCTTGGTTTCTCTCAAACTTGGGGAGGGTTGCGTAGAAAACCTATGCACTACACACGGTTGCAAGTTCATACTTCCTATTGGTCAATCTCCATATATGAGATTCCTCTTAAATGCAGGAGAGATAACCACTTCTAATACTGAAGTAGCAACCTATTATCAGTTTTGGGAAGAGTTCATTGTCTTGGGTCGTATTACTCTACAAAAGAGTTTAAGAACTTATGATAATCTTTCTTTCAACTACTAAAGTTGTAATAACAACTTGAATTGTTATCGGACCTGATAAATGCTGAGCCAGTTCCGCTGAATTTCGCAAAAAGAAAGAGGTAAGGATTCAGATAAACAAGGGATTGAAGGAGAGGTTTGCTGGATAAGTTTTTTTTTAATGAGAAGGGAGAAAATCACAGTGAGATGGTGTTAGAGGGATTGGGTCCATAAAGTTGACGTATCAAACACTATTGAAGATTGCGATGTTGAGAAACCTTTCTTATTTTGAACTGAAGGCTGATAATATTGGCAATATCATTATCAGTTGCTCAAAGGAACACTGAAGGTATGAGTAAAGTTACCTCATTGCAGTTGTATAGAGCTTTGAGTGGACTGTATAGTTTTGGTCCCTCTATCTAAAGATAGATAGATGTATTTGCCACAGAGGAGTGTAATGGAGGTTGACCAGTCTAATCTCTTGGATGGCAGGGTTTGTCTGATGAGGAAAAATGGAGGAAACTGGTCCGTATTCTTTTGAGTTTTGAAGAATGAAAGGTGATTTCATTGAAACTTATGAAGCTCTTCTATATATCACAAAGTAGATCTAAATAAGATGTTTCCCCTGGTGAGCATAGAACCAGGATGCATACTCTCAGGATTAGGGTAGCCAATTAGAAAATAAGATGAAGACTACCTTCTTCACTGAGAGGGTGATGAATTTTTGGAATTCTCCACCACAGAAGGCTGTGGAAACTTCATCGTTGAACACATTCAAAAGAAATCAGTCGATCCCTGGAGACTGATAGCATGAAAGGTTAGAGAGAGAGTACAGGAAAATGGCATTCAGGTAGATGATCAGCCATTGTTTAATTGAATACTGCAACAGGCCTGATGGGCTGAATGGCCTACTCCTACTCCAATGTTCTCATTCTACTCGGTTTATATTTTGCTGTTGTGAAATGATTTTTGGGAAAAATAGGCACTAGAGCTGCAGAGTCCGGTTCAGATCCGAATCTGAACACAATAAAATCAAGCGTTGACTACACCCTTAGGACATCCATTTCACCATGTGGGATGAGACTCACAAGGTGGGTTTGGGCCAAGTTTGGCATCCTGGGTGTGTTACTGGAGCAGGTATGTTTCCGCTTTGGGAAAAGTGAACTGTCCCACTTGCTATCCCGTAACTAGTTCCAGAAATGTCGAGCTGTGTGCATGTGCTTATGTGTGACATAATATGGAGCATGCTCATTTCCAACTGAAAACAATTTGCAAGTACCCCTTTAAAGGCATTTTCCAAACCTACAACAACTGTCGTCTAGACAGACTAGAGCTGATGGATTGGGAAGGTGCTATTAAGGACAAGGGCAGCAGATACATGGGAACACCACCCCTTGCAAGTTCCTCTCCAAGCCATTCATCATCCCGACTTGGAAATATACCATTGTTCCGCCGCTGGGTCAAAATCCTGGAACTCCCACCTGAAGGACATTGTGGGTCAACCCACAGTATGTGGACTGTAGCAGTTTCAAAATACAGCTCAATGCCACCTTCACAAGGGCAATTAGAAAATCAGCAATAAATGCTGGTCAAGTCAGTGATGCTCACATCACATGAAGGAAAGTATAATATAATGCAGGTCTCACTGATTTATCAGACAGCAATTTCATCTGTCCTCCTTTGTCATAGCCCAGCAGCTGCCAAAAGTAAGAATGATGCTGTAATCTCAATGGTTTTGTGATGTTTTTCAAATTTGAAATAATCCTTTTTGCTGTTATTACAGTTTGCTATAAATCATCAGATTGAACTATCTGCAGTTATCACATCTCACCAGTGTTGATTCTCAGCTTTCAATCCCTGGTGTCTTTGCTTTCCTGACCTTTAGAATGTTTCCAGTTTTCTTTTAAAAGTATAGCGTGTGTTTATAAAATTAAACATAATGGAGGGTAAAGGCTGAGTGGAAGACTATAATTCCAATGGCATTACTCATAAATCAGTCAAACTTTTTTTCTGCGACTCTCAATTAAATAAACCCATTAATGTTTACGGTGGTTGTCTATAATCACAGTACTTATGCCAAGGGTATATTTTCTTCTGTATACTTAGGTTGGGCTTTTTTTTAAAAAAGAAAAAGTGTTAGTTAGAGTTAGTTTACTCTCTTCTTGCTTCATAGCAAATGGAGATGAATAATTTTCGAATAATTCCGCTCGCTTGATTTTCCCACAATGGATTCAATAGCATTGTTTGAAGCTCTTTCTAAATGTGGCGATGGGGATCAGCTAAAGGACACAGATTGAAGACAATTAGCAGATATCCAGGGTTGAAAATGAGGAGAACCTGTTTTAACTGGTGAGATATGCAGGAGGATTGCAGAACATGATTCAACTGTAACATCTGAAAGAGAATTGAATAATAAGTTGGAAAGGAGAAATTTTCAAGGCTGTGGAGAAAATAGGGAATGGAGCTAATTAGATGAGTCTTTTACAGAACCAGCACGGACTCGATGGGATGAATGGCTTCACTGATTTATCTGAGGAAAGGGAAAGCGTCAACACACACAAAAAAAAAATACAGGGCTGGATTTTCTCCTGCCTTTTAATTCAGGTTTATTTAACTTGCCAATTCCAGATATCAGTTATAGAGTCAAGCAGCACGGAAACAGACCCTTCGGTCCAATGTGTCCATGTTGACCATGTTCCCAACTAAACTAGTCCCACCTGCCTACGCTTGGCCCATGTCTCTATAAACCTTTCCTATCCATGAAGTTATCAAAATGTCTTTTCAATGTTGTAATTGTACCTACATCCACCACTTCCTCTGGCAGTTCACTTCACACACAAACCATACTCTGTATAAAAGTTACCCTTCATGTCCTTTTTAAATCTTTCTCACCTTAAAAATATGCCCTCTAGCTTTGACCTCCTCCACCCTAGGGAAAAGACTCTGGTCATTCACCTTATCTCTGCCTTTCAAGATTTTACAAACCTCAACAAGGTCACCCCTCAACTACCTATGCTCCAGAGAAAAATGTCCCAACCTTTCCAGTGGACGGCACGGTGGCACAGCAGTTAGCACTGTTGCCTCACAGCGCCAGAGACCCGGGTTCAATTCCCACCTCAGGCGACTGTCTGTGTGGAGTTTGCACAGTGTCTGCGTGGGTTTCCTCCGGGTGCTCCGGTTTCCTCCCACAGTCCAAAAAAAAATGTGCAGGTCAGGTGAATTGGCCATGATAAATTGCCCCTAGTGTTAGGGGCAGGGGTAAATGTAGGGAATAGGTCTGGGTGGGTTACGCTTCGGTGGGTCGGTGTGGACTTGTTGGGCTGAAGGGCCTGTTTCCACACTGTAAGTAATCTAATCTAATCTAATATAATCCTGGCAACAGCCTGGTAAATCTTCTCTGAACCCTTCCAGCGTAATAATATCCTTCCTATAACAGGGCAATGAGAACTGCACACAGTACTCCAGAAGAGACCTCACCAACGTCCTGTACAACCTCTACATGACATTCCACCCCCTTGCCTAATGAGAAAAGGTTGCGCAGATTGGGCCTGTACTTGGAATTTAGAAGAATGGGAGGTGATTTAATTGAAACCAATAAGACCTTGAGGGAACTTGAGAGGCTGCATGCTGAGATTTTTTTTTAAAACAAGGTCTGGATCAGAAATGGGGAGGGGGGAGGGCACAGATTTAAAAAAAACTGTGCTTCCATTTAAGATAGGGGTGAGGCAGATTATTTTCCTTAGAATTGGAAGTCTCTGTGGCTCACTTCTCTAGAGAGAGTGGTGAAAATGAAGTTGTGGAATATTTCTAAGTCAGAAGTGGAGAATAAGAGAGGCAGTGGTCATTGGAGGTAGACATGAATATGGATTTAAATATAGAACATAGAACGTTACAGCGTAGTACAGGCCCTTCATCCCTTGATGTTGCACCGACCTGTGAAACCAATCTGGAGCCCATCAATCCTACACTATTCCATTATCATCCATATGGTTATCCAATGACCATTTAAATGCCTGTAAAGTTGTCGAGTCTACTACTGTTGCAGGCAGTGCATTCCACACCCTTACAACTCTGAATAAAGAGCCTACCTCCGACATCTACCCTATATCTATCACCCTTCAATTTATAGCTATGTCCCCTCGTGCTGGCCATCACCATCTGACGATAGAAGCTCTCGCTGTCCACCTTATATAATCCTCTGATTATGTGTGAGGACTTGATAGGTTCTGCCCTGATCCTGTTTAAGGGCACAGCAGTCTCAAGTGGCCAAATGGCTTACTCTGGCTTCTATTATGTATATTCCTACATTTTCTTTCAAAAGCAATAGAATTGAATAATTTGTAAATAACCCAGAACATCATCATTCAGTTTGCAAAAAGCAGTAACAAATCAACCTTGGGAAATGCCTAAGTGTTCAAGGTTCTATCTGTCCGACTGCAATTATTGGTGGCAGAGGTGCATGGAGCTATCTTACCAGAAGTTCAATCGCTTAATGAAGGCCAACAAACCTTTTAATTTCCTGATTGCTCGCTGCATCCGCATGCTAGCTACCAACAAATGACCTAATGACCTCTATTATGATAATACCTCTCTTGGAATATCTTTGCAACTGATGTGTTTCAGCAACGAATCTGTGCTTGTCCCAGGAGAACTGTGGCTGTCACTTGTCACAAATTTGTTCTTAATTCTTTGCTCTTTGATATCATTGCTTATAGGAGTTAGATTATTGTCTCTCTTCCCCTTCTGGATGAAGACCTTCTGCTCAATGTTGACTCTCCTGCTCCTCGGATGCTGCCTGACCGGCTGTCCTTTTCCAGCAGCATACTTTTTGACTCTGATCTCCAGCATCTGCAGCCCTCACTTTTTCCTTTTCTACAAAAATCCCTACATTCCTGTGTCGAAGGTTGAATTGAGGGTGCAGGTCTCTTGGCATTTTCTGCTGTCTTACTGATACCCATTCCACATCTGAGAGTTGTCACTTTAGTTTGCCACTTTATAAACATGGGTATCACAATATAATGGTGCAATATTTCTTCCAAGGTGAGAGACATTGGAGTGTCTTTGTCCAAAATATGTTGGTAGCTAGCATGCGGATGCAGAAAGTTAAAAGGCATGTTAGCCTTCATTGTTGGAGGATTTGTGTACTCCTGGAGTGTGTTTGCCTTATTGCGGTTGTATAGGGCTTTGAGTGAAATGCATACTTTTGAACTTTTTGTCTAAAGAAGCATATATTTGCCACAGAGTAGTGTAACAGGTTCACCACGTAAATCCCTTGGATGGCAAGGTTTGGCTTGTGAGGAAGAACTTTTCCCAGAAATAGTGCACTCCTAGTTGTCCAAGAGAAGATGGGGGTGAGCTGCCTTCTTGAAATCCTGCAGTCCCTTTGTGGTAGATACACCCACGATGCCATTGGAAGGTAATTCCAGGATCTGATTCATCAGCCTGATTCCTGATGAAGGGCTTATGCCCGAAACGTCGAATTTCCTGTTCCTTGGATGCAGCCTAACCTGCTGTGCTTTAACCAGCAACACATTTTCAATTCCAGGATCTGACCCAGGAACAGTAAAGAAACTGTGATATGTTTCCAAGTCAGGATGATGAGTTGGACAGCAACTTGCAGGTAGTGGTGTTCCCATGTATCTGTTGCCCTTGTCCTTTTAGGTGTTAAAGATCATGGGTTGGCAAGGTACTGTTGGAAGAGCATTGATGAGTTACTGCAGTGCATCTTGTAGATGTACACGCTGCTGCCACTGTGTATCAGGGGAGGGGATGAAGGTTGAAGGTAGTGGATGGATGCCAATCAAATGAGTTGCTTTAACCTGGATGGTGTCAAACCAATTGGGTGTTGTTGAAGCTACATACATCCAGGTAATTGGGGAATATTACTTTATATTCCTGACTTGTGCTGAAAATGTGTTGCTGGTTTTTAGGCAGCATCCAAGGAACAGGAAATTCGACATTTCGGGCCAGAGCCCTTCATCCTGACTTGTGACTGAATGGTGGACAGGTTTTGGGAGACCGGAGGTAAATTACTCACTGAAGAATCTCTAGCATCTAGTCTTCTCTGGTAGTCACAGTATTTTAAAGCTAGTCCAGTTCAGGTATTGAACCTCCCTATGGACTTGTAAACCACAGATCTCCCATTCTGCTTGTAAAATAAGAAAAGTGACTACCAAAGATGATATTGGATCCAGCACTTGTACAAATTCACCTCTAATTTTAAGTGGAGGCATTGACCAATTGTATAAGAATCTCATGCTCAAACTCCTGCGTAGTCTTACTCCTATTTCTCTTTTTCTAACTTGCTGTAGCCCTACAAAACTCTGAGACCTTTGGGGTTCCAGAGTTCTGGCAGCTTGCCCACCATCTACTTATCTGTTCCATCATATACTTGGTTTCAGCTGGCTAGGTTCTAACTTGGAATTTTCCTCTCCTTCTCTCTTCTTTTAAGATGCTCCTCAAAGCCTGTTCCCCTTTACACTAAGATTTTGGTTACTACTAGTGCTCCATTCTCAGCCTCTTTTGGTGTCAGTTTTTGTCTGATTTGTGTTTCACTTTCTTGAAAACACTAATTGTAGCTGTCTCAAAAAATGGCAGAGCAAGGAATTTGATGGAGGTTTTTTTTCAGTTTTTATATTTTAGTATTGGCAGCAGTACTAACTATTCATTCAAGGCATCTAAATTTAAACACAACATACACTTTGTCCTTGTTTACAGTAAAATGGGTGGTATGTAGTTTTACCTTACACATTCTGAGTTATTACTTTGCTTAGGCAGTGCAGTGTTTCAGCTAAACTACTCCTTTTAAAACTGCTGTGTCTAATTTCTATAATTGAATGTGGTTAGAGGTCAGAATCTGTTTGCTGTGGGAGATGTGCAATTGGAATGTTCTCATGCTTTCCTGGGCTCTGAGTTGAACAGAGGGAACGCAGCAGGCAATAATCAGTGTTCTTTCTCTTATAGCTTTTCCATTCGGCCCATCGAGTCCACACTGACCTTCTGAACAGCATCCCACCCAAACCTGTCCCACCTTACCCTCTGAAAAAAAGTCATCTAGACTAGAAACGTTAGCTTGCTCTCTCTCCAGGAATACTGCCTGATCTGCTGTGATCTCCAGCATGTTTTGTTTTCAGTACAGATTCCAGAATCTGCAGCAACTTGCTGCCACCTGATAACTAGGAGTTGTTTATTTACAAATGGCTACTGATGAACCCAGAATTGATCTGACCTCCTGATTTGTAGTAGACACAGTGATGATTTTATTATTACCTTCTGCAGGGTATTTGTACCTGATGAATTGCCAATGTTATGGAAGCTTACAAAAATAAGAAAGACATGGCTAATGCAGCACTGAAGGATTTGATACAGATTTCTTAACTTCTAGTATCTACATGTATTGCAGTGACAGGCACTGCTGTGACTGGTCTAGGACTAAGCACTTGGGTTACAAAATGCACATGCTTCCCATGGTGTCATGCTATACGTGGTCCCAGTAAGATGGAGACTGAGACCTTTATGCTCTCTGGTCACATACAGTAATAGTTTATGTTTAATGATACCATGTGTTAGCTATTTCTATTCATCTCTATTTGTAATAGTTCTAATGAAACGGAAATCAAATATGTCATCTCCAGCAGGACTTTAGATCATTAAATGCAATGGAAATCTCGTTTTGTCCAACATGTAGCTTTGCTTTAGTCTGATTTGGCAGGGATTTCTACTGTTGGTCTGAGCTGCATTTTGTTAAACTGTGTTGACATACAGGCCTCTGGATACACAGCCAGTTGCTCCTGACACTGCAGGTAGCACCAGGGGAGTAGTTTCAGTTTTATCAATGACCAGTGACGGCTTGGTATGCAATAACGACGGTCAACAAAGCCATACCACAGTGCTGCTTAAAATTAGAATATTTTAGTCACGATAGCTGCTTTATTAAATTTTCTACAAAGTAGTCCTCATGATGACCCACTTTAGCAGGTGCTGGGAGTGTTTCCTATTAGCTAATGGCCTGCAGTACAGCTGTTAATCAGTGGATTCCTATAATTTATTTAAAGACGTGTCAAATTTGAAGGATTGAAGGCATCAGTGACCCAGAGGGAGAAATGTTGACTGTCTTTCGTTGGATTTAATTGTAGCCCTTTGTGAAGAAGCAGGGAATTGATTTTGTAGAGAGGATCACTTTACACTCTCCCTCCTCCTGAATGATTTATATTATAGATCGAATCTCCTCTTGTAAATTAGTTCTTAAGTTTTTTTAGAACTGATGACTTGGCAGCACAGAAATGTTATCCATTGATAACTTACTCAGAGGCTGACCAGGTTTTCTGTGGAAGTGGACAAGAAAGGAGTTCAGGCCGAAATGAGATCAGCCGTGATCGTGTTAAAGAGCAGAGTCGAGGGGCTGAATGGCCGACTCTCCTGCTCTTCTGAGGCATTCTCCATGTGAAGCTAGATGTGAGTGATCGATGTGAAAATTTTCCAGCAGCATCCCACCACATGTCACTTCCCAAGAAGCGAGATGAGGAGTGATAGGAAGGTCAACCCACATGGAGTCATTAAAGAAAATTACAGCTAATCAAAGACCATTTTGGGCTTCTTGTCAAATATCGGGAATTTCCCACACAGACACTAGGCCGGTTGTCTGGAGGTGGCTTCCCAGTGGAAGCAGAAGGTCACAGCACTCCAGGTTGGATTTGAAGCCCTCCTAAAATGGCTGACTGACTGTGGGAGTGGGGGGATTCCTGGTGGCTGAGCAGCTGGATCTGTTTTTAGGTAAGTGGCTTAAAAAATTGGAGAATCTTTCTCTCTCTCTTTCTTGCAGGGTCTTGGCTGACTCATGCCAGGGTAGCAGAGACATTACTGGACTGGTACACTGATTTAACAAGGCAACCAGAGCAACAGTTTAATAATCTGATGCAGTCATTGCAAGTAATAACCAGACATTAAGTATAAAGGCTGGGAGGCAGGTCGAAGGAGGTTTAGTAGATTTAGGTTGGACAAGATTGATACTGGAAGATTGATACTGGAAGATTGATACTGGAAGATTGATACTGGAAGATTGATACTGGAAGATTGATACTGGAAGATTGATACTGGAAGATTGATACTGGAAGATTGATTCAATAGCTTGGAATGAGCGGGTTGTTGAGAGTGAACAACAGGCTGGGCTTGTTTTGCACTCGAGTTGGGGTGATGTTATAGAATTTTATGATACTGAGTGATCTCCACAGGATGGAAATAGATGTTTGCTCTTGTGGGCAAGTGCAGAATAAGGTTTAAAGTTAGGACAGACATAAGGGGAATTTTGTTTTTCTCTCTAAGATTATTACAACTTTGGAACTCTCGGCCTTAGAAAGGGACAGAGGCAGGGTTGTTGGATACACCTAAAGCAGAGATGGATGGCTCCTTGTTAGCCAGGGGAACTTAGGGTTGTCGGTCCACATGGAAATGTGGAATTCAGAACATGTCCCGGTCAGCCATGATAGTATTGAATAGTGGAGCAGGCTCGAAGGACTGAATGGCCTACTCCTGATCCTAATTCATATGTAAGATGGCTGTTACCTCCCCAGTCCTTTGGTGAGTTGGTGGTCATAAGTGTATCGCCCTGTTTTGTAACTATTCCCCTCTTCACTTCCTCTTAGAGTCAGACAGCACAGAAACAGGCCCTTTGGTCCAACCAGAGTCAAAAAGGTGTGTGGTACTGGAAAAGCACAACCAGTCAGGCAGCTCTTCAAAGGGCTTATGCTTGAAACGTTGACTCTCCAGCTCCTCGGATGCTGCCTGACTGGCTGTACTTTTCCAGCACTCTGATCTCCAGAATCTGCAGTCCTCACTTCCTCCTTTGGTCCAAACAGTCCAAGCTGACCATATTCCCAAACTAAACCAGACCCACCTGCCTGTGCTTGGCCCATATCCCTCCAAACATTTCCTATTCATGAACTTATACAGATGTCTTTTTAACTTTGTAGCTGTATCTGCATCCATCACTTCCACTGGCCGTTCATTCCACACGTGAACCACACATCATGTCAAAATAAGTTGTCCCTTGTGTGCTTTTTAAAACCTTTCTCCCCTCACCTTAGGAATAAGCCCCCTAGTTTTGAACTCTCCCATCCCTGGGGGGGAAATCCCTTGTTATTCACCTTATCTATGTGCCTCGTGGTTTTATAAACCTCAATAAGGTCACCCCTCAACCTCTTACACTCTTGTGAAAAGAAAAGTCCCATCCTATGCAGCCTATGTTTATAAATCAAACCCTCAGCTCTGGAAACATCCTGGTAAATCTCTTCTGAACCCTCTCCAGTTTCTTCTTCTTCATCCTATAAACAGGGCAACCAGAACTGTCCAAGGTTGTAATTTACTACCTGTCCTTAATTTCCCTAGAGGTACAAGAATGTTGCCAGGGCTCTAGTGTCTGAGTTATAGGGGAAGGTTAGACAAGCCAAGACAACTTTCTTTCAAGTGTAGGGGGAATCTTCTAGAAGTGTATACGATCATGAGAGGCATGGATAGGGTGAATGCACTGAGTCTTTTTCCCAGCATTGGGAAATCGAGAACTAGGGGGCATCAGTTTAAGGTGAGAGGGGAAAGAGTAAAGGGGAACCTGAGGGACAACCATTTTTACACAGAAGGTGGTGCACCTATGGAATAATCTGCCTGTGGAAGTGGTTGAGGCGGGTGCATTAACAACATTTAAAAGGCATTTGGACAAATAGATGGATAGGAATGGTTTAGAAGGATATGGGCCAAGTGCAGGGAAATGGAGTTGGCGTGGATGGACATTTTGGTCAGTATGACCGTCTGGGTCATAGTACTGAAGAAAAGCTCTCCCCAATGTCCTGTACAACCGCAACATGACGTCCAAACCCCTATACTCAAAGGTCTGAGCAATGAAGGCAAGTGTGCTGTCTTCCTTCAAAGGCATTTCTTTACACACCTCTAATTCTACAAGACTTGCATCTGAACCATGACCTGATCTTGGCCATGAGGTATCCCCTATTGCCCACGTTTCCATTTGGTTCCTCCATGATTTCTTTGCAGCATTTTTCAGTAGATACGATTTTAGGCAATTTGGACTACACGTAATGGCAGAATACTATTTTTGGATGAATGATTAAGATGAAGTCCTATCTCCTCGTTGGAAGGGTGTAATGGGGAAAATGGCATTCTGGATGGGAAGAATGAGGCTCGGTTCACTCAAAGCCAACCATTTTGGAGGGGAAGGAATTTTTAATCAACTGATGCTTGCTTCAGACTTCAGAATTGATATTTACCACTTTGTAAACTGTAGCGAGTTCTAGTGTTGACCATTTAACCCACAGATTTGAACCATCACAGATTCTAGTGGGTCACTACTAGGGCAACAAGCAACACCTTTCTAACCAGTAGCCTATTTACTTTTCCCCACTGCAGTTAACCACAGTTCTACGGCCAACTGTTTGTCTTGGTCTAGATAAATAACTTTAATAGGTCATTGACTGAGGAGTAAGGATGAGATGGGCTTATCTTAATGATGAAAAGCAGCAGGGTCACTGCAGAAAGCTCTAATAGGTTTCACGGTCTATGTGGCTGGTATGATACTGAATGGGGAAAATACAACTTTTTCAGTCAAATTAGGTTTTGATGGATGAAAGATATTGTACACCAACAGAGGCTGGAAACTGGGGAGAGGAACAAGTGGAGTGGGGGTTCAGGAAAATAAGAAATAGTGGGTGTTTGAATTTCTAGCTGTGTTCGAAATACTTTGCAACCCTTCTGCTTGTATGTCCCAATGAGGAAGAAGGATTGTAGAAAGGCGATCAACTGATCACGGTTAACCAGGGAAGTTAAGGATAGAATCAAACTGAAAGGAAAAATATAGGGCATGACAAAGATTGTGGTAAACTAAAGGAATGAGACAAGAAGCCCACAAAAAAAAAGACATAAAAATGATGGAGGAAATAAACTGAGAGCGAGTAATGTAAAAACAAACAGTAAGAGCTTTTTTACATGTATAAAAGGAAGACAGGGACTACAGTGATCATAATCTTTTTAGAGAGTGAGGGGAGGCAAATGGTAGAGGAGTTTGCATCAGACTTAGTAGTCTGAATAGCATTCCGCAAAGTATTAATTAATGAAGGAGAAATGTTGAGGAGGGCGTGTGTGGGGCAGGAAATGAATAGAATGACTATCACTGGAGAAAATGTAAAAGGCAGGGCAGTACACACCCTGTGAGTGTCACAGGGATCAGTGCTGGGGCCACAATTATTTACAATGTATATTAGTGACTTAGAGGAGGAAAGCGAATGTACTGTTGCCACGTTTGCAGATGACAAGTAATGGGAATGACAGAGTCTACAGAGGGATAGGGACCAGAAACATGAGTGGGCAAGAACGTTGGCAGATTAAAATATATTGTGGGAAGATTAGATTAGATCCCCTACAGTGGAAACAGGCCCTTCGGCCCAACAAGTCCACACCAACCCTCCGAAGAGTAACCCACCCAGACCCATTCCCCCGACTAACATACCTAACACTATGGGCAATTTAGCATGGCCAATTCAGCTGACCTGCACATCTTTGTGATTGTGGGAGGAAACCGGAGCACCCGGAGCACACCCATACAGACACGGGGAGAATGTGCAAACTCCACTCAGACAGTCGCCCGAGACTGGAATTGAACCTGGGACCCTGGTGCTGTGAGGCAGCAGTGCTAACCACTGAGCCGAAAGCTGCTGCAGAGGTGGATTTTTTTTTGATATTTTGGAAAGACAGCAAGAAAGGAAGTGGTGATGCAGTGGCTCTTTTAATAAGGAGTGGAATCAGTACAGTCATGAGAAATGATCTTGGATTGTGAGATAACATTGCAGAATCAGTCTGGGGGGAGTGGTATGACATCGGAAAAGAACAAAGTCTGTATTGGAGTGGTTACAGTCTCCCTGATATTAGAATTAATAATGAGGAATAAGTGGAGTTTGACAATGGATGCATGGGAAATTTGAGTGCACCCTTGGGTACCTGTTACATGTAAGTTGGATATCCAAGGGCAGATTTTCTTTTGTCGTTTAAATGCAGAAATGAGGCCAGGAAACGAGTCGACTGGACTTTTCCACGAAAGCTGAACTTGGGCATTGAACACTCAAGAAACTTAAGTGGGAAGAGGTATCTCTTCAATCTGGGGACGTGGATATCACTGGCAAGATCATAATTTATTAACTATCCTTACTTTCCCTGGTGATACAAGAATGTTGCCAGGACTCCAGTGTCTGAGTGGGGTGGGGGGTCAGACAAGCTAGGACCTTTTTCTTTAGAACGTAGGTGGGATCTCAGAGAAGTGTATAAAGATCATGAGAGGCATGGATAGGGTGAATGCACTCAGTCTTTTTCCCAGGGTTGGGCAATTGAGGACCTCAGTTTAAGGTTAGAGAGGAAAGAATAAAAGGGAATCTGAGGGGCAACTTTTTTTTTTTACACAGAGGGTGGTACGCATATGGAATGAGCTGCCAGTGGAAGTGGTTGAGACTGGTACATTAATAACATTTAAAAGGCATTTGGACAAATACATGGATCAGAAAGCTTTAGAAGGATATGGGCCAAGTGCAAGGAAATGGGGTTGGCGTGGATGGACATTTTGGTCGGTATGGACCAGTTTGGGCCATAGGACCTGATTTCTTGCTGTGACTGTAAGTGCTGGTGAGCTTTGTAAACAACTGCAGTCTGTATGTAGTTTTGAGACCTTCTCTATTTATATTTTTCTCTTTTTTGGGTTTGGAATTGAGAGTCAAGGTTGAGAGTTAAGCTTTAAACAGCAACTTGTTTTAATGGAGAAGAGACCAAAGATAGATGTTTGCTGTTGGGAGATGCAAATTGATTATGATACTAAGGACACTAGACAATCTGGCACTGAGCTGTTGTTGTGTTCAGGGGTGACAGCTTATTGGATTTTGAATTGGCCAATCATGGGAGGAGCGCGCTAACAAGCCAATCACAGAATGTTGGTTGAAAAGAGTAGAGAGAGAACTGGTTCCAACTCCGCTTTTAGCAGGAGACAGTGAGGGTTTTGGAGGCTTCCTGAAACTGTTGCTTAGTTTTACTCTCTTCCTGTAGTTTTCTATCCATTTATTGAATTGTTGAATGCTCTGGGTAAAGAATTCCACTCTGTAAGACATAAATAAATATTTCGAGAAGTCTGCTGAAAAGATTTGCATTGACCAGCAACTTTGCAAGTTATACCATTCTAGTTACCTATGAATAACCCACTGTGTAAGGACTTCCTGAAGGCCTGACATCCATCTTTGAAAATTACTTATTGAACTGGGAGTTTGCATTTCTTTTGTTTGCTTTTTAGTTTATCCCTTAACTCTGTCTGTGCGCAGATATGACCAAGAAAGATTGGGCTGTAGATTATAGATATTTAATCAGATTACCTTGTTACTGATCCGTGTCCTGCCACAGTTGCATTAAATTGTTAATATTTGTTTAAAGTTGTAAACTTGGTATTTGTGATTTGTACCATCTGGTTAGGAAAAACTGGCCAGTTTGGAAGGATTATTGAATGTTTTATTTTCACTGTGTTGTGAACCCAGTGACAGTGTGCCTGCTTTGATTTGGCGGGCTATCCCGATGTTGAACAGCGTACACGAATAGGGCTTGTTAGAAAGGAGGTTCCAGGATTTCCAGGTACAGTGCAAATATCAAAATGACATTACGAAGCCATGAAGAAAATTAATGGGCAGCTGGGGAAAAAGTATTAATTGGCAAACTAAGATATTAAATCTGAAATCTCTTTTAATTAATCTGTTTTGTAGTTGTATGTTCAACAATCTCTTCAGAGATATTTTTCATTCTTTTATTGTTTGTTGAGTGTTAGCTTCCAGTTTGTCGGTTGGAAGTGCTAATTACGATCATGTGGCTGGTTTAGGTTTAACAAATAACAATGAGCAGTTCATTAGGGACAAATAAGATTCGGGATCTTTTCTCTTAAAAAAAACAAAGTGACCTTTAAAATTGTGAAAGAGTTTGACAAAGCAGTTGTAGATAATTTCTTTTTGCCTGTGTGGGAGACCAAAACATGCATGATTCTGTCAGATTTATAACCAATCAGGAATACTTGAAACTTAGAGAGGAATCAAAATTGTAGAACTTGCTACCTCACTGTGCCAGGGACCTGTGTTTGTTTCAACCCACAGGGGCTGTCGGTTCTCCTCATGTCTGCGTAGGTTTCCTTCGGGTGCTCTGATTTCCACCCACAGTCCAAAGATTAGGTTAGGTAATTGGCTATGCTAAATTGCCCCATAGTGTCCAGGGTATGTAGGCTAGGTGGATGAGCCATGGGATAGGGTAGGGGTGTAGGTCTGGGTGGGATGTTCTTCGGCGTGTCGGTGTGGACTCAATGGACTGCTTCTGCACTATAGGGATTGTATTATTGAATATGAGGAGCATTTGAGTGTAATAATGCTGACTTAATTAAGGGGCAGTTAGTTAAGTACATGAGGGAGAAAGTAACAGAAAGCTGTGCTGATATGGTGAGATGAAGTAAGCTCAGAGGAGGCTAAGTGTCTATTGACAACATCCAATGTTCAGATTAAAAACAAGTGCTACAAATGTTTGGAACTGAAACTTTTCATGGAGTTTCTGATCAAAATTCATGGTCTTTGTAGATAGATTTCACTGGTTAGTTACCGACTTTTCAAAATAATGATTTTTTTTTCCAAATCAGTCATGGGAATGAGGGCACCACTGGCTAAACCAGCATTTATTGCCCCTCCCTAACTGCCCAGAGGGCAATTGAGAGTCAACCACATTGCTGTGGGTCTGGAGTTTTGTGTAGGCAGTTTAGGATATTAGTGAACAAGATGGATTTTTCTGTCAATTGACAATGGATTCATCAGGAGACTCTTAATTCCAGATTTGTATCGAATTGAAATTGTTCCATTTTCCAAGGTACAATTGGAACCCAGCTCCCCAAACCATTCCCTGGGTCTTAGGATTAACAGGTCAGTGATAATAGCACTAAGCTGTCACCTCTCCTTTTAAAACCCCTTTCTCCTGAAGCCCAGCACTTTCTACATTCCTCATTGCAGTCCCTCACCGGCTGTCAGAGTACAAGCGATTCTGGAGGCTTCGTCTTTATGATGTCCCACGTTCACTAACTACACCAAGCTTTCCAAATTGTCTGGAAAAATTGTTCACGTTGAAAATAATAGCCCAAATCTTCTGGGCAGCAGCAATGTGGGAGTTGCTGTCAAGCTGGTAAGTTCACAAACTCTAGGCTGCTGCTCATTTTGTTTGCTCTCAGGTGAATTCGACCCTGGGTCTCTCAAGTGCACAGTACAGCAGTCAGGCTGAGAGAGTACATGATTGCTCAGGACAGTCACTAGGTCTGTGGGTAGTTGGACTGGAGCCGTAGTTGGGTCTAGGGTTTGGTGGGTGATTGGGTGTGGCGGGAGCTATTTGTGAGCGGCAAAGAAGGGTAGATTGGTGGCTGGCAGGAATAGGTCCAGGAAGGGGATATGAAATAACTGTACAAAAGGCCACTACTATTCTGTCACCAATTTATTTATTTACATATGCAGTGTAGCCAGCCAGCTAGCTCAGTGCTAGTCTCTGAAGTCCGGATACCCTCTGGACTCCCCGGTTTAAAAAAAATACGAGTTAATGAACTGGCTTATAATTCATCCAATTCTTCCCCTCCCCCCCCCAAAACAAACTAGAAACCAATAGCAACAGTAACACACTGACACCTGGCCAGCAGAGTCAGTCCCCTAAACTGAGGGGATTTTTGTTTTTAAAACAATACAGTTTACAATTCAGTTAATATTAACAACTGTACACAAAGAAACAGCAATTTTATAAAGGGAGAGGAGCAGCAAAGCCAGGTCCCAATCAACCAGTTTTCAGGAAAATGAGGACAAACCTCAAATCCCAGTTTCAGTCATCATAAAACAGTATGAATGGCAAGTATGTATAAGACAGTCCTATTACACAGAAACAATGCATAAAATACAAACACCCCCAGCAACCCCCCAATCCCTCCCATCTTCCGACCACTCTAAGGCAGCCCATCCCTACACCGCTTCCAGCTCTCGGTCCGCCCTATGCTCCTTCTGGAGCTCGGCCACTCTGACACCTTCCTGCCACCTCGAGGACAGCCCATCCTGATTACCCCTTCTTGACATGAGAGCTCTCAGAAAGGCCTACCCATCTTCGGCTCTTGGGGCGACTGGTAACAGGGCAGCCTCCCCACTTTCTGGTTCACAGGACAGCCGACCCACCCTCCAGCTCTCAGGGTGACAGCTTCCAGGACAATCTATCAGCCTTCCGACTCACAGTAAGGCCAGCCAGACCCGGGAACGCACAAGACAGTACAGGTGATAACCCCAACAAGCAACAAGTCAGAGTCAATTATCAGCAAACAGAGTCCCTTCTAGTACAGAGTTCATAATAAACCGTTCTGTTCAAAATGTACAGGAACAGAGTCCACTCCAGTACATAAGGTGCAATGCTGGAAATATAGAGTCCACTCCAAACCACAGGGTCCATTGCTAAAAACAGAGTCCACAACAGAGGGCAGAGTCCACTCCTGAAGGCAGAAAATGCACACCTCACAGGTGTTCAGCCTCCATCAAGCCCAGGCCCATCCAGAGAGAACTTGGCTCACTCACAGGAACACAGTACATTGTAAAGGTGCAGTTAACTGACAGGGGTTTGGTCCACTCCCAAAGGCAGGGTCTACTCCCAACCTCCAGGATGCAGCAAGTGCTCCCCTCCTTGCGCACACACACAGAGATGTTCAGTCTTTACAGAGGCCCAGTCCCAGGGTCAGGCCTACCCACAGGAACAGCTCATTTATTAAGATGTATTTTCTCACAAAGGCTCAGTCCAAACACCAAAAAAAGTGAAGACACATGCAAAAAAAAAACCAAAGAAAACTAGAGTCCAAGGGCAAAGCCCTGCCACAAAATCAACATTGTCCTGGGTTCAATTCCCACCTGTCTGTGTGGCGTTTGCACATTCTCCCTGTGTCTGTGTGGGTTTCCTCTGAGTGCTCCCATTTCCTCCCACAATCCAAAGATGTGCAGGTCAGGTGAATTTGCGATGCAAAATTACCCACAGCATTAGGTGCATTAATCAGGGGTATATATAGGGTAGGGGAATGGGTTTGGGTGGGTTTCTCTTCAGAGGGGCAGTGTGAACTAGTTGGGCCAAAGGGCCTGTTTCTACACTGTGGAGAACCTAATCTAATCTAAAAACACAGGCTGCAACCAGCCTCTGAACCAACAGTGTCCCTAATGAGAGCTGAGTTACACCTGAAACATGTTGACTGTGTAAATCAGGCAGTTTAGAAATCAGCTACAAACTGGCTATATAATTCAGCCAGTTCAGGTCCCCCCCCCTCCAAAAAAAAAACAGAAACCAACAACAACAGCAGAATCACACTGACTGTGGCCCAACCAGCAGAGTCAGTCCCTTAAACTGAGGGGATTCTAAATCTCCTGGTTATATCTGTCAGCCAGATTGGGTTTGTTAACCTGGGACAATCGAGGATCTCATTGTCATTAGTGGTTCCAATCACTACAAGCTATAATTGAGTCAAGGATTTGTTGGGAGGTCAGAGTGTAACTGCGGGATGGGGGGAGTTGTTGATGGAGCAGTTAGGTGTTTGGGGGTGTTAGTTGAAGAAGTCACTTGTCAATTTTCCAAGTTTTAATCTGAAATTTCTTGGGTAACTGTTGAGGATGTACATCCAGAACCAAACTGACATAGAATGTCCAGGGTGCAGGACAATTACCTATGAGAACTTTTTGGGCAATTCCCTTGGAGGTCTGTGTGTCTGGACATCTAGTCGGCCCCGATGCCCACTGTCTGGCCTACAATGACCAGGTGTCCGGGCAATTTCCTCCAGTGTTTACAAGTGTCAGAATTGAACTGGCCCAATTGTTGCTTCCCTCACCATCCTCCCAGGTCCCAGAGGTCTCTGTGCAGGCTCTTTCTGGTCAGAAATGTCCTGTAAAATAGTCTGGTTTTTTAAAAAAAAACAGATTTGAAACTACTTTGCTTTCAAGAGGAAGGGCTTGTAGGATAAATGGATAACATTCATTCCAAACACACAGAATGAAGCGTGCACATCCTCTTTCAACCACAGGGTGGCACTCCAGTTAAAGGAATAGGGACATTGCTCAAACCAGTTTTGCCACAGCCTCCCCTTTGTTCCACATTCAACCTCATTTAAACAATTGGAACTAATGTAACTAAGGGCATCAGCAAGAACAAAGCAGTGGTATTCATTATCTGACCTGCAAATGCAGCAAGGGTGATCTGAGAGAGAAAATAACTTCTTCACACCGTGAGTAGTTAGGGTTTGGATTAAAATGAGGTGGAGAAGGTTCAATTGAGGCATCCAAGAGGGAATTGAATGATTGTCTCTTTTTAAAAGATATGTAAGGTCTTTCTGCCAAAGTTAAGTGGGGGTCCATTCAGTGATTGGAGCCCCTGTTGTCCAAAATACATGTAAATAAAGTTTTGTATGAGTAAAAATTGCCTCTGGATAGAGTCAAACTCCAATAATTGTTTGTCTCTTCATATGCAACTGCACAGAACCAAACTCTGCTCGGGACTGTGTGTGTGTGAAGATATTTTATGAATAAAGTATGTTTTTGAAAATTGAAGAAAAAGTAGAAATATGGACGAAAAGCAGGACATTAATCCGAGGTAGTAATGTTTGTTTGAAGAGGGAGTGCAAACACAGTGGGCTGAATGGCCACCTGCCACCTCTGTGAGAAAAGCTCATGTATTAGAGATCAGCATGCAATATCAAATAAATGTGAGAATCAGTGATTTTGACCCATTTAGTAAAAATGTTGGTTTATGTACTCTCTGGGCCTCAGCATTCACCAAACATAGAACTGTACAACATGGGAACAGGCCCTTCAGCCCACTACTTCTATGTTGACCATAATGCTATTCAAAATTAATCCATCTGAATGAAACTGGCCTGTATCGTTCATGACTCCTGCCCTCTGGTCCTGCCTATTATTCTCTGTCATTTTATTTTCATCAAGTTCCCCTTTGAATAGTCAATCATTGACCACTATTCTGCCAGACATTTGCGGTCAGAGAGATTTGGATGTCCTTGTGCAGGGTTGTGACAGAATATTGTACATTGTTATCAAACATTTAAAATGGCTGCCCTGGGTCCTGCTGCCTAGGCTTCATGGCTGTCTCAGTCCCAGTTTTCCATTGTGTACTCCACAAACACACAGGCCCACTCCTGATGACCCAGATGATCAGGCCGTTTAAATGTTCTTAAAACAAAAACAGCACCGAACACATGCTTATAATCGAAACAAAGAATGGGAGCTGAGGGGTAACCTCATAGAGGTTTATAAAATCATGAGGGACATAGATAGGGTAAGTAGTCAGGGCTTTTCCCCAGGGCAGGAGAGTCCAAAACTAGAGGGCATAGGTTTAGGGTGAGAAGGGAAAGATATGAAAGAGAGCTAAGGGCAGCTTTTTCCATGCAGAGGGTGGTGTACGTATGGAATGAGCTGCCAGAGGAAGTGATGGAGGCTGGTACAATTACAACATTTAAAAGGCACCTTTTTGGGTCTGTAAGCAGAAAGTCCTGCTAAGGTTTGCTTTCCCAAAATGCAGCACCTCACATTTATCTGAATTAAACTCAATCTGCCACTTCTTAGCCCATTGGCCCAACTGGTCCAATCCTGTTGTAATCTGAGTCAAACTCCAATAATTGTTTGTTTTTTCATATGCAACTGTACAGAATCGAACTGGATGGGTATATGAATAGGAACGGTTTGGAGGGATATGGGCCAGGTGCTGGCAGGTGGGACTAGATTGGGTTGAGATATCTGGTCGGCATGGACGGGTTGGACAGATGGGTCTGTTTCCATGCTGTACATCGCTATGATTTTGGATCAGTGGTGCTGGAAGAGCACAGCAGTTCAGGCAGCACCCAAGGAGCAGCGAAATCGACGTTTCGGGCAAAAGCCCTTTATCAGGAATAAAGCCAGTGAGCCTGAAGTGTGGAGAAATAAGCTAGAGGAGGGTGGGGGTGGGGAGAGAGTAGCATAGAGTACAATAGGTGAGTGGGGGAAGGGATGAAGGTGATAGGTCAGGGAGGAGAGGGTGGAGTGGATAGGTGGAAAAGGAGATAGGCAGATAGGACAAGGCAGATAGGCGGGGGAAGGGGAAATGAGGAAACTGGTGAAGTCCACATTGATGCCCTGGGGTTGACGTGTTCTGAGGCGGAAGATGAGGCGTTCTTCCTCCAGGCGTCTGGTGGTGAGGGAGCAGCAGTGAAGGAGGCCCAGGACCTCCATGTCCTCGGCAGAGTGGGAGGGGGAGTTGAAATGTTGGGCCACGGGGCGGTGTGGTTGATTGGTGCGGGTATCCCAGAGATATTCCCTAAAGCGCTCTGCTAGGAGGCGTCCAGTCTCCCCAATGTAGAGGAGACCGTATCGGGAGCAACGGATACAATAAATGATATTAGTGGATGTGCAGGTAAAACTTTGGATGTGGAAGGCTCCTTTAGGGCCTTCGATGGAGGTGAGGGAGGAGGTGTGGGCACAGGTTTTACAGTTCCTGCGGTGGCAGGGGAAAGTGCCAGGATGGGAGGGTGGGTTTTAGGGGGGCGTGGACCTGACCAGGTAGTCACGGAGGGAACGGTCTTTGCGGAAGGCGGAAACGGGTGGGGAAGGAAATATATCCCTGGGGGTGGGGTCTGTTTGGAGGTGGCGGAAATGTTGGCGGATGATTTGGTTTATGCGAAGGTTTGTAGGGTGGAAGTTGAGCACCAGGGGCGTTCTGTCCTTGTTACAGTTGGAGGGGTGGGGCCTGAGGGAGGAGGTACGCGATGTGGATGAGATGCGTTGGAGGGCATCTTTAACCACGTGGAAAGGGAAATTGCGGTCTCTCAAGAAGGAGGCCATCTGGTGTGTTCTGTGGTGGAACTGGTCCTCCTGGGAGCAGATACAGTGGAGGCAGAGGAATTGGGAATACGGGATGGCATTTTTGAAAGAGATAGGGTGGGAAGAGGTGTAATCCAAGTAGCTGTGAGAGTCAGTGGGTTTGTAAAAAATGTCAATGTCAAGTCGGTCGTCATTAATGGAGATGGAGAGGTCCAGGAAGGGGAGGGAGGTGTCAGAGATGGTCCAGGTAAATTTAAGGTCAGGGTGGAATGTGTTGGTGAAGTTGATGAATTGCTCAACCTCCTCGCGGGAGCACGAGGTGGCGTCAATGCAGTCATCAATGTAGCGGAGGAAGAGGTGGGGAGTGGTGCCGGTGTAATTATGGAAAATGGACTGTTCTATGTAGCCGACAAAGAGACAGGCATAGCTGTGGCCCATGCGTGTGCCCATGGCTACTCCTTTGGTCTGGAGGAAGTGGGAGGATTAAAGGAGAAGAACGCCTGGAGGAAGAACGCCTCATCTTCCGCCTCAGAACACTTCAACCCCAGAGCATCAATGTGGACTTCCAACAGTTTGCTCATTTCCCCTTCCCCCACCTCACCCTAGTTCCAAACTTCCAGCTCAGCACTGTCCCCATGACTTGTCCTACCTGCCTATCTCCTTTTCCACCTATCCACTCCACCCTCTCCTCCCTGACCTATCACCTTCATCCCTTCCCCCACTCACCTATTGTACTCTATGCTACTTTCTCCCCACCCCCACCCTCCTCTAGCTTATCTCTCCACGCTTCAAGCTCACTGCCTTTATTCCTGATGAAGGGCTTTTGCCCGAAACGTCGATTTCGCTGCTCCTTGGATGCTGCCTGAACTGCTGTGCTCTTCCAGCACCAGTAACCCAGAATCTGGTTTCCAGCATCTGCAGTCATTGTTTTTACCTCGTACATCTCTATGACTTTATCCAAAGGCAATTCTTACCCGTACAAAACAAGAATATGGGCCAAATGCTAGCAAATAGGACTGGATTAATTTAGGATATCTGGTCAGCATGGATGAGTTGGAACAAAGAGTCTGTCTCCATTATGTCTGTAACTGCAGACGTGGGAAATCCCGAAACACAGGGGAACAGAAATTGCTGTATCCGTGGTGAGAGAAAACAGTTAATATTTTGAGTCCAATGACCCTTCTATAAAATGGCAGAATCTTTTCAATAGAAAGGGGCATTCAGCAGCAAGTGGAATCCTCACAGGAGCCTGACACTAAGGTGTGGGTCCCACAATAACAAACAGTCTCTGATGTGACATCCTGGACTGATCGAAACTTGGTGCAGGCTGAATCCTTTTTATACATCGTACACGTTCCCTTGTGATTTGTTACTGTATTTTGATGATTGTGTGTTTGTTTTGATTTCTCACTCCCATACTCTGTGTCCACAAGCCCCGAATCGGGAGGTGATGGTTTCGTGGCAAGTCACTGGACTAGTAACCCAGCTAGTCAGGCTAATATTTTGGGGACAGGGGTTCAAATCCTGCCATGGCAGTTGCTGGAAGTTTGAATTCAATAAAAGTCCGGAATAGGAAAGGAATGCTAGTCTAATGGTAGCCATGCAACCACTGCCGATTGTCATTTTAAAAAAAAACTGGCTCATTTATGTCCTTTAGGGAAGGAAATCTGCCATCTTTGACCTGGTCTGGCCTACATGTGACTCCAGAACTACAGCAATGTGGTTGCCTTTGTTGCTTTGATTGAAAGAAGGGTTTCAGGTAAACAGTACGTGACGGTCTGGTGACCCCAGGCAGCGTTCAAAGCCCTTTACGCAGTCACAGAAATGTTGCAATGCGGAAGGAGGCCATTTGGCCCATCACGTCTCTACAGGCTCTTCAGATGAGCTTCAGTAGCAAGTGCCAGTCTCGTGCGATCCTTGCACATTGATCCAAGTAACCATCCAGTGTTTCATCTTGAATGCCGCATTTCAACCTGCCTCCGTGACCGTTCCAGGCAGTGCATTCAATATCCTCACAACTCACTGTGTTGCATTTGCTCCTTCTGCACATTCCTGTAAAGCTATGCTCGCTCGTTCCTTTTGCATGTGGAGACAGTTTCCCCCTATCTGCTCTATCTAGCCCACTCATCAAACTCTACCATAGCCCTCATTGCTGACCTCTCTCTGATTAGTGTGGTCTCAATGTCTTCAATCTATCCATTAACTCATTCCTGGAACCATTCCCGTAGGTCGGGTGAACTTTGGGGCGGGGGAGAATGCCCCAGCTCCAAACTGCCTACATTTTTCTTTCAATTGTAATACCCCAGAGGAACCCTCCTGCAATGTTGTCAGCACACACTTTCATTTGTGCCACTTTGATCTGCTGCTATCGAGAGTGTGATGCTGGAAAACAGGTCAGGCAGCATCCGAGGAGCAGGAGAATCGACGTTTCAGGAATTCTGATGAAGGGCTTATGCCCAAAATGTCGATTTTTCCTGCTGCTCGGATGCTGCCTGACCTGCTGTGCATTTCCAGCACCACACTCTCGACTCTGATCTCCAGCATCTGCAGTCCTCACTTTCTCCTCATGGATCTGCTGCTGTTCAGATTCTCTGAGTCTATGAATCCACTAGATGGCGCCAGTTGTCCACTTGAAGTGCCCTTTCTTTTGAGGACAAGGTAATGGAATCTTTCACCAAACATTGGTGCGTTTTGAGTATTTAAGCAAGAGCTACTTGACAACTTAGTCTTGTGGACAGGCCAAGTATGAAAGAATTGAAAAGCATTTTGAACAATTCATTCATGGGATGTGAATGTCATGAGCGAGGCCGGTGTTTTTTTTCTCCATTCCTAATTCCTTAAAAATGATGGTGAATTACCTTCCTGAACATTTGCAGTCCACGTGCTGAGATTTAGAGTGTTCTATGATTCTTTTCTTCCCTAGTTTTCTCCCCTTTTTTCCTGGTGCATGCTTTTAGGCAAAGCGTTCACGTGGGATTAGTAATGAAGTACTTGTGAATTCACTGACTCTCATTACCCTCAAGTTCTGTCTTCCTGCTGAATGGATGGAAATCATAGGTGTCAGACAGAGAGCTCCAAGCTGCAGGAAACCTCCTTTAGACAGGACGAGGTGTTTGAGTGGGTGTTCATAATGTGCCCTTGTGATCCAGAGCCATTTGTAGTCGCACATCTCAGAGTTTTATTTAATATTCATTAGGCAACTTGCTTCAGAGCAGCTGTCATCACTAAAACTGAGATTTATAATTTGAATGTGTTTCTGAAGTGCTGTCTGAACTCATTTTAATTCATTCCAAATCTAAATTTTATTCTTTGAGAGTCCTGTCTCATCAGTGGTGTGTCTCCAGTGCCATTATGACATCCAATTTAATATTTGGAAAGAATGAATTCTTCATAATTTGATGCTTTAAGTGCTGCACTTCATAAATTGGTCATTTTCCTTGTGTTGTAGTGTATGTGCTTCTGTTTGAGCACTGCTTATTAGGTAATGTAATTGAGAAACTCAAGCAATACCTAATAAAAGTCATACAGAGAACAGCCGTACATTGTCTTCCTCCCAACACACCTTTCTTTACAGAGAGACATTTCACGTATTTCCAACAACTATCTATATCATTTGGTGACCCAATTTTCTACTTGCGCTGATGCTTGTGCGGACTGCAGATGCTGGAGATCGGAGCTGAAAATGTGTTGCTGGAAAAGCGCAGCAGGTCAGGCAGCATCCAAGGAGCAGGAGAATCGACGTTTCGGGCATGAGCCCTGAAGAAGGGCTCTCCTGCTTCTTGGGTGCTGCCTGACCTGCTGCGCTTTTCCAGCAACACATTTTCAGCTTTGAACTCCTACCTGACCATCTCCTCTTGACATTCAGTGTAGTATTGTATCGCCACAGTCTTACCAGACCAGAGGGGCTGCTCTGTCATTAGTGAGAGAAGCGACTGGTGGTGATTCAACCTGAGGGTCACCAGACCTCAGGTGAGGGAAGAGATTGAGAAGGAGAGTCCTCCATGGTAACCCCAAACCGATGATGGGAATTGAACACACGCTGTTGGCATCACACTGCTCTGCAAACCAACAATTCCAGCTAACTGAGCTAAACCGATTCCCTTGACATTGCAGTATTCCACACCATCAACATCTTGATCAGAACCTGAAATGGACTCGCTGCCTCATTACTTGGGCTACAGGAGCAGATCAAAAACTGGGAGCTCACATTCTGCCCCACTAAATATCCAAGTCTTAAGGAGAAGGTTGGATAGACTGGGACTTTTGTTCCTTGCAACATAGGAGATTGAGGGGAGACCTTGTGGGAGGAAACCCGCGCAGACATGGGGAGAATGTGCAAACTTCACAGTCGCCCAAGGCTGGAATCGAACCCGTGTTCCTGGCACTGTGAGGCAGCAGTGCTGACCACTGAGCCACCATGCCACCCCATTTGCTTACATTACTATCTTTGTTTGAGAACAGGGTGAGGGGCCATAGCCAATACTGCTGCATGTTTGGCTACTACCCAGCTTCATGTGTTTTAAACATTTAATTGTTAGAGGAAGAATCACAGATGTACAGCATGGAATCAGACCCTTCGCTCCAATTCGTCCATGCCAACCAGATATCCTAAGCTAATCCCATTTGCCAGCACTTGGCCCATATCCCTCTAAACCCTTCCTATTCATATACCCATCCAGATGCCTCTTAAATGTTGTAATTGTACCAGCCTCCACCACTTCCTCTGGCAGCTCATTCCATACACGTACCACCCTCTGTGTGAAAACGTTGCCCCTTAGGTTCCTTTTCTAGGTTTAGGGTGAGAGGGGAAAGCTATGTCCTCTAGTTCTGGACTCCCCCACCCCATGGAAGAGACTTTGTCTATTTACCTTATCCATGACCCTCACAATTTTATAAACCTCTACAAGTTTACCCCTCGGCCTCAGAAAGAGGAAGCTTGTTTTACCAAGGCCTGAGGCTTAATGAATGATATGCCCTGAGTGGTTCAACTTGCCACAGTTTTCAGGGGTAAATTCATAGGCATGCTGGCCAAAGCTCTGTTAAAGATGATGAGGCAAGGCTGCAACAGGGTAGGGTAGATTTAGAATGAAGTCGGGAATGTGATGCTGGAAAAGCACAGCCGGTCAGGAAGCATCTGAGGAGCAGGAGAATTGATGTTTTTGGGCAAAAGCCCTTCAGGAATGAGTCTGGGAGCCTCAGGGTGGAGAGATAAATGGGAGGGAGTGGGACTGGGATAAGGTAGGTGAGAGTGTGATAGGTGGATTTCACCAATTTACCCTCCTCCCCACCTCACCCCCAGTTCCAACCTTCCAGGTCTGCACCATCCTCATGACCAGTTCTGCCTACCCATCTTCCTCCCCACCTATCTGCTTCACCCTCCCCTCTGACCTATCACCTTTACCCCCACTTCCATCCACCTGTTGCACTCTCAACTCCCCCACCTCAGCCCCATGCCCCCCCCCCATTTATCTCTCCACCCCTGAGGATCCCAGCCTCATTCCTGATGAAGGGCTTATACCCCAAACGTTGATTCTCCTGCTCCTCGGATGCTGCCTGACCTGCTGTGCTTTTCCAGCACCAACTCTCGACTCCGATCTCCAGCATCTGCAGTCCTCATTTTCGCCTAGACTTGGGATGAAACCTAGAGGTCTGCGTCACTGAGCCGCCGGTGACTATTTTCCTCTGGCGTGTTTGAATTGGCAATGACTGGATGCGACCAGCGAGGTGAAAAAGGGACAGCAGAGAGAGGAGGGCAGACCTGAGCTAATGAGACCTGGAGGCAGCACCTGTGGAGCGAGATGCTGGACGGTGAAGACATTTTTGCCTGCATCATCGCTGAGTAGGAAAAAAAACTAGGAACGCCACTTTTCATTTCAGCCAGTGATGAAATTCTGTTTTTGTTTGGAAGCTTTGAAATTTTTGTCTTTTGGTCCTTGTTAAATCCCTTTTGCAGTGCAGAAGATCACATTGGAAGCAAGCCCATGGTCATCCGATTATTGGAATCACATAGTCTTATAGCACTGAAACAGTCTCTTCGTTCCAACTTACCCATTCTGACTAGATATCCTAAATTAATCTAGTTCCTCGGGTTCCTGTTCGGAGGGATTTGGATATCCTTTTGCGTAAATCACTATGGGATGCAGGGCTGTGACAGAATTTCTTAAAATCTGTCAAGAATTGTTGATATTGTGCATAGTTATCAAACGTTTAAAATGGCAGCCCTGGGTCCTGCGGCTTAGGCTTCGTGGCTGTCTCAGTCCCAGTTTTCCATTGTGTACTCCACAACCACACAGGCCCACTCCTGATGACCCAGATGCTCAGGTCGTTTAAATGTTCTTAAAACGAAAACCACACCAAACGTTAGAGTGAGGAATGGCCAATCTGTTTGTAAGCGTCTCAGTTCTTCTCCATTCCAATCTTGAAGTGTATATTTTGTTCAATCCCCCACCCTGACCAGCTTCCCCTTGCTGAGTTAGGACGGAATTCAATTCTCAGCAGAATGCACTTACATTGCGGTGTTGCATAAATGGTTGTGACAGTTTCAGAGAGCTGTGAATGACCTGTGTGCACCCAGCAACCCTATTAAACATTAAACATTTGGGTTCCTTTCCAAATATTTTTGCCTGAAAATTCATCACTGAATATTCTCTTTGTGATTAAACGAAGCCTGTGCGTGTGTTGCAGATGGTGTTGGGTTAGGGGTTTCAGTAAATTAGGAGGATTCAGTAAATTGTCTCATTGGCAGGAACCCAGTTATGTAAATTATAATAAAAGCAAAAGCAAGTCAAACCCAGACTTCTTCAAAGAAAGCACTTTTCCAACTGAGTATACGTAGAGAATAAAACCAAATCAGTGCTTGTTAGCGAGTTTTGAGAAGATTTGTAGCTCAGGTTGAAGTTCTGGATATTTGCTCACTGAGCTGGAAGGTTCATTTTCGGACGTTTTGTCACCATTCGAGGTAACATCTTCAGTGAGACTCCGGCCGAAGCACTGCTGATGTTTCCTGCTTTCTATTTATATGTTTGCGTTTCCTTGGGTTGGTGACGTCATTTCCTGTGGTGACATCATTTCCTATGGTGATGCCATTTCCTGTTCTTTTTCTCAGGGGGTGGTAAATGGGATCCAAGTCCATTTGTTTGTTGATAGAGTTTCGGTTGGAACGCCATGCTTCTAGGAATTCTCGTGCATGTCCCTGTTTGGCTTGTCCTAGGATGGATGTGTTGTCCTAGTCTCCGTGCTTGTGGTCAGACCTTGGTTTTGCAATAAACAAGGTTGCACCATGGAACGGGTGCAGTAATGTGCATTGAAGTTGTAATATTGGGAAAGACCTCATGAGAACTAAGCTGGAGGTATGGAGGCTGAAGAGAAAGGATGGCAGTATAAATGTATGCTGGATGGGGATGTTGTTGACTCACTGGTGCCATGGGAATGTTGCTGCCCTGTAAGAAGATCAAAAGAAAGAGGAGCGGGCCATTCGGCCCCTCGAGCCTGCTCAGCCATTCAATAGGATCATGGCTGGTCTGACATCGCAAGCGTCCGCTTTCCCTTGTGCCATAAGCCTTGATTTCCTGACTGATCAAGAATCTACCTATCACAGCCTTAAGCAAGAACTGTGAGCCCCCCCCCCCCCCCCCCCCCATAGCTCTCTGTGACAAAGAGTTCCAAAGACTCAACTCTCTGAGAGAAGAAATTCTTCCTCATCTCAATCTTCAAGTGGGGCCCTTTTCGTCTTAGGAGAAAATGAGGACTGCAGATGCTGGAGATCAGAGCTGAAAAATGTGTTGCTGGAAAAGCGCAGCAGGTCAGGCAGCATCAAAGGAGCAGGATATTCCTGAAGAAGGGCCCGAAACGTCGATTCTCCTGCTCCTTTGCTGCCTGACCTGCTGCGCTTTTCCAGCAACACACTTTTCAGCTGTTTTCTTCTGAGGCTATGCCCTGTGGTCCTAGACTGTCCCATGAGGAGAACATTCTCTCAGTATTTCCCCTGTCAAGCCCCTTAAGAATCCAGAGGTCCAGGCTAATGCTTCACAGACATTGTTCCAATCCCAATGGGGCAGACGGTGGAATGTAAATCTGGAATTCAAAGCTGGTCTTGGTAATGGCAACCATGAAATTGCCAAAAAGAACCCCGTCTGGTTCATCAATGCCTTTCAGGGAAAGAAATCCACCATCCTTACCTTGTCTGGCCTACCTGTGACTCCAGACCCACAGCAATATTGTTGGGTCATAACTGCACTCTGGCGAGGCTGTGACCCAGTGGTGTTATCACTGGACTGTTAATCCAGAAACCCAGGGAATGTTCTGGGGACCTAGCTTCGAATCCCGCCACGGGTAGATGGTAGAATTTGAATTTAATAACTATCTGGAATTAAGAATCTCATGATGACCATCCTCAGTTGTCGGAGAAACCCATCTGGTTCACTAATATCTTTCATCATGAGCACTGCTCTGGCTTATATGTGACTCCAGACTCTCTGCAATGTGGTTAACTCTGAAATGCCCTCTGTGCAATTAGGGGTGGGCAATAAATTCTGGCCGAGTCAGAGATGCTGTCATTCTGTGAATGAATAAAGAAAATAAAAAATTGGCCTAGCAAGCCTGATCCAGGTCAAAGGCAATTGTAGTGGTCAGCTGTATGACAAATATGGACCTTACCAGCAACTCTCACATCTCTTGAAAGAGTAACTTTAAAAAAAAGAATGCAACTCCAGTTAGATTGGAAAGATATTACTCCATTGGCAATGACTGATGCACAAGCCTAGACACTGTATAATTGATGAGATGAGTAAGAGGTCTTCACTGCATTTTCATATAGGGAATACCTAACACTTTATCTGGAGAACATTCAGAATATAATCATTGAATCACTTCCCCGCTGAGTTGCGCATCGACTGTAATTCTTGATTAATTACCAAGTAAATGAGATTTAAAATCAGAAATGAAAATACAAAATGCTGGAAAATATTCAGCAGACCTGGCAGCTTCTGCTTAAAGAGAATGTTTCCTATTTAATTTTGGAGCTTTTGAAGCCACAGTAAGATGAAGCTGTATGTGCTCAGTTGGAATTGTACCATAATCTATGTTGCCCTAAAGGTCCAAGTTTAACAGCAGCCTGAGTGTGTCCCTTCCATTTTGATTTCAATGAACTTTCAATCAGAGTGTGGATATTATGAAGCTATTGCAAAGCAAGAACAAGATGATTGAGACTTCATAATCACAAGATTGACATAAACTGTGTGGATCAGGAAATCCTATCTATCCATTCATTCTCCAAAATCAGGTTGTAGGTTTGCTCGCTGAGCTGCTGAGTTTGTTCTTGGACGTTGTGTCACCATGCTGGGTAACATCATCAGTGAGCCTCCGCTGAAGCACTGGTGTCCTGCCCCACTTGCTATTTATGTGTCTCGGTTTATTGTGGTGAATGATATCATTTCCGGTTCTGTTTCTGTGAGGTTGGTAAATGGGGTCCAAATCCATGTGTTTGTTAAAGGAGTTATAGTTTGAATGCCAGACCTCTAGGAATTCCTGCATGCGTCTTTTATTTTAGCCTGTTCCAAGATGGATGCATTGTCCCAGTCGAACTGGTGTCCCTCTTTGTCTGTGTGTATGGATACCAGTGATAGTTGGTCACGTATTCTGGTGGCTAGTTGGTGCTCATGTATCCTGGTGACTAGTTTCCTACCTGTCTGTGCATTGTAATGTTTGTTGCAGTCCTTGCAGAGTACTTCGTATATAATGTTATATGCATACAGATAAAGAGGGATACCAGTTCGACTGGGACAGGCTAAACTAAGACACACACGGGAATTCCTAGAGGTTTGGTGTTTAAAACAGAACTCCATCAGTAAACACAGTGATTTGGATCACATTTACCAACTTCTCAGAAAAAGAACCGGAAATGATATCACTCACCACAACAACCACAACAGATAAATTGCAAATGGGACAGAAGACCAGCTCTTCACCGGAAGCTCACTGATGATGTTACCTAGCATGGTGACGAAATGTCTGAAAGTAAACACACCAGCTCAGTGAGCAAACTGTCAACCTGATCCATAACTTGAACTAGAGATCTTCTCCAAAATCTCATTCTCCAGAATTTCTGGCTGTCATATTACAGCACCTTAACTGACTGAATCCAGCTCTACTATTGTTCCATATCTTGCTGTGTTACTGTATTGATAGGTTTATAGAATCATGAGGGGTATGTGTAAGGTGAGTGGCAAGTGCCTTTTGCCAATATGCAGGTTTCAAGACTACGGGATGTATTGTTAAGGTGAGAGGAGGGAGATTTAGAAAAGACATAAGGGGCATTTTGTTTTTAACAGAGGGTAGTTCATGTGTGCAATGAACTTCCAGAAGAAGTGGTGGACAAGGTGTAAAAGACATTTAGATAAGTACATGAACAGGAAATGTCTGGAGGGATATGGGCCTCTGCAGGTAGGTGGGACTAGTTTAGTTTGGGATTGTGTTCAGCATGGACTGGTTGGAGCAAGTGGTTTGTTCCCGTGGTGTATGACTCTATGACTCCATTCCAGACCAGACAGGTAGTGTATCTAAAGACATTCGACTTGTGACATTCTGGCTTCAAAGTACCTGTCCTTTGGCTTCAGTTATTCTCCTACTGCAATGGCCATCAGTGTAGTGTGTTCAGTTATGTGCCTGTAACAAACAGTACATCAATATGCATAGAAAACCCAAACTATATATAGGCCTGGTGTAGCAATGTGAATAGTTAATATTGTTAATAAACTTCAATCCATCTGATTCTGTAAATACCTGACCTTTGTGGTATATGGACAAGGGCTAATTCAGTACCAATCCAAATCACACAAGTCGTGGTGTTTGATGTGAGAAACCACTTCAATTCTGTTGCAAACGATTATGCCTGCATATGAAATAACCCTCTTGGTGTCTGTTTTCTATTGGCTTCTGCTCTGACTACTTGTTCTCCTGACCTAGTTAACTTTTAGTTAGGGCTTTGTACCAATCTTGCATTGTACTGAGTGAAATTGAAACCACATAGTGGTGTATAGTATTTTGACCTGATTAACTTCACATATTATGATAGACTGTCACACACAACATGGACGCTGGGGAAAAATAGGCACAATAGTAGAGCTAGATTAAGTTAGTAAGGTGGTAGTGTGGGGGTATTAAGAAAAAGAGGGATAAAAATTAATAGGAGTGTTAAACAGTCTGCTAAGAAAAAATAATTATGATAGATTGTCAAGTTTGGCAAACGTTGATCTATTTTGAGTCATCTTCTGGATTGCACAGTATGAACGACTGAACAAATGCTTGTCGGTAGGTAACTCCTTCACATCAAGTGTCCCTTTCTAGTTAATAATTAGGTGTGAAAGATCAGCCATCTATAGCATTGTTGCTTGTATTTATGTAAATACAGTAAAAGGGTGTGCAAGTCCCCACAAACCAGAGCCATTTAATTACATAAATTATTAAAAAAGAGATGATATAAACCAAAAGTTATTTTCTGGTCACTCTGTGGCTCTTTGGTTTTTATGAATTGGCTTCCTCAGAATCTACCCTGAAGTAAGGACTGGATCCACAAAACGGACAGCTGTTGAAGCCTCCGGCCACTACCTCCAGGACATCTGACCGGTTCCACTATGTCTCTGCCGCCAAAGTCCCCTCATCGTCACCAGGACGAACGAGAAGGACTCACCAAGTCGGCAGTGTCCAACCAGGAAGCCGGTGAAATTCTAGCTGCCATCAAAGCCCAGAGACTGTCCACACCCCTGTGGACTGGCCCATGGCCCAACTCCCTAGGATCATGACGTCCAACTCACGACGCCACCACTGAGGAAATCGCCAAATCCCCCACAGCCATGAGGAATGACCTGCTGTTTCATTCCCCTGCAACCCTGCTCTTCCACCTCGGCTGCAGAAAGAAGAAAAGATAAATTTGATAAGAAAGGTAAAGTTAAATAGTAAAAGAAAAGGAAGGGTGTGGCCGGTTGGGTGAGAGGGATTGGACGAGCCAGGAGCTAGAACATGATCTAACATGTTGCCTCCGCCATCTTGTTTGGGAATCTCCAGACCACGTTGTAATGGAGATTTTCCTATCGGGCTGAGGCATACACTCTATGTCTGTCCTTGTATTATGGGAGCACAGACTTCAAAAACAGTTGGATTACTGTTCCCAAAATCTTGACTGATCCACCCTTTGAACAAAGCTCGATCAAGTGGCAAATTTAAGGAGTCATAGAGATGCACAGCACGGAAACAGACTCTTCGGTCCAACCCGTCCATGCCGACCAGATATCCCAACCCAATTTAGTCCCACCTACCAGCACCCCTCAAACCCTTCCTATTCATATACCAACCAAATGCCTTTTAAATGTTGCAATTGTACCAGCCTCCACCACTTCCTCTAGCAGCTCATTCCATACACATACCACCCTCTGCGTGAAAATGTTGCCCTGTAGATCTCTTTTGTATCTTTCCCCTCTCACCCTAAACCTATGCCCTCTAGTTCTGGACTCCCCGACCCCAGGGAAAAGACTTTGTCTAGTTACCCTATCTATGGCCCTCGTAATTTTGTAAACCTCTATAAGGTCACCCCTCAGCCTCTGACACTCCAGGGAAAACAGCCCCAGCCTGTTCAGCCTCTCCCTGTAGCTCAAATCCTCCAACCCTGGCAACATCCTTGTAAATCTTTTCTGAATCCTTTCAAGTTTCACAATATCCTTCCGATAGGAAGGAGACCAGAATTGCACGCAATATTCCAACAGTGGCCTAACAAATGTCCTGTACAGTTGCAACTCCTGTACTCAATACTCTGACCAATAAAGGAAAGCATACCAAGCGCCGCCTTCTCTATCCTATCTACCTGCGACTCCACTTTCAAGGAGCTATGAACCTGCACTCCAAGGTCTCTGATTTCAGTGACACTCCCCAGGACCTTACCATTAAGTGTATACGTCTTGCTAAGATTTCCTTTCCCAAATTTATACAGCACATTTAATAACTGCAGGTCATCGCAAAGCATTTCACAGTTAATTAAGCACATGGCTCTTATGAAGTATGGTCACTGTTATAAAGTCAGGAATACTGGATCCAGTTTGTGACTAGTAAATTCCCTAAAACAGTAATGAGTTTAAGTGATGAGATGGTCTGTTGTTGATGGGTGAAGTATTGATCTGGATAAGTGGAGCATTCCCTCTCTTTTTGGAGCGTGGCATGTGCAGGGATGTCAGAACTGGGCTGAGGTTGTGGCGAGGACATTTGTGAGGCCCCTTCTGGATAAATGTCTAGTTCTGATCACCCTGTTACAGGAAGGATATTAATAAATTGGAGAGATTTACCAGGATGTTTCCAAGAAAGGAGGGGTTGAGTTATATAAATGGACCGGAAAAGCTGGGACATTTTTCCACTGGAACATAAGAAGAGGTTGAAAGGGCGACCTTATTGAGTTTTATAAATTCATGAGGTACATAGATAATGTGAGTGACAAGGGTCTTTTTCCCAGGGTGAGGGACTTCAAAACTAGGAGGCATATTTTTAAGGCAAGTGGAGAAAGATTTTAAAAAGATATGAGGGGCAATTTTTTTTTTAATATGCAGAATGTAGTTCGTGTGTGGAATGAACTGCCAGAGGAAATGTTAGATGTGGGTACAGTACAATGTTTAAAAGACTTTTGGATAATTTTATGAATAAGAAATGTTTGGAGGAATATGGGCCAAGCATAGCCAGGTGGGACTAGTTTAGTTTGGGATTATGGTCTGCGTAGACTGGTTGGATGGAAGATTAGATTCCCTGCAGTGGGGAACAGGCCCTACAGCCCAACAAGTCCACGTGACCTTCCAAGGAATAACCCACCCAGACCCATTCCCCTACTCAATATTTACCCCTGACTAATGCACCTAACACTACGGGCAATTCGCGTGGCCAATTCACCTGGCCTGCACATCTTTGGATTGTGGGAGGAAACCGAAGCACCCAGAGGAAACCCATGCAGACATGGGGAGAATGTGCAGACTCCACACAGACAGTCACCTGAGGCTGGAATCTATGATTCTAATTCACTGTAAAGCTTTATGTGAGGAGTGAAAAGTGAAAAAAATTGGTTTCTATTCCTTGCACATCATCCACCAACGATGTTGTACAGCTTTTTTTAAAAGAATTAGAATCCCTACAGTGTGGAAACAGACCTTCTGAAGAGTATCCCACCCAGACCCATTACCCTACCCTATTACTCTATATTTCCCCTGAGTAATGCTCCTAACCTACACATCCCTGAACACTATGGGCAATTTAGCATGGCTAATCCACCTAACTTGCACATCTTTGGGCTGTGGGAGGGAACCAGAGCACCCGGAGCAAACCCACGTAGACACTGGGAGAATGTGCAAACTCCACACTGACAGTCGCCTGAGGCTGGAATTGAATTGTTCTTGGGGAAATGGTAATGTTCCTCCTCTGAACCAGTAGGTGCGCATTCAAGTCCCACCTGTCCCAGACGTGTTGTAACGTGACTGAGCAAGTTGATTGAAATATCCACAATTTGTTGGTGTGGATTCTATTCAATGTACCAGTTTCTTAACAGAGATGAGCCACACTGACAGGTGAAGGAAAGCTGAATAAAATTTCCCTTTTGACCTGCAAAGGTCAGGTAACAACACTAACCTGTATTTCCTTCTAGCATCTTTTAACTTACTAAATGTCCTGAGTTGCTTCATTTGAATGTTATAAAACAAAATAGGACTCAGAGTCTCTCTCTCTCTCAGTTGTTAGGTCAGGTGACCAAAAGCGTGGTGAAAGAGAAACATTGTACGAAGTGTCATAAAGGATGGATTTCAGAGCTTGGGCCCTTAGCAACTGAAGGCACAGCCACTGAAGATGGAGCATTTTCTAAAAGATCCCTCTCTGGATATGGGCACCACTGCCTGGACCAGCATTTATCACATGTCCCTGGTTGCCCTGGTGATTGTGGTGAGCTGCCTTCTTGAATCACTACAGTAGCTAGATCCACAATGCCCTTCGGGAGGCAATGGCAGGATTTTGACCCAGTGATAGTGAAGGAGTGGCAGTAGATTTCCGAGTCGGGATGGCGAGAAGCTTGGAGGGGGATGTTGCAATTGGTGGTGTTCCCACTTATCTGCTCTCCTTGTCATTCTGAAAGATAAAATCACACAACATCAGGTTGAAAGTATCTAGTTTAAAAAAAAAACCTGTTGGACGATAACCTGGTGTTGTGTGATTTTAACTTTGCCCACCCCAGTCTGACACTGGCATTTCTTATTTTGTCCTTCACAATGGCATAGTTGTGAATTTCAGAATTGGTTTAGGGAGCCTTTGTGACCTCCTCGTGTCTCTTTTGGATGGGACACACTGCTGCGACTGAGTATCAATGGCGGAAAGTTGAATGATTGTGGATTGCTTTGTCCTGGATGGTGTCAAGGTTTCCTTGCCGCACCATCCAGGCAAGTGGCAAGTATTCCATCACACTCCCAACTTCCCAAAGGTCGAACTCGAATGCTGAATATAGGATTTAAAGACAGGATTCTTGGCAGTGTGGAGGAACAGAGGGATCTGGGTGTGCAGGTACATAGATCCCTCAAAGTTGCCACCCAAGTGGATAGGGTTGTTAAGAAAGCATATGGTGTTTTGGCTTTCATTAACAGGGGGATCGAGTTTAAAGCCGTGAGGTTTTGCTGCAGCTCTACAAGTCCCTGGTGAGACCACACTTGGAATATTGTGTCCAGTTCTGGTCACCCTACTATAGGAAAGATAGAGGCTTTGGAGAGGGTGCAAAGAAGGTTTACCAGGATGCTGCCTCCACTGGAGGGCTTGCCTTATGAAGAGAGGTTGAATAAGCTCGGACTTTTCTCTCTGGAGAGAAGGAGGAAGAGAGGAGACCTGATCGAGGTATACAAGATACTGGGAGGAATAGATAGGGTCAATAGTCAGAGACTTTTCCCCAGTGCAGGATTGACTGGTACGACAAGTCATAGTTTGAAGATATTAGGAGGAGACATCAGAAGTAGGTTCTTTACACAGAGAGTTATGAATGCATTGCCAGCGGTGGTGGTGGAAGCAGTGTCATTGGGGACATTTAAGTGACTGCTGGACATGCACATGGATAGTTGTGAGTTGAGGGGTGCGTATGTTAAGCTGCTATATTTTACATTAGGATTAAATCTCGGCACAACATTGTGGGCCAAAGGGCCTGTTCTGTGCTGTACTTTTCTATGTTCTATGTAACGTGTGCCTCGTAGATGGTGGGCAGGTTTTGGGTAGTCAGGAGGTGAGAGTTCCTCAGTTAAAATCAGGGACACTGGAGACCAGAGTTGGGCAGTGCAGATATTTTCCAGGATTGGAAAACCTGGATGGAAATTTGAACATGAAGTTGTTGCTCACCTGGGAGCCAGTGGCGGTTGGCGAACAGGGGCGATAAGCGAGTGTGATTATTAATTAGGAGGGCCAAAGAAATCTTCGCTCTACTGATCCAATCAGCACTTAAATCTCCAATCTTCCTGGTTGATGACCGCCTTGAATTGCTTGTGAGCTTCCAGGGAATGTGTAGATGTGTACAGGGTCCCAGATTTAGATTTCCAGTCTGAGAGGTTGGAGTGAGGAAGAGCTCCCACTGTGCTGTGCCTTGAGGCTATTTGCTGCTTGGTTCAGCCACAGTTACGAAGCTGTGCAAGGTTGGAAGTTGAAAGAGAAGTACTGAAAACAAAATAATGTTGGAGATCACAGCCGGTCAGGCAGCATCCATTGAGAGTGAGCAAGCTAACGTTTCAAGTCTAGGTGAGATGTGTTGGACAGAAAAGTGGGAAGCTGTTCCTTCACAGGAATAGACTTCCCCTGATTGATATTTCTCTAGTCACTTAACTCTGCTAATTAAATAAATGCTTGAAATTCGGTCTGTATGTATGCTAAATGCTTACAAAGCAGCTGTTTGATCAGAAGTATCATTTAAGGGTTAAACTCAATGAAAAGAATGGCACATGAGGATTTTGGAAAGAGAGACATGGCACATTGTCGGCAATGGTGGCTCAGTGTTTAGCACTGCTGCTTCACAGCGCTAGGGGCCCAGGTTCAATTCCAGCCTCTGGCAGCTGTTTGCATGGAGTTTGCACATCCTCCTTGTTTCTGTGTGGGTTTCCTCTGGGTGCTCCGTTTTCCTCCCACACTCCAGAGATGTGCAGGTTAAGCGAACTGGCCATGATAAATTGCCCATAGTGTTCAGGGTTGTGCAGGTTAGGTGCAATAGTCAGGATTAGATATAGGATAACAAGGTAGGGAATGGGTCTGAGTGGGTTACTGTTCAGAGGGTTGGTATGAACTGGGCCGAAGGATCTTCTTCCACACTGTAGCGATTATATGGTTCAGAGGCAGTGGTTGGTGAGCCTGGTTTATATGAATAAGGTTCTTCTTCATCATCATCATCATCATCATCATCATCGGTCCATTGTAAACGAGGATCATCATGATACTGCTTTGTTGAGTGTTCTCGATGAGATTGAGTTTATGTCACATGTGGTCATCAGTAATTCATTAGGAAACACTCGTGCTTTTGAATCAGAAGATGCAGATCCCACTCTATAGAGCTGAGCACATATTCTGAGCTGACTCTGCCCAGTGCAATGATGAGGAGTTGATGTACTGTTGAAGGTGTTGATGGGATGAGTTTTCATGCTGAGTTCCCATCACCCATCTTGGGTCACAGATCCCATGGCATTGTTGAAATCGGTGCTTGGGGAGTTCTTCTCGCTGTTGTGGTCAATATTTGTCGCTTGATGACCATCAGTGTAGCATCAAACCTGGGCATTATCACGATATTAGGAGAAAGTGAGGATTGCAGATGTTGGAGATCAGAGTCGAGAGAGTGGCACTGGAAAAGCACAGCAGGTCAGGCAGCATCCGAGGAGCATGACATTTTGGGCATGAGCTCCTGCTCTTGAAGAGCTTATGCTCAAAACATCGACTGTCCTGCTCCTCGGATGCTGCCTGACCTGCTGTGCTTTTCCAGCACCGCACTCGTTATTACAGTATTGTCTGTGAGTAGATCGATGCATTTGCTACTTTGCAAGAGTGACTTTGGGAAGCCATAACCATCCTCGGATTTGCTGGTGTCAAGATTCCATGAAACCAGTATCCATTCCAAAAGAATTCCTGCCCACTCTGTGTGGGCTCAACTAAATTAAGTCTCATTCAGATCAGTGGTTTCTGGGTTCAGAGGCCAAAACCAGATGATTTTAACAGGCTGGCACGTACGGTGTGGCTGTAAGCAGGAAATGGAAGCAAGATAAAGCTCCGTGCTCCCTTGAGTCCCACGCACTGAACTTTGAACTCAAGACTCTCCCGTCCTGCCCTCCAGCTGTATCCCTGGATTTCCCTCGGTGTTCACGAGTTGACGAATTGCAGCCTTGTGGTATTCTGAGTGGTTCTCTGTGGGGTAAAGGATGCCCATCTGTGACCACCTTTTGAGTGAAGAAATTTCTCTCCATCTCCATTTTAAATGAGCCCCTCCTCCTAGACTCTCGTCAGGGGACTACACACTCTAAGCATTTACCCTGTTGAGCCTTCACAGAGGTTTATGCATTCGACTGAACAGCTGTACAGATGCAACTCCTGAAGGGAAGTTCTGCCAGTATGCCTCCTGCACTCACCATCTCCGAACAAAGTGCACATTTGGCTGATTGATCCTCACTGTACAGAGAATGTCTCTGATGCAGAATGCCTTGCAACAAAATTCATTGGACTACAAAATCTGTTTGTCTCAAAAAATGTATTTTCATACTGGAACAGAATGTAAATATTTCTGTACCTAAAATTAAAGCCTCGTTCTGTTTCATGAAGCCATTCCGACTAAACAGTTAATAAATTGAATCAATGAAATGTGTGGGCAAACATTCACTGCTAACTTGCCGTTCTCATTGTTAACTATTCCTTTGCACTTATGGTTTCCTGTAGCTGAGCATCAGAGTGCTCCAACAGGTTATGGACACGTTAGGCTGTTTAATGCCTCATAACTCCAAGCTGAGCTGAATAAATCTGTCCTTCATGTGCAGCACATCTCATTTGTGGAGTATGATGCATGAGAGAGAATTTATCTCCAGGCAGATTCCAGCCACTGAGTGAAAGAAGGCTCCAGCCTCCTACAATGGCATTGATAGTATCATTTTGGTGCCATTAGGCTGCTCTGGTCGTTACCTTCATAGCATCTGAAATGAACGTATGTAAGATGTGCTGTGGCCAATATCAGAAAAGCTATTTCACTGGAAATGCCGCGTTAGCTCATATTGTAACGGGAAATCAGGTTATTCGGCTTATCAAGTCTGTATTAATGCTTTTCACTACACTCCTCCTAATCTCCGAAACCATCTCAGTGAACGCTAACGGGGAATAGTATGCACTGTTGTCAGGCCCTTCGGCCCACCCAGTCTGCACTAGTTGCTCTTCTGATCCCCTTTTCCAGTACCTCGTCCAAAGCCTTAGATGCCCCCATGCCATTTATCTCTCAGCCCCCCTAGGCCCCCTCCACAATCCTGATGAAGTTCTAATGCGCGAAATGTCGACTCTCCTGCTCCTCGCATGCTGCCTGACTGACTGTGCTTTTCCAGCACCACACATTTTGACTCTGATCTCCAGCATCTGCAGTCCTCACTTTCCCTTATATACCTTGATAATCCAATTGCACATCTAAATACTTCTTCAATGTTATGATGGTTTCCAGACTCCTACTTCCATTACAGTGAAAAGGATATCCTCACAATCCTCTCTAAACCTCTTGCCCCTTTACCTCAAGTCTAGGCTCCTTGGTCATTAATTCCTTCATCAAGTTTGAGTATCAGGTTGATATTCTGCTCCTTTTTTTAATCATCGCCATCTGAGAGTTATAGATTTTTGCTAGGGTTTTCCAATCCTAACTTCAGAAAGGCAGAGAGTGCTTTAAATTGAACTGCTTTTTTATATTGTGTTGTTATGATGGGGAAAGAGGAGCCAGTTCCTTTTTCAATTTCTGATTGAATTTGATTTATTATTGTCACTTACTGAAATGCAGTGCAAAGTATTGTTTTGTGAGCTATCCAGACAAATCAATTACATAAATGCATCAAGGCAATAGCACAGAATGCAGAGTATATTATACTTGCAGCAAGGTGCAGAGCAAGATCAACTCTACTATATGAGAGGTATGTTCATGAGTCTGATAACAGCAAGGAAGAAACTGTTCCTGAATCTGTTAGTACATGTTTTCAAACTTCTGCCTGATGGAAGAGAGTGTAATTGGAATGGGAGAGGCCTATGATTATGTAGGCTGTTTTCCCGAGACAGCGGGAATTGGAGTCAGTGGAAGGAAGGATGGTTGGCATGATGGACTGGGCTGCGTTCACAACTCTCAGTAATTGATGTGACTTTGCTAAGTGTTCATTCACGAACACACTGAAAAACTCCGGGGCAGTTAAGCAGCTTTTTACTGTGATCAATGTGTAGCTGGGTAGCTAGTGGAGATAGGAGTGGGATTGATCTGGAGGTTGAGGGGAGGGGTATAGGCTGCTGGGTTATGGTCAGGTCAGGAGAGTGAAGGAAGGGGTGTAAGATGGTGGGTTTGAATCAGGTCAAGTGGGTGAGGGAAGGGATGTAAGGTGGTGGGTTTGAGTCAGGTCAAGTTGGGGAGGTGGGGATGGGCTTTGTTTGGGGGTATAGTCAGATTACTTGGGATTGGGAGTTGAAGGGTTAGGGTTTGGATGGTGGCGTAACCGAGTGTTATTAAGTCAGAGTTATCCAGGAGTTAGACTAGGTTGTTTCTGTCTAAAGTTTACAGGCAACTACCTAGCTTATTGAAAGTTGCTCTGATCCCAGGCAAATGGGGATTGGTTTATCACATTCCTGAGTTGTGCATTGTAGGTGATAGCCAATTGGAAGTCAGGAAGTGAGTTACTTGCTGCAGAATTCCCAGCCTCGATTGTAGCCACAGTATGTATTGTTGACACTTCAATTTGGTTTCTGGTCAATGTGACCCACAGAGTGTTGACATTTGAAGATTTGGTGATAGTAATGCCATTGAATGTCAGGTGGAGATGGTTGATTCTCTATTATTTACAGCTGGTCACTGTCATATCACTTGCCTGATGCAATTACTTTTGTCTCATCAACCCAAACATGAATGTTGTTTAGGTCTTGATGCATTTGGACAAAGACTTTTAGTATTTGAGGAAGTAGGAAAGGTGCTGAGCATTATGCAACCATTAGCAAATATCTCCACTCCTGACCTTATGATGGCAGGAAGGTCATTGGTGAGGTAGTTGAAGGAGATTGGGCCTTGGATGCTGCTCTGATGAGTGCAGTGATATCCTGGAACTGAGATGACTGACCACCAGCAATCGCAGCCACCTTCCGCTGAGTTATTATCACTCCAACTTTTACCTTCTGATTACTATTGATGTGGGGCTTGTTTAAGCTTCTTTACTCAAAGACGAAGCACCCATAACTCTCTGTGGACTGGAATTCTGCTGATTCACAATGCTCTGAGCCGAGAAATTTCTCAACTCTCTCTCAAATGGATGTGCCCTTAGCATAAAATTATGAATCTTAGATCTAGCTTCCCTAGTCATGAGAAGTTTCAGACTTGTCAAGTTCACTAGGAGTTTTCTCCTTCTTTATGTGGTCACACCTTGTTCTTCTAAACTCCAGAGAGGGTTTAAACAGTGTAGTGCTGAAGAAGCACAGCATAGCATCTGAGGAGCAGGAGAGTCGATGTTTCGAGCATGAACTCTTTATCAGGAATGACTCCAGCAAGTATGAATTCAATTCATCTTTGGAGGATAATCCTTGCAAATCTAGCAAATCTAATAACTTGTTTAGCCAGTGTATTTAATTTTTGGCACAGGTTACAAACTTGTGGGTGATAGTCATCCATTTGGCAGCCAAACAATCTTTGATAAATTGATGCACAAAAGACAACTGAGCAATATTGTGACTTGATAGATTGGCAGGACGATGAGAATCAATACCTATTGGTGTTGATAGCAGTTGTAAATAATTGCACGGGTCCAGTCAGCAGAGGAGTCCCTTAGGAATTGGTGTCAGTATTACCCTTCTTTACCTTCGTCCTCATTTGTGGGCGGCACGGTGGCACAGTGGTCAGCACTGCTGCCTCACAGCGCCAGAGACCTGGGTTCAATTCCCACCTCAGGCGGCTGACTGTGTGGAGCTTGCACGTTCTCCCCGTGTCTGCGTGGGTTTCCTCCGGGTGCTCCGGTTTCCTCCCACAGTCCAAAGATGTGCGGGTCAGGTGAATTGGCCATGCTAAATTGCCCGTAGTGTTAGGTAAGGGGTAAACGTATGGGTGGGTTGCGCTTCGGCGGGTCGGTGTGGACTTGTTGGGCCAAAGGACCTGTTTCCACACTGTAAGTAATCTAATCTAATCAGTAATCTTGATGAATGTGAAACATTATCTTCTACAGCCAGACGTCTACCTTGCTCCCTCATTGGGTAAGACATGAATCAGAGAATAGTTGCAAGGCAAATGGAGGTCTTTTGGCCCACTGTGTCAGCATAGATGTCTAAATGAGCATCATGTGACTTGGCAACACTCTCTCCTGATCTATCAGTGTAACCTTCCATGCCAGACCATGTGTGAAAGCCTCCTAAGCTGATCTACTGCAATATACTGTGATCTGTTTATCTAACTATAATGCTTATCAGTTTAACATTTTTTTTCTAACTTATACTATGGATCACTGTAAAGTAATGTAACTTTTCTTCTTTGATTTCTCTATTTTGTATCTAAAATTTATACCAAGGTATTTTGTACCTAAGATGGTGCCATGAAGAGTGACATTGTAAACTTTTCACTGTAGATCTGTACTTGAGTACACATGACAATAAACCTTAATCTAGAGTCATAGAGATGTACAGCATGGAAACAAATCCTTTGGTAAAACTTGTCCATGCAGACCAATCTAATCAGGTCCCACCTGCCAGCACCTGACCCATATCTCTCCAAACCCTTCCATTCATACACCCATCCAGATGCCTTTTAAATGTTGCAATTGTACCAGCCTCCACCACTTCCTCGGGCAGCTCATTCCATACATGCACCACCCTCTGCATGAAAAAGCTGCCCCTTAGGTCTCTTTGATATCTTTCTCCTCTCACCCTAATCCTATACCCTCTATTTCTGGACTCCCCCAGCCCAGGGAAAAGGCTTTGTCTATTTATTCTATCCATGCCCCTCGTGATTTTATGAATCTCTATAAGCTCACCCCTCAACCTCCGACGCTCTAGGGAAAACAGCCCCAGCCTGTTCAGCCTCTCCCTGCAGCTCAAATCCTCCAACCCTGACAACATCCTTGTAAATATTTTCTGAACCCTTCAAATTTCACAACACCCTCCTGAGAGGAAGGAGACCAGAACTGCACACAATATTCCAACAGTGGCCTAACCAATGTCCTATAGAGCCGCAACATGACCTCCCAACTCCTGTACTCAGTTCTCTGGCCAATAAAGAAAAGCATACCAAATGCCACCTTCACTACCCTATCCACCTGCGACTCCACTTTCAAGGAGCTATGAATCTGCACTCCAAGATCTCTTTGTTCAGCAACACCCCCTAGGACTTTACCATTAAGTGTATAAGTCCTGCTAAAATCTGCTTTCCCCAAGTGCAACACCTTGCATTTATCTAAATTAAACTTCATCTGTCACTCCTCAGCCCATTGGCCCATCTGATCAAGATCCCATTGTAATCTGAGGTAACCCTCTTCACTGTCTACTACTCCTCCAATTTTGATGTCATCTGCAAACCTACTAACTATTCCTCTTATGTTCACATCCAAATCGTTTATGTAAATAACTAAAAGTAGTGGATTAGCACCAATCCTTGTGGCACTCCATTGGTCATGGGCCTCCAGTCTGAAAAACAACCCTCCACCCCCCCCCCCCCCCCCCCCCCCCCCCCCCTTCTTCTACCTTCGAGCCAGTTCTGTATTCAAGTGGCTAGTTCTCCTGTATTCCATGAGATCTAACCTTGCTAACCAGTCTCCCATGGGGATCCTTGTCGAACGCCTTACTGAAGTCCATATAGATCACACCCACCGCTCTGCCTTCATCAATCCTCTTTGTTACTTCTTCAAAAAACTCAAATCAAGTTCGTGAGACATGATTTCCCATGCACAAAGCCATGTTGACTATCCCTAATCAATTCTTGCTTTTCCAAATTCATGTAAATACATCTAAATCTAGCATTTTAATTTAAGTATTCATCTAATGCCCTCAAGTACCCTGATTGAATCTACCTACACCACACTTTCAGGCAGTCTAGATCTAACTCACTTTCTGGATGTAAAAGCTTCTTCCTACATCACAATTGCTTCCTTTGCAAATCACTTTTAATTCTGTGCCATCTCATTCTTGATTCAGTTACTAGTGGGAATGGGTTTTTTTTCCGTGTTTACTTTGTCCAGACCCCTCATAATTTTTGAAAACCATGACCAGATCTCCTCTTAGCCTACTGCTCTGCAAGGAAATTAGATCCAATTTCTCAAATCTGTCTCTGTGAGTGGACATTCCACATCCCTGCGGCCGTTCTTGCAAATCTCTTCGGTGCTGCCTTCATTCTGAAGTGTGGTATACAGAATTGTACTCCATACTTCAGCTGAGGTACAATTAGTGTCATTTACTGATTCAGTGTAACTCCTTGCTGTAAGCCCTATTAATAAAGCCTAGCCTAAGTTTTGAATATTTCAGTATATTCTGATTATAGGATCACTGCAGGTAGTGATTAGTTTAAACAGATCCCTCTGCACCTGACATTATTCATCCTTAGCTAGTTGTCTTCCTTGCCTCAGTATTTGCAATGCTCAGAATTCAGAAATGTCTTAACTCCGCAGAGTATTCAATGCATGGAGAATATTTATTCGGAGAAGCTTCAATTCTTTTCCTTACCAGATGTTTCACCAGCTGCTTTCTTTGTGACTAATTAACATACCATTAAGTGAATTTGCTAGGTCTCTGTATCACAGATGCACTGTTGTGTGAAGAAATATTTATCCTCATCTTCAATTGTACTTGATGCTTGTTAATTTTACACTTTTTTGCTGTTCCGTCCGTGCTCCATTGACTAACCTGCATCCTGTGCACATTGGTCTTTCCTCTCAGTACTTTGCGATTGACAATTAAACATCCTTTCAATCCACTTCACTCCCCTGAAGAAAGTGAATTGGCTTGTGTGAATCTCTCTGGATGATTTGTGTCCCTAAATTCAGGCACCATTTCCTTCATTTAGAGCTCCTTCCAGACATCATTATCTTGGATTTCACAGTGAAAACAGACATTTACCTTTATTATCCCCACATCTCAAATGGATCCTTCGACATGATGGCCAACTTCAATTAGACTGCAAGGCCCAGGGCCAAATTTGACTCTTAAATCAAAATATTCTGCCAAGTAGCAGTAAACTGCAATCTCTATTTACTTTGGAAGGGAGCAAATACCTCTGTGTGATCAGGCTAAAAGTAAAGTTGCATTTCTTTACAATGAGGAAATTATACAGAAGCATTAGGTACACTTCAAGTAACTGCTAATATAGTTTGAGTACACACACTGTTTCAAACCTTTTAAAGTCCTTTCCAAATCATTAAGCTGTGGCTCTGGTCATTTTAACTGCTAGAAACTTCCATTGAAGTTTCTGTGGTAAAGCAGCCCCTCCTGGCACCAGGCAGTCATAGCAAAGGACTTGGTTATAGAATCATAGGGCAGAGTTTTCATAGAGTCATATGGCAACAGACCCTTCGGTCCAACTCATCCGTGCCAACCATGGTCTGGTATCAAACTTGTCCCACTTGCCTGTGTTTGGCCCACAGGTTTGCAAATCTTTCCTATACATATACCACTTTTAAATGTTGTAACTGCACCAGCTTCCACCACTTCCTCTGCCAGTTCATTCCACATACAAATTACTCTGTATTAAAAAGGTTGTCCTTTGTGTTGTCTTAAGTCTTTCTGCTCTCATCTTTACAATGTGCCCCTCCTTATTTTGAACTCCCTGACCCTTGCTATTTACCTTTTATAGTTTTTTGATTTTTTTTTCCTTTCAAAGTGATAGGCAATGGCGAACCCTAGTGAGAAAACCCAGTATTACCCACATATCAGCTCATTTAATAGGTAAACAAGGGCAAATAGTTTGTCCTATTTAAGGGTTCAGAAGCTGCTGACCAATCAGAGGCTGGTAGCTTCTGAGTCTTAAAGTCTGCCATTCCAGGCCTATTCCCTGAGGGAATCACTGGAAAGAAGATTAGATTAGAAGGTAAGTTCTTTTTTCCCTTCTTGAAGTTTTGGGAATGGGGTTGGGGGGCTCGGTTTTGAAAGCAAAGATAAAGAGAGTGCCTTTCAGAAACCCTTTCTGTTGCCCCACCGGTGTACTGCAGATTGCCCCTAGCAGGGGCATTAAGCCCTGGACCCAAACCCATCAGGAAGAGGTCCCTATGGTTTCTCATCTGCTGGTGATTCAGGACATTGGAAAGGTGGCAACTTGATACTCTGAACATGGCTCTTAATTGAGCAATGGTGGTAATCGTGGAAGGTTCCAATGGGCCCCTCAGTGGGTGCTTAATTATGGAAGTGTTCAGAAGGGTGAGGTTGCCTATTAATGTACCCTTCTCGGTACCCCACCCGAGGGAGGGAAAAACCACACCCAGAGTGTAGTTCAGCACAGAACAAGCTCCTTGCTTCCGTTGGTTATGCATCCACTCCTTTTGACTTCAGGCTGGTTCTTTCTTTTCCCCTGCCCAACAACCTCTCCATCAAATGTATCGTACTTTTCTAAAAAAGCCAACATTGGAAAGTAATAGAAAAACTGCTGTCAAAGGATAATTAGAATCCCTGCAGTGTGGAAGTAGGCCATTCAGTCCATCGAGCCCACCTCTGAAGAGCATCCCACCCAGATGCAATCCCTACCTCTAACCCTGTAACCCTGCATTTCCAGGGGCCAATCCACCCACCTGCACATCTTTGGACTGTGGAAGAAATTGGATGAAACCCACACAGATGGGGGAGGAATGTGTAAACTCCACACAGACAGTCGCCCGAGGGTACAATCGAACCTGGGTCCCTAGTACTGTGAGGCAGCTGTGCTAACCACTGAGCCACCGTGCAGTGCCCCCCTCTATGTCTTGAGTCAACTGGGGAAGCTTTGCTCTGAAGTGAACATTGTTTGGATTGAGGGGAGCAGCACATTGGAAGATGGGTAATTTGGAAACACTTCCACCTTCTTCGCCTAACAGACGACTTCATTGTCACTCATTTGTCTGAACATAAACTATTTCTGCCATAAACTGTGACTGTTGGCAGTCGATTGACTCATTGGTTCATGTACTAGGCTGCCTCAGGATGGGTCCACTGTCTGATAAGACTGCATGTGGGGCACCCCTTACTGACTTGGCCACACACTATGTTTTCAATGCCTTCCCACACTGTGATAGTGTGCCGCATCTCAGGAGCATAGTTATCCACAGACGGATGTTGCATCCTTTTGGCCTGTTTTGTATCACTGTTTGACCCATTACCAATTTCTGCATCATTTATCTATCCAGTTGCTTATGGTCTATAGAGAGCTAACTCTGTTGGGAAAGCCAGTTTGTTCAAAAGAACAACTTTCTTGCAAGGGGTGCAATCTGTTATCTAAGTTCTGAGGAAGGCAAAATGAGACATAAGGTTTGAAGCATAGGCTGTTCAGCGTGCTGACCATGCATAATAGCCAACCTAGCATTCACTGCTGGCACAAGGTTGCCATGGAATGATCAGTGACCCCTGCCCCCTACACACAGACACTGATACACATGACAGATGACACACAATACTGACCCACACATGTCACATGATATGTCTCTCGCATACACACAGATGGTACATGACATGTCACACACATGTCTGTCACATGGTGCATGCCACATGCACATCTCACATTACATGATGTCACACAAGCACACCTCACACACAGCACATGACATGCCACATGATGTCACCCATTCACCTCCCTCTCATGGCATGTCACCTGCATGTCTCTCATGCACACCTCTTTCACATGTGCTGCACATGCATGCCACACGCGTGTTGCACTTCAAACCTTCTCTGACCCCGTGGGTAGCTGCCTTGAATGTCCTCAGGAGATGTCCAAGCACATGGAGGTCTTCCATCATTCCCATTCTCGTCAGCCCCCAGTGGTCAAAGATGGTGTACGTGAACAACCAGATACTGAGATGTATTACTTCCAAGTCATGGGCCAGAGGCTGTGCAAGACTAAGACAACCTGTTTTGACTGAGACAAATGGCCTCCTGCTGTGCCTCAGTACATAATTAGCTTTATTGATGAAAGCCGCCCATCGACTATGTACTTTGGATGGTCAATAATTGCACTTCAGCTCCTTCATCAATGTCCAACTGCAATGAGGAAGGGAAATTTCTGTTGGTTTCTGAGATTCTGTATTTGCATTTGTGGAAGGTGAGGACAATGAGCATCCTTCAAAAAAAAAGGCCAAAGAGTCTGCCATTTATATCCTGATGACTTGTAATCACCGGCTGGGTAGCACTTTGAAAATAATCAATGTTGTATGAGATGTTTAAGAACGTACGCATGCTGTGTTTCTGCATTGGTACCAAAAATTTGTCAAAAATATGACAATTCTGCAACACAGGGATTTTCCATTTTAAATTCATAATAAGTAAAATTGGCACCTTTTCATGAGGATGTTCTATTTTGTTGAAGTGTTTCAATATTTCCAACAAGTGCACAAATACTGAATCTGACTTCCACTTGTGTCAAAGCATGGACATAATGGGAAGAATGGGTTTTATTCTGCTGTAGATTTCTGTAATTGAAGGAGAGCAGTGATTTCTTGAGGCAAAAACGTTCTTAAAGTGTGGTTTGCGTTTCTCAGCATTGGAATTGGAGACTATTGCATATCTTTGAAGAGATAGCACAGAAACAGACCTTTGGGTCCAACTCATCCATGCCGACCAAGTTTCCCAAAACTAAACTAGTCCCATTTTCCTGCATTTGGCCCATACCACTTTAAACCTTTCCTATTCATCAGTCTGTCCAAATGTCTTTTAAATAGTGTAATTTTACCTGAGTCAGAGCAAGGCACTATTGGATTATTTGAAGAACCAGCATGGATAGGACAGCCAAATGACTATGGAAAATGAGAGTTCATTGCAAGAAAGTAAACTATATTTAATCAATGTCTCCCTGAGAATGTAGTCACGTTTGTATTGGAAGATGCATAGTCCCATGTACTCCTTCAGCACTATACCTGACCCGTGATATTTTAGCCACCTCTAGTCACAGTATCCATCTAAAATGTCAATAGCTTCATTCTCTACTTTGCTGGCCCCTCACTCTCAAATAGAATCCCTACAGTGTTGAAGCAGGCCCTTCGGCCCCTCAAGTCCACACCAACTCTCTGAAGAGCACCCAACACGACCCCCTCCATTTCCATGGCTGACCTGAACATCCCTGGACACTATATAGCATGGCCAATCACCTAACCTGCACATCTTTGGACTGTGGAAGGAAACCCAAGCAGACACAGAGAGAAAGTGCCAACTCCACATGGTCACCCGTGGATGGAATCGAACCTGGGTTTTTGATGCAGCAGCGCTAACCACTGAGCCACCATGCTGCCCATGTAGGGCCATCTAGGAAATATCCATTTCACATAACGTCGAGACTGGATATGGCTGTACAGCTGGCTTTTAAACCCTCATGGTTGACATTCCAAACAGAGTTTGTGACTCTATTGTGAGAGCCTGCTATGTCCCTGGACCTCCATAGATAGATGAAGTTAGAATTCAGATTACTGAACTCTCTATTCACTGCTCATGAGACTCTGTTTTGAATTAGAGTCATAGAGATGTACAGCATGGAAACAGACCATTCAGTCCAACCCGTCCATGCCGACCAGATATCCCAACCCCACTTGCCAGCACCCGGCCCATATCCCTCCAAACCCTTCCTATTCATATAACCATCCAAATGCCTCTTAAATTTTGCAATTGTACCAGCCTCCACCACATCCTCTGGCAACTCATTCCATACACGTACTATCCTCTGCGTGAAAAAGTTGCCCCTTAGGTCTTTTTTTATATCTTTTCCCCTCTCACTCTAAACCTGTGCCCTCTAGTTCTGGACTCCCTGACCCCAGGGAAAAGACTTTTGTCTATTTATCCAATCCATGCCCCTCATAATTTTGTAAACCTCTATAAGGCCACCCCTCAATCTCCAACGCTCCAGGAAAACAGCCCCAGCCTGTTCAGCCTCTCCCTGTAGCTCAGATCCTCCAACCCTGGCAACATCCTTGTAAATCTTTTCTGAACCCTTTCAAGTTTCACATCATCTTTCCAATAGGAACGAGACCAGAATTGCACGCAATATTCAACAGTGGCCTAACCAATGTCCTGTACAGCCGCAACATGATCTCCCGACTCCTGTACTCAGTTCTCTGGCCAATAAAGGAAAGCATATCACTATCCTATCCACCTGCGACTCCACTTTCAAGGAGCTATGAACCTGCACTCCAAGGTCTCTTTGTTCAGCAACACTCCCTAGGACCTTACTATTAAGTGTATAAGACCTGCTAAGATCTGCTTTTCCCCAAGTGCAACACTTTGCATTTATCAAAAGTAAACTTCATCTGTCACTCCTCAGCCCATTGGCTCATCTGATCAAGATCCCATTGTAATCTGAGGTAACCCTCTTCACTGTCTACTACACCTCCAATTTTGTTACTTCTTCAAAAAACCCAACCAAGTTTGTGAGACATGATTTCCCACGCACAAAGCCATATTGACTATCCCAAATCAGTCCTTGCCTTTCCAAATACATGTACATCCTGTCCCTCAGGATTCCCTCCAACAACTTGTCCAACACCAAGGTCAGGCTCACCGGTCTATAGTTCCCTGGCTTGTCTTTACCGCCCTTCTTAAACAGCGGCACCATGTTCACCAACCTCCAGTCTTTTGGCACCTCACCTGTGACTATCGATGATACAAATATCTCAGCAAGAGGTCCAGTAATCACTTCTCTAGCTTCCCACAGAGTTCTCGGGTACACCTGATCAGGTCCTGGGGATTTATCCACTTTTAACCATTTCAAGACATCCAGCACTTCCTCCTCTGTAATTTGGACATTTTGCAAGATGTCACTATCTATTTCCCTACAGTCTATATCTTCCATATCCTGGAGAAATCAAATTCAATTGGATGGATCAAATGCACCTCGAGTGACCGCATAGTGGAATACCTGCTGAATAGAGCTCTCTAAATCCAAATAATATTGATCTTACTAATGTTGATCTTGCTTTATGCACCTCCTCTGCAGTGCAATCTGTCTGCCTTACTCTGTCTAAGCACCCTATGATCGGTATATCCTTGTTTGTTATGATCTGCCTGAACTGCTCACAAAACAGAACGTATGCCCGTACTTATGTACACGTGACCACAATAAATCAAAGCAAAACAGAAATTGCCAGTGAAATTCAGCAGGTCTGGTGACAGCTGTGGGAATACCTGCATTCAGTTCAGAAGCCTGACCCTGAGCCTCCAGTCGATGGTGTTTTAATTTTTTCCTGCTTCCACTTCTGCTCTGACTTTCTGGTCCTTAGCCTCCTAGCAAACCCAACACAAGTGTCAGGAGCAGTTCCTCATCTTTCAACATGGCACTTCACAATCTCCTTGCCTTCACGGCCAGGTCTGCTGAGTTTCTCCAGCATTCTCTGTTTGTTTCAGATTTCCAGCGACTGTGGTATTTGCTTTTATGTCAGCATCTACACTGAGGTCTGCAATTTCAGATTGGAATTTCAGTGGTCGTGCATTTTGACCACATCTGAGGTTGCTATTTGTAGCGCCTCTAGGCCTTGTGTTTCTTCACTTGCCCCGCATTCATCTCCTTTAATTCATGGCAAAGTTGGATGGTTTGGAGAGTGGGATGTGGCCTCCTGCAAAATCTGCCCAGAGACAAGCACATGTGACCTGGTTGGCGTGGGGAAAGAGCCTAAGTCAAAGGTCTTTGCAAGTAAAGTGCAACTTTTAATAATTGGACACAGTTTCCATGCATATAGACTCTGTGTTAATCCAAAGAGTAGGAAGAAGACCCATGAAAGGTGGGTCTTTGCAGGTGGCATAGTGGCTCAGTGGTTCGATTCCAGCCTTGAGTGACTATCTGTTTGGAGTTTTCATGTTCTCTCTGTGTCTGTGTGGGTTTCCTCTGGGTGCTCTTGTTCCTTCCCAGCATCCAAAGTTGTGCAGGTTAGGTGGATTGGCCATGCTAAATTGCCCCATAATATCCAGCGATGTGCAGGTTAGATGGATTGGCCAGGGAAATGCAGCATTTATAGGGTAGGGAGGGATGCTCTTCAGTGGGCTGGTGTGGGTGTGATGGGTAGAACGACCTGTTTCCATACTATAGGGATTCTATGATTCTAGGTGTTTCTATGCCCGGTAGAGAAAAGACTATTTTTCAATTAACCACCAAGCAATGTGTTGGTGAGAGTAGGTTGCCCCTTCAAAGAAACATAGTTTGTGGAGCTTTAAAAGGGAGGGGTTTCGTAGAGGGTACCTCACTATTAGGAGTCCATTTAATTATGCTCAGAAGATTGAATACGTGACTGTATTTCAGACACGAGATGATTCACCCTAGTGTGCCAAGGTGAAGAGATCCTGTCAGGGTGGCATGGTGGCTCAGTGGTTAGCACTACTGCCTCACGGCACCAGGGACCCAGTTCGATTCTAGCCTCGGATGACTGTGTGGAGTTTGCACATTGTCCCTGTTTCTATGTGGGTTTCCTCCAGGTGCTCCGATTTCCTCCCACAGTCCAAAGACGTGCAGGTTAGTTGACTTGGCCATGGGAAATTGCCCATAGTGTTCAGGGATGTGGAGGTTAGGTGCATTAATCTGGGTAAAAGTAGTGTAGCAGAGTAGGGCAATGAGTCTGGGTGGGTTACTCTTCAGAGGGTCAGTGTGGACTTGTTGGGCTGAAGGGCCTGTTTCCACACGATAGGGATTCTGTGTTATGGTATGTTGAACTCACAAATAGCTTTCTACCGAGAGTGTGGTGCAATGCATGAGTATACTATGGACATTTCAGTTCTGTTGAGAAATAAGTGGGAAATACAGTTTCTGTAGTTAAGCATAGTTGCCTATTAAGTAATGTTTAGTCGGTGTTCATGTTAATTTGTTGCAGTGAAAACCTTAAAATGTGAAATTTTGTGTGTGGCCCTTTGCTTTGGTCAGAAGAAAATTGATATTTTATTGGTCTCTCTGGGATTCACACCACCCACTGCTATCCTTTTTAAATTCCTTGTACCATTTGCGATAGAATCACTTACCTTCAAGCTATTCACAAGTGATCTCTTTTGTTCCGTTTCACCTTATCGCCTTCCTTGCTTTTGTACTTGTTACAGCTCTTTGCCTTCCAGTTCTGAATTGTTAACTCTGTACGCTTTTTTTTGTATTTTTTGATGTTATTTCATTCAAATTGCAATGAAGAAAACGGAGTCTGCCTTAGAAGCACACATTAAAAGCAGGAGCCCTGACAGGATTACCTGTCTGTATTGGATGTAGAGTTCTGTGCGTTTGACTGATCTTTGCATCTGAATTAGTAATATATGGACTCTTGGCAATGAAAGACCACTTGGGAATGGCAAGAAAATCTGCTGTTCTATGCTAATTGTATGGGTTTTATCCCCCGTCCGAAATATTATATAGCAACAAAAACAAACTGCGGATGCTGGAATCCAACGTAGACAGACAGGAGGCTGGAAGACCACACCAAGGCAGGCAGCATCAGGAGGGGAGGAGTCGACGTTTCGACTTGCTGAATATTGCATGGCATCTTTGCGAGGGGGAGAGGGGGTGGTGCTAGTGGTGTGGTGAGTGTGAAGTCCTGATTTTTTTTATATATAGTGTGGGAATTCTGGTGTTTTGAGATATGTTCTTTATCTTGGCTTGTAGTTCTTGTGAAAAAACTTCAGAGATGAGGTGATGGTGCCCAAAAGAAAGGCAGACCGATGTCAGGATGCCATCAAATGTTTGCTAGTCAATGATTCACTTCAAGTGTAAAAGTTGAAAAGTGTGGTGCTGGAAAAGCACAGCAGGCCAGGCAGCATCCGAGGAACAGGAGAACCGACGTTTCTGGGATAGCCCTTCAGGAAACGAAACGTCGATTCTCCTGCTCCTCGGATGCTGCCTGGCCTGCTGTGTTTTTCCAGCACCACGCTTTTCAACTCTGGTCTCCAGCATCTGCAGTCCTCACTTTCTTCTTTATCAAGTGTAAAAGGTCAAGGTGAAGTCGCCATAATCCTATCAAACTATTAGCTGCTCTGTTATTAAAGAGAGAGAGAGAGAGAGAGAGAGAGAGAGAGAGAGAGAGAGAGAGAGAGAGAGGACTAGTGGTGGTTTAACCTAAGGGTTACCTCGTGAGGGGAGATGTTGAGAAAGAGAGTCCTTCATGGTAACCTCAAGCAGTGTAGGAATTGAACCCACTCTGTTGGGCGTCACTCTGCATTGCAAACCAGCCATGCAGACAACCATGTAATGTATGAATCAATGTTGTCCATTTGCACCCAAGAATAATCTTGTGATGACCAGTTTCCTGTTCTGCTGATGGGGGTTGATGGATACCTTTCACTCCCATCACTCGAGGTGTGATGACCCTCAGGTAAAACTAGTTCTTCTCTCTCATCACTCACTCACTCACTCATAGCAGAGCAGCCTATGGTCAGGTAGAACTAGATTGACTTTGCTGTGACCTTGTAAACTTAAAATACTTCACTGACTGGCACACCCTTGATGGAATTATAGGCAAGATTAGTCTACGTTTATTAATCCCATGGGATCTGTTACGCCTACATGAAAGAGCGGATGGTGTCTCAAAGCGTGAAGATAACACTTCCAAACATTGAGGGATTGACACACTGTTACAATGGAGCATCAGCTGGGTTTTTCTGTTCTCCCAGATCCTGCGAGTGTCAAGTCCTTTCAACAGAGTTTCCGTATCGCTTTATATTATTCAGCACTAGTTTCTTGAAAATGTTCCCACTTAGCACACGAGTCTGCATGCTGGCTCCTCGCAGGGATCAGCCGTTGGGTCTTGTTGCCGGGTGAGTCATGAAAAATGTAGGGCATTGAAAGCTGTCTCTGTCAGGACATCGGAAGCTGGAATTAATTCATGATGGGCTGAGAGCTTTTGGCTGCATTAATAATTAAGCTCATCCAGTCTCTTTCAAAAAGGAAGAAGGCAGGACATCGTCGAAATGCAAAGGACTAAGGATTATTTGAATATCTGAGTCTGCTTTCTGCAGCTTGTCTATCTGTCGGTCAGCATTAATATGTGCTGCATGTTTGTATACCATTTGAAGCAAAAGTTTATTTGGCAATGGTTGAGTATTTGCAAGCTTCAGTTTATAGCTTCTGCCTTGAAGCATTCAGGAGATGATCAGAGTTACAGTGACCTCCTTGACAAACCCCTTGACTAATTTCGGTCCGAAAGGATTTCTGCAGGCTGTATTCCTTACCCAATCTCAAGTTAATTTTGACCTATTTTATCACTTTTTTCCAGATTACTTGTTTTTGGGAAAAATGCTAATACAGTGATGCAGAAGTTTTTTTGGGGGACGGGGAGAAATGAACCAGAGCTTCTGTGTTTGCCCATCAATGTTCCCACCTCTCGATCTCAATTTCATAAGTGGGTGGTGATTGTTGCAGTTTTGAGTGTTTGCGATTGTTCACTGCTGCCAACTCTCCTTTCTAATGAACTGTTCAGACATGCCATTATTCGCCTGCTCTGGAGCAGGATGGTAGTTGAACCCAGGCATTCTAGCCCAGAGGTGGGGACACGATCAGTTCACCACAAAAGTCCTTTAAACAGAGCAGTTAACAGATTATGGATAGGGATAGGATTCAACTTCACACATGCAAAGCTCATTAGTTGAGCAGTCCACTGCATAAACCTCTCCGCTACCCTGTTGCAACTTTCTATTTTTTTCCGATGGTCTGTCTAATTGCGATGGAGGATCGACCACTATAATGTCTTAAAAGTCATAAAGCTTTTATAGTATGGAAAGAAGCCCTTCAGCCCATTGTGTCTGCACTAGTCATCAAGCATCTATCTGTTTCTAATCCCAGTTTCCAGTTCTTGGTCCGTAGCCTTGTATGCGAGGGTGCTTCAAGTGCTCATGTAAATATCTTTAGGGCTCCCCCATCCACCATCCTTTAGGTGGTGAGTTCCAGATCCACACAGTTCTCTGGGTAAAAGCAAATTTTCAAGTCCCCTCTAAACCTTCTGGTCCTGGCCGTGAAGCTGTGAGCCCTGGTTATTGATCCCTCTACTAAGGGGAAAGGTTTCTTCCTGTAGTGCTGTCTCTGACCCTCAGCCTGCTGTGCTCTGAGGAAAACATCCCTAGGATATCTAGGCTGTAAAAAGATGAGGCAATAAATTATGTCTTGTGATAGCAGTAGGTACAATTATTATCACATGTTAGGCATATTTCCAACACTCAGGAGCCAGGTATGTCACATCTGTCTCCATCAGGATCTAATGCAAGACTAATTTGTTTCCTGAGACTGTGTGTCGTCATTAGATTGGGTGGAGCTCAATACAGCTCAATATTAACTCTTGATTACCTTACACAATGTTGAGCAGTAAAATACTGCATGGTAAAAGTAAGACCTTCAGTAATTAGTGTCTTTGCAAATTTTGGAATGTTCCAAAGCAGTTTACAGCCAATGAAGGACTTTTTGAGATGTCAGAAATCAGTCACACCAGTTTTGTCCAACAAACTGATTTGAAATCACTAGCTTTCCAAGTGCTGCTCCTTCGTCAGGTGAAGGGGAGGGAAGTGCACCTTTTTGAGATGTAGTGGTGACTGTCTGTGTGGACATTCTCCCCATGTCAGTGTGGGTTTCCTCTGGATGCTTTGGTTCCCTCCCACAGTCCAAAAACGTGCCGGTTAGGTGGATTGGTCATGCTAAATTGCCCTGTAGTGTATAGGTGAGGTAGGTTAACTATGGTAATCATTAGAATGGAATCCCTACAGTGTGAAAGCAGGCCAATCGGTCCATCACATCCAAACCAACCCTCCGAAGAGCATCCCACCCAGACCCTCCCACTACCCTATCCCTGTAATCCTGTATTTCTCATGGCTAATCCACCTAGCCAGCACTTTGCTGGACACGATGGGCAATTTTAGCATGGCCCATCTACTTAATCTATGGGAGGGAAACCAGAGCACCCAGAGGAAACCTGCGCAGATAAGGGGAGAATGTGCAAACTCCGCACAGACAGTCGCCTGAGGCTGGAATCAAGCCCAGGACCTTGGCACAGTAGGGCGGCAGTGTTAACCACTAAGTGTGAAGTTAAGGGGATAGGGTGAGTTGCTATTTGGAGGGTCGGTGCAGATTCAACTGTCCAAATGGCCTCTATCTGCACTATTGAGGTTCTATGATTCTATGAAAGATTGTAATGAACTTGCACGCAGCAAGCTGCCTCAAATAGCAATGTAACCATGGTTGTCTGGTGGTGTTGGGCGATAAATATTAACCAGGATAGGGGGAAGAACATTCATTCTCCTTTTCAAAGTGGGATTGTTTTGAACCATTTGAGTGGCAAGGCCCCACAGATCACACCTGGACAATGGGATATGTCAGAGGAAGGTGACTTCACCAGTGGATTTCTTTGTCCTCTGTAAGTACTATGCAAGGACCTGCCACCAGGGCAGTCACTGGTTAGCAGTCTGAAGTTCTGGGCTCGCACTGGAGTCAATCTATCATTGTCTCACTCCTATCAATCCAGTGAGGCAAGAGTTTCGAGAATGATTGATTGCGTCCGTAAAATTTGAGCAATTTCTCAGCCCTTGAAGGACAAGAGATTTACTTCTTAACAAATGAGAATGTCCACTGTGTTCAGGGATGTGTAGTTTAGGTGCATTAGTCAGGGGCAATTTAAAGTAATAGGGTAGGGGAATGGGTCTGGGTGGGATACTCTTCGGAGGGTTGATGTGGACTTGTTGGGCCAAATAGCCTGTTTCCACACCGTAGGGATTCTATGAATGCAGTTGAAATGTGTTTTTCTTTTTATCAATGAGTGCTTTCTTTCCTGAGCATCATGATTTGTTCTCTGGTAAGGTTGAAGATTGTGGTTCTGTGCATTTTGCACCATAAACTCATTGTGAACAGTTTGGAGTGCATCTCTGCAGGGAATTAGCACTGGAGGAACAAGCTGTCATTGCACTGATATTATCCCAGAGCCTCCAGGTATTTGCCCCACATGGTAGCACTAAGGATTGCAAAACTGAAGTCCGAAAGAACTGGAAGGGTTAAACGTTCCTTTTGAGTTTTCTCAAAAGTGTGCGGATGCACTTCGTATGAGGTAACATGCCGCCACCCATCTCCCCCCACCGACTGGAGAGATCATTCACCCAATTCGCTGTCAATAGCCATGTCTAAGAGCTAATGGTGAGCAATGATGAGCATCTTGACCTCTCACAGGCCTTAACACTGCTGGTCATTCAGTGTAACGCTAACAGCTTCTAGGCCCTTAAGCCTACAGCTCAAGGCCTTCTTGGCGCTGGATTCTGCTGTTCAGAGCCATATCCTTACCAGCCATCTGTGCGGCTGATTACCCCCAGATGAGGCAGTTGGAGGATAAACTCCCACCATCCCCAACCCAACAGGCAGGACACTATGGAGCCTGGACGGGAAACTAGTTGATCTTTCTGCCTGACTGGTGAGCAAGGAGGTGGTGAGTCAAGGTCTTTATGTGGCTATTAATTGACCATTTAAGCACTTCTCTCATCCCTGACAATTTGGGAAAATTGCCCTTGACCCTCCTTGACCCACTTGATTGGTGAGGTGGCATGAAACAGGTGAGTTTCTCTCCAGTGCCAACTTCCCCAAATATTGCCCCCCTCTTGTCAACTCCCAAGAGGGAGCATTTACTCCCTCTGTTCCTACGTTCTCATAGAGCAAAACATTTTTACTGCTTGTAAAAACAGGGGGCCCTTTTGTGTCCCAGAAGTGGATCCTGTGGAAAATGTCCCTTCTCCAATATTGCTTTTAAATAGAAAACAGAACAGTGACCCAGTTTTTTTTTTGCAGATCGTGTGAGCTGTTGTTGCCGTCCTTGCTGATTAGAGACTGGGAGGGTAAAGTTGAGCCTGGGAACTCTTAAGCAAGGCGAGATGGTCAAGAGGGACTGAAATGAAGTAAGGAGAGGGGGAAATTTGTGTTTTTGTGCCAAGGCAGCGGCCAGGGTCACAGAGTGGCAATCAGTAATCCCCCTTGCAATCTACTATCCAGCTGCTCTAGAAAGTAGCACAGTTCACTGTTGTCCATGGAAATGGAGAGGAGGAGGGGTAATGGGTGGATAAAAAGAAATGATTTGATTGAATTGTGTGGAAAATAAAAGCCATTCACCCACTTTCATCCACTTTCAGCCACTATGGATAGCTGATTGACTGACTAAATTAATAATGAGCTATTTGTTTAATTATTCATATCTTCTCTTTGGAATTGCCAGCTGGGAGACACTGTGAGTAAACCACAGAAGCAATTGTAATTGAGGCTAATGTGTAAATAACATAATAGTGGTCATTAAAAGAATTGACAGCATAGATGATGGCCACTCATGAGCTGTTTCTGCCCCAGATGAGCCTTCTCCCATCCTACCATTTACTATAATGAACCATTTCACTCTGCTTTCTCTCTGCACAGATGCTGCCAGGCATGCTGAGTTTCTCCAGCCATTTCTATTCTTTTGTTTCTGATTTCCAGCATCTGTGGTTCTTTGTTTTTATTTAGGATCAACCTGCTTGGTTGTGATTTTGTCTGCTTATTCTAATGGCTAGAGGGGGAGGTGGTGACCTAGTGGTATTATCGCTGGTTAATCCATACACCCAGGTAATGTTCTCGGTTTGAATCCTGCCACGGTAAATGGTGGAATTTGAATTCAATGTTTAAAAAGAAATCTGGAATTACGAGTCTGATGATGACCATGAATCAATTGTTGAGAAAAGCCCATCTGGTGCCTTTAGGGAGGGAAGCTGCCATCCTTACCTCGTCTGGCCTACATATAAATCCAGACCCATAGCAATGTGGTTGACTTTTAACTGCCCTCTAGGATGGGCCAATGCTGGTCTAGCCAATGGTGCCCCCATCTCGCGAGTGAATAAAACACAACAAATCTAACAGGGACTCAATATTTCCCTCCTTTCCCTTCTCCTACTAATCCTTAAATATGAGTGTGCATGCAGAGTCTGACAGAATTCTCACTCTGGTTTTTTTTTAACCATCCCCAGGAGTCTTCAAGATCCAAGTACCCGAAGTCCCCGTGGTTGCCATCTTTGGAAAAGACATCACCCTGAACTGTTCCTTCACCACCAATGCCACTTTCTCCCTGGGCGACCTCAGTATCATTTGGCAGCTCACGGAGACCCGGAAGATGGTGCACAAGTACCCACACCAGCCGGACCAGCAGGCGGACAACTTTGTGAACAGGACAGCGCTGTTCACCGAGGAGCTGGAAAAGGGCAATGCTTCTTTGCTGTTGAGGCATGTCCGGATTGAGGATGAGGGCAGCTTCACCTGCTTTGTGAGAATTAAAAGCCACCAGAGTGCTTCCATCATGCTCCGATTGGCAGGTACGAGAATGTGACATTGTGCCCACAGCAATGGGGTGACCTACATCGGCTCCCAGTGTGATATTGCCACCACTGAAGCATATCCTCCCTACTTTGTGCAGTTAATTCCCTCATGACAAATGATAGCATCATTCCTAATTACTACTTGTACCTGCATACTAACACTTTGTGATTCATGCACAAGGACACCTAGGTCCCTCTCATATCTCAGAGCTCCGCAATGTCCCAAAATGATGATTTTTGCATTCTACACATCAAAATGAACAAATCCACATTTTTCCACATTATGCTTCATTTTCTAGTTCTTTATTCACTCACTCATCTTTTTTGCATCCTCCTCTGTCCTCTTTGCTCTTGATTTCCTGCATATTTTTGTCATCAACAAAATCAGCAACAGTACCTTCTGACCCGTCATCTAAGTCGTTTGTATAAATTTGTGACTAGTTGAGGGTCCAGCTTTAATGTTCATGGCACTTCCTTGGTGACATATTGTGAAACCTGTAAAAGACCCATTAATGCCTCCTCAATGTTTCTTGTTAGCCGGTTAACTTTCTCTCCACGGCAACATGCTACCCAGTCACACCATGAGCTTTCATCTCTTCAATATCCTTTGATATAGCACCTTATCAAATGCCTTCTGAAAATCCAAGTATAGTGCATCTGCCAGTTCCTCTTTATCCACATTATGTATTACCTTTCCAGTAGATTCTGTAAACATGATTCCTCTTTCAGGAAATCATGTTGACTCTGCCTGATTATCATGAACTTCTCCAAGTGTCCTGCTATAATGCCTTCAACAATAGCTTTGAACATTTTCTCTATGACAGTCATTAAGTTACGTGACTTGTAATTTCTTGCTCTCTGTTTCTCTCAATTTTTCTGAGCAAAGAAGCTACATCTTCCAATGTAATGGTGTCATCCCTGAATCAAGGAGGTTTTGGAAAATTAAAACCAATGCATCACCATTTCACGAGGAACCAGGGGAGCTGCTCCTCACTGGGCATTGCTTGTCACAGTGTGGGCAGAATTAGAGAGTCATAAAAAAAGATAGAAAGAAAGAAATGTGAAGTAGACCAGCTAATATGACATGATAGAATTTATAGAAATGTCTTCCAAGAAAGTAACAGAAAGTGTTCAGTTTGATATATGTCTGATTACCACATTTTGTTGTATTTAATCTTGAAACTATAATAAACAGTGTAATAAAGACTAAGCCTGAAAACATTCTCTGACTCATGGACCTGACTCTCTTGAGTCAAACGTCTGAAAGTGGGCATAAAACCACATGAGAAATGTAAAGGCTGGCTGACAGGAAAGTGGAATTGAGACCACAACCAGGTCTCAACCAGGCTAAGCAGCCTTGAAGGTCCAAATGGCATAATCCAGCTCCTGTATCTCTGACGCTATTTGTCTTGCATTCACCAAGACAAATTCAAGAATGCCAGATTTTGAAATGTGGAAGTCTCGCTTTTGGCTCGATAAGTCAAATGTCAGCGTTAGTCCATTGAGCCCATCAAGACTTCTCCGCTATTCAGTCATGACTGACAAGTTTCTCATCCCCATTTTTCTGCCTTCTCCTCATAACCCCTGATCCCCTTGACAATCAAGAACCTATCTATCTCAGTCTTAAATACACTCAATGACCTGGCCTCCACAGCCTGCTGTGGCAGTGAATTCCATAGACACACAGTCAGTAAAATTGAGATAAGGAATGAAATGAATATAAGATGGTGTTGATTGGACTGGTCAGGACCTGGAGAAATACTAATGGCCAAATGGCTGCAGAGAAGTCATGAAGTACTTTTGGAATGAAACGTGTCGGACTGGTTGAGAGTATTTGCCTTACTTATACTTCTGTTGTTTCAGCTTCTTACTCCAAACCCAACCTGCACTTGGAACCCAACAAGAATCTCAAGCCTGGTGATGAGGTAGCCATTGCTTGTCACTCTTCTGGCGGTTACCCCCAAGCTACGGTGCAATGGCATGATGGGAAAGGGAGCAATATCACCGAGAATGTCACCACTTCGCAGGTAGCCAATGAGGAGGGTCTGTTTGATGTCCGCAGTGTGATCCGGGTGATACTGGAGCCCAACAGCACGTACAGTTGCCTGGTGAGGAACGAGCTGCTGAATGAGGAGACCCAAGCCTTGGCAACCATTACAGGTCAGTTGCACACTGCTGTCGCCAACTTGGCGATCTGAGGTCTGCAAAATATAATAGGACATTGTAACAGCACAACTTTCACAGCATCCATTCCAATTACTGTGAGCTGCCTCCAAGGAGTTCTGAAGTGTTTGAAACATCTGTTCATCCATTCTGCTCTGCAGTGAACCAGCTGAAAATCACTCAACATCACAATAGGATATCGGCAAAAACATGTTTAGAAATTTTGATGGGCAATTTTTTTTCTTTTTAGAAGGGAGAGTGCGGGAAAATGCGCTGTTTCCAATTTTCTAACCATTTAAACCCATTACAAGTGTGGAAAATGATGGCAGTGTGGCAGAAGCCTTGCAGTATCTGGATGAGTGCGATTAGTAAATGTTATCTCTTCAAATGTTTTCATTTATAGCTGGTTACAACGTTTTCCTAGACTTTTGTGAAGGCTAACATGGTAGATCTTTGGTAAAGGAGTTGAGTGCATTTACTGTAGATCAGGTAAGTAAGGAGGAACTGTTTCCACTGGCAGACAAGTCATAGAGTCATACAGCCAAGAAACAGACCTTTTGGTCAAACCAGTCCATGCCAAACATAATCCAAGACTGAACTAGTCCCACCTGCCTGCTCCCGGCCGATATCCCTCCAAATCTTTCCTATTATGTACTAATCCAAATGTATTTTAAATGTTGTAATTGTACCCACGTTCATCATTTCCTCAGGAAGTTCATTCCAACTTGAGCTACCCTCTGAGTAAAACATTTGCATGCCATATCTTTTTTAAATTGCTCTCCTCTCACCTTAAAAATGTGCCCCGAGTCTTGAAATCCCCCATCCTAGGGAAAAAGACAACTACTATTAACTCTATCTATACCTCTCATTATTTTATAAACCCCAGCCTATCCAACCTTTCTTTCTCATTCAAACGTTCTGTACCTGGCAACATCCTGGTAAATCTCTTCTGAACCCTCTCCAGCTTAATAATATCCTTCCAATAACCGAGCGACCAGAACTGGACAAGTTGGTAACGAGAACCCGCAAGTTTTTAGATCAATGTTTTATGGAAGGAGTTGATATGCTCTGGAAGTTCACTGCCTGTGAAAGCAGGGTGGGAGAGTGGAAGCAGACTTAATGCAACATTTGGAAAGGAAACATGGGAAAGTTATGGTGTAATGCCAAGGGAGTGGGACTAAGTAGATAGCTGGACAGAAGAGCCAATATAGGCACAGTGAGCTCAATGATCTTTAGTGCTGCACCAGTCTGTATTAAATGTTAGAGGTGGCTAGCTTTACAATTCAGAATATACCTCTCATTTCACAGACCTTTCTCGTTTGCTTGAGTCGACAGCCAATGAACTGAAGAGGTTTTGCAACTTAATACAGTTAAATCTACCTTAATTTAACAATTGGAAGCTTTTAACCAGAAATCTGCAACAAAAGGAATTGTATAAACAGCTCAATGTTTGCTGAGAACTGTGATTCTATTTAATTAATTGGATTCTGAAAACAGCATTTAACTTTGTCCAATCAAAGTAGTTTCACAGTGTGTTAGATTAAAACTATAGAAGGAAGGCAAAGTCTTTTTTAAAACACAATTAAATAGCAGGATTGCTTTGCAATGTATTTGTACTGGCCTTGTCAGATTAATGTTAACTTGAAGGATTGACAGATTTAACCTTCAGGTTCATTCGTCCATCATTCATCTTGTCCTTAAGTTAGGAGGACAAGGCTATATGTGTGCCTATTATTGGTTAAGTGTATGACCTCCCTAACATGAAATGTCATTGACTTAGCAAATGTTAAATAAGCGAAGGTGACAGTGATATATTTGCACGTGCCCTGTGTTAAACTTGAATTTGAATGAAGACTTTACCGGACCTGTCCTGGAAATCACCTTTCAGTTGAAGGTAGAATTCCGTTTCTGTTGTTGTGAATAGCCATGGGGTTCAACAGCCAAAGAAATGGAGGTATGTATTTTATTTCATGATATCACTGGCAAGATCAGCATAGGTTGCCCATTCCTTAACTGCCTTGCTGTGTGTCTAGAGTCACGTGTAGGCCAGGTGACATGAAATTGGCAGATTTCCTTCTCGAAAGAACATGAATGAATCAGATGTGTTTTTACAACAGTCGATATTGTCTTGGTCTCCATTACGGAGACTAGCTGTTGCTTACAGATCTTTGATTTATCAACTTACTTTATGAATTAATGGATTTCAGATCGATTCAAACTCGAGTCCCCACAGCCTCTGTCTGGACTATTGGTTCACTTTCGTTCCCATTATAGCACAGTCTCCACACGTACATAATGGAATTTAAAGAGGGAAAGCATCTGACGAGCACTTCAGCATGGGGGTGAACACTCTTTGATTTTTTTTTTCTGGATCCCTTTCATAGCAGAATGAAATAATGAATGATTCCACTCCCCCCTCCCACCACTTCAGAGTTCCACCTGTCAATCGGTGTAAAGCTGAGGCCAGTGGGGATAGGTTTTAAGACATGGAGGTCACACCAGCATTGTTGGAATCCAAGAGTAAAATGCGAAAGAGTAGTCAAGGAATCAAAGCTTAGTCCTGTGGAAAACCACCTGGAACTAAGAAGAAGCTGTAGAACTCGAAGGTGACTAAACAGTCTTCAGTGTTTTCATACCATTTATCTTTCAATCATGGGAGATCTTGCTTTAAAAGTGAGCATATACCCTTTATCTGCTTCCATTGTTGATTTGCTTCCAATGTGGATGATTTTAGAGTTAAGCTGTGGGAACTGGTGGCATTCCCCCATGACACTGGTCACTTGCACACTATTACAGTTGTATGATTCACTTGCAAAGATGCTGTTCCTTCACCATTCAGAATTTTTGTTGAGATACAAGTGATGGAGTTTAGGATGCAAAAATGAAAATATAACTACAACAAACAAGGGAGGCGTGATGTGGCACTGGTGGTTTAGTCATTAGCACTGCTGCGTCACAGTGCCAGGAACCCAAGTTCAACTCCAGCCTTGGGTGACTGACTGTCTGAGTGGTGCTTGCACATTCTTCCTGTGTCTGTGCGGGTTTCCTCTGGTGCTCCGGTTTCCTCCCACAGTCCAAAGACGTGCAGGTTACGGTGGATTGGCCATGCTAAATTGTCCGTAGCAGGGATGTGTAGGCTAGGTAGATGAGCCATGGTAAATGCAGAGTTACAGGGATGGGATAGGTGGGATGTCTTTGGAGGGTCAGTGCAGACCCGATGGGTCGCATGTCCTTATTCTGAACTGTAGGGAATTTGATTCTAAAAGCAGAAAATGCTGTGAATGCTCAGCAAGTCAGGCAGCAACTGAAATAAAACTTTTGTTAATGAGCTGCTCAGAATTTAACTACTGCTGACATTCTTTTTTTTACAATAAAGTTCATTGGTGTGCAAGTTCTTTTTTCAGTTCTGTTGTCAGATCAGCTGTTTTGAACTGCAACATATCCATTTCTGTGACCCAGACTGTCATTGTGCTATGCCTTGGATTTTTAAGGTTGCAGCCTAATATTTCAAGGTGACTGCCTTGAGAGTGACCAGAGAAGGTTATAGCTGCTCAAAACAATATAGCACATTGGAAGTCACCTTAGAGATGAAGGGGAAAATTTCCAGCCTGATCATTGATACGTGCAATTAGAGATACCGTTGTCCTACATCGTTCCAGAAAGGTTGTCAGCCAGAACTGTATGCACTTCAACAGAGATTGAAATCATAGCTGTGTGGGAGTTAGTTATCATTGTAATGTGCCATCACATGCTGACTGACTGAGGTTCTCCCTGAAGACTGGCGTCTTGCTGTTGTGCAAATGTTCAAAAGTCTATTTTTACAGAACTGTAGGAGTTCTTTGCTAGTTACCATGTGTTAGTGGTATTGTAAACACAGTGGGAAGATTTCCTCTGCCTGACCTGCTTTTGATTAGCAGTGGTCAACATGAAGAAGTCTTTTATTTTTCTTGTATGCTATCTTCATGATACCATTAACTTGCAGTGGCCAAAGGGATCTTTCTCCTACAGTGACAGATTGAACAGAAATTCTTCGCTTTTTTATGTTGAGAGATCTGCTCATATGAACATGATTAATTGTGAGCTAGCTTTGCATATTGAGAAATTACAGATCTGGCAGGATTAAATTCAACCTGGTGTACTGGGAAAATGACACACATCCCTTATACCAGTTCCAAAAATTCAAATTTGCTCATGTCCGATATACTAAACCAATATAAAGCATGCAGGTGATCCAATTCTGAGCACCAGCTCTAGGAAAGCTTTAGAAATGAGTTCTTGCCTCTTCCACACTTATGGACAAGCCCTTAACACTATGGCAGCCCCAGTCAATGTTTAGAAAGTTAAAATCTTCTACCATAACCACCGTATTATTCTTACAGATAACTGAAATCTTCTAACAAATTTGTTTCTCCTTTTCCAGCTGACTGCTGAGAGGTCTATAGTACAGTCCCAATAAGGTGATCATCCCTTTCTTATTTCTCAGTTCCACCCAATGAAGTTTCCTGGACATATTCTCAAAACAGGAGAAAGTGAGGACTGCAGATGCTGGAGTACCAGAGTTGAAAAATGTGGTGCTGGAAAAACACAGCAGACCAGGCAGCATCTGAGGAGCAGGAGAATTGACGTTTTGGGCATAAGCCCTTCATCACCGATTTTATTTTTACCTGAAGAAGGGCTTATGCCCGAAACGTCGATTCTCTTGCTTCTCGGATGCTGCCTGGCCTGCTGTGTTTTTCCAGCACCACATTTTTCAACTCTCATCTTCTCAGAACATCTTCCCTAAGTACAGCTGTAAGGTTATTGCTAATCAAAAATGCCACTCCCCCTCCTCTCTCGTCCCCTTTCTATCCTTCCTGTAGCATTTGTATCCTGGAATATTAAGCTGCCAGTCCCTTGTTTTTTAACCATGCCATGAGTTCCTCTGCCTTTCCTGCTGGGCCTCTTGCGTTGAAATAAATGCAGTTTCATTTATCAGTCTGCCTCGTTCTCTGCTTTGTTCCTGTCTGCCCTGACTATTTGACTTGCTCCTTTTCCCAACTGTACCAGTCTCCGACTGATCTCTTTCCTCACTATCTTCCTGGGTCCCTCCCCCCCCCCCCCCCACCACCACCTTACTAGTTTAAATCCTCCCAAACAACTCTAGCAAATCTCCCTACCAGCATATTAAGCCCCTTCCAATTCAGGTGCAATCTGTCCTCCTTATACAGGTCACTTCTAACCCAGAAGAGATTCCAATGATCCAAAAATGTGAATCCTTCTCCCCTGCATCAGCTCCTCAGCCACATATTCATCTGCTCTATCCTCCTATTCTTACCCACACTGGGTCATAATAATCCAGATTACTACCCTTGAGGACTTCCATTTTAATGTCCTGCCTAACTTCTTATATTCTCTTCTAAGAATCTCATTGTTTTCTCTTCCTGTGTCATTATTTTCAATGTGTACAATGACCACTTGCTGGTCCCGCTCCCTTTGGAGAACATTCTGCACCCTCTCTGAGATTTCTTTGATTCTGATATCAATGAGGCAATTCTGATGTGTCTCTGTCGGCTTCAGAAATGTCTGATCTGGAGAAATGGGCAGCATTCCACTGCTCTCTCACCATATGTTTTATAGTTTGTGGAGAGCTTTTAGGGCATTGAGGGGCAATCCACTTGCTGCAAAATGCACACAGAGTTCGTGTAGCTCCAGCAGTACTGCAGCAGTTCATGGCATTTATGGTGAGTCAGTGAAGTTTTTCAATGCCTCCATATTATGAAGTCACAATCGTCCTGTTTCTCTGGCATGTTTTATTGTGTCAAAGCTTCTGATTACACAGCCGAGCATAAGCGTGTGAGGAGGTGGTGAAGGAAATTGTCAAACAAGCCACTGTGAAGTTTAACACACAGGCTGTTCATAACTCCTACATTTGTGAAATGATGAGATGAGAACTTACAGACTGCTCTTGTTTATTGCCGTCATTATTTATCATTGGAAAGATTGGATTTGAATGATGGCTGCAATCTGGTGTATCATGTCAAACCAATTAGAAGCTGAAATTTGGCTGTATTTGATGAGAGAAAAATGATCCTGTAGTGATTACAATGAGGTCAGCCAACTGGACATCATACAATATGAATTCCCTGATTGGGGCTGCTAATCTGGTCCAATCAGGGAGCCCTAGCTGACATAAAAAGATTGTGTGAAAGTTTCGGGCCAAGTGACCCTTCCTCAGGTGTTTTGAGGAAGGGTCACTTGATTCAAATGTTATCTCTGATGTCTCTCCACAGATGCAGACCTGCTGAGCTTTTCCAGCAATTTCTGTTTTGTTCTGATTTCCAGCATCTTTTAAAAAGGTTGGGTGTTAGGGATGCTGCCACTCTGGTGCCTGTCTGTAGATGAGGCAGTACCATAGTCAGGGACTGTCCTTGTATAAATAAGGGGTGATCTTGTGACAGGATTTCTGTCTCTGCGGAGTTATTTCTGATCCCTGGCCTAATTTTTACAGGGAGAAAGTGAGGTCTGCAGATGCTGGAGGTCAGAGTTGAGAGTGTGGTGCTGGAAAAGCACAGCAGGTCAGGCAGCATCTGAGGAGCAGGGGAATCAACGTTTTGGGCATAAGCCCTTCATCATCGATTTTTTTTTAACAGTATCCAGTTCAACACTCTGCCCTTAGCCAGACATTTTGGCAAAAAAAAGGGAGAAGGAGAATGAATTTGCTTAACTTTGAGGTTTAATTTGGCTACTTCAGATGCAATGAGATTGCTGAGGTCTTCAATTGGCAAAGCAAACTTCAAAAAGTCTGTAAGTTGTTATTGCATGAGAGTTGTGCCCATTCTTTCCCACTCTCTCCTACGTTCCCTCACACTTTTAATCCAGCGTCATGCTTGTTATTTTCATCCAGAAGTTCTATTGACAGACCCGGGAAAGAAAACCTGTCATGTTCCCCATGAGAATATAATGCCAGTCATAGCTCAGTTGATAACGCCCTCAGTTCTGCTCAAAGGTCTCGGGTTCCAGTGACTCGGGTGCAGCTGTCTCGGCTGATGCTGCAATGCACCGTGATAGGCATGCTGCACCGTCAGAGGACTTTGCTTTCCAGGGACAGACATTCCTGCTGAGCTGTGTATGCAGAAACACCATATTGTCCCACATCAAAGTGAAATGAGGATGTTTTCCCTGGGTGGTGACTGTCTGTTCCTCACAAAATGACTGCAGGACCTGGCCATGATCACGTTGTTGTTTGTGAGACCTTGAAGAGCGGCAGTCCCATCTTCTGATATTACAGCAGTGACTGTGTGTCAAGAACGATTGCCTGTAAAGGGCTGCCACGCACTGAGGTCACGTATAAATGCGAATTCTTTCTTTGAGTTAACACTGACTTGACAGCTTTTTAGCGCATCCTTTGAGGCTGTCCTGTATGAGCATATGTTGTGAGACATTAACATTGAAAGAAGTATGGCGGTATGAACAAGGTTCAGAATGTGGCATTGCTGAACTCACCTGGCTTTCTTTTTTCACTTTCTGCTATGGTGGTCTGGCAAATAAAAGACTACATCATCTATTTTTTTGACAATGAATATAGTTTTTGGGCTGATTTAAACTGAAATGAGCTGCCTGGGAGTTGAGGGGGAATGAGTGAATGAGAATGATTTTGCAGGAAGTGAGGAAGGGGGAAAAGTATCAGAAAGGCCTTTTTAATTTTCACGCATATTCACGGGAAAGTAATCTTATGGTTTCTCCTATTCTCCCAGTTCCATTTCATTGTTGCTGACTTTCCCTCTGGTGCCTTATCCAATTCAACATGTTGACTCTAGGTTATCAGTCTTTGTAACGAGAAAGGCAATTGTAAGAATTTGGTGGACACATGCCTTATCTTAAGCACTAAATGTACAAACACCAGTTATAAGGAGAATGAGATAGAGGGGGCATTATGGAGGGCAGCTGATTTTCTCTTGTTTCCAGTTATTGTGTTTGTCCATTGGAAACTCATTTGGACAAATTTCTAAAGGATCATGTGAAAAAACTGGATTCAGTCAGAATATGTGATGTGATTCCTTTTTTTTATTGAAATGGATTGCTCATCACAGCTGATCCAGATCTTAGAGCACAAACTTATTTTTGTGCACCTTCAGTGTTTTAATACTTCACTTTCAAACAGGACAGTGATTTCAACAATGTATATATAGAACAGCACAGTACAGGCCTTTCAGCCCTCAATGTTGTACAGGCCTTTTATCCTACTCCAAGATCAAATGAACCTACATACCCAACATTTTACTGTCATCCATGTGCCTAGCCAAGAGTTGCTTAAATGTCCCTAATGTATCTGACTCTATTATCACTGCTGGCAGTGCATTCCACGCACCCACCACTCACTGTGTGAACTATTCAAGGGTTTTGTTTGTACTCTGTTTCAGTCCAAGATGAATGAGATGCATATCAGCCTGTGTGGGTGAAAATGAAGAAATGCCTGAATAACATTGCCCTTAGTCTTTTAAAGAATATGGTAAAACAAGAGTGACGATATGTATGATTCTGTAAGCTGTCAACGGACATATGTGAATAGAGACAAAAAAAAGAACTGCGGGTGCTGGAAATCAGAAACCAATGAAATTGCGGGAAATTCTCAGCAGGTTTGACCATAAGACCCATAAGACATAGGAGTGAAAGTAAGGCCATTCAGCCCATCGAGTCCACACCGCCATTCAATCATGGCTGATGGGCATTTCAACTCCACTTACCAGCGTTCTCCCCGTAGCCCTTAATTCCTCGAGACAACAAGAATCTATCAATCTCTGCCTTGAAGACATTTAGCATCCTGGCCTCCACTGCACTCCGTGGCAATGAATTCCACAGGCCCAAGACCCTCTGGCTGAAGAAATGTCTCCGCATTTCTGTTCTGAATTGACCCCCTCTAATTCTAAGGCTGTGCCCACGGGTCCTAGTCTCCTCACCTAATGGAAACAATTTCCTAGCGTCCACCCTTTCCAAGCCATGTATTATCTTGTACGTCTCTGTTAAGTCTCCCCTTAATCTTCTAAACTCCAATGAACACAATCCCAGGATCCTCAGCCGTTTGGCAATGAATGTGGAGAGAATTCAGAGTTAATGTTTCAGGTCCAGTGAGCCTTCTTTGGAACTTTGTTGCAGCAGACCTGCTGAGATTTTCCAGCAATTTCTGTTTTTGTTTCAAATATGTGAGTGTGATTTGTTCCACAAACTACGAAAGTTTGCTTGTACATTGTCTGTGCTCTGGGGACTCTGCAATTTTGACTTGCCCAGGAAAATGGGGACAATAACGGTGTCCTGTAAATACAGGTAATGTTAATACCTTTAACTGTTCTGATTGCTGTGAAATCTGCCCTCTTGAAGTTCATCTAACTGAATCACTCCACATTGCTAGCAGTGTCTTCAACTTCCTAGACCCTGTACTCTGAAATTCTTTCTCTGAACCTCTCCATTTGATTATGTAAGGTTTTCAAGATCCACGAACAACCTTGTTATGATGTCTCAGAGCTGCACATCAATATATATAAGTAGCACTGTGTGAGCGGAGTTAAAACAGAAAACTTGATTAGGGATTAAAACTTGATTAAAACAGAAAACTCTCTGGAAGACTCATATAAGCACCAGAATAGATTAGTCTTTACTGCATGTAACTATAAATGAGAGCCTGCGATATTAATGATTACCATGAATAGCAGTATTTGATATTAATAATAAATAGTTAGATGAATTTGCTACTGCCATAGAGAAGTATGAGTGGATAATTTGAATTGGCAATGATCTCTTATCAGGTACTGTAGAATCCATATGGGTGTATAACAAGAGGACAATATACTGGCGAGAGCAGTCTACAAACTCCCCAACAGCTGTTTTATACGACAGAGAATATATCAAGAAACAAATTAGGCATGTAAAAATGGCCAAGCATTAATCATAGGTGACTTTAATCTTCATATAGATTAGGAATATCAAATTAGCAGAAGTACCTGGAAGGATTCATAGAAAGTATTTGTTCCAGGAAAGTATTCCAATGTGTCATGGATCCAACCAGGAAACATGCTATTCTGAATCCAGTACTGTCAAGCAATGAGGCTGGTTTAATAATGATCTTTAGAGTAAAGGATCCCTGGCTAGGACAGGAGCCTGTAGATTGGTATAATTCAGTATTAAGTTTGAGAGTGAGAAACATAGATTAGATACAACTGTGCCATACCTAAATAAGTGCAGGAACAAAGTTTAGCAGAGATGACAGTGAGGAACAATAGCAGATGGTTAAGAAAACAGTTTATGACGTAGAACAAAAGTATGATACGTTAACGGTCTAGATGAAGGAACTGAGGCATTGTGGCTAAGTTTGCAGACGCTACAAAGATAGATAGAGGGACAGGTCGCTTTGAGGAGGCGGGGAGGCTGCAGAACAATTTAACAGGTTGGGAGAGTGGACAAAGTAGTGGCAGATGGAGTACAATGTGGGAAATTGAGGTGATGCACTTTGATCGGAAGAATAGAGACATGGACTATTTTTTAAAAGAGGAGAAAATCCAGAAGTCTGAAGTGCAAAGATACTTGGGAGTTCTAGTCCAGGATTCTCTCAAGATAAACTTGTATGCTAAATCAGTAGTTAGAAAGACAAATACAATGATGGCATTTATTTTGAGAGGACTTGAATATAAAAACTGGGATGTACTTCTGGGGCACTATGAGGCTCTGGTCAGACCACATTTGGAATATTGTGTGCAGTTTTGGGCCCCATATCTCAGGAAGGATGTACTGGCCCTGCTCAGCGAAGGTTCATGAGAATGGTCCCAGGAACAAAAAGCTTAACATATGAGGAACGTTTGAGAACTCTGGGCCTATACTCAATGGAATTTAGATGGATGAGAGGGTATATAACTGAAACATATCGAATGCTGAATGGCCTGGACAGAGTGGATGTTGGGAAGATGTTTCCATTGGTAGGAGAGACTCTGACCTGAAGGCCATAGCCTTAGAGTAAAGGGAATGGAGATAAAGAGAAACTTCTGCAGCCAGAGAGAATTCTTTACCTCCAAAGGCTGTGGAGGCCAGGTCATTGAGTATATTTAAGATGGCGATAAAAAGGCTCTTGAGTATTAAGGGTTACAGGGAGAAAGCACGAGAATGGAGTTGAGAAACTTTCCAGCTATGATTGAATAGCAGAGCAGACTTGGTGGGCTAAATGGCCTCATTTCTGCTCCAATGTCTTCTGCTAGATTCTAATGAGAAAGAAGAATTTTAGAAAGGGGGAAGAAACCAACCTTAGTCAACTAAGGAATTTAAATATCGTTGGTAATTATTCACTAATGAGTAGGATTATCCATCTAGGAAATTCCTTGTCACTGGTCATGGGTTCTGTGGGTTCTTGTGTAGCTATTGAGCTTGACCCTAGAGCCACATCTGCAACCACACATTTGGCAAATGTTTCCAGGAGGGTGGAATTGATCTTTGGCCTTAGATGTTTGGATCACTTTTAAGGACAATTTCTTATTGGAAGAGAAACTTACAACATTGTCAAGATTAGTAACAAACCAGAAAGTTGTAAAAGCCGACATAAGAAGTTAAAAAAAATAAAGTTTAGTATCTCCCTCTTTAATATTAGAGTAAGCTAGACAGAAATATTAAAAAAAAGATTATTACCCACATTTCCCTCTATGTGAAGAAGTTGCCCCTTAGGTCCTTTGTATATCTTTCCCCTCTCATCCTAAACCTATGCCCTTTCGTTCTGGGCTCCCCCAACCCAGAGAAAAGACCTTGTCTATTGATCCTATCCATGCCCCTCATAATTTTGTAACCTCTATAAGGTCACCCCTCAGGCTCCAGAGAGAACAGCCCCAGCCTATTCAGCCTCTCCCTATAGCTCAAACCCTCCAACCCTGGCAACACCCTTGTAAATGACTCCATTCAAATATATACAATTGGAAAGTCAGGTTAAAATTAACATAAACCCTGCAGAGAATGAGGCTGGGAAGTAATAATGGGAAGTCACAAAATGACAGGAATGAATCTGTCTTCATGGTAGAAAGCACCAGTAGTCATTCAATGATATGTCATAATGAAGGGACTAAGCTGAAGAGGAGGAAAGCAATAATTAGAGGAATGTTTGTTAGGAGGAGGTACAAGGAAAGCTAATGGGGCTAAAGGGTGTGGACCAGATAGATTGCATCCTTGGATGTTAAGTGAAGTAGCTTCAGAGTGAGTAGATGTTCTGATTTATATTCTTCCAAGAATCCTTAGATTCTGGAAGAGTGACAGAGGATTTAAAACTGCTCATGTAACACCCTTATTAAAAAGTGCAGGGAGATTAATAAACAGTAACCAGAGGCTACTTAATATCTATCATTGGGCAAATGTTAGAGTCCAATATAGGTGATGCAATAACAGAGCATCTATAACCATATAACAGCAGAGTTGGCGTGGGTGCTTAAAGGAGTAATTAGCCTAAGAAATTTATTAGAATTCTTTTGTGGAGGTAACAAGTAGGATATATGAAAGTGGACCTGTTGACTACAATATGTTTGGATTTCAAGAAGTCGTTTGCTCAGATAACTTACATAAGGCCACTTCATAAGAACTGAAGGTGTTTTGCCAGAATGGCAACATGTAACCAATGGAGTTCCACAGGGATCAGTGCTGAGTCCATAATTGTTTGCAATATGTATTAATAACTTGGATGAGGAAAATGGAGATGATGCAAAGAGTCTACAGAGGGATGCAGACAGGTTAAGTGAATAGGCAACAACTTGACAGCTGTATACAATGTTGGAAAATGTGGGATTCTGCACTTTGGCAGAAAGAAGAGTAGAGCTGAATGTTATGAATGGAAAGAGGCTGCGGAAACATGCAGCGCGGAGGGAATGGTGTGATCATGTGCATAAATCACAAAAAGCTAGCATTCAAGTTCACTGGACAATAAGGAAGGCAAATTGGCTGTGACCATTATTTCATAGATGAGGAGGAAGTGTGGACTGCAGAATTGAAAAATGTGGTGCTGGAAAAGCACAGCAGATCAGGCAGCCTCCAAGGAGTAGGAGAGTTAACGTTTCGGACATAAGCCCTTCATCAGGAATTATGGCAGGGAGGGCAGTGGGTATTGGTAGGGTGGGGGTGGGGGTGGGGGTGGGGGGAGGCAGCTGAGAAATGTATAGGAGGGTGGGGTTGGGGCTGGGGCAAAGATAGCTGTGAAGGTGATAGGTAGATGCAGGTGGGGATTGATGGTGATAGGTTGATTGGAAGGGTGCAACGGATAGGTGGGAAGGAAGATGGACAGGTAGGACAGTTCAAGAGGGTGGTGCCAAGTTGGATGGTTGGATCTGGAATGAGGTGATGGGGAGGGGAGTTTTGGAAACTAGTGAAGTCGATGTGGTTGGAAGGTTCCAAGGCGGAAGATGAGGTGTTCTTCCTCCGGTTGTCAGGTCGCTTGGATTTGGCGGTGGAGGAGGGTCAGGACTTGTATGTCTTTGGTGGTGTGGGAGGGGGAGTTGAAGTGATCGGCCGTAGGGCAGTTTGGTGCATGTGTCCCAGAGATATTACCTAAAATGTTCCACGAGTTAGTGTCTTCTCTCCCAAATATAGAGGAGACCACAGCGGGAGCAACGGACACAATAGATGAGGTGGGTGGACGTGCAGGAAAATCTCTGCTGGATGTGGAACGATGCTTTGGTGCCTTGTACAGAGGTGAGGGGGGAGGTCTGGGCACAGGTTTTACACGTCTTGCAGTGGCAAGGGAAGGTGTCAGGTGTGGAGGGTGGGTTGGTGGGGAATGAGGACCTAATGTGGGAATCATGGAGGGAATGCTGATAAGAGTGGGGAGGGAAATATGTCTCTGGTGGTGGAAGGGTCTGACTGTAGGTGGCGGAAATGGTAGAGGATAATGCACTGTCTCCAGAAATTAGTGGGATGGAAGGTGAGGCCCAGGGGAGTTCTATCCTTGTTGCGGTTGGAGGAGTGGGGTTCAAGGGCAGGGGTGAAGGAAGTGGACGAGATTCACTGAAGGACATTGTTGGATCATGTGGTCCTTGAAATAGGAAGCCATCTGGGCTGTCCTGGAGTGGGATTACTCCTCCTGGGAACAGATGCGGTGGATGCGGAGTAATTGGGAGTAAGGTATCCTTTCTTTCAATTCCTTCCTCCTGGTTCTTTGCTTCCACCAAGGACCTGGGCCTCCTCCACTGCTAAATCCAAGCCACCTGCGACTGGACGAAGAATGCCTTATCTTCAACCACACGGCATCAACACCGACTTCAACAGTTTCCAAATCCCTCCTCGCACTTCATGCCAGATCCAACGCTCCAACTCAGCACCGCCTTCTTGACCTGTCCCACATGTCCATCTTTCTTTCCACCTATCTGCTCCAACCTCCCCACCAACCCACCATCATCACACCCCACCTGCATCTATCTATTGCCTTCCCAGGTACCTTTCCCGCCCAACCCCCACCCTTCTATGTATCTCTCAGCCCCCTTCCCCCCCCCCCCTCGCATTCCTGATGAAGGGTTTATGCCCAAATGTTGACTGCCCTGCACCTCGAATGCTGCCTGACCTGCTGTACTTTTCCAGCATCACACAGTTATTTCATAAGGAATTTAGTAGATGATAAGGAAAATAAATGCTGAAGCTATGCAAGGTGTATTCAGACCCCAGCTGGAATACCATGACCCATTTTTATCCCCTTATGTAATAGAATATATGCTGGCATTAGGGGCAGTCCATATACGTTTCACGAGATTTCACTGGGCGTGGAAGGATTTTCTCAGGAGGGAAGCTGAGCTACTACTTATTAAGAAGATTGAGAGAAGACTTTCTTAAAATACCTGATTCTTAGATGGTTTGACAGGGTGGGTGCAGCAAGGTTGTTTCCTAATGTGGGAGACTCCTGGACGAGAGGACGTAATCTCAGAGAGTGAGGGGTTACACATTTAAAATGGAGATGAGTGGGAATTTATTTTCTGAGGGTAGTGAATCTGTGGAATCCTTTACTATGGAGGGCTGACATAGCTGGCTCACTAAGGACATTCAAGGTTGAGATAGACTGGTTTGTAATCAGTCAGGGAATTGAGGGTTATGGGGAAAGATAGAAAAGTGGAGTTGAGGATTATCAGACCAGGAGAAAGTGAGGACTGCAGATGCTGTAGATCAGAGCTGAAAATGTGTTGCTGAAAAAGCGCATCAGGTCAGGCAGCATCCAGGGAGCAGGAGAATCGACGTTTCGGGCATGAGCCCTTCATCAGGAATGAGGAAAGTGTGCCAAGCAGGCTAAGATAAAATGTAGGGAGGAGGGACTTGGGGGAGGGGTGTTGGAAATGCGATAGGTGGAAGGAGGTCAAGGTGAGGGTGATAGGCTGGAGTGGGGGTGGGGGCGGAGAGGTCAGGAAGAAGATTGCAGGTTAGGAAGGTGGTGCTGAGTTCGAGGGTTGGGACTGAGATAAGGTGGGGGGAGGGGAAATGAGGAAACTGGAGAAATCTGAGCTCATCCCTTGTGGTTGGAGGGTTCCTAGGCGGAGGCGCTCTTCCTCCAGCCGTCGTGTTGCTATGGTCTGGTGATGGAGGAGTCCAAGGACCTGTATGTCCTTGGTGGAGTGGGAGGGGGAGTTGAAGTGTTGAGCCACGGGGTGGTTGGTCCGGGTGTCCCAGAGGTGTTCTCTGAAACATTCCGCAAGTAGGCGGCCTGTCTCCCCAATATAGAGAAGGCCACATCAGGTGCAGCGGATGCAGTAAATGATGTGTGTGGAGGTGCAGGTGAATTTGTGGCGGATATGGAAGGATCCCTTGGGGCCTTAGAGGGAAGTAAGGGGGGAGGTGTGGGCGCAAGTTTTGCATTGCAGCGGATGCAGTAAATAATGTGTGTGGAGGTGCAGGTGCAGCGGATGCAGCGGTTATCAGACCAGCCATGATTTCATTGACTGGCAGAATAAATTTGATGGGCTGAAAGGCCTACTTCTTATCTTGAGGTTTATTATGTTCCAGACGTTGAATAGGAAGGGAATAGTGCTTGGACTCTGTTGACTTTGTAGACATGGGTAGAAATCTTCTAAGGAAGAAGACACCAAATTTTAATGAACACTTTGAGCAACATTAGATTTTGTACGTTCATGAATGACGTCATGTTAATGGGATTTTCACATCGCCATTTACACCTAGTCAGCATGAAAATCTTCCCATTGGACTCTCTATTAAAGCAGTTCTGATTATCTTCCCCAAGATTCAATGATGATGAAGGATTTACTGGAGGAAATGATAAAATCTTTATTTGAATGTGACCTCTTTTCCCATCTTCAGGCTTTATGTTGGCGGCTCAATCAGTGAATTCTAGAATTTCACAGCAATGAAGGAGCCTAAGAAGAAGGGTATTGGATCTTGAATAATTTCTGAAGAAGGGTTATTGGACCTGAAATGGTAACTCTGCTTTCTCACCACAGATGCTGCTAGTTCTGCTGAGTTTTTCCAACAATTTCTGTTTTTGCTTCACTCAGATGATCCCCGATATGGACGGATTGTCTTAATGAACAAAAGTTAAGTGTGGGTTTTCTCCGGGTGCTCCAGTTTCCTCCCACAGATGTGCAGTTTAGGTGGATTGGCCAAGCTAAAATGCCCATAATATCTAGGGGTGTGCAGGCTAGGTGAATTAGAATTAAAATTAGAATTCCTACAGTGTGGAAACAGGCCCTTTGGCCCAACAAGTCCACACCGACCCTCCGAAGAGTAACCTACCCAGACCGATTCCACTACCCTATATTTACCCCTGACTAATGCACCCAACCTACACATCCCAGAACACTATTGGCAGTTTAGCATGGCTAATTCACTGAACATGCTCATCCTTTGGATGGTGGGAGGAAACTGGAGTACCCAGAGAAAACGTACGCACACGGGGAGAATTCCAGTTGCCCGAGGCTGGAATTGAATCCGGGTCTCTGGCACTGTGAGGCAGCAGTGCTAACCACTGAGCCACTGTGCTGCCCAAAAAGCCATGGAAAATGCAGGGTTAGGGTGGGGGTGGGTAGGCCTGGGTGGGATGCTCATGGGAGTGTCAGTGTGGACTTGATGGGCTGAATGGCCTGCTTCCACACTGTAGGGCTGCTTTGATTCATTGATAAACAGGTTGGGACTTTACTCACTCTAATTTAAAAGAATGAATGAAAATCAATTGAAACATGTTGGATTCTTAAGGGGCTTGACAGGTAAATGCTGAGAGGATGTTTCCCCCTCATGGGAGGGTCTAAGACCATAGTCTCAGAACAAACGGGCACCGACTTAAGACAATGATATGGAGGAATTTCTTCTCTCAGGATTGAGAGTCTGAGGAATGCCTTGCTATAGAGAATTGTGCTGCAGAGTTTTTGTGAATATTTAAGGTTGAGATAGATTGTTGATCAGTACGGGAGTATGAGGAAGAGACAGGAAAATGTGTGTGAGGCATTCGTGACCAATAAAATAGTGCTGGCCTGTGTCAGCATTTCTTGAATGAATACAAAGTACTTGCAATTCGTGAACTGAGTAAGACTGCTGTTCTGCATTGTGTGTTATGATTTGTCATCTTCCTTGCAGAGTTCCTCTCTTGCGTCTACAGGCCAATGCGTGCATTCCTTTCCTATCCAAGGCCAGTAGGATCTATACCCTATTCCCCCTCTAGCATCAGGATGTCCACCCACCCCAACATATAAGTCAAGCGAGACTGTTTCTCATGATTATGTGCGAGCGATTGCATTCAGGTAGTGACATTAACATAGTGAGACATTGCAAGGAGCTTCACTAGCACTTCATCAGACAAAATTTCACATTGCACCACGTCAAGATGTCACAATCAATGGCAAAACATGTGGCCAAAGAGATGGATTGGTTTTCAGTCCTTGCACGCAATCTTAGAGAGTTTGCAAATTTTCCCAGTTGGTACTGCTAGAATATGTGGTGATCTCACACTTGGGAACCATCAGGAGAACTGCAATGGATTCAGAATTAATTTCCATGACTCTGCATTGTTGACTAATGATGTGAAGTGAACCATGCATTGTTTGTTTTTTGTCCATTTGATAAATAATTATTCAAAATTCATGATGGATAAACACTTAGCCAGCTCCTGCGATCTTCCATCAATTTTTGTGAGAAATTACCATTCACGGTATGAAACAACTAAAAGTGCAGGAGTGGGAAGCATTAAGTATCTAACATAAATATGGTGTTATGCCTAACATAAAACATTTTAGCTCAAAGCTAAAAGGCTAGATTCAATTTTAATTCCAATAGAAATTTTAATGAACAGTAACCAAAGGCTCAAGTTAATAAAATGTATTATGTCCTTCCCCAACATTATAGTCAGTCTGACTTGTTTTGATTTGAACTTACCACCCAAACTGCTTAGTGTTATTGTCTACTCGTTGATCACCAACTGTTGTCATAGTGACCATAGGGTGATTCTAAATTAAAAACTAAACAATGTCCACCCTTCCAAATCTCACTCCTCCTTTTAAGATGCATTTTCAAACCAATCTCATTGACCAAACCTTGTGGTGACCTTTGACCCAGAAGCAGTCCAGTAAAGGAACATTTTTAATTTCTCTGAAATGCCTGTGGAATCTGAAAGCTTGCAAAGGAAAAGCCAAGAGTTTGCATCAGTTATAAAATGATTAGTTGTAATTTTTCTTGGCTAATAAGAAATATTGGTCCATCTGTCCTGACAACACATAACCATAACCATGCAGTGTTGACCAGGGCGAAGCTGAGCTAGAAATGTTGTAGTCGGACACAAAGCCAAGCTAGAGAGTGTGGCAGTGATCAGTGTGTGAGGAGACAAACTCACTGCCTTAAAGAACAAAGGAGAGCTGCAGAAGAGAGAACACAGCAGGCATATTAACAAGGAGTTGTGTGTAATATAGTTTAACAGGACAGAAGTTCTCACATCCATCTTGGCATGAGGCAAGTTGAAGAGCTGAAGGGACCATCTCCGCTTGAGGGCACAGGAGATGCATGGTGTCAAGCTAATGTGAGCCTTTTATATAAAGGCTATATTTCTGATATTTTTGTTGCATTTCTGTTCCCAGTAATTCACTGGGAGTCTTTCTTTTCCACCTTCACAGCTTTAAAATTCAGCAGTTTGAGGACAGGGTGAAGTTATCTATAGATTGATGCAGGCTCCTAGTTAGTACCCTTGCCTGTAATCTGACAATGAATAGGTTAGCTTATTCTGGGTCAAATAACAGAACTGATAGCCATGATTAAATGCAAACAGTGGCACAGCGGTTTACTTGGATCTGTTATCAACCGTACTTCTTATTCATGGTTATCTTTATTTCCAGTAATCACTGCAAACATCTCCATATCATTCCACAAACAGGTGCCTTTATCGATGCATTTGTATGCCCTTGTGCGTTGTGCCTCTGACTGTTCTCGCAATTCATTAATCTTTGCAACGTCTCCATCGTAAATTTTACACAGGTTCCAGATATCTGACGTGCTGCTAATTTTGGAGAAGGCAATTTGAGTGATAAATTGGCTTATTCCAGGGCAGTGACAGTTAATGACTCTTCACCTGAAGAAGCCTTGCAGAGATTGTGGCTTTGAGATTTTCGCCTTTAATGGGAATCATGCATGCAGCACTGAACTGCTCAGAGCTCGAGCTGTTAGTGTTCAGCTTCTGATTTTTGGCTGCACCTTTTAAAATATAGCCATCACTGTTGTAATCTTCAAAATACAAGATTCTAAAGAGATACTTCTGAGAGGTTGAGATAAAGATATTTCTTTGCTTTAGGAATAAAATGAGTTTAATGTCTCTTTCATTTTCCACATTGTGTTTTTTTAGTCCTCCAATTTTGGGCTGGTATAGTATCCAGTGCCCATTTCCTTTAAGTGCAGTACGTAAGGGAAAGAGGTAATTCAATGTGCAACTTTTGGGAAATCAGTGCAGATCAGCGGCTGATCTCTGTCCGGGTTTAAATTCTCCCTCTACTCAAACTGCAGGAATGTTCCCTTCTGACCACTTCGGGATTATTTGGGTTTTAAGCATCAAACAAAAAAAGTAGTCGTTATCCAATACGTTTTTGGCAATTTAATATAAGTTTTGTCCCCTGTTTGAGGTGGCACACTTAAAATCAAAATCTTGGAACTCCCTAAGGGCATCATGCTGGTTCAGTGGTTAGCACTGTGGCCTCAGGGACGCAGGTTTGATTCCCGCCTCGGGCAACTGTGAGTGTGGCGTTTGCACATTCTCCCCGCATCTGCGTGAGTTTCCTCCGGGTGCTCAGGTTTCCTCCCACAGTCCAAAGACATGCAGGTTAAATGGATTGTCAATGTCGAATTGCCCCAAAGTGTCTAGAGATGTGCAGGTGGGTTAGCCATGGGAAATGCAGGATTTGATTAGACTAGATTAGATTACTTACAGTGTGGAAACAGGCCCTTCGGCCCAACAAGTCCACACCGACCCGCCGAAGTGCAATCCACCCAGACCCATTCCCCTACACCTATAACTACAGGCAATTTAGCATGGCCAATTCACCTAACCTGTACTTTTTTAGACAGTGGGAGGAAACCGGATAGGGCGTGGGTCTGGGTGAGATGGTTGGGCTGAATGGCTTGCTTCCACTCTGTAGGGATTCTATGATTCTCCCTTGCTAACAGCTCTGCGGGCGCAGCTGTACCACTTAGACTGCAGTCACCCAAGAAAGCAGCTCATCTCCAACTTAATAAGGATGCCAACATCTGAAAGTCAAATTAGAAGATCTGTAAATGATAAAATGTGCAGAATCACTGGCAGGAGGCAGGAGAATTGCACACGGAGCATTGTTCACTCAGAGAGCTGGTGCAGATCTGGCTTCCTTCTGCAATGCATCAATTCTGTGATTTGTTTTTGTGTCAAAATAATTAATCGCAGTGCTTATAGGAACCCTCTACTGAAACCACCAACAGCAACTTCTGCTGAACTCCTGCACTGAAGAATCCATTCCCTCCATCAAAAGCAGGGTGAAACGAGGGAGTATAGCCTTACATTTAGGGCTAAGCTGATGAGGGGTGATGTCAGGAAGCTTATCAACAGACAGAGGTTGATGGGAATCTGGAACTTTCTGGCTTCTCAAAATGCTGTTGAGGTGTCAATTGAAAATCTCCAACTTCTGATGGAGGTTTTGTTTGTTATGGGGATTATCCAACTCAGATATCTGGTATTTTAAAAGGGATTAGAGTCATACAGTCCTAGAGCCCTACAGCACAGAGAAAGGGCCTTCAGCCTAAACTAGTCCATGCTGACCAAAATGTCCAACACACTAACCCCATTTCCCTGGTCTTGGCCCATATCCTTCTAAACTTTTCCTATCCATGCATTTGTCCAAATGCCTTTGAAGTGTTATTAATGTACCATTTTCACTGGCAGCTCATTCCATATGCGTACCACCCTCTTGTGTAAAAATGCAGCCCTTCAGGTTCCCTTTTATTCTTTCCCTCTCACCTTCAACTGATGCCCTCTAGTCCTCAATTCCCCAACCTTGGGAAAAAGACTTAAGTGCATTCACCCTATCCATGCCTCTCATGATCTTCTACACTTCTATAAGATCCCCGCTCAGTCTCCTATGCTCCAAAGAAAAAAGTCCTAGCTTGTCCAACCTTTCCCTATAACTCAGATTATATCCTGGGATGTGGGTGTCATTGATGAGGCCAGAATTTGTGGCCCATCCCTAATTTCTCTTGAACTGAGTGTTTTGCTTGACCATTTCAGTGAGAGGTTCAGAGTCAACCATGTTTCTACAAGTCAGTAGTTATGTGTAGGTCAGGCCACGTAAGGAAGGGAGATTTCCCTCCCTAAATGGATGGAGATCTGTCATGACTTAATTGAATAGCAGCACAGGCTAAAGGGCCAAATGGTCTATCCCTAATCCTGTTCACTTTCATAGTTACATTTAACAATGACTATGACTCTGTGTGAATCTGTGAACAGAATGCCAACTTAGGTTAGTGTACAATGCAGTCTTGTATTGGAAACAAAAGCTGTGGGAACCATATTAAGACTAGTGTACAAGTTGAATGCTGAAAAGGAGAGGAGAATGGACTTGCATCTTGATGTTCAGATATTTGCTTAACAGGCAGATAACTCACAGGGTCAGCTGATGTGGATAAAAAGTAAAAAAAACTCAGTTGTTTCTCATATCAAATTTTAACTAAGATACCTGAAGGATTAACTATGGAAACGCCTTGCAGAGGGAGAAAGAAACCAGAGAGAAGAGATTAGAATTAGGTTTTATTGCCACATGTACTCAAGTACAGGAGTACAGTTACCTGCAATGCTATCTGAGGTATAAAGTAAAAATCGAAACTGTGGAAGCTATAAATCAGAAACAGAAACAGAAATTGCTGGAAAAGCTCAGCAGGGTCTGGCATCATCTGTGCAGAGTAATCTGAGATAATGGGTTGAGTGACCCTTCCTCAGAACTGATGGGAGCGAGGGAAAAAGTTCAGAGAAGGGTTGCTGTGTAGGTGTAGGACTCATTTTAGTGGGTGGCACAGTGGTTAGCACTGCTGCCTCAAAGCGCCTGAGACCCGGGTTCAATTCCCGACTCAGGCGACAGACTGTGTGGAGTTTGCACGTTCTCCCTGTGTCTGCGTGGGTTTCCTCCGGGTGCTCCGGTTTCCTCCCGCAGTCCAAAGATGTGCGGGTCAGGTGAATTGGCCATGCTAAATTGCCCGTAGTGTTAGGTAAGGGGTCAAATGTACGGGTATGGGTGGGTTGCGCTTTGGCGGGTCGGTGTGGACTTGTTGGGCTGAAGGGCCTGTTTCCACACTGTAAGTAACCTAAACTAATCTAAATTTTCAGCAATTTCTGGTTTTGTTCGGTACAAAGTACCTAGTTACAAATCTTGGGTATTAAAACCGATTAGGTACAAAAATAGAGAAATAAAGAAAAAGCTAAAAGTGCTACAGTACAGTTCTTAGTATAAATTAGGAAAATAAACAAATAAAATAAACATTACAGCCCTTCTATAGCTTGCAGCCACTCTGTGTGGGGGGCTTTCCACACATGGTCTCACTCTTGCCCCCTGCTGGGCCAAAGCCAACTGGGCTTGCAAGCCACTGACCGCCCCTGTGACAGGCTGAACACACCGCGCTCCAGTCCACCCACTGACCGCACCCTGTGACAGGCTGAACACACCGCGCTCCAGTCCACCCACTGACCGCACCCTGTGACAGGCTGAACACACCGCGCTCCAGTCCACCCACTGACCGCCCCCTGTGACAGGCTGAACACACCGCGCTCCAGTCCACCCACTGACCGCCCCCTGTGACAGGCTGAACACACCGCGCTCCAGTCCACCCACTGACCGTCCCCTGTAACAGGCTGACCACACTGGGCTCCAGACCACTGACTGACTGTCATCTTTGACAGACTGACCACACTGGGCTCCAGTCCACCCACTGACTGCCATCTTTGACAGGCTGATCACACAAGGCTCCAGTCCACCCACTGACCACCATCTTTGACAGGCTGACCACACTGGGCTCCAGTCCATCCACTGACCACCATCTTTGACAGGCTGACCACACCAGGCTCCAGTCCACCCACTGACCGCCATCACTGACAGGCTGCACACATCGGGCTTCATTCCACCCACTAACCATCCCCTGTGACAGGCTGACCACACCGGGCCCCAGTCCACCTCCTGCCAACTGCCCCACTTTGGGTTCAGTAGTATCACATTCAAGTTCTTTTTGAGTCCATTCATAACATTGCGTTTCATTTTGATGATTTGTGGGTTTGACCATTATAAGAAATTGAACATTGAGGGTTGCTGAAAAGGACACATTTTGTTCAGTCAGCACCCTCCTCGTACATAATGGAATATGGTTTTCTCTTTACGTTAGTAGTTTCTGTCAAGTGTTCAGATGAACACAAGATTAAAACTTTGATGGAACATGTCTTTTGGCTTGTCCACTACAATAGCTTAATGGCATCTAAAAGGAGACATGAAGTTGAGACTTATTCAAGCACATATTCTTCAAAAAGAGACACTTATTTATACAGCATGACAAGAGGCTGCTGATTAAGTTGAGCTGTGGTTGGCATGGCGAGGCAGTGGAAGCTATTAGTTGTCAGTCTTTACCCAGTTTGAGTTTAATCAGTTAACAGATCAACTTTGTTCACCCAGACATTGCAATATTCAGACTACATTGTCACTCTAGATCATGGGTGATCATCTCCTCAATGCCATTTTCTAACATCATTCCATATTCCCTAATGTCTTTAGTCTCCAAGAAAGCTATGGATCTCTGCCTTGAACCTGCTCAATGAATGAGCTTTCAAGGCCTTTTTGGATAGAGAATTCCAAAGATTCAATCACCCTCTGAATGAAGAACTTCCTCCTCAATCGCAGTCCTAAGGTAACCTCCTATTCTGAAACCATGTATCCTAGTGCTAGAGTGAGTATCCAAAATGAATCACTCTATCACGTTCTTCAAGAATGATTTAACTTTCAATGCAATCATGACCCATTCTTCAAAACTCTAGGGAATACAGTCCCACTTTCCTTAGTCTCTTCCCAAAGGGCAATACTCCCACTCCAGAGATTTATGGCACTGTCCCTACGTCAGGTATATCTTTCCTTGGATGAGGAGGCCAAAATTGTAAGCAATATTCCAAATAAATTCTTGCCTAAGTTGTACACAACTGTGGCATTACTTCTACAACTATACACAAATCCCTTTGAAACAGAAGGGTCTGTTTCCGTGCTGTACATCTCTATGACTCTAAATACTGAAATACTGTATACCTTCTAATTGTTTGCATATATGTTTCTGTTAGCTTTTCATAAAATCACAGATGTGTTACTGTGCAGAAATGACATGTCTTGCTCAGATGGGCTGGTTTTGAGTGATTAACGCCTTGATGCCGGGCATGTTGGCTTGAGAAAAGACAGTGATGTTGGACAGTCGTCTCTTGTTACCTGAATTTGGAGAGTCTTGCAAAGGCATCACTGGTGGGTCTTTGAGGTGCCTGCTGTAGGTTGTCCAAGGATCTAATGCACATAACAACAGGGGGATCATTGCCGACCAGTGTTTTGTTCTCTTCTGCACAGACCTGCAAAGTCCGTGTGTGCTTGTGAACCAGACATTAGTGTGCCAATCACCATGCATGGATCCTCATCAGCTGTGCATAGAACTTTAAAGAAGTCTTACTGGCCATCAAAACAGAACAATAAGTCTTTGGTTTGACACCCTGGTCCTCAAATACTCTTTTTTCTCTCTTTTATTGATTGAAGTTGGCATATTGGAAGCAATAATGAATTTGGTTGTCTGTTTTCATTCATTGAAGTAAGTCTCCGAGATTATGGAAACGGCCTGTATTTTCCAGTATTGTATCATTGATCTGAATTGATGGGTACAGGTACGTAGAGGAGGAACTTCAGCTTTCTGCATTTTTTCCTGAAAGGCTTATTTTTCTGTGCATTTCAGAGACGGGGTTGATAATGGCCTGGAACTCTGTTTTCGAGTAAACACCCAGACGAGAGTTAACCAGGCACTAGGTGGCAGGGTGAAATGTGATGAGGATGTTAGGAGATTACAGGGTGAGCTGGACAAGTTAGGTGAGTGTTCAGATGCATGGCAGATGCAGTTTAATGTGGATAAATGTATGGTTATTCACTTTGGTGACAAGAACAAGAAGGCAGATTACTACCTAACTGGAATCAATTCAGGTAAAGGGGCAGTACAGAGAGATCTGGGTGTTCTCGTACACCAGTCAATGAAGGTAAGCCTGCAGGTACAGCAGGATGTGAAGAAGGCTAATAGCATGCTGGCCTTCATAACAAGAGGGATTGAATATAGAAGCAAAGAGGTTCTTCTGCAGCTGTACAGGGCCCTGGTGAGACCACACCTGGGTACTGTGTGCAGTTCTGGTATGCAAATTTGAGGAAAGACATTCTGGCTATTGAGGGAGTGCAGCATAGGTTCACGAGGTTAATTCCTGGAATGGCAGGATTACCTTACACTGAAAGACTGGATCGACTTGGCTTGTATACCCTTGAGTTTAGAAGACTGAGAGGGGATCTGATTGAAACATATAAGATTATTAAAGGATTGGTCACTCTGGAGGCAAGAAACATGTTTCCGCTGACGGGTGAGTGCCGAACCAGAGGACATAGCTTAAAAATACGGGGTAGACCGTTTAGGACAGAGATGAGGAGAAACTTCTTCACCCAGTGGCTGTGTGGAATGCTCTTCCCCAGAGGACAGTGGAGGCCCAGTCTCTGGATTCGTTTAAGAAAGAGTTGGATAGATCTCTCCAGGATTGTGGAATCAAGGGTAATGGAGATAAGGCAGGAACAGGATACTGATTAAGAATGATCAGCCATGATCATATTGAATGGTGGTGCAGGCTCGAAGGGCAGAATGGTCTACTCCTGTCCCTATTGTCTATTGAAGCCCTGTGATTGAGGCTGGAGTGACTTCGGTCTTTGTCTAACCAACCCAATTTTCAATCCAATGTGTAAGTTATCTCCATGCCTTTTTGCTGGAGGTGAAACGCAGCAAAAAATATGGTTTTGGGGCATGGTCTTATTTGATCCCAGTCGGTGAGATGGACTCGGTGATATTATTCATTGCCCACACAAAAGTGGGCTTTGTTGTCTTAGCCGTCGTTTATTGCCCCATTCCTCATTGCTCAGAAAATCGTCAACCGCATTGATGTGGGTCTGGAGTCACATGTAGACTGAACCAGGTATAGGCTGCAGTTTCATGAAGAAAGTAAGGTTTTTATGATAGTCAGCAATGATTCCATTCAGTTTAGATTTTCCCACATAGTGTGGAGAGATTCAAACCCATGCCCCAGAACATGGGTTTGGGTTGCTACTCCAACAATATTGCCCCTACACCACGGCCTTTCTTGGTTCAGGTGTTGAAGATTTGAGCTTGCATGTCATTATGGAGTAGATGCAAAGCAGGAATGTGATGGAATGTTCTTCATTGACCTGGATGAGCACAAGACCAATGATGCTCATGCAGCTTGATGTCATCGATGACAAGGCAATCCATTTGATGATGATCCCATTCACCAACTGAAACCTTCTCGTCTCCTGCTGCTATTATGCAGTACCAACAGCACTGTGCCCGATCTATGAGATGCACTGCAGCAAGACAGAGGTTCCTTCAGCAGCACCTTCCAAACTCTCAACCTCCACTAGCTGGGAGGATAAGGGCAGAAGCAACACTGGGATATTACTATCTAGAAGTTAACCTCCAGCTCATACATATCCTTATTCAAATTCCTGAGCTTTCCACTTAGCCGCACTGTGGGTGCATGTGGACTGCAGTTGGCCAAGATGATGTCTAACCACCACCACCCTCTCAAGGGCAATTTGGAATGGGCAATAAATGCTGATCTTGCCAGCGGCACACTCAACCCAAGAATGGGAAACAGAAGAGAACAGATCACCGACTTCATTGTGCTTATCTTCATGATATCTGCAAATACACTTCAGAAGCATTAATATTGGCTGAAAGGTGCTTTGGGACATTGTGATGTGAATGATGGTGTATAAATAGCACGTCCTTTTCTTTTTTTTAAAACTCTTTGGCAAATAATAATGCAACTCTGAAGGAACAAATTCACCGAGAAGCTATCTGACAAATTGATAAATGAATCGAAACCACAGTTGGAGGCGAATGTTGGCGCGTCACTGAAGTGTACAGCACAAAGACGAATTGCAGTCTATTGTTTCAGGCCAATGATGATTCAAGTTCAAAAATATCTTATCATTTGGCTTCGCTCTGTAAACCTGGTCAGGATGCAATCGTGTCAGTGGCATGGCGAGTAATATTCACACCACATAAATGCCAGGCGATGAACATTTCTAGCAAGTGAAGGTTTGATCATTTTCCCCCCTCATGTTTGTTGGCATAGCCATTGTCTGCTTCCTTACCATTGACATCTTGGGGGTCACCATTCATCAGGAACTCCTTCTCCAATAGCACTGTGGGAGTACTTACACCACATAAACTTGCAGCAGGTCATCTGCATGGGTATATGAAAAGGAAGGTTTCAGAGGGATACCATAGGCTAAGTGCTGGCAAATAGTAGTAGATTAATTTAGGAAAGCTGTTCAATGTGGACGAGTTGGACCAAAGGACCAAAGGTCAGGCAGCATCCGAGCAGCAGGAAAATCGGCGTTTTGGGCAAAAGAACTTCTGCTCGGATGCTGCCTGACCTGCTGTGCTTTTCCAGCACCACTCTAATCTAGACTCTGGTTTCCAGTATCTGCAGTCCTCACTTTTGCCAAAGGACCAAAGGTGAAAATGTATTGCTGGAAAAGCGCAGCAGGTCAGGCAGCATCCAAGGAACAGGAGAATCGACGTTTCGGGCATAAGCCCTTTATGCCTGAAACGTCGATTCTCCTGCTCCTTGGATGCTGCCTGACCTGTTGCGCTGTTCCAGCTACACATTTTCACCTCTGATCTCCAGCATCTGCAGACCTCACTTCCTCCTCAAAGGACCAAAGGGTCAGTTTTTGTGCTATACGTTTCTGTAACTCCACAACACGACTTACCGTCATCATTTTGGAGGGCAGGTGGGGATGGGCAATAAATGCTGAGCTGGCTAACTTTATGTCAACATATAGCATAATTAAGTGTCACCTAGCTTTAGATTATAATTTTATCTTTAAGTCAGATATGGTTGTGAGCTTTCTTTACTGAAGCAAAGCAATTATTAATGATGGGAGAGGATTTTGTTTTCAGTTTTGTAACACAAACCACATGAAAGAGGCAGGGTAACCATTGGGGAGTCATCGTAATTGCAGGATTTTTTATCAGCCACAGAATCAGCAAAGCTAAACTGATCCATGAAAATAACATCTCTATAAAATTATTTAGCAGCTTTCCTACACAATAAACATGCTTGGTAAATTTGATGAGTTGTAGCGATGCCAGTTCGAGCTGCCATAATGGATGATTCTTCTTCAGTTCATACTGAAATGTTAGTCTCAGAACAAAGAGGCATCAACTTAAACTGAGCTAATGAGGAATTTCTTTCTTTTGTCTTCATTCATGGGATGAGGGCATTTCAGGCTAGGCCAGCATTTATTACCCATTCTTAATTGCCCAGAGGGAGTTCAGTCAACCCCATTGCTGTGGGCCTGGAGTCACAGGTAGGCTAGACAAGGTAAGGATGGCAGTTTCCTTCCCTAAAGGGCATTTGCGAACCAGGTGGATTTTTCCAAAGGTCGGTAATGGATTCATGGTCATCATTAGAGTCTTAATTCCAGATTTCTATTGAATTCAAATCCCACCATCTGCCGTGGTGGGATTCAAACCCATGTTCCCAGAACATTCGATTGGTCTCTAGATTAATAGTCCAATGATAATACCACTGGGCCTTCACCTCAACTCTTCTCTGAGAGCCTTTGGAACCCCTTGTGAGAGAGAGCTATGTGAGCAGAGTCCTTGTATATATTTAAATCTAAGTCTTGATCAGTGGGAAAATTGAGGGTTTTGGGGGAGAGGCCCAAAGGTGGACATGAAGAGTTTTTGATCAGCCATGATCCTATTGAAAGGCAGAGTAGACTCAAGGGGCCAAATGGCCTGTGTTCCTATTTCTTATGAAATTAATTTCTACTTTTTTTAAGATCTTTCAGGATGTAGGCATCGTTGGGGATCCACCATTTGCTGTCCCATTCTGCAATGAAGGTGATGGTGAACATTTCATTGGTGTTGCAATTCATCATGCCTTCAGCAAAGGCATTTCAGAAAGCAGAACTGACACCATTGTGTAGGCAACGTGTACAGCCACACTATACACAGCAAACATCACAAAGTCACCCGATAGAATGACCCGTCCATTAGAGTCCGGGTGGTGAGGCTTGAGAAAAGAACTTTACGTTGGAAAGAGAAAACTTGTTCCTTCTCTTCAAATAGTATTTGGTGTCTGGCATAACCATATATGCATTAATAATGACTACACTGTAGTAAATAATTCACAAATTGAGAAAAGGTTTGGGATGATCCCGAGATATAAAGGTTAAGTCTGAATTCTTTTTTTCTCTCTCGTTTCACAGAGAAAGACAGGTCTTCGGAGAACAGCATATCCAAACATAGGCGCTTCTTAACAATGTAGCAGTTCCTCAGTAGGGCCCACATGTGACTCCAGACCCACAGCAATGTGGTTTACTCTGAGCTGCCCTCTGGGCAATTAGGCATGGGTAATAAATGCTGGCCTGGGCAGGGATGCCCTCATCCCATGAACTAATGCAAAAGAAAGAAAATAGAAATTCCTCCCTATCACGGTCTTAAGTTGATGCCCCTTTGTTCTGAGGCTGACATTTCAAGTTCAGTATGAACATAAGAAGCATTATGGCAGCTCTGCATCTCATCAAATTTACCAAGCATGTTTATTGTGTAGGAAAGCTGCTAAGTAATTTTATAGAGATGTAATTTTCATGGATCTGTTTAGCTTTGCTGATTCTATGGATGATAAAAATCCTGCAATTACTCTGACCCCCAATGGTTACCCCGTCTCTTTGCCGCTGTTGTGTTGCAAAACTGAAAGCAAACTCCTCTCCCATCATTAATAAATGCTTTGCTTCAGTAAAGAAACAAGTGCGGTCTTGCCATCAATTTTCACAGAAGACACAGCTGAATCAAAGTCAATACTGTAAATGCAAAACGAGAAAGGATGATGTGCATTTAAAGCAAACCTTCACAGCCTCAGCATCTCGCAAGGTATTTTACAGGCAAAGATTACATACCTCACTGTTGTCATGTTAAAATTGCAGGAACCCAGTTTGTATGTAGTAAACTCCCACAAACAGCCAATATGTTCACGATCAAATAATTTGTCCTTGTGACATTGCTTGAGGGCTAAATATGGCTGAGAAAATGAAAGAGAACATACCTGCTCTTTTTAAATAGTGCCGTGGGATCTTTTATACCACTGCCTAATAAATCAAAGTCCCGAACCTGAAATAGTTGGAAAAGCTCAACAGGTTGTGAAGAGCAATCTGTGTTAAAGTTTCGGGTCGAGTGACTCTTCCTCAGAGCTGATGGTGGCAATTTATACAAATGGGCATTTCCTAGCTCAGTTCTCAGGAAGGGGACACTTGACCTGAAAAGCTAACTGTGATTTCTCTCCACAGATGCTGCCAGACCTGCTGAGTTTTTCCAGCAATTTCTGTTTTTGTTTCTGATTTACAGCACTTTCAGTTTTTAAATTGAAGCCCTGCTTGCTTTAGCATCTCAGTCAGAGGGCTGCGTCTGCAATTATGCTGCAGTACTCCATGCAGCTCTGGGCGTTTCAATCTGCATTGTGGGGTGGTCAATATTTATCTTTCATGACCAAGTAAACAAATTATATGCTCACTATCACACTGCTGTTTGTGAGACCTGTATTTGACTTGCCCACCACATTTCTTGCATTAGATTTACGTTATTAGCTGCCAATCTCATTGGGATATTATTCTGGAAAGAAGATCTGTTGCCAAAGTTTTACCTTTCACTTATCAGGACAAATGCAAGAATGCCAAAATTTCAAATGAACACAGCAGTTTGTACTATGTGGGAAAAGGATGCTGGTTGGCAAAGTCAGCTCTGTGGTATTGCCTTGGAGGAGCTGGAGTTCAAATTTGGCATACTTGGGTTGGTCCTGATCAGTGAAAGAGGAAAAGTATTGGGAATGGGTGCCTCTCTTTTCAGGATACCTTGAGCTTGGCTGTTTGGCAGAATAGAGAGTGGGGATAAAAGGGTCCTTCTCAGGTTGGCAGCTGGTGACAACTGGTGTTCCTCAAGGCTCCGTGTTGGGACCACAACTTTTCACTTTATACATTAACAATCCAGATGAAGGATTGAGGGTACTCTGGCTCAGTTTGCAGATGATACAAAGATAGGCAGAGTGACCGGTAGCATTGAGGAGACGGAGAGGTTGCAGAAGGATTTGGACAGATTAGGAGAGTGAGCAAACGAGTGGTAGCTGGAGTACAACATGGGAAAGTGTGAGGTCATACACTTTGGTAAGAAGAATAGAGACATAGACTATTTTCAAAATGGGGAGAAAATTCAGAAATCTCAAGTGCAAAGAGATTAAATTAGATTACTTACAGTGTGGAAACAGGCCCTTCGGCCCAACAAGTTCACACCGACCCGCCGAAGCGCAACCCACCCATACCTCTACATTTACCCCTTACCTAACACTAGGGTAATTTAGCATGGCCAATTCACCTGACCTGCACATCTTTGGACTGTCGGAGGAAACTGGAGTACCCGGAGGAAACCAGTTCAATCCAGTTGGGAGTTCAATCCAGGATTTTCTCAAGGTAAACTTGAGTCAGTAGTTACGAAGGCAAATGCAATGATAGCGTTTATTTTGAGAGGACTTGAATATAAAAGCCAGGATGTACTTCTGAGGCTCAATAAGGCTCTGGATGACATTTGGAGTATTGTGTCCCGTTTTGGGCCACATATCTCAGGAAAGAGCTACTGGCCTTGGAGTGTGTTCAGAGGAGGTTCATGAAAATGGTCCCAGGAATGAAAAGCTTAACATATGAGGAATGTTTGAGGACGCTGGGTCTGTACTCAATGGATTTAGAAGGATGATGGGGGGGAATCTAATTGAAACATACAGAATATTGAATGGCCTGGACAGAGTAGATGTTGGGAAGACTAGGATCCGAGGGCACAGCCTTAGAGTAAAAGGAAGACCTTTTAGAACGAAGATAAGGAGAAACTTCTTCAGCCAGCGAGTGGTGAATCTATGGAATTCACTGCTTCAGAAGCTGTGGAGCCCAGGTCATTGAGTATATTTAAGACTGAGAGAGGTTCTCAGGTTACAGGGAGAAAGCAGGAGAATGGGGCTGAGAAACTTAACAGCCATGTTTGAATAGCAGACCAAATGCAATGGGCTGAATGGCCTCATTTCTGCTGCTATGCCATGTGGTCCTATGAATGCAAATCTTGGCTGTTTGTACTGTTTGACATTTGCAAATTGGATCGGATGGTCTGTCTTAACAGTTCTGATCTCTTGCATTTACAAGGTTCTCTGCATTCTGCAACTGCAGGTCAGGTTTGTGATCCTAATATGCGATCAGAAAATAAAATTCCATCGTAAGGGTAGGTCACTCACGCTGAACCTTCAGTCTGTCTGTGTTAGTTTGCCTGCTGCATCGCTAATTCAACATGCAATTACATTCGCTTTCCTGTCTCAGCCTCAAATTTAAATCGCTGATTATTTGCGCAGAATGAATACACTCTGATTCCTGATATGTTTTGGTAATTTACTTTTGATTTCCAACGACCCCATAAGACTTGCCATCTAATTCCAATGCAAATTCAGAAATGTACAGGGTTTCTGATGTACTCTTCAGTGACAGCAATATTGAAACCAAGCAGGGAGATTTTCTGAACATCGCGTACTTGTGGGAAATAGGAGAGTCGCATGGTCGGGGGAGCAGTAAGCTGATCATCCAGTGCTAAGGACTGAGTCCACATTCAGACTATTCACACTATGTGTGATCGACCAAGACTCTGGGATTTGAACCAGATGTTCTGCTCCATGTTAAGTGTTTGGGTTATGAGGCGAGGAATGATCGGATCATCCCCAACTTGCTGATATCTATAAGCTGGGCTTTGGCATTGAGACCTGTTTGTTTGTTCAGTCCTGTAAGGTTTTAGAATATCTCCAGCTGGTGTATTGGTTGAGCATGCCTGAATTTTAAAGGTGTGCGGCAAAATGAGCATTAATACTGTTGTGTTCTCGTGCATCTGGAGAGGCAAGTCAACAGGATGGGAATGTGGGGCTGACCATTTTACTGCTGTTTCGAACTTATTGTCTTGTGAGGACAAACAGAAAAATGGCAACACCCACCTATTCAACTTGCTGCACATTACAAATTGAAGGAATGTGGGAACGTCTGATGCTGACCGTGTCTGTACAGTCCCTCATAGTTTGAAATGCTCTCGAAGAGGAATTTGTATCTTTTGCTAAGTTGTACGAAAAAATTAGTCTTAAATTTTTATCTATGAAAAGGATACATTGTTGGCAGGAACAATTCATAAAAATGTTGCGTTGAAATTGTCCTTAGAATTAAAATTTGCATAATTTAGTGCATTTACAGACTGCTTCCATCTGCATAGGGTCAAACAGACCCTTTGGTCCAACCAGTCCACCCTGACAATCAACCCAATCTAAACACGTCCCAACTGCCTGTGCTTGGCTCATATCCCTCAAACATTTCTTATTCATGTAATTATCCAACTGTATCAGCATCTACCAAATCCTCTAGAAGTTCACTTCACACAGGAATGACTCTGTGTAAAAAAAAAAGTTGTCCCTCATGTCTTGTTTAAATTTTTCTCCTCTCACCTTACAAGAAATATGATCCCAATCTTGAAATCTCCAACCCTAAGGACAAGACACCCTGCATTCATCATATCTATATTCCTCTATAAGGTCACCTCTCAATCTCCTCCACTCCAGTGGAAAGACTCAGCCCATCCAGCCTCTCCTTTTTGTTCACATCCTCCATTCCTAGCACCATCCTGGTAAATCTCGTCTGAACTCTCTCTGGCTTAATAACATCCTTCCTACAACAAGGTGACCAGAAGTGGACACAGAACTCCAGAAGATGCCTCACCAATGTCATGTACAACTTGGTGTGAAGCTTCTCATCCCCTCTGTTTCTTAAAGCTGAACATGTACTGTCTGGTTTTGAAAGTGTGGATTCACTGCACTGAGTACTTGTCAGTTGAAGCTAATCCATTCCTGCATTGCTAACTTGGCTGCCAATTCTTACCAAAAACGCATTTGTAACATTGCATTCAGCAATAGCCTATTCTAATGCTGCGTTTGTTGCACTAAATGGTACTGTGTCTTGGCTAAGTATTCATTTATTTCAAAAGCTGTTGTTCCCTGATGCTGAGTCAAGCTGATGGGGATGTGACCAGCCAGACTGGCATAAACTCTGTAGACCTGTCCTCCACAACTTTACTCATAAGGCGTTTTACATCAGCTCGGAATTTAAAAGAGAGACTCAGTGCACTTAAACATTTAATACATTTCATGGAAGATTCATGAAACAAAATTTGACACTGAGCCCCTTAAGGAGTTAGTAGTATACTTGACCAAAGAGAGAAGTTTTGATCAATGTTTTACAGGAGTTGGAAGTGGAGAGATTCAGAATACAGGCAGCTGAAGGCATGGCCACCAATGGTGGATTAATTAAAATTAGTGACATGCCAAAACCAAGATTAGCGAATATGCATCATGAGGACATTGCATGAAGCCTATATATTATTCTATATCTTTGGTTGAAGACTTGAGAAATAAAGAATTGCATTGATGTAGAATCTATCCAAACCTCCTAAAACACTTTACAGACATCTAGACATCTGGTGTAATGTAGGAAAAGCGACAGGCAGCTTACATGGCAGCAAACTCTGTTGTCATTTTTATTTATTCATTCACGGGATCAGGGCATCACTGGCTAGGCCAGCATTTATTGCCCATCCCTAATTGCCCAGAGGGCATTTGACAATCAACCACATTGCTGTGGGATCTGGAGTGACAATGTAGGCCAGACCCGGTAAGCATGGCAGATTCCTTCCCTGGAGGGCAAGAGTGAACCAGATGGGTTTTTCCTGACAATTCATAATGGTCGTTATTAGGTTCTTAATTCCACTTTTTTTTACTGAAGTCGAATTCCACCATTTGCTTGTCTGGGTGAAATTTGAACCCAGGACCCAGAACAATAACTAGGTCAATACTCTAGTGATAGTACTACCAGGCGAAAGTGAGGACTGCAGATGCTGGAGATTAGAGTCAAGGTTAGAGTGGTGCTGGAAAATCACAGCAGGTCAGGCAACATCTGAAGAGCAGGAAAATTGACGTTTCAGGCAGGAGCCCCTTCATCAGGAATCCTCATGAAAGGCTCCTGTCCGAAATGTCGATTTTTTTTCCTGCTCCTCGGATGCTGCCTGACCTGCTGTGAAAATACTACTAGGCCATTACTGCCTCCCAAAACATTACTGTTTCAGGGTTAAGTAACGAATAGGGCACTGGAGAGAGAGCCCCTGTCTTTAGTGTTGTAGAATCTCTCCTGGCCACCTAACTTGGCATGCTGAACATCTCGCTCATCGGCATTATTTGCAGCTGTTTGATTTTCTGAAAAGAGCTGGCGAAGGAAAGACTCATTCTTTTAAGATTAGACATGTCTGAGCTTTGTAATTACTTTCCATTTTCAAAGGAATTAGATTAAGGTTATTATCTCAGGTGTTGCTTCTTCTTGTCTCATGTAATTTACACTGCATCAATTTCACTAACTGCAGCAGACGCTTGATGCTAATCACAGCCCAGCTCCCTGGAATGAGTTTGTCCTCGACATGAATTGTTGCACATTTTGAACATCATTCTGGGCCCCGAGTTGCGGTGCTACCATTATCCTTGTATTTATTCTTCCAGGTAAAGTGAAGCATGCCAGCTTGGCTGTGCTGGTGGCACTCATTGCTAACATATGAACTGGAGGCCATTTGGCCCCTCGCTCTGATTCTGCCATTCAATATGATCAGGATGTGACCTTGACTCCACATTCCCATCGTGGCTTTGATTCCCTTGTTAGTCAAGCATCTCCTTTCCCTCTTGAAAATACTCAGTGCCCCCCCCACCTTCACCACCTTTAAGGCCCAGCAATTAACAAAGCAAGGCCTCATGAATCTTAAGAACTCTCTGGGACAGAGGGGAAGAAACATTCTCATCTTTCTTAAATGGGAAACCCCGTGTTGGTAAACAGTATCCAAGCCTACCTCGTAAGGAGAGCAACATTTTTAACTTGCACCCTGTCAAGACCCCTCATTTCTGAAAGCCTGAAGATTTATAGAGTCATGGAATCCCTACAGCGTGGAAGTGGGCCATTTGGCCCATTGAGTCCATGCCGACCCTCTGAAGAACATCCCACACAGACCCACCCCTGACCATATTTCTGTAACCCTGCATTTCCCATGGCTAACCTGCCTGGTCTGCCCATCCCTGGACACATGGATCATCCACCTAACCTGCACATCTTTGCCCCACTCCCAGAATTTGTTATCTAAGTTGACACCAGTGCTGTATAGCCCATGATACTGCCTTTGTTACAAACTGTACGTCTGTTTGGGGGAATCTCATGACCTTATGAGGAGAATGGTGCTGAGTTTTATTAGTCCAGAATTTCCCCTTCATCCATGAGAACGTCGTGGTATTTGGGATCTTGCTGCACACTAAATGTCACATTTACCTACCTACCACAGTAATCCTGTGGCTACAAAGTGTTTGACATGTGATTGTAAAAATGGCAGATTTTTCTTTACTGCAACGAAGTTCTTCTCTGTTCAGTGGTGAGTGAATCCATAGTTGTCCATCCATAGTTGTATTGGAGAAGGTGTCACCACCTTGAATTGTTATAGTCCATGTGTTGAAGATTCTTCCACTGCATACAGTTTTCTATCTTGGCTAACTGATTCCTTGCCACTGATGTTTGGATATATAGGAGGCATTGTTAGTAAGTTTGAGGATAACATCAAAATTGGTTGTAAAGTGGACAGTGAAGAAGGTTATTTAAGAGTATAATAGGATCTTGATCTTGGCCAGTGGGCCAAGGAATGGCAAGTGGAGTCTAATTCAGATAAATGCAAGGTGTTGCATTTTGGGAAGACAAACCAGGCAGGTCCTACACACTCAATAGTAAGGCCTTGGGGAGTATTGTCAAATAGACAGAACCAGGACTGCAGATACATAGTTCCTTGGCATCACAGGTAGACAGGGTGGTGAAGAAGGCATTTGGCACGCTTGCCTTCATCAGTCAGAGCACTGAGTACAGGAGTTGGAACATTGTGTTACAACTCTACAAATCATTGGTAAGGCCACAGATACAGTAGTGTATACTTCCTGTCTCCCTGCTATAGTAAGGACATTATTCAACAGGAAAGGATGCAAAACTGATTTACAAGGATATTATTGAGACTGAAAACTTTGAGCAATAAGGAGGGGCTAAAAGGGCTGGGACCTTTGTCCATGGAGCATAGAGGTTTATATAAAAAAGGAGGGGCATAGATAAGGTGAATAGCCAAGATCATTTTCCCAGAGTAGGGCAATCTAAAACTAGAGGGCACAGGTTTAAGGTGAGAGGGTAAAGATTTAAAATGGACCAGATGGGCACCTTTTTCACACACAGGGTGGTGCATGTATGGAATGAGCTGCCAGAGAAAGTGGTAGATGTGGGTACAATTAAAAGACATTTGGATAGATAAATGAATAGGAAAGATTTAGAGAGATATGGACCAAATGCAGGCTAATAGGACTAGTTCAGTTTAGGAAGGCTGGTCTGTAAGGACGAGTTGTGTTGAACGGTCTGTATCTGTGCTTTATCACTCTGTGACTCTCATTCACATTCTCCAAAAGGAGGCAACACAAGACACACCAATAAGTTCTAAGTTCTCCGTCCATGAAGCTGCACTCTTTTGGCTTTGCCTTGTTACTTGCTGGGCCTTCAGGCTGTAATCTGATGTTGGCGCCAGGGTCCCACCTGCTGGTTGGAGAACCAATGGGAAGCAGGAATCTCCACTGGAATTAAAAGGTCAGCTGTTGGGCCTTACTCAGGATTTGGACCACCCAGACTTAGAGCTCGCTAGTCTGAGGCTAGCATCTCTTCATTGTCTATCGGTGCCTCACCTATTGGAAACCTTAAGATTGCTGAGCGGCCCTGGCTCACAGGGGAATAAGGGCAGGATGAGGATTGATAAGAGAGAGGGTCTCTGACTGGGGTTGGGGAGGGGAAAAGAAGAAATGGCATGGTGGGGGTGGTTGCTCATTGTGGGTGCCTTTACTGGTGCCAGGTCCTTTCATAAGGGACTGAGCGCTTCAGAACCCATTTTGGGTTCCTTGTGCGATGACTGCTCTGAGTCCTGTTGTTGAATGGCAGTGGATTATGAACCTTATAAGAAGTCTTAGAAAGCCTTATCCACTGGGGCATAAAAGACTAAAGAGACAACTTGATTGGACTATCTGAGGGAAATTAAAAAGGTGGATGTACAGACAATATTTGCTTTCATGGGAGAATCTAGAACAAAAGGTTGCTGCTTAAAAATAAGGGGCCACCCACTTAAGAGAGATGTGCGTAGAAATGTTGTCTCTTCAAGGCTTGAGAGTCTTTGAGGTTTTGCTCCCCAAGGATCAGAGCTTTGAATATTTTCGAGGCAGGAATAGGTAAATCCTCGGTAAGCAGAGAAGTGGAAGTCTATATTGGGGTTTGATGGGAATCTCGCTTGGAGGTTACAGATGATCAAACACAATCTCCTTTAAATGGCAGAGGAACCTCAAGTCCCTAACATGTCGGTTAACTGCCCACTTAAGTGATTCGGTGGGTGTCCAGGTGGAAGGTCATCAGTGAGCATTCCCACTCTGGAGTTCATTGGGATAGAGGCTGGAAATTGGTAGGTTTCCACAATTATTACTTATTAAACCTTCCCTGGGGAATTGATTTAGCTGGCTGAATTGTTGGTTTGCAGACAAGTGTGATGCCAACAGCATGGGTTCAATTCCCATCACTGCTTTGAGGTTATCATGAAGGACTCTCCTTCTCAACATCTTCCCTTATCTAAGGTCTGGTGGCTCTTAGGTTAAATCATGACCAATCGCTTCTCTCTACTGAGAGAGCAGCCCCTATGGTTTGGTAAGACTATGATGACAACAGCTAACCACCTCCCCCCTGTCATTGGGTGGGCATCATATCCAACACCCCTGCCTCAAATACTGATATTCACAGAGAAAATCAGATCTACGATGGCAGTAGAGTAGGGCTTCTGTTCCTGAGTTTGTCCACTCCAACCACTTTGTTTTCCCCGTCTCCCTCTTGTTTACTTACCTTGTCCGAAGCTTGGATGGCATCAGCGGTGCGAGCCCAGGACACAGACCTCAAGCTGGGCCCAGCCCGGAGGGAAGTCAGCCCCTACAGAACCTAGAATCGGCAGCTGCTACGTTGGCAGAAGTGATGTCGGTGACTTGGGCCCAGCTGCCAAAGATGGTGACTGGGGATTGGCGAAGCGATGGTGGAATGTCATCACAATGACATTGATGATGTTGGCTTAGACCAAACTCTGCTGTTGGTCAGTGTGTGGTGCAGGAAGCAGTAGAATCATAGAATCCCTAAAGTGTGGAAACAGGCCATTTGGCCCAACAAGTCCACACTGACCCTCCAAAGACTAACCCAACCAGACCCATTCCTCTGCCTTACATTTAACCCTAATTAGTGCACCTAACATACACATCTCTGAACACCATGGGCAATTTAGCATGGCCAATCCACCTAATCTGCACACCTTTGGACTGTGGGAGGAAACCAGAGCACCTGGAACAAACCCATGCAGACACAGGGAGAGTGTGCAAACTCCACACAGACAGTTGCCCAAGACTGGAATCGAACCCAGGGTACCTGGCACTGTGAGGCAGCGTGCTAGCCACAGGGCCGCTCACAAATTGGCAACTATAGATATCAAAGTGGTGGTGGAAGGGCATCGTGGCGACATCGATGAGGTTGGCCCAGACCCAATGTGCTGTTGGTTATCCGGTGCAGGAGGCAGTGGAGGAAGGGTGTCGGCCCAGCGGCAAAGATAGCCCCTGAGGATCAGCAGCTTTGAAGTTGATTGGATCCAGTGTAGACAGCAGCAAAGTGCTGGCAGAGCTCTGACACCCCAGCATCGTTGGTGGTGATGGGCTGGCTCAGGACTGATGGTCTCTCTTCAAGCTATATCTATCTTCCTTTTCTTTTCCTCATTCCTAAACTATTCAAAATGATCCTGGTTTGTGATGACAAATGGAAGCTTTTCGCTGTATTGTATTATATTCTTTCTGTAATATACACGTGACAACAAAATCAATTAACTTTGAGCGACTTCATAACCCTTTGGAATGCAGTTATCTTTTCACTATCCAAGTAACTAACATAGTCACTTGCCTGATATTTCTTCAAGCGATTAATCTGTGTAGGTGCTGGTAATTAGCAGTTCACTCAGTGACTATGCCAACATTTACATGCATGCTGTCATCTGATGTAATTGATATTGATGGTGGGGGGATGCCCATTTCTTAGCATTCAATGGCTGACCTGGCGCATCTCCCACTCTTGCATCTTTCATTGTGTGTGTTGGAGGGATTTACTTATTGACCTGCAAGCTCTTTGGCTGCATTGTGAATGCACCTTCCTTGGCCATCGAATCCTGGAGTGAGGCTTGAACCTGGAACTACTGGACTTGAGGCAGAGTTGCTCCCTGCTGCACAATAAGGGCACTTCGATCTGTGTGGGCCTCGACTCAGAATGGCCACTTTCAGGATGGACGTTTGTGTACATATTTGCCACATGTTTTATACCAAGAATTATGAAGGCTTGCATGTTGAAAATCAATAATTTGTCAAAGATTTGATTAGACTCAGACAGGTGACTGATGACTGAAACAGTGATCATGGGACGCTCTCTCTTCATGACCTCAGTTCTTTACTTGGTGAGACTTGCAGGCTTACTGCTCGTACAAGTGGTTCAGGAAGGCAGCTTACCTTCATTTCTTTCCTGGGCAATAAAGACTGGTCCAGCCAGAGATGCCAGTGTCCCTGGAGAGAATCCTAGGTTCTCAGTGCTGGTGGAAAAAGTGCATGTATACAGAAGATTTTTCCTCAATTCAGTAGACTTGAGTATCTATTTAAATGCACTCAAATCTTCTCACAGAACTAAATAAGACACAAAGGCCACATTTAATGCCCTGAGACTCAGTCTGTGTTATATTGTTGGTGATGGAGACCTTGAATCCGGTGGAAATCAGGTACGGACTCGGTCACCTACCCACCTCTGCCCTGATTAATTACCTGATTTGATCCAGGTGACTCCAGGCCCACACAGTGTAGCTGACTCTCTGAAGTGGCCTGGAAAACCACTTGGGCAACGCATGAAGCGACAACTCCCATGCCATGAAGGAACTTGTCCAACCGGAGAGTTGATTTCCTGCTTACAGGAACAGGTGGATGGGCTATAGTCAGATTGGCACGGAGGTGAGCAGGACAGGGATCCCGTGAGATCTCAGTGATCCACAGGCAAGGGCAAAATGTGACCAGGAAATGGTGAGCTCCTGCACTTGTGACAGCCAGCCACATCTGGAGATGACAGCTGACAATATAAGACCATAAGACACAGGAGTGGAAGTAAAGCCATTCGGCCCATCGAGTCCACTCCACCATTCAATCATGGCTGATGGGCATTTCAACTCCACTTACCAGCATTTTCCCCGTAGCCCTTAATTCCTCGTGACATCAAGAATCTATCAATCTCTGATTGATAGAGGATTGATTGATATCCTGGAGGTGCACTTGTTGAACTTCGATAGAAGTCGGAAAGCTTCCAGACTTGTCCTTTCCGGTGGATGTTCCACTGAGACTGGAAGTTGCTGCTAGCATCATGTGGGCAGTGATGACCAACAGCAGCTACGCATTAAAATGCAATTGGCCGATTCCTCATTTTAATCAATCGGGAACAGAGTTACCTGAGACAGAGTGCTGGCACTGTGTGATAAGGGGTGTATCAGACAGTGTAAGTAATTACTGAAGATGTCAGGACAGACTTATTATCATTTATTAAAATCAGATTGATAAACAATCTTCATTTGTTGATATGTGAAACAGGATAGAGTGCCAATGAAGATAACAAAGTGTCGGTGGTAGTTTGATTGGTGTAATTGGTTATACCAGTGAGGAGAGTTGCTGCAGTGTATGTGGAACCATCTGTCCACATTACAGCACACACTTCAGCACAGTCCCCAACTGTCCCCATTTGCATATGAATTTCAGTGCTTTATTCATATTTGTACGTGATTGCTCTATCTTAAAATGTCCTGTAAGTCTATAATGGCTCATCCTAAATGTTTATGTCTCAAGATACTGCAGTCAGAGGAAGGTACTTAAGTTGCTTTGTCATGTTTCTCTATCACAGGGTTTAAAACCTACTGTACTTTGCTCTATACTGATGTTGGCTCATTACAGGGTATAGCAATTGTCATTTATAGACAGAAAAGAGAGGGTTGCATTTATACAGCACTTTGTATAATGCCAGATGATTTACACCTAACCTATTACTTTTGACGTATTGTTATTTGTGGTAATGGAGGAAATGTGGCAATATGCATTTAGCAAGATCCCACAAACGGCAAAATTATACATATTTTCAAGGTGAGTGGAGAGATTTAAAAAGACATGGAGGCAATTTTTTTTACGCAGAGCGTCACTCATGTGTGGAATGAACTTCCTGAGGAAGTGGTGGATATGGGCACAATTACAGCATGTAAAAGACGTTTGGATAGATGTTTGAATAGGATAGGTTTGGAGGGATATGGGGTAGAAGTAGGCAGGTGGGACCAGTTTAGTTTGGGATTATGTTTGGCATGGACTGGGTTGAATCGAAGGGTTTGCTGCCATGTTGTATGACTCCATGACTCTCTGACCAGCTTATCTGTGTTTTACACTCGAATCTTGAGAGGAAGCCTTGAACTCTACTGTCTGGCGAAGAGGTTGAAAGTTCACTCAGGGAGCCAAAACTTCTATTGATGGTTTCTTTGTTCAGTGGGCTGAGTCCAAGTGGAAAAGTCCAGGTCAACTTCTAGCTAGGATTTCACTTTTTACTTTTAGGAATGTGCAGCGTACAACAGAAAATGCAAGTTCGGGATATTTGATATACTGTTGAGCAGTTAACTGCATAGCAGTAAAACATAAACATGCTCACTACAGTTTTCTTCCCTTGATTTATACATTTATAAAAACTGTAAAATAATGATAAATGTAAGTACTTGGTTGGTTGAGCATTCGAGATACATGAAGAAGTAAAATGAATGTTCTGGTGAGGTATCACATTTTCTTGATTGTAGTTGCTAAGTCAAAGTCTAATTGTAAGGAATTATGTTCATTAGTTCTCGACAAACTCTGGTAAAATTTTCCACTTCACGGTAAACATTTCAACAGGGCTTGCTGCAATTTGTAAAATAGTGCTGATGCTCTGCTTCTGAATTGAAGATTCAGCTTAGGGCTTTTAGGAGGGGGTTGATTCAATCAGCAGAATCTGTACAGAGATGGTTTGGAGCTTTCGATCACTGTAACAGTCATGGCAGTTGGTACATTGATTAATTTTCAGAAACATTTCCAAGAGCACAGTGTAAACAGAGAATGGTGAGTGAGCCAGTCTGAGTCTTATTTTCATATTTTCACACAATGAGATATCTAAATGGTTAAGAGTACTCAGTTAAGAGGCCATTGGGTCATAATTTGGATAGATTAGATTCCCTACAGTATGGAAACAGGCCCTTCGGCCCAACATGTCCACATTGACCCACCCAGACCTATTCCCCCTGACTAATGCACCTAACACTATGGACAATTTAGCACAGCCAATTCACCTGACCTGCACATTTTTGGATTGTGGGAGGAAACCTGCAGACACTGGGAGAATGTGCAAACTCCACACAGACAGTCGCCCAAGGCAGGAATCAAACCCAGGACCCTGGCACTGTGAGGCAGCAGTGCTAACCACTGAGCCACTGTGCTGCCCAATGACATGTACGGATACAGGGAAAGGCAGCAGATTGGCATTAGAGAATAGGAGTGGGCATTATTGGATGAATGGCTTCCTTGTACAATTCTGTTATTATGTCGCTGGAATCAAAGAGTGAGAGATGAACTGGACGATGCAGTGAGTTAGCAGATCGCCCGAATGCCTTTACAGGCAGATGGTAGAACCATCCCAAGCTGTCAGGTTAAATATAGGGTTTTGTATGCAAGCAATGATTAGGGATAGTCAGCATGGTGTTGTGCAAAGGAAATCGTGTCTCACAAACCCGAATCAATTTTTTTGCGCAAGTAACCAAAAAAATTGAGGGCAGAGCAGTAAACATTGTTTATAGATTCCTGATGAAGAGCTTATACTCGAAACATCAATTCTCCTGCTCCTCAGATACTGTCTGACCTGCTGTGCTTTTCCAGCACCACACTCTCGAATCTGATCTCCAGCTACTGCAGTCGTCACTTTCTCCCCATTGTTTACTTGGACGTTTAATAAAGCCTTTGACAAGGTTCCACCTGATTGATTTTCGTGATTAGTCTGATCACATGGGCTTCAAGGTGAGCTTACCTGTTGGATGCAAAATTAGCTTAATGATAGGAGACAGATTGGTGGAGGAGGGTTGTTTTTCAGACTGGGCACCTGTGACCAGTGTTCCACAGGGATCAGTGCTGGGTCCACTTTTGTTGGTCATTTCTGAAGAAGATTTAGCTGAGAATATAGAAGGCATGGTTAGTAAGTTTGTGGATGACCCCAAAATGGCTGGTGTAGTGGACAGTGAAGAATGTGAGCTCAGATTACATTGAGATCTTGATCAATTGAGCCAGTGGGCTGAAGAGTGGCAGATGGAGTTTAATTTGGATAAAGGTGAGGTTTTGCATTTTGGTAAAACAAACAAGGGCTGGACTTATACGATTAAAAATGGGGCCTTGGGCGGTAGAACAGAGAGACCTAGGGGTTCAGGTTCATACTTCTTTGAAGTTTGTGTCACGTGTGGACATGGTGGTTAAGAAGGCATTTAGCATGCTTGTTTTTGTTGCTCAGACCTTTGAGTATAGGAGTTGGGACATCATTTTGAAGTTAGACAGGATGTTGGTGAGGTATTTTCTGGAGTACTGTGCCCAGTTATAGGAAAGATATTATTAAGCTGGAGAGGCTTCAGAAAAGATTTACCAGATCCTGGGGCATCAGAGATTTGTCCATGATGACTGAGTCATGAGTCGATGAGTGGCATTCTCACCTTCGCATCTGGAGTTTGTGGTTTGAGCTTCAACCCAGAGACTTGGTTGTAATCCAGACCAGTGCCCTGCTGCAGGGTTGAGGGAGTGCTGTACTGTCAGAAATGCCATCTATTGAATGAAACTGAGCTCCTTTTCAATGGATGTAAAAGATTATGAGATGCTATTTGGGGAAAGAGTAAGACGACTTCTCACCGAAGTCCTGGTCAAAACTTAGCCCTCAACTGACATTCCCTCAAACAAACAGCCCAGTCAGTGTCCCATTGCTGTTAGTGGAATCTTGCCTTGCATAGGTAAGGTGCTGCGCTTTATAATTATAATGGTGACTATACTACAAAGGGTATATGTAATTGGTAATAAAGCCCTCTAGGACATCTTCAAGTTGTGAAGGAATCGGTTGAGCTCAGTTGGCTTGATTGTTGGTTTACAGTGCAGTATGATGCCAACAGCGTGAGTTCAGTTCCCATTGATGTTTTTGAAATTACCATAAAGGGCTCTCCTTCTCAACCTCTTCGCTCACCTGAGGTCTGGTGATCCTCCGGTTAAATCACCACCAGTTGCTTCTCTCTCTAAGTCCCTATGGTCTGGTAGAGTATGGTGACACAACAGCAACATAGTTGTGAAAGATGCTATATGAATGAAGATCTGTCTTTATTCCTTCTCTTTTGAGTGTCGGATCATTAAATTTGCCTGGACAAAAACACTGCGAGAAAGCACAAGGAATAATTGATGTGAAAATCCAAGAACCATGTTGGTATGGGTAAAGCTGTTTTTTAGCTTTGAAGAACTTTTTGACATCAGGAGAGACTTTTCTATTACTTCTGACTAGAGTAAATAGTTGGGCTGATACATCAAGGACATATCTGCTACATCCAGGATGTCGTTTTGAGGTTGCTCCATTTCTCATTGGTGTCCGTTAAAGAGGAATATATGTCAGAGGCTTCAGAAAAGATTTACCAGATCTACCAGAGATTTGTCTAGGATGACTGAGTCATGAGTCGATGAGTGGCATTCTCACCTCCGCATCTGGAGTTTGAGGTTTGAGCTTCAACCCAGAGACTTGGTTGTAATCCAGACCAGTGCCCTGCTGCAGGGTTGAGGGAGTGCTGTACTGTCAGAAATGCCATCTATTGAATGAAACTGAGCTTCTTTTCAATGGATGTAAAAGATTATGAGATGCTATTTGGGGAAAGAGTAAGACGACTTCTCACCGAAGTCCTGGTCAAAACTTAGCCCTCAACTGACATTCCCTCAAACAAACAGCCCAGTCAGTGTCCCATTGCTGTTAGTGGAATCTTGCCTTGTATAGGTAAGGTGCTGCTGAAAATGTGTTGCTGGTTAAAGCACAGCAGGTTAGGCAGCATCCAAGGAACAGGAAATTCGACGTTTCGGGCCTGAGCCCTTCATCAGGAATGAGGAGAGGGTGCCAGGCAGGCTAATATAAAAGGTAGGGAGGAGGGACTTGGGGGAGGGGCGATGGAGATGTGATAGGTGGAAGGAGGTCAAGGTGAGGGTGATAGGCCGGAGTGGGGTGGGGGCGGAGAGGTCAGGAAGAGGATTGCAGGTTAGGAGGGCGGTGCTGAGTTCAAGGGAATCGACTGAGACAAGGTGGGGGGAGGGGAAATGAGGAAACTGGAGAAATCTGAGTTCATCCCTTGTGGCTGGAGGGTTCCCAGGCGGAAGATGAGGCGCTCTTCCTCCAACCGTCGTACTGTTATGTTCTGGCGATGGAGGAGTCCAAGGACCTGCATGTCTTTGGTGGAGTGGGAGGGAGAGTTAAAGTGTTGAGCCACGGGATGGTTGGGTTGGTTGGTCCAGGCGTCCCAGAGGTGTTCCCTGAAGCGTTCTGCAGGCAGGCGGCCTGTCTCCCCAATATAGAGGAGGCCACATCGGGTGCAGCGGATGCAATAGATGATGTATGTGGAGGTGCAGGTGAATTTGTGGCGGATATGGAAGGATCCCTTGGGGCCTTGGAGAGAAGTAAGGGAGGAGGTGTGGGCGCAAGTTTTGCATTTCCTGCGGTTGCAGGGGAAGGTGCCGGGAGTGGAGGTTGGGTTGGTGGGGGGTGTGGACCTGACGAGGGAGTCACGAAGGGAGTGGTCTTTGCGGAATGCTGATGGGGAGGGAAATATATCCCTGGTGGTGGGGTCCGTTTGGAGTTGGCGGAAATGACGACGGATGATGTGATGTATACGGAGGTTGGTGGGGTGGTAGGTGAGAACCAGTGGGGTTCTGTCTTGGTGGCGGTTTGAGAGGCGGGGCTCAAGGGCGGAGGAGCGGGAAGTGGAGGAGATGCGGTGGAGGGCATCGTCGATCACGTCTGGGAGGAATCTGCGGTCCTTGAAGAAGGAGGCCATCTGGGCTGTACGGTATTGGAACTGGTCCTCCTGGGAGCAGATGCGGTGGAGACGAAGGAATTGGGAATATGGGATGGAGTTTTTACAGGGGGCAGGGTGGGAGGAGGTGTAGTCCAGGTAGCTGTGGAGTCAGTTGGTTTATAGTAGATGTCTGTGTTGAGTCGGTCGCCCGAGATAGAAATGGAAAGGTCTAGGAAGGGGAGGGAGGAGTCTGAGACAGTCCAGGTGAATTTGAGGTCGGGATGGAAGGTGTTGGTAAAGTTGATGAACTGTTCAACCTCCTCGTGGGAGCACGAGGCAGCGCCGATAGCCCTCTCTACATTACAGTGGTGACTACACTACAAAGGGTATATGTAATTGGTAATAAAGCACTCTAGGACATCTTCAAGTTGTGAAGGAATCGGTTTACCTCAGTTGGCTTGATTGTTGGTTTACAGTGCAGTATGATGTCAACAGCGTGAGTTCAGTTCCCATTGCTGTTGTGAAATTACCATAAAGGGCTCTTCTTCTCAACCTCTTCCCTCACCTGAGGTCTGGTGATCCTCCGATTAAATCACCACCAGTTGCTGCTCTCTCTAACGAGAGAGCAGTCCTTATGGTCTGGTAAGACTATGGTGACACAACAACAACATCGTCGTGAAAGATGCTATATGAATGAAGATCCGTCTTTATTCCTTCTCTTTTGAGCGTCAGATCATTAAATTTGCCTGGACAAAAACACCGCTAGAAAGCACAAGAAATAATTGATGTGAAAATCCAAGAACCATTTTGGTATGGGTAAAGCTGTTTTTTTCTTTGAAGAACTTTTTGACATCAGGAGAGACTTTTCTATTACTTCTGACTAGAGTAAATAGTTGGGCTGATACATCAAGGACATATCTGTTACATCCAGGATGTCGTTTTGAGGTTGCTCCATTTCTCATTGGTGTCCGTTAAAGAGGAATATATGTCAGAACCCCTCTGTAGTGTGTGGTATGTGCCCTGTGTTGCAAGGAGTGAGCTTATTGAAGCAGATTACATTGAACTAAATGATAAAAAAAAACACGTTCTTTGCAAAAGAAATAGAATTGAAAGTGATGAAGGAGATTTAATTAGCTGAGCGTGACCTGAGGGGAGCAAATTTCTCTTTTAGCTCCATTTTAGGTGCAACACTGATGATGGGGTTGAAGCCAATAAAAGCGATGAGTAACATGTTAAGAGAAGGATTTTCTTTTGCTGAATTTCCAGCACTTACTGGCGTGATTCTCTTCATCAGCTGGGCTTGCCCCCAAAACCCAGCATGTCAGGAGTGTTCCACTTCAAGGCTGACGTACGAGGAATCATTGCCTCTTGGTCCGATAGCTACTGCTAATTTACGAATGATAATAAGGCTGTGTTTCCTTTTAAATCAAAACATATCTGTCACGGCAAGTAAGCGCAAAGCTTTATACTGCACCACAGACATCCTTTACCTATTAAAACAATGACAGGGTGAACTTGTCCACAGGCTACACACCGTGAGCGAGTAAGAGAGAGAGAGACAGACAGGTGACGTTGCCTTGGCAGTGTATTAGAACAAAATAGCCTTTGAGAATGCTCAAGAAGTAATAACATGCCTGATTCTAACCACATAGTCATTAATCTAGAGAGCTAGATCTGTCATTCACTACTCCATCCTTCTTCTCTTTACCATTTCTTGCTTTGCATCTCTGCAACCTTCCCCTTGCTTCAGAAGTTTATGTGCCTGTAGCATGGAATTATTTTTGGTGGATTTCTTGAGCATATTTTAGGGACAGACAGTTAATGTTGGTATGGACAGTGACCACTTGCATTCTGTGAGTTAATGATAAATAAAAATGGATGTGGGTTTGCTCGTTGAGTTGGAAGGTTCACTTTCAAATGTTTCGTCGCCATACTAGGTAACATCATCAGTGAGCCTCCGGTGAAGCACTGGTGTTATGCCCCGCTTTCTATTGTGTCTTTAGGTTTCCTTGGGTTATTGATGTCATTTCCTGTGTTGGTGATGTCATTTCCTGTTCTTTTTCTTAGAAGATGGTAGATGGGGTCCAAATTGAAATGTTTGTTGATAGAGTTCCAGTTGGAACACCATGCTTCTAGGAATTCTCATGTGTATCTCTGTTTGGCTTGTCCTAGAATGGATGTATTGTCCCAGTGGAAGTGGTGTCCATCCTCATCTGTATGTGAGGTTACTAGTGAGAGTGGGTCATGACTTTTTATGGCTAATTGATGTTCATGTATCCTGTTCTAGTTCTTTGCCTGTTTGTCCAATGTAGTGTTTGTTACAGTTCTTGCAAGATATTTTGTAAATGACATTCATTTTGCTTGTTGTCTGTATGGGGTCATTAGCTGCTGGTTTAATGTATAGGTGAGTTTGTGGGTACCATGATGCCAAGAGATTTGGTCGTCTGGCAGTCATTTCCGAGATATCTTTGATGTAGGGGAGAGTGGCTAGGGTTTCTGGGCGCGTTTTTTCTGCTTGTCAGGGTTTGTTGCTGAGAAACTGGTAGACTGTGTTCATTGGTTAACCATTCTTTTTGAAATGATGAGTGATTTTCCTCTGTTCTTTGTAGTTCTTCTGTGCTGCAGTGTGTGGTGGCTGATTGAAATAATGCTCTAATGCAGCTTTGTTTGTGAGTGTTGGGATGATTGCTTCTGTAGTTCAGTGTTTGGTCCGTATGTATGGTTTTCCTGTAGATGCTGGTTCCCAATTGACTGTTCACTCTCATGTGACATCTAGGAATAGCAGTTTGACATCACCAACCCAAGGAAACCTAAACACATAAATAAAAAGCAATACATAACACCATCACTTCACCGGAGGCTCACTGATGAGGTGATGAAACGTCTGAAAATGAACCTTCCAGCTCATCAAGCGATCTTACATCCAGAACCTCAACCTGATCTACAAATCTTCTCAAAACTCGCTAGCAAATAAAAATCTATATCATTGTCTAAAACAAATTACGGTACATTTTTATTTGTTACATTCTTCTCCTGTAAATCGTCTCGTTATGGACACAATGATGCCCAGACCATTTGTCCAAACAACGCTCCTGACCCACTCACACTGTGTTGTCAGGGCAAGTAGTTTGGCATCCATTACCAGAGGATCAGAAATGTCCTGGAATGGAACATTAGGAAGAGAGGGACCTTATCCCTGTCCCCATTTCAGTTTCTTTCCACAGCCATTGAACTCATCCCTATGACTGTCATTTATCTCCTATTGAATGGGTGGCTCAGTGGTTAGCACTGCTGCCTCAGTGCCTGGGGGACCTGAGTTCAATTCCAGCCTCAGGTGATGGTCTGTGTGGAGTTTGCAATTTCTACCCATGTCTGTATGGGCTCCGTCTGGGTGCTCTGGTAACCTCCCACAGTCCAACGATGTGCAGGTTAGGTGCTAAATTGCCCTGTAGTGTTCATGGAAGTGCAGGCTAGGTGGGTTAACGATGGTAAATCTGGGGTTATGGGGATGCTGTTTGAAGGGTCAGTGCAGACGCAATGAACCATGTGGAAGGCTTCTCAGACAGCATCTTCCAAATCAATGACCACTGCCATCAAGATGGACAAGGGCTACAGATAGGTGGGAACACCACCTGGCTGCAAGTTCCCCTCCAACTCGTCCTGACTTGGGAACAGATGGCAGTTCCTTCAGTGTCATTGGATTAAAATACTGGAACTCCCTCACCTAACAGTAGGTAGGCTGACCTAATCCAAACAGACAGCAGCGGTTCAACAAGGCAGCTGACCACCATCTTCTCAAGGACATCTCAGGACAGGTAATCAATACCCGCTCAGCTGGTGATGCCCACATCCCATGAATGATTGAAGAATCAAGCTCATTAACAAACCTAATTGACACCTCATCGCTGCCAGCCATATATCCTGTGTCAGCTCTTTCCAACTTAACTGGGGAGTCGGGGGGGCGGTGAGAGGTCGCGGGGTGTGCAGTTTTGCTGCCATGCAGGGACAGGCACAGGATCTGCCCTGGGATTGGTAGGGGCCTGTCATTATGGTGACAAGCTGCATAAATTCTGTCCATTAGTGACCTAAATTTTTTCCTTAACCATCCAAGCAAACACGGTGTGCAAAGAGATGGCGAAAATCACAAGAGTTAAAACTTGACGGCTGTGGGAAAGATTGAAACAGAACAGAGACTGAAGTCACCAAACGTAATGTCAGTTTTCAAGCATTCGAGGCCAATGTATCATGGCATATTTGGCCTGAAGGTAGGTCGTTGGAATACATTTTAATTTAAAGCCATTTATTGCAAGCTATCCGATAATTCATGCAGCACATGGCTGTAACCACTTTTGTTCGGAGCAGACACATTGGGAGCAGGAGTAGGGCAATCAGAACCTCGGGCCTCCTCTGCCATTCAATAAGATCATAGCTAAACCTCATTCTCCCCGTGTCTGCTTGGGTTTCCTCCGGGTGCTCCCGTCTCCTCCCATAATCCAAAGATGTACAGGTTAGGGTGGATTGGCCATGCTAATTTGCCCCAAAGTGTCCAGTAACTTGTAGGCTAGGTGCATTAGTCAGGGGGAAGCGTAGGGGAATGCGCTGTGTGGGTTACTCTTCAGAGGGTTGGTGTGAACTTGTTGGGCCAGGTGCCCTCTTTCAGCACTATAGGGATTCTATGATTCAACCATTGGGAGGAGAGTATATAGTCCTTCTCTGAGTTCTGAGGAAAGGTCACCGGAATCGAAATGTCAACTCTGATTTCTGTTCACAGATGCTGCCAGACCTGCTGAGCTTTTCTAGCAATTTCTGTTTTTGTATCTGATCTGCAGTTCTTTTAGTTTTTATATCGTCCTTCTCACCTGACACTTCAGACTGTGTTCCCATTCAATTGGACTGCACTGAGAGCGAAGGTTTGCTGTCTCAGGGTCACACAGTAAACTGAAACCAGCTTGTTTGGGAAATGTGACACAATCCTCTGACAACTTCCTGCGGTTTAAGCCTGGAATATCCTCTGTATCTTTCCTTGCCCTTCTATCCCATTTTCCTCCTGTAAGACACCCCTTGAAGCCTGCCTTTTTGTTCAAGCTTTGGGCCATTTGACTTGATTATGTCATTGTGTCATATTTTGTTTTATAAAGGTGGCATGGTGACAGCACAGTGGCACAGTGATTAGCACAGCTTGCCTCACAGTGCCAGGGACCCGGGTTCAATTCTGCCCTCAGGCGACTGTCTGTGTGGAGCTTGCACTTTCTTCCTATATCTGTATGGGTTTCCTCTGTGTGCTCCGGTTACTTCCCAAAATCCAACGATGTGAAGGTTAGGCGGATGCGAATTAGGAAATGCAGGGTTACATGCACTTCGGGGGTGGGGTCACTGTGGATTCGATGGGCCGAATGGCCTGCTTCCACACTGTTAAGGATTCTATGAAAGCTCCTGTGAAGCATCTTGCAATGTTTGTTACATTAAAGGCACCGTATGAATATAAACTGCAGCTTCTCTCGATGGCTGAGAGCATTAATGTAGCCCAGTGTTTATCAACTGACAAAATCAGAGAATGGGGGAGAGAGTACTAATGGGAATCTGTTTCTGCAGCAATTTGGATTGTCATCAAGCCTCTGGCGAAGGGGCTGATTTGCGAAACCAAAGATGGGATTACGTTATTGTCCCTTGCTCCCAGAAAATGTGTTCTTGCGGCTTGATCGGACAAATGACTGATGCAATTAGATGTTATTGTGAGATGCTTACTCCCACTCCAGTTTGCAGATGCAGTTAAGTGCTAACAAGAGACCTGGCAGTGATGTGGTACCGGTGCCAGGAAATGTCTGGCGTGGTCATTGTTTGCATATAAAGGCTGCTCATTTCCGATGGCAGTGTCGGATTTGAGTGACTCAGTTGAGTAATTGCCACTATTTACAAATGTGTGCCACTCCTGTGCTTATCGCACATTGTGCCCCCAGTGTCACAATAGAAACATGTTGTGAGGAAAGTTTGTTGGGTCGTTCCCTGCCAGGTTTGAAGCCATTGGGCAAGGTTAACATAAAATTGCTTGAAAAGAATACCCAGAATTGCCTGGAGAGGAACAATAACCTTTTCAATGCTATTTCTCCCCCCTTTATTGTGAATTGGCAACAATGCTACCAAGATAATGGTGCATCTGGCACATCCATGAGCAATGAGCAGGCAATCCATCTCCTGTAAGGATTGAAAGATGATAGAGGTGGCAATAGGGTGAATTGAAGTCAAACCAGAAAAATTGGATTGAGAAAGAGGAAAAAGAAGAGAAGAAAAGAAAAATTATTTGACATTTGAAAGAAATATCAATGCAATTTACTACATGGAAATACCACAGTCTAAGTTGTTCCCTCTGGGTCAGAGTAGTTATTTAGGAACACAAGTCTCCTCATTAAACAGATACTTGCATTGTTGGGATGGGGGCACTAACTCAAGTGGTAAGTTGAGTGGGTGATTTAATGCATAGAGGTAGACTAACGGTGAACTGACACAAACCGTCAGTTACTTGAAGTTGTTTGTAAATCTGTTCCTTCACTTGAAGGTGATGGTCTCCATCAACCTTGCTGATCCCATTGGCAGCATTCTCTGAGGTGATGTGTTGCTGCTGTGGAAGGAGGTAGGGCCAGGCAGCCAGCTAAAATGATAGTGTGGCAAGTGGTAGTCTGTCGTTTATTGGTTTTATTGTGCATGTGCAGTGACCACAGTTCATATTGGATGCTTAAACTTGGTGAAACATGATGACTGTCAAAGAAAGAAATTCTGTCTCCAAATGGGGATCAAATGCAACTTGGAACTGTTGGTATTCCCCTGTGGTAGATGGTGAGGGTTGTGCATTTGCAAGGGGCAGATGAATGTCTTTGGTGAATAGCTGCAACATAGCTTGTGGATAGCATGGTGGCTCAGTAGTTAGCACTGCTGCCTCACAGCGCCAGGGACCCAGGTTCAATTCCGGCCTCTGGGACTGTCTTTGTGGAGTTTGCACATTCTCCCTGTGTTTGTGTGGGTTTACTCTGGATTCCTCCCACAATCCAAGAATGTGCAGGTCAGGTGAATTGGCTATTCTAAATAGCCCATGGTGTTCGGTGTGTGTAGGTTAGCCATGGAAAATGCAGAATTATGGGGATAGAGTAAAGGTGTGCGTTGTAATGGGTTGCTCTTCGGAGGGTCAGTGTGAACTTGTTGGGCCGAATGGTCTGTTTCCACACTGTGGGATTCTGTGATTCTTGAGCATTTTTGGAGCTGTGCCAGTGAGACTGGAGAGTATTCCAAGACCCTCCTGAGTTGGATGTGGTAGAACAAGTTGAGGAATCAGGAGGTAAACCCTATCCACAGAATTCCCAACCACGAACTCTTTGATTTTAGTGACTACAGAGTTCATTCATCATTAGCCATTATCATGTTGAATGGTGGAGCAGGCTCGAAGGATTGGCTAGCCTATTCCTGCTCCTATTTTCAATGTTTCTAGGTGGCTTGGCCTACTTGCTCCTTAATGGTGTGACCTCTATGACATTGGGAGATTTGTTGGTTTCTCCTGATCTACTCTATCCATCCCGCTTGTGATTTTGAAAACTTATTTTTTTCTACCCAACCTCCCCATCCTGGCTCTCTCAGCCTCCACACTTTGGCCAGGCCTCATCAGTGATCTGGACCTGGCTTCAGTTTGGCCTCAATGCTCCTCCTCTCTGGGGACTGCGAAGATCTGGTGCTTCGAGATTGACAGCTTTGTAGGATGGGTCTGCCTTCCCAGAGGGGTGAAGCTCTCGCTCTGAGCCAATGAACGGACGGCTGGGGGAAACAAAATGGTTGCCAGGCAGTCAACATTTTGGTTGCCAGGATCCCGACCCCGACAGTTTAGTTGGGGAACACAGAGCCCTGTGAATCAAACTCAATAGGGTTTGGTGCGTGGGAAGAGCTTTCCTCTGACATTGGACATGAAATCTGGATACAGTCCATAAAGTTGGGGCTAGAATGTAATGATACAGTGTTAGTTTGTGGCTGTAAGCTAGTTATCTTTGCATTGGCCCACAGAAACGTACTATTGCATTTTTAAATCGGCGATCGTTTCTTGAAGCCTTCTGCCATTGAAAGTTTCTCCAAGTGCGGCAGGACTTTTTATTACATGTAAACTTTCCTAGATATTTTTAATTGACTTATTCAAACATGCTACAACATAGCTTTGGAACAGCTGGGACTTGAACCTGGGCCTTCTGTCTTAAAGGTAGGGATGCTACCACTGCACTACAAAACCTTTGCAACACTGAGCTAAACTGACCTGCATGATCATCTTATTCGGCAATGTCTCAATTTTAAAAAGGTCAATCTGATTTACAGATTTCCTGAAGGTTTCACCACCACTCTCCTTCTATTGTGCTGTGCAACCCCACAACTCTGCAATGCCTGCGATTCAGCCTCCTCCTGATTTTGCCACATCACTATTGCAGCTGTCCCTTTGGTTTCCTGGGCATGAAGCTTTGGAATTCCCTCAACATCCCCCCTGTGCTTTCAGATAGTTCTTAAAACTGACCTCTTTGACCAAGCCTTTGGTGATCTGACTTAATATTTCCTTTTATGACTCTGCTCCAAACATTGTTGGATAACACTCTTGTGAACTGACCAGGGTATCAAAAGTGCCATAAAAATGCAAGTTGTTTCTGTGTTATTGTAAATTGGATTTGAAACACAGCTTTCAGTGCTTTTGCTGTGAGTACTACAGACTGTACCTCCCAAGTCAGGCAGCTTTGTGACCAGTCTTAAACCAGATCAGAGAGTTTGTCAGACAATCGACATTGATGCATAAACACTTTAACAGTAAAGACCTCACCTTGACTTGTATCAATTGGAGGCCTAATGGATAAATGATTTTCCACTTGCACACTGAAAACAGGGTTCAATAGACAATATGTGACAAAAATCAATCCCAATAAAGATTGGCGCAGAATGTCAGAAGCCTCTACAGTGAAGCCTGGAGATACTACCAGATCAGAGGGTGCTGGATTTGGGAAGTATAACACATTGTAAGACTGAATTCAGGGCTGTTACCTAGTTCGCGCTCCCATTGTTAATTGGTGCAGTCATTTGTAAATAATCATTCTGCAAATGATTAGAAGGTGCCTGTTTACTTCTGTAAACTCCCTATGTGAATGTTCCCTTTAGAAGCCGAACATTGGTAGGATCGCAAGTATTCTCCTAATCCCTTTCTGAATGCTCAACAACACAGGATGGAAGAGCATCCATTAAAAGACTAGTTGGGAAGGGATGGCAGAAAAACATCAATTTATTCCAATGTAGTCATAATACTAAAATATTCATGAATACACATTCCTGTTTCTGTTATAATAATGGTTGATATCAGTAACAGAAAAGCCACTAGGAGCTCCCATCACTGTTTATCTGGAACACATTTTCCCCAGAGCATGAATTTCAGTTAATTTTATTGCTCTTTAAGTAACATGGCTTTTTAATAATAGTGGATATTTGTTTTTTGCCTTTTGCTGCAATATTGCTATTTGCCATGATACAAAACATATTCCAGAAGCGCTAACTATTTTTTGTTTAAGCTGCTTTTCAAGCGATAACATCTCATAATCATCCTCCTCCATTTCTTCAGACACCCAAGGGATAATGAGTACATCGGCTGGTTTGTGAGTCAGCCATCAATTAGCCTTCAAGATGCCAGACCTATATTATGCTTACGTGGAAATTCCAACCGATGTTCCAATCTTGAAGTACTGGGTCCAACATGGATTCGTTAAAATGAGATAAGGGGAAAATTATTACTTCACCTATTTAATGGGGAGAGCATTTTCCCTTTCCCTTCATTGGGAAACTCTGTGCAGTTTGAGTGTGGACTAATACTACTTATGTAAGAGATTTGAACCATTTTCTACTGGATGCTTCAGGGCAGAAGCATGCTGTTGTTTATTAATGCGTACTTCGCAATGTGATATTTTTTTCATTTTCAGGCATTGCTGTTTATGAAGTTCTAATGTTCCCATTACTCATGGACTAGCCATAATATACCCCATGCCAAAAGAAATCTTGTTTGTACCTGCAAAGCACCTTCACAAATTGAAATTGGGACTTATAGAATATCATTTTCACTCATTTTAGTTAGAAATAACAGAGCAAGTCAATATGGATCTTTCATACTCCCCACCTAGCTGTAAATTATTGTGGACAATTGAACTAATGTGATCTAATGACTTGGAGTATGACATTTAGTTGTGAGTATTGCTACAACATGGTAATTCTGCAATAGTCCATTAATTCTGGATTCTAATGAAAAAGACAAGGGTTGACTATAACATGCTAATGCTGTTGAACCAGAAAAGCTAAGTGGTTTGAGCATCTTGCCTTCAAAGAAATGTCCTCCCGTTGCTCTATTTACACACGTATAACATAACTTATGAGCAGGAGCAAATTAATGTGCATGCTGGAATCTGTACTGAAAACAAAAAAGTGTTGGAGATCACGAGAGGTCAGGCAGCATCCATGGAGAGAAAACAAGTTAACATTTTGAATCTAGATAACTCTTCAACAGAACACTGATGATGAGTCAGCTAGACTCAAAACATAAGCTTGCTCACTCTCCATGGATGCTGCCTGATCTGCTGTGATTTCCAGCATTTTTTGTTGCCATAAATTATGGGCATACTGATAGCATCCTCTCTGGATCAGATAACCATGAACAGACAATCAACCTAAGGTTATCCGAGCTCCAGCTGCTGTGCCCTAATTTGCACTAAGTCCTGTTCCCTCATCAACCCTGTGCTGCCTGATTCAATTGTCACTCAGTCAAGCAATTTCTTGATTTTACAATTCTCACCCTTGTTTATAAATTCTCTCCCGATCTCCTTGAAAATCAAAACCCATTGAGTTGTCTGTCTTTAGCAACTCCTCTTGAGAAACAGCAGAGTTGAGAGAGTTGGCTTATTAGGAGAGTTTGAGTAGACTGGGACAACAGTCATCGGAATTTAGAAGAATAACAGGTGATCTTACAGAAATGTATAAAATTATGAAGGTAATTAATATGTAGATTCAGGGAGGCTGTTTTCACTGGCGGGTGAAACTAGAACTAAGGGGCATAGCCTCAAAAAAAAACAGGGTGCAGATTTAGTGCTAAGTTGAGGAGGAATTTCTTCACCCAGAGGGTTGCGAATCTGTGGAATTCCCTGCCCAGGGAAGCAGTTAAGGCTTCCTCATTGAATGTTTTTAAGGCAAAGATAGATGGATCTTTGAACAGTAAAGGAATTAAGGATTATGGTGAGAGGGCGGGTAAGTCAAGCTGAGTCCACAAAAAGATCAGCCATGATGATATTGAACGGCAGAGCAGGCTTGGGGGGCCAGATGGCCTACTCCTGCTCCTACTTCTTTCATTCTTATATTTAATCACTCCACCACTGATGGTCTCCCCTTCAGTTGCCTTGACTCCAAACTCTCCAATATCCTTTCCATCCTTCTCTTCCTTTCTGCCTTGCTGGAGGCACACCTGGGAATTATCTCTTTGACCAAGCTTTTTGTACTCTGACCTAACAGCTCCCACTAAAGATGTGAAATAAATTCTGAATTATGTGTATTTTTGGTAACATTTATTGGGCTTTTGGCTTCTGAGTTGGTAATATGGTAAGTTAGTTGTGTGTAATTAATGTAAATGTTTTTATAGCCATGATAATTTCTTTTAAAACAGTTTTGAGACTTAGCTTTAGAAGTAGCATTTGTGTGAACATTCATAAGGGTATACAACTGAACATGATAAGCAGTCTCCAATTTAGAAGGTCTGGACAGCTGTTTTAAACTTAAGAGAAATACAAATAGTTTAGAGAGATGTTTTTTTTCTACTTTTACTTTGATATTTGGGTATTCCTGTGAAACCCTTGGATGAAGGTGGCTGCGTTACCCAATTCTTCTGAGAAGGAAAGGAAAAGATAAAACCAGATTAATTTACAGTAAATTGTTTGTCAAAGGCCCAGAAAAAAAGTGCTAGGTTAAAACCCTGAAGAGGTTACTTAAAGGTGGTTACGTTTCATCTCATGTATATAGTCCCTCAGGGAAGAAGTTATCTGCAGTTGTGGTCTAGAAGTTAGTCATAAGTGACTTAAATCTATCCAGATGTTAGAAACAGACACTCTGGGGTGAATGTATGAGTGTGTGTTTTGGTTACTAAATAAAAGCTGTTGATGTTTCTCTTAAATTTGTTAATGAGTGGTGTGGGATTATTGGGATTATACTTTTACAATGTTTCTCAAAATATTTGAGTTACAAGGAGATATAGAACATGTTATGGTTCTGTTTGCCGAGCTGGGCATTTGTGTTGCAGACGTTTCGTCCCCTGTCTAGGTGACATTCTCAGTGCTTGGGAACCTCCTGTGAAGCGCTTCTGTGATGTTTTCTCAGACATTTATAGTGATTTGTATCTGTCGCTTCCGGTTATCAGTTCCAGCTGTCCGCTGCAGTGGCCGGTATATTGGGTCCAGGTCGATGTGCTTATTGATTGAATCTGTGGATGAGTGCCATACCTCTAGAAATTCCCTGGCTGTTCTCTGTTTGGCTTGTCCTATAATAGTGTTGTCCCAGTCAAACTCACGTTGCTTGTCATCTGAGTGTGTGGCTACTAAGGATAGCTGGTCATGTCGTTTCATAGCTAGTTGGTGTTCATGGATGCGGACCGTTAGCTGTCTTCTTGTTTGTCCTATGTAGTGTTTTGTGCAGTCCTTGCATGGGATTTTGTACACTATGTTGGTTTCGTTCATGCTGGGTATTGGGTACTTCATCCTGGTGAGTTGTTGTTTGAGAGTGGCTGTTGGTTTGTGTGCTGTTATGAGTCCTAGTGGTCGCAGTAGTCTGGCTGTCAGTTCAGAAATGTTTTTGATGTATGGTAGTGTGGCTAGTCCTTTGGGTTGTGGCATGTCCTCATTCTGTTGTCTTTCTCTTAGGCATCTGTTGATAAAATTGGTGATGATGCACAAAGGAAGTTGCATCAAGACACAGTTCAAAAGGGCCACAACACACTGCAGTATACCAGAACTGCAAAAAGAGGAAGAAGAATACCTGTACAATGTATTCGCCAAAAACGGATACCCCCGCAATTTCATCTTCAAATCGTCTCCCAAACTTTGAAGATATAGAACATAGAAAAGTACAGCACAGAACAGACCCTTTGACCCACCATGTTGTGCAGCGGTTTAATCCTAATGTAAAATATAATAATTTAACCTTTGCACCCCTCAACTCACTGCTATCCATGTGCATGTCCAGCATTCACTTAAACGTCCCAATGACTCTGCTTACACTATCATAGCTGGCAATGTATTCCGTGCATTCACAACTCTCTGCGTAAAGAACATACCTCTGACGACTCCTTTAAACTTCCTCCTAATATCTTCAAACTATGACTCCCTGTACCAGTCATTCCTGCCCTGGGGATAAGTCTCTGGCTATTAACTCTATTTATTCCTCTCATTATCTTGTATGTCTCGATCAGGTCTCCTCTCTTCCTCCTCTCCAGAGAGAAAAGTCGAGCTTATTCAACCTTTCTTCATAAGGCAAGCCCTCCAGTCCAGGCAACATCCTGGTAAACTTTCTTGCACCCTCTCCAAAGCATCTATCTTTCCTAGAGTAGGGCGACAAGAACTGCACACGATATTCCAAGTGTGCCCTCACCAGGGACTTGTAGAGCTGTAGCAAAACCTCACGGATCTTAAACTTGATATCTTGGCTTATTTTTTTTAATCTTAATTTCTGTAAATAAAATTCTTCAATTTTAGTAGAACAAAAACTGTAGCATTGTCTGGTTATCTTTCAACAAGAGACTATTTTGTTATATCCAAAACAAAATGTGTGATCTATCAAGCCAGGTTTTAGAATCGTGTAGTGATAATCATCTGGGGTCACAACTAAAGAATAGGTTGATATTGTCTATTTTAGTTACTTTGAAAGCAGGTAAAGGAGGTCAACCTAGAGATTATAAGACAATGATGATCACAACCATGTTAGATTAGATTAGAATGCCCTATAGTATGGAAACAGGCCCTTCAGCCCAACAAGTCCACACCGACCCTCCAAAGAGTAACCCACCCAGACCCATTCCCTTACCCTATATTTACCCCTGACTAATGCACCTAACACTACAGGCCATTTAGCATGGCCAATTCACCTGATCTGCACATCTTTGGATTGTGGGAGGAAACCAGAGCACCTGGAGGACACTCACGCAGACACGGGGAGAATATGCAAATTCCACACACGCAGTCACCCGAGGCTGGAATCGAATCTGGATCCCTGGTGCTGTGAGACAACAGTGCTAACCACTGAGCTACCGTGCCACCCCAGTACATACATGATATTGTCATGTAATAATCAAAAATAATAAGCTTCCCCATGTTAGTCACATTACATGACTTGAAGAATTTACCATTTTAATATCCTCTAGCAGTTTCCATTTATCAGCAAGCTTAAAATTGTTTTTATACAGATAAATTCTGCAACATTTTCTATTGAATCTGTATACATGACTGAAATAACTACAGACTCCAGATCACATCTACAAATCACCCTTTATTTATACGGGGAGAGTCCTTGACACTGCTCCAGCTCCCTCAGAGTCAGCTCTCAGAGTGAACAGAACCCTAATTGCTCCTGTTTCTATCTATTAGCCAGGGCTCCCTGATTAACAGCCCCAATCAAGGAACTCCTCTTCTGAGGTCCAGCTGACTGACTTTGTTACAATCACGACAATGACTAATTCTGTATTTCAACTCTTCTTACTTTGTCTAGACTTCAGTGAGGTAAACCATGATAAAGAAAGCTATAAAAGTAGGACCAATAGGCGTTGCAAATTATAATTACCAGACAAATCATTGTTGCATAAGCAATTCACATGGATTACTTCCCTGAAGTTATTCTTCAGGTTATTCTTGATTTGTGTAAACATGAAGGCATGAGAAAAGAAAAATGCTGTTGTGTTTGACTTACAGAAGAGTTTGATGATGATCCAAAGGCTGGTGCTTGAGGAACAGTTGTTGTGTCTTCTCTTTGATTTTCTAGTTATAAATAACAGGTTTTTTTGAGATGCAGAATAGCTGTTGGATCAGTGAAGTTTGTTTTTAAAAAAGAAAGTCAGCCTTAGTGCGTATTCATAGCTGATGTTGTTTTACACACACACACACACACACACACACACACACACACACACACACACACACACACACACACACACACATATATATAGATATATATTCACATGACGCAATGGTTTAAGAGGAATGTCGACCATCACTTTACCAGGACAACCGAGAAAATGCAGGGGTTTGCTTCTTGCCCTATCAGCTGAAAATGAATTTTAACTTTAAACAAACATTTCATAGTAGCCCACTCTTCATGGGACATGGATGTCATTGGCAAAGGCAGCATTCATTGTAATCTTATTTGCCTTTGAATATATCGATCTGCTAGGCAGCTTCAGAAGGCAGCCAAGAGTCAATGACAAAAACAACAATTGCTGGAAAAGCATCTGTGGAGAGGAAGCCAAATTAACATTTCAGGTCGAGTTACCCTTCCTCAGAACTGATGTTACCTAGGTAGATGTCAGTTTATGTATTGAAAATAGGGTGGGAGGGGGGAAGGGGTACGGAGTAAATGATAGGTGGGGAAAGAGCCCAAAGAGAGAGAAGAACAGTTGGACAGACAAAGGGGTGGGTAATGATCTGGTGAGGAGGATGAATAGCTGTTAGTGGCTAACAATGGGTTGTGTGTAATATCACAACTATGTGATAACATGGTCTGCTGTGTGGGGATTCGAATAAGGCCATGGGAGAGCTCAAGCCCTACAGTGATTGTACTTGATACTGAATCCACAAGGCTGCAGGGTCCCCAAGTGAAGAATGAGGTGCTGTTCTGGATCGTTGCTGGGGCACTGCAGCAAGCCTGAGACAGAGATATTGGCCAAGGAGCACGATGGTGTGCTGTAGTGGCAGACAACTGGAAGGTCAGGGTCTTTCTTGCAGGCAGAACGCTCCATTTCGCCAGTGTAGAGGAGACCACATTGTGAACAGTCAATGCAGTAGGTGTATTGTGCGAAATGCAAGCAAAGTGCTGCTTCAACTGGAAGTTTTGTTTTGGCCCAATGTCAATGACATTGCTGTAGGTTTGGAGTCACACACAGGCCAGCCCAGGTGAGGATGGCAGATTTCCTTCCATTAAGAGCTCATAGCATTAGCCTGGGCATCTGAATTTGGAGTGCAGTCACAATCCCATTACTGCATCATCTTCCTCCATGTCTTCCTTCTTTTCTACTCAAGGGTGACTCATGTCAACTTCCTCAGCAAGCCCAGAACTCAGTGGCTTGAACTAGTGCTGGTTAATCTACTTCGAGAGACGCAAAAATTGATGCATAGTTTGAACATAAGAGCTTGAGCAGGATTTGACAATTCAGCCCCTCAGGCCTGCTCAGCTGTTAAATATGATTGATTTGACTTTGATTTTATTGTCACGTGTACTCAAATACTGAAGTACAGGAAGTCAGTGAAAAGTGTATAACATCACCACACAAGGTGCCATCTTAGGTATAGTTAAACATGACAATTATTGTGGTACAGGGACATCTTTTAGTTTTAAGTAGAGAATAAAGAAATAAAACTGCAAGTTCAAGCATTACAGTCTGTCTTCCGTGCTTAGCTATGGGCACTTCACTTCAAGGAATAGCCAAGAGATCAGAGGTCCATACTGAGGGAATGCCAGGCTGCGAGACTGCCACATACAGCCGAGAGACTGCCACATACAGCCAAGGGACCACCATGCCGGGCTGAGAGACCACCATGCCTGGCTGGGAAACTGACATATACAGCTGGGAGACCACCATGCCAGGCCGAGAGACCACCACGTATAGCCGAGAGACCATCATGCCAGGCCACTGAGTGATTATGGCTGATTTCAACTCCCACTTTCCTGCATTCATCGTATAATCCTCCAATCCATTAAAAGATGGATGATATGCCAGTTGGGGATTGAAAAGGCAACAGATCACTCTGAGAAGTCGCGCTTCAGAGGATTATTTTTCATTGAGTCTGTGCTTGTCATTGAGGAATCCATGGATATTTGGCCGATTCAACAAAGACACTGATTAAAATCTGATTGTGCCCTTCAACAGACTTCTGTACATTTAAGGTTAAAAATCACACCCCACTAGGTTATAGTCCAACAGAGCAGCACTCCGAAAGCTACTGCTTCTAAATAAACCTGTTGGACTCTAACCTGGTGGTGTGTGATTTTTAACTTTGTCCACCCCAATCCAACACTGGCTTCTTCACATCATGACTACATTTAAGGGGTGCTATAACTGAATAGTGGACTGCATTAATTTACTGGTGGGCCCAATTGAGCATAAAGGTTAATTAATTAATTGACACAATCTGTTAATCTTCCACTCTCTGGACATTGTCCTGGCTGTTAACTTGATAAATTTTGCAAAATACTAATAGATTGACTACATTGGTCTTAATCTGGATACTGTTTGATACTTGCAAACATCAGAAAAGTATTGTACTGACGCCCTTCGGCATGGAAGGAGGCCATTTGGCTTCTGTCTTCAGCTGCTCTTCAAATTCTAATCTCCCGCTTTCTCTCCATACCCTTGCACATTATTTTTATCCAGATAATCTTTCAATGTCTTCTTGAATTCCTCAAATGAATCTACTTTCACTATACCTCCAGGCTGTCCTTTCAGTTACCTTATGAAAGAGCTTTTTCTTGTACCAGCCTCTCCATTCCTGATGAAGGACTTTTGCCCGAAACGTCAATTTTCCTGCTACTCTGATGCTGCCTGATCTGCTGAGCATTTCCAGCACCATTCTGATCTCTGCCTTGATTTACTTTGCCGTGCTTACCCAGTATGTGTGACTCCGGATCCACAGCAATGTGTTTGACCCTTGCCTTCCCTCTGAAGCTGCCGAGCAGATCGATGTGTTCTAAAGTAGATAGCACTACAACAAATAGGTGAAACTGAGGACTGCAGATGCTGGAGAATCGAGTCGAGAGTGTGGTGCTGAAAAAGCATAGCAGGTCAGGCAGCTTCCGAGAAGCAGAAAAATCAATGTTTCTGAAATGAAGGGCTTTTTGCCCGAAACGCCAATATTCCTGCTTCTCAGATGTTGCCTGAGCTGCGTGCTTTACCTGTTCTGGAGCACTACAACAAATGCTGACTTTCAATGCGATGTCAATATCCCTTGAAGAGTGGGCTATGATGAAGTATTAAGCTTGTTTTTTAAAAGTTATAATTCGTGTATTTGTTTTCATGTGATAAACAGGCAAGGGTTTAATTTCTTGCCCTTCCCAAGGTGTCCTGAATAAAATGAAGGCAGGCCGACTGCTGAAACCATTTGCTGAATGTATTTGGATGAATATTGGCTGTGATGACCCACTAATATTGGACTTTTTCAAACCAAACCTCACTTGAAATTTAAGTTTACTGTATTGCAGTTGAATTGAGTGGTTTCTTGGCTATTTCAGTAAGCATTATGTTGGTCCTGGAGTCACATGTAAGCCAGACCAGGTACAGATGGCAGATTTCCTTCCCTAATCAAGCCAGATGGGTACTTAGTACAGTCAGTCTTGGTTAGCTTTTTGTTAAATTCAAATTTCACCATGGGATTTGAACCTTGTTGTTCAGAACAATGGGCCAAGGTTCTGGATTGCTAGTTCAATGACATTACAACTACCCCACTGCTTTCCCCATCTGGTATCACTGCCGACTGTGCCGCCATGATTTCTTGTGTTGAGCAGCCTGGTACGTACAGGCTGGGCTCCAGACTGGGTGCTTGGCACTGGGAGGGTGCCTGCTGTGTGCCAAGGAGGGAAATGTGGGGTGCACCCCCTCCGTGAGGGAGAAGGCCGAGGTACTGTGGCTTTTCTGTCAGGTGTAAGGCTGAGCCCAAGTTCTTAACGGGTATGATCGAGGGGGGGTCAAAGGGCACACAGACCAGCCAAGCTTGTACTACCCGCCTCCAAAAGTGTGGGGTGGATGCTCAAAAACAGAAAACGCTGGGAAAACTCAACAGGTCTGGCAGCGTCTGTAGAGAGAGAAACCAGGGCTAACATTTCCAGTTCAGTGACCCTTCTTCAGAACTTCAGGGAAAGGGTGGTGTATCAGCTAAAGATGGGATGGGGGGGGAGGGGAGAGGTGTAAATAATAAGTGGAGATGAAGCCGAACACACGTACCAATCGTTCCCTAGCTACCATCAGTTCTGAAGAAGGATCACCGAATCCAAAACATTAACTCTGCTTTTTCTCCAAAGATGCTATCAGACCTGCTGAGTTTTCCCAGTGATTTCTGGTTTTGTTGCTGATTCCCAGCATCCATAGATGTTTGGTTTTTTTGGGGAGCATGTCTTAGGTGGCATTCCAGTAGTTGGACTAATGGACCCCTGATCATCACCTGTAGTTCACGAGACTGTGGCTTTTCCATCAGTTATAAGGCTGAGCCCAAGTTCTTAATGGGTATGATTGAGGGGTCAAAGGGCATGCGGACCAGACTGGCAGGTAGAGAAACCAGATGAGCTGTTGGACTGAGTTCTCCCTATTAGATTTTGATTTTGATTTATTATGGTCACAGGTACCGAGATGCTGTGAAAAGTATTGTTTTGCATACTAACCAGACAGATCATACCTTACATAAATACATCAGGGTAATGGAACAGAATGCAGAATATAGTGTTACAGTTCCAGAGACGGTGAAGAGAAAGATCAACTCCCATATACACGAGGTCTGTTCAGAAGGCTGATAACTGCTGGGTCAAAGCTGTTCTTAAATCTGCAGGTACATGGTTTCAAACTTTTGTATCTTCTGCCTGATGGATGAGAGTGAGAGTATAACCAGGGTGGGAGAGGCCTTCGATTAAGTTTTCCCGTGGCAGCAGGAAGCATAGACAGAGTCAGTGGACGGACTTACATAATAGACAAGAGAGAGCTAGCTTTTCATGCTAGAGTCTTGGCAGGGGAGGGAATGCATGGGAAAAGAACCAGGCTGAAGAGAGATTTGTTGGAAGCTCTTCACCATCTTGTACTTCTCAATGTTGGACATTCAACTAGGGAAAACGGCAGGCTGATGTTTCGGTGAAAGTTGCTTGCACCTCCCTGGGGAAAAGATGTTTTTACTTTCTCTTTCTAAAGAATTGTAAGCCATGTCCCTTTTCTGCTTCACTGTAAAAGCCATGGTTAAAGTCAGCCCAACATATTTAGAGTCATGGAGTCCTGGAGATGGGCTCTTTGGCCTAAACTGGACCATGCCAACCACGCCTATCCACACTAACCCCATTCCCTGCACTAGGCCCATATCCTTCTAAACCTTTCCTCTCCATATATTTGTCCAAATGCCTTTTAAAGGTTGTTAATGTACCCACCATTTGGATCCGCTGCCTCACTATCTCTGGTGACATTTGGTGGTCTTGCTGAACTCGCTTCCACCTTGTGCTGAGTCATTGAGTTAAAAGTGTGGAACTGGCATGTTGTTGAAATTTGGGTGTGCAAGCCCACAAGAGCCACCAACACTTTCTTATGAGCACGTCTTACCTCTGAAATGGCCAGCACAGAATGTAACTATTTGCTTTCACATGACAATATAAATTTTGATGTCTGCATACCCCTAAGGGAAGCTACTTACAACAGCAGCAGGGGCTGAAAGATTAAAAAGCAGGGTTATATAAATGTGAACAGAAGATTAGCATACATTAACACCATCTAATTATACTTCTATCAGAAAGCTATTGAGATCAGGACATGTATATCTCAAAGCCGTCGGATTCCTTGGTTTTGCTCTGATTTCTTGTTGGCTTCAGTCAAGCACTTCTTGACAATACTGAAAGTGCCTTCAGATCCCTGGAGTTTGAAGCCAGACAAAACTCAGCTGACAAGACCTTTCCCGTTTACACTTGTTTGATGAGTGAACAATGCCACAGTTGGTATCAGAAGGGGTTTTCTGCTGCTTATGAGGAAGGGCATTGTAAGACAATGTGAACTTTGTACAGAATTATCGTTTGGGACTTGCATAAAGAGACGGTCAGACTATATTGGTCTACCAATGCCCACACTTGTAAATTTAAATAAACCTGGTTAGATTAGATTAATTACAGTATGGAAACAGGCCCTTTGGCCCAACAAGTCCACACCGATTCTCTGAAGAGCAACCTACCCAGACCCATTCCCCTCCACCTAACACTACGGGCAATTTAGCATGGCCAGTTCACCTAACCTGCACATTTTTGGACCGTGGGAGGAAACCAGAGCACCCGGAGGAAACCCACGCAGAGAATGTGCAAACTCCACACAGACAATTGCCTGAGGCGGGAATTGAACCCAGGTCTCTGGCGCTGTGAGGCAGCAGTGCTAACCACTGTGCCACGGTGCCGTCCAACCTGTTGGATTATAACCTGGTGTTGTGTGATGCCAAGTAGCACAGTGGTGGCAGCCAACATTTGTAATTATTTAAATGATTGGGATGTGAATATAAGAGTTATGGCTAACATGTTTGCAGATGGCACCAAAATAGTTGGCAAAGTGGACACAGAAGAAGATTGTCTCCGAGTACAATGGGTCTTGGTCAGATGGGCCAAAGAGTGGCAGATGGAGTTTAACTTAGTTCATTGTGAGATGTTGCATTTTTGGTAAGGCAAACCAGGGCAGAATGTATCCAGTTAATGGTAGGACCCTGGGGAGTGTTGCCAAACAAAGGGACTTAGGGGTGTAGGTGCATAGTACCTGAAAAGTGGAGTCACAGGTAGACAGGATGGTGAAGAAGGCATTTGGCACACTTACCTTCATTGATCGGAACATTGAGTACAGGAGTTGGGACGACATGGTGCAGCTGTACAGGACTTTGGTGAGGCCTCATTTTGAAAACTGCGTATAATTCTGGTCATCCTCCTATCGGAAGGATGTTGTTAAACTTGAAAGGGTGCAGAGAAGATTTACAAGGACATTGCCAGGGTTGGAGGGTTTGAGTTATAGGGAGAAGCTGAATGGGCTGGGGCTGTTTTCCCTGGAGTGTCGGATGTTGTGCAGTGACCTCATAGAGGTATATAAAATCATGAGGGACATGGATTGGGTAAATAGCCAAAGTCTTTTTATAGGCTGGGCGAACCCAAAACTAGAGGGCATAGATTTAAGGTGAGTGGGGAAAGATTTAAAAGGGACCAGAGGGGTAACTTTTTTAGGTAAGGTGGTGCGTGTGTGGAACAAGCTGACAGAGGAAGTGGTGGAGGCTGGTACAATTACATTATTTAGAATACATCTGGATGGGTATATTACAGTGATTTGGGCCAAATGTTGGCAAATGGAACTAGGTCAGATTGGAATATCTAGGAGACAGTGGAGTCTACAGTTGCTGGAGATCAGAGTTTGAGAGTGTGTGCTGGAAAAGCACAGCAGGTTAGGCAGCATCCGAGGAGCAGGAAAATTAACATTATGGGCTGGAGCCCTTCATCAGATGTCAATTTTCCTGCTCCTTGGATGCAGATTGGGATGTCTGGTCAGCGTGGACGAGTTGGACCAAAGAGTCTGTTGCCTTGCTGTATAACTCTGACTGTATGTGGAGAGGAGGAAAAATAAATGGGACAAAAAAAAATGGGGAGTTGAGGCAGATGATACATCACAATCTAGTATGGTGGAATAGGCTTGAGGGGCTGAATGGCCTCCTCCTGATCCTGTGTTTATAAAAAGGGGAAGACTAATAGAATAATAGTCCTCACACAGCGCCTTTGCATCGCAAGTGAGGGAACTGCAGCATTTCTCCATTCACCTACTCTCTTCCCATGGGTCCAGGACCCAAACCACTCCATCCAGGTGAAATAACCATTGCCTTGTATGTCTTTTTCTTTATTAGATCGTATTCACTGCCCACAATGCAGTCTCTTCTGTGTCAGGGAGATCAAAAGCAGATTTGGCAAACTCTTTGCCGAGTGCCCTGTTTTGTCCATAAGTAAGCTGAGACCTCCCAGGTGCCTATTATGTCAATTCTCGGCCCCGCTGCCAGCCATCTGCATGACCCCAATGACCCTCATTGTAAGCTTGAGGAACTGACATCTCCATTTGTTTTAAACTGGCTCAGTCTACAGAACTCACCATTGACTTTTGGAATTTCAGAATGTAAATTCTGCCCCAGTCTTTTTGAAAGGCTGCTCGTTATTGGTGATGATTCTCCTTTTCTGCATCTCTTCTGGACCTGTTTTTCATTTCTTTGATTTTTACCGTTATCTTGTCCCTTTACACCACAGTCCCTCATGCTTTCTACTTTATCCCAGACCTTCCCATGAGTCCTATTCCTCTCTTACACTATCTCTGCACTTTCACAACAGACTGTAATGTGAGCCCTTTGCTGGGCAGTGTCAGAGGGGTGATTCAGAGTCAACTACTCTCTTGTGGATCTGGATGGGGTGTATTTCACATGTAGGTCACACCAGTGGTGCACCCGATAGTTTTGTTATGACAAAGGCTCATACATCATCACTGAGGCTACGTCACCACTGAGGCTAGTTGTCAAAATATTAATTGAAATTAAAGTCCATTCTCTGCCATGGCACACATTGTAACCATGATCTCAGAGCATTAACCCAGGCCTCTGGGTAATTAGTCCAGTGACGATGTCACTATTTCCCTCTCCACAGATTCCTCATATTTTCCATGCAATGGGAAGCAGAGTGGGGTTTGTTGTGGAGACGGCTACAGTAGTCCATTTGCACACACTATGTCCATCTGACTGCATCGAGACCAAGCAGGCAGCTCATATGGGCTGGTGAATGAGGGATAAATGTTGAGATTTGCAACAGGAAAACCTCGCCTGTTTATGGAAAACTCTTCATTCACAAGCATGGACCTGGCAAGAGTTCTTTATTTAACAGGAAAGACTTGACCCTATTGACAATGCAGCATTCCCTCAGTACTGCACTGCAGTGTTAGCCTCGGTTGAATTTCAAATCAACTTTTTATTATCTGCATCAGGAGGGACAGGATAACCAACTTTATAACTGGTAGCATGTTGTTTTTAAAAGCCTCTGACTATCATTGGTCCACCTTTATTGTCATCGCTAGAAAACACAATTACTTAGGCATATATCTTTGTCATTGAAGATTGATTTAGGGCATAAATTTAAGATTTGTTGCTGGAAATCTAAATGGAGCAGTTTGAAAAATTGCTTTCGCTCTCAGAGGCTCATTCACATATGAGCGGTATTTATCACAAATGGAACATTTGAAGCTGCATGAATCAGAAAATTGATGTGACAATTGGATAAGTATCTGAGAAGTGAAAGGGTTGGTGTCTCCACAAATGCAGAAGGCACAAGTCCCACTGCTTTTACTCAAGATGGGGCTGATCTAACGAAGATTGAAGGAAGTAAGGTGTCTCAGTTGAGCAATTTTCCTTCCACAGCACGGTATCCGTTTGCAATAGCTCTGATGTCAATCTGACTGAGTTTAACTTAGCACAGCTCCATTGTGCTATGTGCAGATACTCAGGATCTTGCAAGCTTTGGTCAAGTGTGTGTTGGGAAGGAGCTACATTAGCAAAGTGCAACTGAATACAGGACAGTGAATAAACCATATAATATTTCATCAGGAGAAACATGCATTAATTGTGTACCATAATACACTGAGAATTACTGCCCTTTAATGCACAAGTAAGGGGTGACACACTGGCTCAGTGGTTAACGCTGCTGCCTCACAGCGCCAGAGACCTGGTGATTCCAACCTCAGGTGACGGTGTGAAATTCATACATTCTCCCCATGTCTGCATGGGATTCCTCTGGTTTCCTCCCACACGCTAAAGACATGCAGGTTAAGGGGATCGGCCATGCTAAATTGCCCATAGTGCCCCGGGATGGGACACCTCGGATCTTAGAGCTCCATGTTGAGGAAGGTGGAACTGGATCCCTTCTTAACTTCTCTCATGCCCTCAGTTGGTCACCTCTAGACTAATTTAACAATGAATTCCTTCCCTAGTGAATACCATTCTTCCAGATCCGTACAAACCTATGTCTTAAAGGAAGTAAACTCAACCAGGCTTTCTTGAGATAATAAAGAGTGATTTTATTACTCACTAAATGTGAGAATAATTAGTGATTTTCAAAGAGTGGATAGTTGAACATTGCAGCTGTTCGAGTAGAAGTTACTGGTTGCATTAATGTTGGTAGTCGAAAAGTGGGTTTCATGATCCTTAGTCTTGTAGATTGGTTGAGATTCTGTGGTTGTGATTAATTTTAGTTGTGATTGAATTCCAGCATTCATTTTGAGAGAGAGTCCTTCTGTAGTCTGATTTCCTTTTGTTTAGCTGCTAGCTGGCTGACCTCTAACACTCAGAGTGATAGGTCTTTACCTGAAACATAGAGGTGGGTAATTCTTCGACACTGACCTTCGTTGGCGTTTGAACTAATCAGGTGCCCTCCAAGAGTCAGTCTAGTAAAGTTGAAGTTGACTTTTAACCCCTGTCCCTGTCCTTCAATGGAAATAAAAACATAAAATGTGTCTGCATTTTGAGACATAACGTGCAGGTGTTGTCAGCCTCTCAGTATCTGAAGTAAGTCTTATTTTGTGAAGTTTCTATGATACTGTGAGGTGTCACATCTCATCAGTCCCACACAGAAATTTGCCAGCCAGTGACTGAATTTCCACCTGCAGCCGTGCTGCATAATATTTGACTCAAAACATGATGACTCCAACACCCAAGGCAAAAATTCCCTAATTTATTCCACTTCCTGATGGGATGCCCTAAATTCTAAGCTCTAAAGCTTATTTGTAAGGAGGGTGGGGCTGTTTTTTTTTATGTCACTCACTTGCTCAGTTGGTTACATGTAGGTTAGTTGTTCTGAGGAAGGGTCATGCAACCTGAAACGTTAACTCTGATTTCTCTCCACAGATGCTTCCAGACCTGCTGAGCTTTTCCAGCAATCTTTGTTTTTGTTTCTGATTTGCAGCATCCGCAGTTCTTTTGGCTTTTATTGAATTTCTTCCCTTGTGGATACCAACCCCAGTGTCTTAAAAGGGGTACACTTAGGCTTTCTTGAGGTCACAGAGAGTGATTATTACAAATTAAATGTGAGAAGTGAAGGAGACGTTTGATATGCTTTTCTTCATTGGTCAGAGCATTGAGGTTAGGAGGTGGGAGGTCATGTTGCGGCTGTACAGGACATTGGTTTTGGAATATTGCATGCAATTCTCGTCTCCGTGCTATAGGAAGGATGTTGTGAAACTAGAAAGGGTTCAGAAAAGATTTACAAGGACTTGCCAGAGTTGGAGGGTTTGAGCTACAGGGAGAAGTTGAATAGGCTGGGGCTGTTTTCTCTGGAGTGTCAGAGGCTGAGGTTTAGAGATTTATAAAATCATGAGGTGCTTGGATAGGGTAAATGGATAAAATCTTTTTCTTGGGGTGGGACAGTCCAGAACTAGAGGGCATAGGCTTAGGGTGAGAAGAGAAAAATTTAAAAGGGACCTAAGGGGTCAACATTTTCATGCCGAGTGTGGTGCGTGTATGGAATGAACTGCCAGAGAAAGTGGCTATAATTGCAGCATTTAAAAGGTATCTGGATGGGTATATGAATAAGAAGAGTTTAGAGGGATATGGGCCAAATGCTGGGAAATGGAACGAGATTAGGTTTGTATATCTGGTCAGCATGGATGAGTTGGACCGAAGGGTCTGTTTCCGTGCTGTACATCGCTGTGACTCGTAAGAATTAATAATTTGTCATATGCAAATGGATTAGAAGGGAAAGGTGAGTCCCTAATCCTAACTTCCCCTTTTTAAAAGAAAGCATATTTTGGAATTCAGGGCTAAAAATACATGTATTTTGGGATTCAGACCTACTATTGTGACATTAACTCTCATTCTCTCTCCACAGATGCTGCTGTTCAGTATGTTGAGTTAAACAATGTTTGTCACTGCATATTAGTCACTCGAGTTATAAGGAAACTAGTTTTGCTCTCTTTGGAAATGTGAAGACATTGACAGGTTATCATTCAGGCAGCTCTCCATTGTTCATTGCAGCAAAGAGTTCAAATACCTGAGAGATAAAGGAGGTAATGAAGTCAGGTTAAATTTTTACAACTCAATGCACATATTTTTGAAACCACCTTTCACAATGTCTCAAAACATTTTACAGTCAATGAAGCTCTGGAGTGCAGTTACTGTTGTGATACAGGAATTGCAGCAACCAATATTTACATAGTGTGAACAGCAAAGTGATAATAATCAAATCATTTGGTTTAGATGTTAGTTAAGGGCTAAAAATGGAACACACATCAAGAAGAACACCCTTCCCCTTCTTCAGAACTGAGTGATAGGACTTTTACATCCACTTGGGAGAGTGGATAGAGCCACATTTGAAAGGCAGCAGATTGTACAGTTCAACATTCTCTCAGTTCTGCAATTGAGTATCAGCCTTTATTGTGTGGTCACGCCATAGAGTCATCCAGCAAATTAACAGACCCTTCAGTCCTATTTGTCCAGGTTTCCCAAACTAAACTAGCTCCATGTGAATGCATTTGGCCCATATCCCTTGTTGTGGTTCTGCTCGCCGAGCTGGAAGTTTTTGCTGCAAACGTTTCGTTCCCTGGCTAGGGAACATCATCAGTGCTGTTCCGGGTGTCAGTTTCAGCTGCAGTGATTTGTATGTGGGGTCCAGGTCGATGTGTCTGTTGATGGATGTTCTTGCCGTTTCCGGGTGTCAGTTTCAGCTGTAGTGGTTTGTATATGGTGTCCAGGTCAATGTGTCTGTTGATGGAGTTTGGGGATGAATGCCAAGAACAAACCAATATAAATACCGGAAGAAACATCAAAGCAGCGCTTCACATGAGGCTCCAACAGCACTGATGATGTTCCCTAGCCAGGGAACGAAACGTTTGCAGCAAAAACTTCCAGCTCGGCGAGCAGAACCACAACAACGGATACCCGAGCTACAAATCTTCAATCAGATTTTAAAAGGCCCATATCCCTCTAAACCTTTCCAATTCCTGAACTTATCCAAATGTCTTTTAAATGCTGTAACTGTCCCTGCATTTACCACTTCATCTGGCAATTCATTCCAAATATGAACCACCCTGTATGTGAAAAGGTTCCCCCTCAGGTCCCTTTTCAATGTTTTTTCTTTCATCTTAAAATTGTGTCCCCTGGTTTTGAACTCTTCTACCCTAGGGAAAAGACCTTTGCTATTCATCCTATCTGTGCCCCCCTCATGATTTTAAAAACTTCTGTAAGATCTCCCCTCAACCTCCTACGCTCCCAGTGGAAAAAAGTCCTGACCTATCTAGCCTTTCCTTATGACTCAAATGCTTCAATCAGGTAACATAGTTATTTTGTAGATGACACCAAAGTTAGAGGTGTAGCAGACAGTGAAGAGGGTTACATTAGATTACAACAGGATCTGGACCAGATAGGCCAATGGGCTGAGAAGTGGCAGATGGAGTTTAATTCAGATAAATGCGAGGTGCTGCATTTTGGGAAAGCAAATCTTAGCAGGACTTATACACTTAATGGTAAGGTCCTTGGGAGTGCTGCTAAACAAAGAGACCTTGGAGTGCAGGTTCATAGCTCCTTGAAAGTGGAGTCACAGGTAGATAGGATAGTGAAGAAGGCGTTTGGTCAGAGTATTGAGTACAGGAGTTGGGAGGTCATGTTGCGGCTCTACAGGACATTGGTTAGGCCACTGTTGGAATATTGCGTGCAATTCTGTTCTCCTTCCTATCGGAAAGATGTTGTGAAACTTGAAAGGGTTCAGAAAAGATTGACAAGGATGTTGCCAGGGTTGGAGGATTTGAGCTATAGGAAGAGGCTGAACTGGCTGGGGCTGTTTTCCCTGGAGCATCGGAGGCTGAGGTGTGATGTTATATAGGTTTACAAAATTATGAGGGGCATGGATAGGATAAATAGACAAAATATTTTCCTTAGGGTCGGGGAGTCCAGAACTAGAGGGCATAGTTCTAGGGTGAGAGGGGAAAGATATAAAAGAGACTTAAGGGGCAACTTCCTCTCGCAGCTCATTTCACATATAAGACCAATTGTGACTAGCGGGTAAGTGCTGCATTTTCCTTGTTTGTTTCTTTAGATTTAGTTGGTTTTTGTTGTTTTTTTTAAGGAAAGCTTACTTTTAGAGGGATGGCAGTGCAGAGAGGGCAATGTTCCTCTTGCAACATGTATGAGGTGAGGGAAGCCATTAGCGTCCCTGCTGAGTACACTTGCAAGAAGTGCACCCATCTCCAGCTCCTCCAAACCCGTGTTAGGGAACTGGAGCTGGAGTTGGATGAACTGCGGATCATTCGGGAGGCAGAGGAGGTCATAGATCGGAGCTATAGGCAAGTAGTTACTCCGAAAGTTCAAGATAGATGGGTGACAGTGAGGGGGAGTGGGAGGAGGAAGCCAGTGCAGGGACCCCCTGCGGTCATTCCCCTCAAGAACAAGTATACCGTTTTGGATATTTGTGGGGGGGATGACTTACCAGGGGCAAGCAACGAGGTTCAGGCCTCTGGCACGGAGCCTGGCCCCGTTGCTCAGAAGGGTAGGGTGGAGAAAGGTAGAGCAATAGTTCTTGGGGACTCGATAGTGAGGGGTACAGACAGACGGTTTTGTGGGGGCGACAGGGACTCACGTTTGGTATGTTGCCTCCCAGGTGCAAGGGTACGTGATGTCGCTGATCGTGTTTTCCGGGTCCTTAAGGGGGAGGGGGAGCAGCCCCAGATCGTGGTCCACGTTGGCACCAACGATATAGGTAGGAAGAAGGGTGAGGATGTCAGACAGGCTTTCAGGGAGCTAGGTTGGAAGCTCAGAGTTAGAACAAACAGAGTTGTAGTCTCTGGTTTGTTACCCGTGCCACATGATAGAGAGTCGAGGAACAGGGAGAGAGAGCAGTTAAATGCGTGGCTACAGGGATGGTGCAGGAGGGAGGGATTCCGGTTTCTGGACAACTGGGGTCCTTTCTGGGGAAGGTGGGACCTCTATAAAAAGGATGGTCTACACTTGAACCTGAGGGGCACCAGTATCCTTGGGGGGAGGTTTGCTAGTGCTCTTTGGGAGGGTTTAAACTAACTCCGCGGGGGCATGGGAACCAGGACTGTAGCTTTAGGGTACAGGACCTTGAGTGTAGGGAGGTTAGGAATAATGCAGCGATCTCTAAGGAGGGTGCCTGTAACCAGAAAGGTGGATTGAAGTGTGTATACTTCAATGCCAGAAGTATAAGGAATAAGGTAGGTGAACTTGCAGCGTGGGTTGGTACCTGGGACTTCGATGTTGTGGCCATTACAGAGACGTGGGTAGAACAGGGACAAGAATGGCTGTTGCACGTTCCAGGGTTCAAATGTTTTAGTAGGATCAGACATGGGGGTAAAAAAGGGGGAGGCGTGGCATTACTTGTCAAAGACAGTATCACAGCAGTGGAATGGACGATGGAAGAGGACTTGCCATCTGAGGTAGTTTGGGCTGAGGTTAGAAATAGGAAAGGTGAGGTCACCCTGTTAGGTGTTTTCTACAGGCCTCCTAATAGTCCTAGAGAAGTAGAGGATAATATTGCGAGGATGATTCAGGAAAAGAGTGAAGGTAGCAGGGTGGTTGTTATGGGGGACTTTAACTTCCCAGATATTGACTGGGAGAGCTATAGCTCGAGTTCATTAGATGGGTCGGTGTTTGTACAATGTGTGCAGGAGGGTTTCCTGACACAATATGTCGACAGGCCAACAAGAGGGGAGGCTATATTGGATTTGGTTCTAGGTAATGAACCAGGCCAGGTGTTAGACTTGGAGGTAGGTGAGCACTTCGGGGACAGTGACCACAACTCGGTGACTTTTACTTTAGTGATGGAGAGGGATAATCGTGCGCCGCAGGGCAAGAGCTATAGCTGGGGGCAGGGAAATTATGATGCAGTGAGGCATGACTTAGGTTGTGTGGATTGGAAAAACAGGCTTCAAGAGAAGAACACTAATGAGATGTGGGGACTGTTCAAGGAGCAGCTACTGCGTGTCCTCGATAGGTATGTACCAGTCAGGCATGGTGTAAAGGGCCTTGTGAGGCAGCCGTGGTTTAGTAAGGAATTGGAGTCCCTTGTGAAAGGGAAGAAGGCGGCATATGTAAAGATGAGGCGTGAAGGTTCAGTAGGGGCGATTGAGAGTTATAAGGTAGCCAGGAAGGAGCTAAAGAGGGAGCTAAGAGAAGCGAGAAGGGGACATGAAAAGTCTTTAGCTGGTAGGATTAGGGAAAACCCAAAGGCTTTCTATAGGTATGTCAAGAATAAAAGGATGACTAGGGTAGGTATCGGTCCAGTCAAGGATAGTAGTGGGAAGTTGTGTGTGGAGGCAGAGGAGATTGGAGAGACATTAAATCAGTACTTTTCATCAGTATTCACTCAGGAACAGGACACTGTTGCTGATGTGAATATGGAATCACAAATAATTAGAATGGATGCCCTGGAAATATGCAGGGAAGAGGTTTTGGGAATATTGGAAAGGATGAATATAGATAAGTCTCCTGGGCCTGATGGCATTTACCCCAGGATCCTATGGGAAGCTAGGGAGGAGATAGCAGAGCCATTGGCCTGGATTTTTATATCGTCGTTGTCAACAGGAATAGTACCAGAGGACTGGAGGATAGCGAATGTGGTCCCATTGTTCAAGAAAGGGAGTAGGGATAGCCCTAGTAACTATAGGCCAGTGAGTCTGACTTCAGTGGTGGGCAAAGTCTTAGAGAGAATGGTAAGGGATAAGATTTATGAACATCTGGGTAGGAATAACGTGATCAGGGATAGCCAGCATGGTTTTGTGAAGGGCAGGTCGTGCCTCACAAACCTTATTGAGTTCTTTGAGAAGGTGACTAAGGAAGTGGATGAGGGTAAAGCAGTAGATGTTGTGTATATGGATTTTAGTAAGGTGTTCGATAAGGTTCCCCATGGTAGGCTAATGCTAAAACTTCGGAGGTATGGCATTGAGGATACATTAGAGGTTTGGATTAGGAATTGGCTGGCTGGAAGGAGACAGAGGGTAGTAGTTGATGGATTATGTTCATCTTGGAGCGCAGTTACTAGCGGTGTACCACAAGGATCTGTTTTGGGACCATTGCTTTTTGTTATCTTTATAAATGATCTAGAGGAAGGACTTGAAAGCTGGGTAAGCAAGTTTGCGGATGACACAAAAGTCGGTGGAGTTGTGGATAGTGAGGAAGGAAGTGGTAGGTTACAGCGGGATATAGATAAGTTGCAGAGCTGGGCGGAAATGTGGCAAATGGAATTCAATGTAGCTAAGTGCGAAGTCGTTCACTTTGGTAGGAATAACAAGATGATGGATTACTGGGCTAATGGTAGGCTACTTGGTAGTGTGGATGAGCAGAGGGATCTTGGTGTCTATGTACACAGATCTCTGAAAGTTGCCACCCAGGTAAATAGTGCTGTGAGGAAGGCATATGGTGTACTGGGCTTTATTGGCAGAGGAATTGAGTTCCGGAGTCCTGAGGTCATGTTGCAGTTGTATAAGACTCTGGTGAGGCCTCATCTGGAGTATTGTGTGCAGTTTTGGTCGCCATACTATAGGAAGGATGTGGAAGCTTTAGAACGAGTGCAGAGGAGGTTTACCAGGATGTTGCCTGGAATGGTAGGAAAATCTTATGAGGAAAGGCTGAGGCACTTGGGGCTGTTCTCATTGGAGAAGAGAAGGTTTAGGGGAGATCTGATAGAAGTGTATAAGATGATTAGGGGTTTAGATAGGGTAGATACTAAGAACCTTTTACCGCTAATGGAGTCAGGTGTTACTAGGGGACATAGCTTTAAATTAAGGGGTGGTAGGTATAGGACAGATGTTAGGGGTAGATTCTTCACACAGCGGGTTGTGAGTTCATGGAATGCCCTGCCCGTATCAGTGGTGAACTCTCCTTCTTTATGGTCATTTAAGCGGGCATTGGATAGGCATTTGGAAGTTATTGGGCTAGTATAGGTTAGGTAGGATTCGGTCGGCGCAACATCGAGGGCCGAAGGGCCTGTACTGCGCTGTATCCTTCTATGTTCTATGTTCTATATGTACCCACCTACTGCATGAAAAAGTGGTGGAGGCTGGTACAGTTGCAACATTTAAGAGGCATTTGGATGGGTATATGAATAGGAAGGGTTTGGAGGGATATGGGCCGGGTGCTGGCAGGTGGGACTAGATTGGGTTGGGATATCTGGTCGGCATGGACGGGTTGGACTGAAGGGTCTGTTTCCATGCTGTACATCTCTATGACTCGATGACTATGACTCTATAACATGCTTGTAAATCTTTTCTGCACCTTTTCAAATTTACTAATTTCCTTCCTGTAGCAGGACAACCAGAACTGAGTACATAGTACCCCAGAAGTGACCTTATCAACTTTCTGTACAAATGCAACAGCTAAATCTCTTCAGTGAGACTTTTTTCCTGTACTTGGACTGCCAAAAGCATTTGATGAAGGTGCCACATCAAAGATTATTGTGAAAAAGAAGAGTTTACAGTGTAAGGGGTAAACATAAAGGCATGGATAGAATATTATAGCTAGCTTACAGAAATTAGAGTCAGCATGAGTGGTCATTTTCTGATTGGCAAGATGGTGTGCCACAGTGCTAAGAGCTCAACTGTTTATGGTTTGTGTAAGCGGTTTGGATGAAGCAACCAAAGTTATGGTAGCTAAATTTGCTGATGACGCCAAGATAGGAAGGGAAATAAGTTGTGAAGGGGTCATAGGAGGCTACAAAAAGACAAAGGTAGATAAAGTGAGTAGGTAATGATTCTGCAAATAGAGTGTAATGTACAAAAATGTGGAATTTTTCATTTTGATCTTCTCAACATTTACCCTGTCGAGCCCCTTAAGAATTCTATACTTTTCAATGTGATGACCTGTCATTCTCCTGAACTCCAGTGAACAGAATCCTAACCTGATTAGGCTGTTCTCATCTCTGACCCTTGACTCTTGTAACAGAGCATCTCATTCGTAAGTATTTGTAAATCGGGGACTGCCTGCAGATGTGATGATCTTGTTGTTTAAGCAAATCTCAACTTTATGAATGAACTCTGATTTCTATTTGCCATTTAAAACTGTCACAAGTAAAATGTCTTGCGTTATTGTCTTCCTGTTTATTGTAACTTAATTTGAACTGCTTGATATCCCCTCTGAGAAAACTGGTAATTTTAGTCAGTAACTCAAAAATAAGATCAAAGCTGTGGGCAATGTACTGAAAATTGTAACCACAGGAGGGAATTGCATATAACAAGCAGTGTCATGGATTTTGCCTCTGAAAGGAGACATACTTTGAAAGAGAGAGTATAGCACAATGTCTCAAAGCAATACAATCTCAAAGCAATTTTACACGATGAAGTGTAATTCTTGCTGTTGTGTAGGAAGGCAGTTTGCACAGCAAACTCCCATAAGCATCAATGTGACAATGACCAGACCATCTATTCCTGGGTTGTTGATAGGCAGATCCTGGGAACAGGAACCACTGCTTTCCCAGTTTTCCATTCCCCCCCCACTCCTCTCAAATCCCATAACACCCATGTTTATTTTCGTGTCTCTCTCTCTACTGTGTGTGTGTGTGTGTGTGTGTGTATAAAAGGAGGACTTCATAATGGGGTTAGAGTTGTAACTGGCAGGGTTGTATGACAACAATTCATAATTATTTTTCTGTACTTAGAATCTGTTTACCTGTCATAAATAGTCATTTGTGTTAAGTACCTAGTACATGCATTCAGTCAATTTTGGTTTAAAAACCGGGGTATTCTGCGAACTTCTGGAAAATCTTTAACTTTTGTGCCAACTCTGACAATGGATGGGGCTTGATTTCCCGTGCACAATCCTAGTGCGGTGTAACAGTATGGAGCATCTTGAAATGTATTTCTATGTCAGAAATTTTCTTTTGCTTCTGGGTTCTAACTCAATGTAGTCTGCCATGGAACTGTGGCTTGAGTTCATTATGCTTTTGGCAAAAGTTGTTTGTGATTCACAGTTTGATTACACATGTTATCACAAGACTGTTAGAGCTCTGACTGCCTCAATTCTCTTGACATAGAATCATAGAAGCCCTACAGTGTGGAAATAGACCATTGGACCCACCAAGTCCACACTGACCCTCCGAAGAGTGTCCCACCTGAGAACCAGATCCCTAACCCTATCTCCCTATCCCTGTGTTTCCCATGGCTAATGCACCTAGCCTGCACATCTCTGGACACTATAGGGCAATTTAGCATGACCAAGCCACCTTACTTGCTCATCTTTATGGGAGGGAACCAGAGCATCCAGAGGAAACCCACACTGAGATGGGGGGGAATGTGCAAACTCCACACAGACAATTGCCCAAGTGTCGAATTGAAGTCAGGTTCTGATGCAGTGAGACAGGAGTACTAACCACTGATCCACTGTGTCATCCCAAATCATGTGACACATCATCACTTGACACTGGCAGCTTTGTTATACTTCATTGTACGTGCTTCTGTTGTTAATCCTATTACTCCACATTAAAGATGCAAGTTGTTGTTGCGTGTGTTTGTTGAGACAAGATAGGCCAGCTCATGGTAACTTATAAGTGCGGGTTCTAAGAATTCAAACTGATTCATGCCTGACCAGGGGCAGCTGATGCTTGTATATTGTGATGGTTTTCTTATCAAATGGTAGAACACATACACACAGTTGAATGGTCTCCCCTGCTTATGTTCACAATGAGCAGAGGTCAGTCAGGCCGAATGGGCTGCTCCTGCAATAAAAAATGGAGCAGCTTAAAACCGGCTAAGGAGGAACACGTTGACAAAGCATTTTGTCTTGCACTCATCAGGACAAATGCAAGAATGCCAAATTTTGAACAATCATGTATACTACGGGCGGAAAGGGTGCAGTTTGATTGGCAAGACCACACTGATTGGCTGAGGTATTGACATGGAAGAAGCAATAGGGAACCAAAAACTCCCCAAGAGCCGAAAGAGATCCAAGGTTTGAACCTTTGTTTGCAGGGAGGGGTTTATGAGTGAAAGGTTCCTGACATTTTGTCAGAGTGTTTGCTTAGTCGTGTGGTGGATGAATGCATAGGAGTGCAGGCAGCGTCAGGCTAAAACTCCACTCAAATTGGTTTGAAGTAAGACAGTATTTACTGTTGCACATTTAGTCTGGGAAGGTGATTTGAAGCTAAGGCTGTCAAAAAAAAATCCTGCATTGCCTTCAATGGTGAGGCCTTTAAAATCTAAGCCCTGAGCTCTGGAATTCCTCCTTGAAACCTCTCCATTTCTTAATGCCCCAACACACAGTCTAACATCTACCTCTCATGTTAGCACGATGCTAATAGTTGTGCTGTCTTCCTGTACAGCACTTTGGAACTGTTTTACAGTGTTAAAGGGGCTAGGTGCTATATAATCGCTGGTTTTTGTTGGTTGCAAGAATGATGACACATTCTCCGGATGAAGTTTGCTGGCACTGGCCACCTGAGAATTAACAATAAGGTAGTGGGCGAGTTACTAAGGGTTATACGGTTCAGTGGTAGTGTCCCAGCAAGAGGCAACCCCATCCCAAAGAATTAGGAGAAAATGGGAATTGGTGTGGGTGTAGATGGGAAGAGCTTTTTAATGTGCTTAATAGTCTAGTGGTATTATTACTAGGTTGTTCATCCAGAGATCCAGGTAATATCCTGGATACCTGAGTTCAAATCCCCCCACGGCAGATGGTGGAACTTGAATTCATTAAGTACCTGGAATTAGGAATCTAATGATGACTATCAATCGATTGCTAGAAAAACACATCTAGCTCACTAATATCCTTAGAGAAGGAAACTGCCATCCTTACCTGGTCTGGACTACATTGTGATTTCAGCAATGTAATAGACTCTTAACTGCCATCTGGACAATTAGGGATGGGCCATAAGTGCTGGTCAACCAGTGAAACCCTCATCCAGTGAATGAATCAAAGAAGTGACAGACTGCCTTTGGCACAGAGCACTCATTAAGACAAGGAAGGGAATTAGTGAACTGTTTATCCCTGTATAATATTAAGATGCAAAATTTGTAGTCAACCTTTTCAGAGATGTGGATGAAAGTTTGCTCGCTGAGCTGGAAAGTTAATTTTCAGACGTTTTGTCAGCATACTAGGTAACATCATCAGTGAGCCTCCGGTCAATCACTGGTTTTATGGTCGCTTTCTACTTGTGTTTAACTCTCCTTGGGTTGGTGATGTCATTTCCTGTGGCGATGTCATTTCCCATGTTGGTGAAGTCACTTCCTGTTCTTTTTCTCAGAGGGGGATAGATGGGATCCAAATCAATGTGTTTGTTGATAGAGTTCTGGTTGGAATGCCATGCTTTTAGGAATTCTCATGCATGTCTCTGTTTGGTTTGTCCTAGGATGGAAGTGTTGTCCCAGTCGAAGTGGTGTCCTTCCTCATCTGTATGTGAGGATACTAGAATCATGTCTTTTTGTGGCTAGTTAATGTTCATGTATCCTGGTGGCTAGTTTTCTGCCTGTTTGTCCAATGTATTACAGTTCAGTTTTCAGAGATGTTATGGCACACCTTTGGAACAGATAGGATTTGAACCCAGGCCTCCTGGTTCAAAGTTAGGGATGCTACAATTGTGCCACAAGACCCTTATTGTTAAGGTGCAATTATCTTCCTGCTACGACATATATCCTGAGATCAATCAGAAAGTAGTTGCTGTTTTGGAATGTTTAGAGATTGACAACTCCTTGGAAAAATCATTGATCTTGCTCATTGGGAAATGGTTCTTTTTATCTCATTTGTACATTTTATACAATGTCGTTCAATTCCCTACCTCTCTAACTGGCCCTAGTTTTTGTGTCAACAGTGGCTCACTTGATGAAACTCACCTCTGAATCTCAAGTCCCACTCTCGGCCTTGAGCTCTGAACTCAAGGCTAACATTTAGTTGCAGTGAGGGAGTGCTGCACTGTCAGAGGAGCAATATTTCTGATGAGAGGTCAAGTTAAAGGCCCATCTGTTTACTCATGTAGATCAGAATCCCTGATACTGCTTCAAAGAAGAGCACAAGAGTTATTAATGGTGTCAGATGAATATTTATCCCTTGATAACATTTTAAGAAAAAAATTAATTATTATTACATTGTTGTTTGTGGGAGTTCCATGTGCACAATAGCTGCCATTTTTCCTACATTGCAATTGTGATTTTATTTTAAAGGTACTTCATTAGCTGAAAAGTCTTGACATTATCTGGTGATCAAGAAAAGGTGCTATATAAATGCAATGTGTGTATCTTTTTGCTCCATAAACAATGCCAAGTACAGTCAGGATTTTGCATTGTTTCAAAGGTGATGCTGCTTATTTGGAGCATTAAAATAAAGCTCATTCCTTATGACGCACCAAAAGACGTTACTAAGATATAACTCTCACTCATTTGTCACACAATATTTACTCTGGAGTCCTTCTCTGTGACATTAAGTGTCAGATATCTGTAACCCCAAATGTTAGGCAAAGGTTAAAAGGCATTTTGGGGATTCTGTTACGCTTTCCAAAGACAGCTTGTTACCACTTTCTCAGGGGCAACTAGGGATGGACAGTAAATACCTGTCCTGCTATTGATGTCCCCCTCTCAAAGCAATTTAAGTGAAAGATTAGAAGTTGTTCCTTCTGCAGAGTCAGGTTCTATATAATCATTCCATTAACTGCTGATTTACAAGCCTTCAGACTTTGCAGTAACCATGGTAACACAAGTTAATTGTCACAGTCAAGACAGTGAGAGAGAATGTGTTCATTCCAGACTGGTTCAGTTTCGGTATATACAATGCCGATCAATGTTTTAACTGTAGTATTTTCAGACAAAGAATTCTGGTTCTGTGAAATCGATCTTCTTTTCTTGATTATTGATGAAATCCTCTTTTATTTTACTTCATTGGTCTAATCGTAGAGTTCACTCATTTTAGAGAGGTATTGTCAGGTCCCTGGGCTTATTGTCAGGTCCCTGCTGAAGGTTTTGTTTTGGAAATAGTGAAGGCAATGGCTGCTTGTATGCCTTTTCACCTCAATCTTCTTGTAGGCTTCCCAAAGACATCACCTTGAACAATCATGTCAGGCTCACTGAAGTTTAATTTCTTGGGCGGCACAGTGGCTCAGCAGTTAGCACTGCTGCCTCATAGCACCAGGGTCCCAGGTTCAATTCCAACCTTGGGTGACTGTGGGGAGTTTGTACATTCTCTCTGTGTCTGTGCGGGTTTCCTCCGGATGCTCTGGTTTCCTCCCACAGTCCAAAGATGTGCAGGTCAGGGTGGATTGGCCATGATAAATTACCCATAGTGTTAAGTGCGTTGGTCAGGGGGAAATGGGTCTGGGTGGGTTACTCTTCAGAGGGTTGGTGTGGACTGGTTGGGCTGAAGGGCCTGTTTCCAGACAGTAGGGAATTTAATCTAATCTAATCTAATCATGCGCAGTGAAGGGTCAGCCTGGATAAAAGCTCTGCAAAGGGACATGAACGCACAACCTGCTGATTCAGTGATGCAAATGTTACCACTTCACCATGGTTAACTATTGCTGGACATATCCCTCCCTGACTAGGAAGTGCATGGAGACATTTTGCTACTTCGTTCTTTACTCAGAGTTGTGAAAATGTAGCACTTGCTGCAATGCGGAGTAGTTGAGCAGTAGATGAACTTCATGGGAAGCTTGAAAAGTACTCGAAGGAGAAATGAGGTGGAGATGCCGGTGTTGGACTGGGGTGGACAAAGTTAAACATCACACAACACCAGGTTACAGTCCAACAGGTTTAATTGGAAGCACTAGCTTTCGGAGCATCGCTCCTGAGGAAGGAGCAGTGCTCCGAAAGCTAATGCTTCCAATTAAACCTGTTGGACTATAACCTGGTGTTGTGTGATTTTTAACTTTGAAGGAGAAAGGAATACAAGGCTAACTCCTTCTCGCATTTTGGGCAGGTTTCATTTCCTCCACAGGGAGAAAGTGTGCAGGAGATCAGAGTCGAAGAGTGTGGTACTGGAAAAGCACAGCAGGTCAGGCAGCATCTGAGGAGCAGGAGAGTCGAAATTTCAAGCATGAGCTCTTTATCAGGAGTATCCTCCACCTTGAGCAACTTTGCCATCAGCTTCCTGGTTCCTATATCTGCCTCTGTTCTCTCCTCTAAAATACTCCTCAAGTCTTAACCTTTTGGTCTCCTATCATATTAGCTCCTTATCACATTAATTGTGTTTGATTATGCCCTGCGAAGTGCCTTGGATTCTTTTACTGTCCAAAAGGTGCTATATAAATGCCAGGTGCTTTTTGTTGAGTTAGAAGGAACAGACAGAGGGATTGAATTCAAGAGTCGTGAAGTGATGTTGCAGCTGTACAGGACTTTGGTTAGGCCACATTTGGAGTACTGTGTGCAGTTCTGGTCGCCTCACTTTAGGAAAGATGTGGAAGCTTTGGAGAGGGTGTAGAGAAGATTTACCAGGATGTTGCCTGGAATGGAGAATAGGTCGTACGAGGATAGGTTGAGAGTTCTCGGCCTTTTCTCGTTGGAACGGCGAAGGATGAGGGGTGACTTGATAGAGGTTTATAAGATGATCCGAGGAATAGATAGAGTAGACAGTCAGAAACTTTTTCCCCGGGTACAACAGAGTGTTACAAGGGGACATAAATTTAAGGTGAAGGGTGGAAGGTATAGGGGAGATGTCAGGGGTGGGTTCTTTACCCAGAGAGTGGTGGGGGCATGGAATGCGCTGCCCGTGGGAGTGGTAGAGTCAGAATCATTGGCGACCTTTAAGCGGCAATTGGATAGGTACATGGATGGGTGCTTAATCTAGGATAGATGTTCGGCACAACATCGTGGGCCGAAGGGCTTGTTCTGTGCTGTATTGTTCTATGTTCTATGTTTTTATGTTCTACATAGGTGGTGTTGGGGAAAGTGCAATATAATGTGGCTCCATGTTCGTTTATAATAGATTGCAGCATAGCTCCCAAAAGACATAAATCTTTATTGAAATGTTTATTTCGCTGGCCAAATTTTGGAGATTTCTGATTAACATGGTCCAGCTATAATTGCACTTCTGGACACCATCATCTCTGTTTATAATCGTTTTCCACGGTGCAGAACATCCAAAGTTTTGCTTCAAGGATATTTGCAACTGAGACATGAAGATTATAAACTTTGGTTGTCACATCTAGAAGATAGTAACTAACATGAGAGGGAAATCATCGGTTCCCTACAGTTTGGAATCAGGCATTTGGCCTATCAAGTTCACACTGACCCTCTGAAGAACATCCCAGCCTGACCCCCATGCTATCCTACACATCCGTGGGTATTACAGGGCAATGTAGCAAGGCTAATCCACCTGACCTGCACATCTTTGGACTGTGGGGGGAAACCGGAGCACCCAGAGGAAACCCACACAGACACAGGGAGAATATGCAAACTCCACACAGACAGCCGCCCGTCTGCTTGTAAGATTAAGAAATTGGAATAGGTATCATTTTTGTTCCATTGTCGTTACTATGAATATCCTGGAATTCCTGACTCTAGACCATAATAGGTGCACCACCAACCTGAATATTGCAATGTGTTCACCGAGGCGGCCTAAGCCCAACACAGCCTGCTACAAGCAATAAATACAAACTCGACAGCCTAAAGAATACATGAGAAATATTCTCAGCTGCTTTGCTTTACAGAGAGCATTGCAATATTCTGGAATGCTACAGGCTATAAAATGATGTAGCTTATTTTATAAAATCTCATTGCACTGTCAACGAACAGAAAGTTCACTGTTGATTGTTCCCTTTCTGTTACCTGAGCATGTTGGAAAGTGTCAATATAAATCACAAGGTATCTCCATCTTGTCAATACAGCAGTGTGCTGGAATGTAAATAGGTGATTAACTGGCTCACTGATATTCAAGGTTGCTTAGACATGAGTTGGATTTGCAATTTCTTGTTTTTTTTAAAATTATTCATTCATGGGAAGTGAGCTTTGCTGGAAATGCCTGCATTTGTTGTCCACCCTTAATTGCCCATGAACTGAGTGGCTTCTTAAGCAGAATGTTCCAATGTTGCTGAACCCTCAAGAGTGGAAAAAAAAGTCCCCTCAACTCTATCCTAAATCGATTGAGCCTCTGGGCAGGCTATTTCAGAGTCACTTGTAGGCCAGACCAGGTAAGGAGCACGGTGGCACAGTGGTTAGCACTGCTGCCTCACAGCGCCAGAGACCCAGGTTCAGTTCCTGACTCTGGCGATTGACTGTGTGGAGTTTGCACATTCTCCCCGTGTCTGCGTGGGTTTCCTCTGGGTGCTCTGGTTTCCTCCCACAGTCCAAACATGTGCAGGTCAGGTGAATTGGCCATGCTAAATTGCCCGTAGTGTTGGGTAAATGTAGGGGAATGGGTGGGTTGCGCTTCGGCGGGTCGGAGTGGACTTGTTGGGCCGAAGGGCCTGTTTCCACACTGTAAGTAATCTAATCTAATCCAGTCTAATTTCCTTCCATAAAGGATATTAGTGAACTACAGGGTTTTTTAAAGCATTTTTGGGCACAGAGGATAATGTACAGGCAGCTCTGGAGAGGTCCCGGTGCACACACTAGCTAATTAGATCCCTTGAAGTGATTCAGTTGCGTTCCTATTTTATACTTGTGTGTGGTTTCTATGGAAGTCAAGGTGGGGTGATGGTGGGGTTGAAGGAGAGATCAGGACCCTGAGAAAGAATGGAGGAGTGTTATGGTGTGGAAAAAAAGCCGGACAGGAGAATGGGAGGAGCTGCTTTGATTTCCTAACCCCCTCGCCACCAACCGGCCTGATCCCACAGTCCAATCTGCTCCCTCCTACCCCTTCCCCGTTGCTCTTCAATGACCCCATCTCACTGATGCTGGAGGTCTTTTCTGCTACTGAACCCTGTTTCGATGTCGCTCCCATCCTATACACATGCACGATTTGCGCAATGACATAGGGGGTTTAGAACTGTGCATGTGAACATTTCTGAGTTAGCACCCAGCCCCACAGTTTCAGCGACAGCAAAGACTGCCTTTTCAAACAATCGGTGAAAGAATCATAGAATCGCTATAGGGTTGAAAGTGGCCATTCAGCCTGCTGGGTCTGAACTGACCCTCCAAAGTGCATCCCAAGTAGACCCACCACCCCATCCCCATAACCCCACATGGGGTTTTTCCCATGGCCTATCCACCTAACCTGCACTACTTTGGACTGTGGGAAGAAACCAGAGGAAACTTGCACAGACAGTCACTTGAGGGTGGAATCGAACCCAGATCCCTGGCAATGTGCAGCAGCAGTGCTAACCACTCAGCCTTGGTGCTGCCAGTGGTCATCATGGTTACCATGTTCTTTTACTGATTTCGAACTCCACCATCTGCGTCTCCCTGGAACATGAGTCTTGGGTTCAAAATAACTAGCGTTACCACTATACAGCCATATCCCCTTCTCCAGCTCAAACCTATACACATTCATAGAATTACTTTGCGGCATAAAAACAGGTCCAAACATAAAATGGTGGAATGTGCAACAAATTTAATAGGAATGGCATAGTTTTATTTGGTTCACTTTTATTGATAGTGTTTTAATAATGTGGTCTATGTGGACTTCAGCAAGGTCTCACATGGCAGACTGGTTAAGAAATGAATAGCCCATGGGATCCAGGACAGTTCGGATAAATAATGGGTTTAGTGGCTGGAAAGCAGAGGCTGATGGTTGAAAGGTGATTTTGTAACTGGTTCCTCAGTGCTAGGTTCCTTGCTGTTTATCAATTAATCATCTAGATGTGAAGGTGGGAGATATGGTCGGTAAGTTTGTAGATAACGTGAAAACTGCTAAGTGAGGTGGGAAAACGGGCTGAACAGCAGCTCTCCTGAAATGTGTAATGCGACGCCTTTTGGGAGGATTCAAAAGGCAAGGGCGCACAAGTTGAATGGTAGGACCCTAGGTAGTATAGAGGATCAGAGAATGCGTATGTCCATAGGTCCAAAAAGGCAGCAGGGCAGCCAGCTAAGAAGGCATATGGGATATGACTTGACCTTTTCATCAAGGCATTGAACAGAGGAGCAAGGAGGTTGTGATGGAGCTGTATGGGGATGTTAGGCCATAGCTGGAACACTGTGGCGTTTCCAATTGCCACACTATTGGAAGGATGTGACTGCATTTAAAAAAGGGTGAAGAGGACATTCATCAGGATGTATCCTGGTCTGGAACACTTCAACTATAAGGGAAACTGAGGTTGCTTTCCGTAGAGCAAAAAAAGGTGAGGGAGGGGAATTTGTTTGAGTTATTACACCAAGAGGAGTATAGTTAGGGAGAAAATTTCCCTTTCGGAGCGGGGTCAAAAGCTCATGATGGCTTTAAAAATGTCCAGGTTCGGGCACAGGTCAGGCACAGGGCATGATGATCAAGCTTCATTGTTGCTTGTTGTTTTTGATGGTAGTGAGTGGGAAATGCTGGCTTAATATTAATGTCACTGCAGTAAACCCCAGGTTAAAGCCTTGGAGAGACCAATTCAGACCCCGTGACTCTATAACTTTGGAATGAGATCTAGGAGCACAATGTGCAGTTTTGAGCTCTCTGTAAATGTGTTGAAAGAGGAGGTTCACTAGACTGGTAGCTGGGTTGAAAACTGTGTGCCAGAAAAGCACAGCCAGTCAGGCAGCATCTGAGGAGCAGGAGAGTCAACATTTCAAGCATCAGCAATGATAAAGAGCTTATGCCCAAAACGTCGACTCTTCTGCTCCTCGGATGCTGCCTGACCTGCTGTGCTTTTCCAGCACCACACTTTTTGACTCTGATCTCCAACATCTGCAATCCTCACTTCCTCCTTCCTGAGAGCTGGGTTGTTTGATGAACAATGGTTGGACGTGTTTTCACTGGAGTTTAGGAAAGCAAAGGTTGATTTAATGGAAGTGTATAAGATCCTGAATGGTCTCAACAAGGTGGGCTTGGAAAGGATGTTTACTCCAGCTCTGGGGGCACTGTTTTAAAACTTAGCGTTGCTCATTCGGATCGAGGAAAGGGGAAGTTTCTCTCACAGGGTTTCTGCACTTTGGGAACTCTGCCTCAAGAAGGTGGGGCTTTAAATATTTTTAAGGCAGAGCTCAATAGATTCTTGTTCAACAAGGGAATTGAGTGTTATTGGCTGTTTATGGGATTGTGGAATTTGTAGCACTAACAGACCAGCTCTAATGAAGAGTCATCTCAACTCGAAACATTAGCTTGCTCTGTCTCCAATGGATGCCTCCTGACCTGCTACGATCTCCAGCATTTGTTGTATTCAGTACAGATTCCAGCATTTGCAGTCATTTGCTCCTACGTTGTGTTTAAACGACTGCCACAACTCTTTCAGGAATGCCTACCCTAAAAAGGTTTGGCTCTTCCCTTGGACAGAAATTCCAGTTGTCTCTTTCACCACTCGTATCTTTGTTGCTTTCCACTTCACCACTGGCATTCGACAAGTGTTTGCCAAAACCAGCTTTCATAGCCATGTTTCCTTTCTCAGCGATAAGGACAGCATTTCACCTGTACCTCCTCCAGTCCGGTGTATTGTACTCGCTGCACCCAATGTGGCCGACTCTACATTGGAGAAACCAAACGCTGACTGGGTGACTGCTTTGTGGAACACCTCTGGTCTGTGTGCAAGCATGATCCTGACCTTCCCGTAGCTGGTCATTTTAACACAGCGTCCTGCTCACATGTCTGTCCTCGCCACGCTGCAGTGTTCCAGTGAATCACAGCGCAGCCTGGAGGAACAGCATCTCATCTTCAGACTGAGCACTTTACAGTCTTCTGGACTCAATATTGTGTTCAATACCTTCAGATTGTGAACCAACTCCCATTCCTTTCCTTTCCTTTTAGCATTATTTGTTACATTCTCTGTCCTTATGTCCTCTCTCCCCTCCCTCTCCACCCCAATGGGACTGTATGTCCTATCTAGTTTGTCAGGTAAGCACGCCATTCTCACATTCCGATCATTTAATCTAAATTATCGACCTCTCTTCTCCTCCAGTACCTACCACCCCAACCTACCTCCCAACTATAGAATAAATGCTGTCCCCTTCACACTTCACGTCAGCTCTGATGAATCTGGACTTGAACGTTAGTTTGTTCTCTCTCTCCATGAATGCTGCCTGACCCACTGTAATCTCCAGCATTTGTTTTCAGTACAGATTCCAGCAGCCGCATTAATTCACTCTTACACCTATAATCATGTTGGATGGCACAGCGGGCTTGAAGGGCTGAATGGCCTCCTCCTCTTAATTACTATGAGCAGGATGTACTCTTTCACACAATTAGTAGCTGATCAGTTGGAATGTGCATCTCTGCACCTCCACTGACTGCCCCTCCAAATTCATGGTAAGATGTCAGCCATCTTACATTTTCAAGGTCTTGAAGGACTTGCAGATCGAGTGCCCCTTTCTCCGATGTAGCTGCAGTGGCAGATTTCTGCTGCTTTCTCAGCGTGGGGTGGGAGGGTCTCCTGTAGATGCTGGGGTCTCTCCCATGTCCATGAAACAATGTGCTCATACTCTCAGCCCATTAACTTGATTATTCCTTGGAAAGCCATGGCAATTGGCAGTTTCTGATATAACTTGAGATCGGGGCTCATTTGATCCCAACATCGACAAAAAGTCTACTGCTCCTATCTCCATTCAGGAACTCTCCCTAGACCTCACAGAATCACTGGATCGTCAAATCGTTAGGTTGCGGTAGGAGGCCATTTGGCCCATTGTGACTGCATCAGCTATCCCCTCTCTGTTCCTCTCTTGTAGCATCACCACCCATCCTACGATATCCCAGTCCTTTACTCATTCTGCCAAATCTCCTTGTACACCACGTTGCTCCGCCAGCCCATAAGAAATAAGAATCAGGAGCAGGAGTAGGCCACTTGTCCCCTTGAGCCTGCTCCGCCATTCAATGGGATTGTGGATGGTTGTTTTTGTGGACTCAACTCCATTTACTTGCTTGCTCACGATAACCCTTAATTCTTTTATTGTCTATCCCTCCAACCTTCTATCCATCTCTCCCAGATGGGAGTGGGGCTATGGATGAGCATGTGCCTAATTGGAGCAGTACTAAGGGAGGGCTTGGCTACGTCAGGGATTGAGTACTGGCTCTCTGTAGAAACAGTTCATCGAGTGCAATACACCCACCTTCTCCTCACGGCCCTGCACATTCTCCTTTTCCAGGTAAGACTCCCATTTCCTCTGCAAAGTCTTGATTGAACCTCTCACATACTCATGCAACACATTCCAGCTCCTAACTGCTTGCTGTGTAGAAGAATTTTTCCATATGTCTCCATTACCTCTTTTGCAAGTTACATTAAACCTATGTCCTCTCATTCTGAATCCTTCCATCAGTTAGAACAATTTCATAGAATCATAGATCAAAGATTGCCTATAATGTCTTAACAGGCCATTTGGCCCAACAAGTCCACACCGACTCTCTGAAGAGTAACCCACCTAGTCCCATTCCCCTACCCTGTTACTCTATATTTACCCTGACTAATCACCTATCCTACATAGTTGAGAGAGTGGTGCTGGAAAAGCACAGCTGGTCAGGCAGCATCCGAGGAGCAGGAGAATTGACATTTCAGGCATAAGCCCTTCATCAGGAACTCGACTCTGATCTACAGCATCTGCAGTCCTCCCTTTCACGTATCCTACACATCCCTAGATGCTACGGGGTAATTTAGCATTGTCAATTCATCTAACTGCACATCTTTGGACTGTCGGAGGAAACCGGAGCACCCGGAGGAGACCCATGTAGACACAGGGAGAATGTGCAAACTCCACACAGACGGTCCTTCAAGGTTGGAATTGAACCTGGGACCCTGGTGCTGTGAGGCAGCAGTGCTAATCACTGAGCCACCCTACCGCCTTCAGCCACCGTGTTGCCCTCATCCACCTATCTACCCTGTCTGCATGATTTTGAACACCTTAACCAAATCTGCTCTGAATCTTCACCTCCCCAAGACAACGAGTGCCAGCTTCTGCAATGTCAGAAGGTAACTGAAGTTTCTTGTCCCTGGGACCTGATATTCTCCTGAATGCTTCCTGTCATTTATGGGAAGGGTGAATGGCCTGTTTCTGCATTGTTATGGAGCAGAGCAGAACCTCTCAAAATATTTTAAGAAGGTAGCCTGGACCCTAATTTTTACTTATTTTAAAGGTAAAGCTGTGTTCCAGATGACATTCGACAGGTCAAACTGCTCGATGTTAAGCAAAACACAATTTATTCAAACACTTCGATATAAAGGAATATAAAGAAAGAAGAACTTAGAATACCTTAACAGAATATTGAAAACCTTAACAGAATAATAAATACAATACTTATTACTAATTAACTGTTCCAATATAGTAGGATCCCATAAACACAACCCTTAGCTGAACTCAGCAGCAAGGAGAAACATCAATCTGGACAAATGCGAGATGTTGCATTTTGGTACAACAAACAATGGTCAGTTTAAACAATAGTAGGGCCTTGGGTGGTGTTGTAGAACAGAGGGACCTTGGGATGCAGCTACACAATTCTTTGAAGTTTGTGTCACATATGGACATGATGGTTTAAAAAAGCACACTTGCCTTCATTACTGAGTCCTTTGAGTACAAGAGTTTGGACGTCATGTTGAGGTTGCACAAGGCTTTAGTAAGACCTCTCCTGCAGTACTGTATCCAGGACTGGACAGTAACACCCAGTTATAGGAAGGATATTATCCAGCTGGAGAGGGTTCAGAAGGTTTGAGTTATAAATGTAGGCTGGGACCGTTTTCACTGGAGCATTGGAGACCAGAGAGGGTGACCTTATGGAGGTTGAGATGCGATCCGATTGAAGTTTATAAAATAATAAGAGGGACAGAGAGAGTTAATGGGAGTTGTCTTTTCCCTTGCATGGTGGATTTCAAAATTACAGGGCACATTCTTGAAGTGAGAGGGGAGAGGTTTAGAAAAAACGTAAGAGGCGATTTTTTTTACACAGGATGGTTCGCATTTGGAATGAACTTCCTGAGGAAGTGGTAGATGCAGGCACAGGTACAAGGTTTAAAAAAGCGTGTAGATAGATGCATGAATAAGAAAGATTTGGAGGGATATGATCTAGGAGCAGGCAGGTGAGACTAGTTTTATTTAGACGTGAACTGGTTGGACCGAAGGATCTGTTTCTGTGTTATATGACTCTATATCAAGTAAAGACTCAGAGAGTAGCAGCCAGGAGACACTTAGTGCAGTTTCCAAACCTGTTGTCACTCCAACAGCAACTGCTTACAGCCAGAACAAGCTAAAAGTTGGAAATCCCGGTCTGTGAGAGCTGGCCACACCCATCCGGGCTGCTTCTATAATTCCAACTTAAAAAAACCCCAAGGCCTCCCAAGCTCTTTACGTTACCACAGACTGCTCAAAGTCTTTTGTTCAATCTCTCAAAAGAAACCAGGACAAAATACACCTCTTAAAGCTACAGCATCACCATTGTCTGCTATAGGTTGAGGATTCCTTTCTATCCATCATCAGCCTCTTGCTGGATCATCTCTGTCCCTCATCTTCGGAGGTTATTTTACAAGGCCATGTTTTCAGATGCCCCAGCTCTGTTCACGTTTTGCCCAGTATTGTTTCTCCTGATTCTCCCACAAGCGTGTGAGCATCTCATTTAAAATCCCCTTCATTCTGTTAGGCAGTGATGTTTGACCGTGGTCACTGCTCTTTGAGAACAAGTAAGAAATCTTTGATGAAGTTTGAATGAGGTGATTGCTCCCTGTGACACGCGCTGGCTCTCTGTCTGATTGTCCTCTGAAACAGCTTCCAACTCCTGATTAAGACATCCTGACATCTGTGCATAAGCAACACTTTTGTGCTGAGCGAGCACAGTTTTATCCATAAGGATGAAATAGTGCTGCCCTGACATTCAAAAAGACTCTGGGCATGATCATTGTGGAATATTGGCATCCAATCAGCATTATTACTCTTGCCAGGCGTACATTATTTTGAAGACCGTGCTCCAAATAAATTCTTGTCTGCCCATTCCTAATGACCAGGAACTGCGGCACACTTAACACTTAATGGAGCATAAATAAAAAGGCTTGCATTTATGTAGCACCTCTCAAATCCTGAGGCATACCAAAGTCCTTTTGCCGCAGTACGATGACTGTTTGCACTGCACACACCTGCAAGCTCGTTTGATTTATTATTGTCACAGGTACCTAAGTACAGTGAAATGTTGTGTTTTACGTGCAGTACAGCTAGATGGTGCCATACAAAGATCATAGGGTGATTGTATTCTGCACTCTATTCAATGTTATGGTTACAGAAAAGGTGCACAAAGAGCAAGATCAACATTAATTTTGAAATTTGTGAGGTCCATTCAGAAGTCTAATAACAGTCGGGATGAAGCTGTTCTTGAATGTGTTATAGAACATATAGAACATTACAGCGCAGTACAGGCCCTTCAGTCCCTGGTGTTGTACCAATTAGAAGCCTATCTATCCTACACTATACCATTTTCATACATATGCTTATCTAATGTTCATTTAAATGTCCTTAAAGTTGGCGAGTCTACGACTGTTGCAGGCTGTTGGTACGTGTTCACGTTTTTGTATCTTCTCTCCTGTGGAAGAGGTTAGAAGAGATTATAACGGGGGTGGGAGGGGTCCTTGATGATATTGGCTGCCTTTCCCAGAAGTATAGGTGGAGCCAATGGATGGAAGTTGGCTCCTATGGTGGACTGGGCTGTAGTTCACAACTCTCTGTAGTTTCTTACACTCCTGGGCAGAACAGTTGTCCTGCCAAGCCGTGACGCATCCAGATAGAATACTTTCTGTGGTGCATCTGTAAAGGTTAGTGAGAGTCCTTATGGACATGCTGAATTCGCTTAGCTTCCTGAGGAAGCAGAAGAAGATGATAGTGGCCAGATGCAAAATTCTAGTCGTGGAAGGCTGTTTCCCATTCTTCTTTCAGTCTAACCTCCAATTTGAAAGACGGCATCTGTGTTAGTGCAGCACTGAAGGAGCAAGCAATACCAGTCCTCCTGTGCGATAACATCTTGGGGTGAGAGAACTAAATAGAGATGGTGTCATTGCCAGTCAGGATAGTGTTTTCTTTACCCAACATGGTCCCCTCAGATGCTTAATAAACTATAATTTCTCAGTGTCTGAATTGGACTCACCGTCAGCTGTATGGTAATTAGAGGGTAATATTGTCTGTGTACCATTGCGGTTCTGGGGGAATTTAATTAAAATATATGGTGTTTGAATGAATGCCCAATAGATGTGCAGGGACCAGGCAAACTGCAGTTTGTTCGAACAGTACGCAGCATGCTACTGACTTGATAGGGTGTAATGATTAGAAAAAACAGCAATGCATTTTGCTAAAGTACCAATTAACTCCATTAGGATGTCACCTTTTATATAATGATTCTTTTCCTGAAAGATGTCATCATGCAGTAATTAAGCTGTTGGCTAGCAAGGCTGGTGAAACTTCCTTATGTGCAAGCTCATTCCCTGAAGGGAGAGAATGACCGAGGGGAAAGAAATATAGCTGGTCCTATGGAGTCCAAGGCTCAATGGTCAATTAATTGCCCTCTCATATTTCTGAATTTGTATAATTAGCACAATTCAGCGCTGGTTATAAAATAATAAAATGCATGAAGAGTAGGGGGAGAAACATTGATTGGGAGAACTCATTTTGACCACTTAGATATCTGAGTCTCAGCTCAGAAAATCAAACGCTTGAAAGATAAATTATGATAGGAGTGAATTGTAATGGCGTCCTGGCAGGTGAGGCAGGTTGTCAGGCACGGGCAACCAATGTCGGTGACAGTGAGCGACACTCACATCCCAGCGAAAGAAAGTGTACGTTTCTGAAGTTTTTTTACAATTCATTTACAGAATGAGGACATTGCTAGCTAGGCAGCATTTATTGCCCTTCCCTAATTGGTCAGAGGGTAGTTAAGAGTCAATTACGTTGCTGTGGGTCTGGATTCACATGTAGGCCAGACCTGATAAAGATGGCAAGTTTCCTTCTCCTAAAGGACAGTAGTGAACCAGATGGGTTTGTCTGGCAATCAGTCATCGTTAGAGTTTTGACTCCAAATATTTATTGAATTGAACCCAAGTCCCTGGAACATTACTTGGGTCTCTGGGTTAATATTCCAGTGATAATGCCACTAGGTCATCATCTCCCTGTAGTCATCCTGTACGTTCCTGAGTGATGCTGCTTGAGTGAGCTGCTCTTCATTGGGAATGGCTGATTGGGAATTTGCCCTCACATCCAATGGGAAAGGCCAACAACAATATGAAATTTTGGCCAATTGATGGACAATGATCCCTTTAAAACTTTCTTTGCTGTGTAGAGCTCAGTTCAGTGATACTCATTTAAAGTAGCTATGTACGGGAAGTAACTTGAAAGAATGAGTTTGAGGGCACCGAATATGGTACCTTTATGATTGCTGTACAATGTAGAGGGACTACAACCCACGATCACCTTACTAAACAAGAACCTCTGACTCAAATAGATTCATTGGCCTGCACTGTCCTCTGTAATTCCACAGACACACCACCCTCTGGCTGAAGAAGTTCCTCCTCATCTCCGTTCTAAAAGGTTGGCCCTTCACTCTGAGGCTGTGTCTTTGGGCCCTCGTCTCTCCTACTCATGGAAACATCTACTCCACATCCACTTTAATCAGGCCTCACAGGATTAGATTAGATTAGGTTCTATTCGATTCCCAGCAGTGTGGAAACAGGCCCTTTGGCCTAACAGTCCACATTGAGCCTCCGAAGAGTAACCCACCCAGACCCATTACCCTCTGATTAATGCACCTAACACTATGGGCAATTTAGCATGGCCAATTCACCTGACCTGCACATCTTTGGACTGTGGGAGGAAACCGGAGCACCCGGAGGAAACCCACGCCGACACAGGGAGAATGTGCAAACTGCACAGACAGTTGCCTGAGGCTGGAATTGAACCTGGGACCCTGGTGCTGTGAGGCAGCAGTGCTAACCACTGAGCCACCGTGCTGCCCCCTGTATTCTGTAATTTTTGTGTGTGTGGGGGTGGGGGGGGGGAGAGTGTGAGTGTGTTTGAATGTAGCGGGTGGGGGGAGAGGTGTGAGTGTGTATGGAGGTGGGGGAGGGCGGATGTGTGGGTGTGTTTGTGTGCAGGGGGTAGGGGGAGGGTGGGTGTGTTTGTGTGGGGTGAGGGAGGACAGGTGTGTGGGTGTGTTTGTGTGCAGGGGGTAGGGGGAGGGCGGGTGTGGTTGTGTGGGGTGGGGGAGGACAGTTGTGTGGGTGTGTTTGTGTGCAGGGGGTAGGGGAGGGCGGGTGTGTTTGGGGTGGGGGAGGATAGGTATGTGGGTGTGTTTGTGTGCAGAGGGTGGGGGAGGGCAGGTATGTGGGTGTGTCTGTTCAGGGGGTGGGAGAGGATGGGTGTGTGGGTGTGCAGGGAGTGGGGGAAGATGGGTGTGTGGGTGTGCTTGGGTGCAGGGGGTAGAGGGAGGGCGGGTGTGTAAGAATGGGGAGAGCGTATGTTTGTATGTGGGTGGGTGGGTGGGTATGTGTGTATGTGTCTGAGCATTCCACTGTTGCACATTCCATTGCAGTTTCACTTGAATAGGTTGTAACTGTGACAAATTTGAGCTATTTATGTTATCTCGGCTATTCAGTGCTCTTGCCTTGTTATCTCCTTGGATATTCACAGCTTGTAAATTTATGCACCATTATCTGTACATTTTTCAGTTTAATATAAAGAAAAATGATTGATGCATCAGTACAAAATTAATATGCACCCCCTGAAAAGAGACTGGAGCTCAATATCTTAAAGGGCAAAACACTGACTTTGTTTGAAACCTGGTGCTTTTAAGTGATGACCCTTTCTCCTTTAAAGAACCCCACTTATGCCTGTGGGTTCTCACTCACATAGGCTCACACATGCTGCAAGCAAGAGTTCCACATAGAATGTGCTGACACCTATTCAACCACAGAAGATCTCATGACTGTGCCCAATTCTGTTTGTATCTGGCTCAGACCACGGGGAAGGCATTAGAATAGAAATCCTGGCACTTCTTACTATTATTTTATCTGCTGTAGCTTGGACCACTGAAACCAATTGCAAAGCCCAGGGCAGAGAGCTCTTGTGGCACAGTGATAGTGAACCTCTGAACCAGGAGGCCCCAATTTGAGCCCCATCTGCTTCAAAGGTGTATCATACGTTTACTTCAACAGGTTCATCAGAAATATCTATAATTCAGGCCACCAAGGCCAACTGTGGTAGTCTGAACATGTGCCATCTCGGCTGAGATTAGCCAGCATGACCCAAATCACATTTTGGACCTTCAGACAGTGAACTTGGCTGAGCTCTTCACTGTACTCATGAAGTTAACAATTTTAGCAACTTTCAGAACATTGTGAAGTATTGGCAAAACTTGGTCATCCAATCCCTACAGCTTGGGAACAGTCTATTCAGCCCACACTGACCATCCAAAGAGCATCCCGGTCAACCCACCCTCTCCCTGCATTCCCCATGGCCAACCCATGTATCCCTGGGCACTATGGTCAGTTTATCCTGGCCAATCCACCTATTTTGCACGTCTTTTGGATTGGGAGAGAAAACCAGAACATACAGATGGAACCCATGCAGACTCGGGGTGGGGGGGGGGACATGCAAACTCCACACAGACAGTTGCTTGAGGATGGAATCAAACCCGGGTCCCTGACATTGTGAGGCAGCAGTGCTAACCACCAAACCAGCCACTTGGTCCAGTTATGGGATTCGAACTCATGACCTTCAAAGCTGAGCAGCTTTGAAGTGTGAGGAGAACTGAGGCTGGGATTTTGAGGAGGCTCCTTTTGAAGTTGTGCAGTTGGGCAGGGGTGCGAAGGAGAGGGGTTGTTGGTGGGGAAACGAGGTGTAACAATGAAACTTGAAAGTGGAAATGTATAAAGAAATCTTTTTCGGCAGTGAGGCAGCGATGTAGTGTCACTGGCTGAAGCAATCCACATAAATGAGCAGCTGATGACAAATTTACCAGAAGAGGTTGTGGTACAAGTCATGTTCAGGATGCTGAAGCTAAACACTTGACATGACAGAAGCAGAGGTCAGTCCAATCCACCTTTTCACTTGGATGCCTGCCTCTGACCTGAGATGTTATGGGCATTCTCTGTACAATTACTCACTTAAACCCATCAATCTCTGATCTTGCATCAATTCTTAAATCGTGTGGAATTTTCAGCTCCCAGAGATTAACCTCAGCTTCTCAAGACTCTGCGCATATTTGAAATCTTTCATTCCTGGCACCAAACCAGTAAAACTGCTTTGTATCCTCTGCCAAAGTCTTGTCACCCTTTGTAAGGTTCAGTGCTGAGAGCTGAACGCGGTACTCCAGTTCAGGCCTAACCAGTGTTTTATGAATGTTTAACATCATTGCTCTTGTGTTCTATTCCTCTATAACTGAAAAATAAAGATTTTTTTTAATAGCCTCATATCACCTCCTGTTATTGCAATCCTTGAATCTTGCCTCTCCTTTTCTTCCTCCTAAAGTGCATCATCATCTCTGTACTGCCTATTTGCCAGTATTTTCATCCTGAGCTCAGTGTTTAATTAAGCTGGTCTGATCACACATTCTTGTACCGTGCTTCATTGCTTCACCTTGTGGGTGGAACTAGTACATCAAATGACTGACTCACACAGGCAGGAAAGATTCCATATGAATCTTGGGACTCTGGCCCTGTAAGCATGAATCTTCTCGAATAGAATATAAACTCTACAATGTGGAAACAGGCTATTTGGCCCAACGAGTCCACACCAACCCTCCAAACATCCCACTTCGACCCATCCTCCCTACCTTGTAACCCTGCATTTCCCATGGCTAACCCCCTGCCCTGCATATCCCTGGACTCTCTGGGACAATTTAGCATAGCCAAGCCACCTAACCTGCATATCTGTGGATTGTGGGAGACAATCCACACAGACAGTGGGAGAATATGCAAACTCCACCCAGACAGTCACCGGAGGCTGGAATTGAACCTGGGTTCCCTGCTGCTGTGCTAACCACTGAGCCACCGTGCCACGTTATAAGTTCAAAGTTCAAGTGGTTTACTTACAGAACTTAGAATTAAAGCAATCTTTGTGAGAAATGAGATGGACAGGCATTAAAACCTAATATTACATGGAGGTCTGTTTCTCTTCTCCTAATATTTGTTGACGAGCAAGATCGACAGTATTGTACATCTCCGGTTTCTATCACTCCACCTGCTCCTGGGCCCCGAAGTTTGGAATTCTGTCCCTGAAGCACCTTGCCTTTCCATTTCTTGCTCCATCTTTACACCCTTATTAAAATCAGCCTCTTCAATCAAGATATTAGCCATCTGCCTCGATATCTCTTTGTGTCCTAGTGGTTTAATACGTTGGAGGTGCTGTATAAAAGTTCTTACTGTGGCCATCTTCCTGAGTATATGTTGAATAGTCTCTGTCTCTCTGTCTCTGTGTCTCTGTCTCTCTGTCTCTCTGTCTCTCTGTCTGTCTCTCTCTCTCTCTCTCTCTCTCTCTCTCTCTCTCTCTCTCTCCCCAACTAAAACAAATCATTAACCTATCCTTGCTAACAAATTCTGTTTCTCTCTTCAAAATGTGTGTCTGCTTCCCTCCAGCTGTGGATTTCATCTTCTTCATTTGGGTTATGTAAAAATACTATTCCAATAAATTTCAGGCATTTTAAACTCAGTCTCAGATAAATGAGAGTCCCCAGCACAATAAATACTGCCTCTAATTTGACTCTAATCTTGTAATCGTACCCTAAGGAGCAATAAGAGTGGCAGGACTGGGAATGGACTGCAAGCTATTCCACTGAGTCACAAAGGATGAATTGCATTTTAGTCAAAAAAAGATTTATATGTGTAACAAATTCATTCAGGGATATAATTAAATGTTCAATAATAATTTTATTTAATCTCTGTATCTGATGGTAACTAGCTGTCTTCATTAAAGTATAAATTGCCCACCCCGCCAACTAGTTATGACAAAGTTCTTGGCAGAAGCCAGCTCTCTTAACTTGCGATCAAAATACCAGCAAAGTGAAAGAGAACAGTGGAGCTGCTGCTCCATAGAGTCACACAGTCAATTAGTAAGAATCCGGTCTTAAAAGCTCGTCTCAATAATGGTGACCATGGCAGCCATCACTGATTGTCATGGAAACCCATCTGGTCCAGTAATTGAAGAAGAGCAAAGAACTGCAGATGTTGGAATTCAGAGACAAAAAGAGAAATTGCTGGAAACGCTCAGCAGGTCCAGCAGCATCTGTGGAGAGAAAGCAGATTTAACGCTTTGGGACGAGTGACCCGTCTTCAGAGCAGAAACATTAGGGAAGTAAATCAGCAGTCCTTACTTGCCTGCCGATGTCTGAAGTCGCATGACATTAGGTCTCAAAAAATGCATGGCCTGTAAGCAGTCAATGCAGACAGTCAATCCAAGTAATATTTTGTAAGTTCCACTTTGGGAATAGAACCAGTCTGACTCAAGATTGGGATACAGACAGACTCGAACCTATACCTTTAATGCATTGTCTGAGCTGAGCTAGAGTCATGGAGATGTACAGCAATGAAACAGACCCTTCGGTCCAACTCGTCCATGCTGACTAGATATGTCACCTTTTGTTATAAAACCTTAAGTTATCTTGAGAATGTGACTTAAAAGAAGTTCTGGGATTTACCTAAACCATCAAACCCATCCTAAAAGATGGAAGACTTAACAATCTAGGTTTGTACAATGTATCTTTGTATTGTTGTAATCTTTTGCTATAAATTCTGTGTCGCATGGTCCTGCTTCACAACCACCTGATGAAGGAGCATCACTCTGAAAGCTAGTGCTTCCAAATAAACCTATTGGACTATAATCTGGTGTTGAAAATGTGTTGCTGGTTAAAGCGCAGCAGGTCAGGCAGCATCCAAGGAACAGGAAATTCGACGTTTCGGGCATAAGCCCGATAAAGGGCTTATGCCCGAAACGTCGAATTTCCTGTTCCTTGGATGCTGCCTGACCTGCTGCGCTTTAACCAGCAACACATTTTCAGCTCTGATCTCCAGCATCTGCAGACCTCACTTTTTACTCTATAATCTGGTGTTGTATGATTTTTAACTTTGTCCACCCCAGTCCAACACTGGCTCCTCCAAATCTTAATTTCTTTTGATACTTTTTTGTAACTCAAAACGGTGCCAGACTGTGGGACAGAACACTTTTCACTTTGTCTTCCTTGACGTATGTGACAGTAAAATCACTCATTACCACAGTCGAACAGCTTTAAAAAGCTTATGTATTCTGTGGGTCCACTGCGTCTCCTGACTTGGGGATTCCTTCAGGACGCATTGACTCCCAACATGGACTTCAAGTTGATTGCAATGTCAGCCGAAATCCCCTCTGCTGCAAGAGAACAATTGTCTCGTTCTTTGGGAAACTTCTAAAGGTGAAAGGTGCTGGATTGGAAATTGAAATCCTGTCCTGCTAGATTGATTTCCCATGGTTATCTGCAGTTTCAGCGCAGTTTTGATGCAGGAGATGAGAAAGGATCCCAATTTACCGTACTGACTTCTTCTTTCACCATTAGAGGCACCAATGATTTTTAAAAGGTTTGACATTGAGTTTTTAAATGGACTGCTCGAGCAGTTGTACAGGATGGCATTGTGCTTGATTTGCTAAGGGAGAGCTTTGGCTTAATTAATACAAAACAGCAGACACCCACGCACAATCTGCTATTATTGATGTGCCCCTGTGTGGAAGCTGCAGTTTTAACACCTAGTGTCTCGGAGACCAGGGAAAGGCACAATTGCTACCAGATAAGCCAAGTGTAGCAATGGAGGGATTGCCCTGTCTTGATGTGAGCCTTTAGGGGCAGAATGTAGCAGGTACGACCTATGATTTTGTTCCTGTACATTTTCATGATGACACATCGTTTTTTTTTCAATAGTCCTGTCATCTCCAAAACAAAATGCTCGCGCATGTCTCAGTTGTTTCAGTGTTTCATGCCTGCATTCTTGTACTCCAACAACAACTTGCATTCACATAGCAACTCCGAGGTGGGTAAACTTCCCCGGGCGCTTGACAGCGGGGTTATCGACTCTTAGCCATGACCAAATGCATGCGGGTAAATAAAAGAGAGGAGTAGATTTTACAGAGTATAATGAAGAAGAGAAAGACAGAGAGATGCAAATATTTATGTAGGAATTTCCAGAACATTGAACCCCTTTTAGAAATATGGCTAGCAGTAATCGAGTAATGAAAAGTGTGATTGGGAAGGTTTTGTATCCTTAGAGGTTTACGTGAGGGGAAAAGGAATATATTGTTGGGAGGATGTGCTATTTGCCTCTCTGAATTGAGGCTGGGCATATGAAAGTTTGTACAACGTTGAGGAAGTGCTATCCTGTCATCCGTGTCATCTTTTGAACCAACTCTGAGACTTTAGCAATTGCTCCTTGTAGCATTGGCAACGCTCATGACACCACCGGAAGAAGAGAGCTCTATCCTTGCCATTTGTCCACTATTCCCGCTTTTCCCATTCATATGATTCAAACTTTCATTTATGTAACATTAGGATAAAAGCCACTGTAGCCTGACAAGACCGTTTGAGAGAGAGAGAGAGTCGACTGATTGTACTTTAACCTGAGGGTCACCACACCTCACGTGGGGGATGAGGTTGTGAAGGAAAGCCTTCATGGTAACTTCAGCCAGTGCAGGAATTGAACCCACGCTGTTACTCTGTGTTGAACACCAGCCATCCAGCGACCTGAGCTGATTGACCTCTTTCATTTATGAGATGCCTGTGGGACAGGAAAGTTTAACACCTGTTGCTAACTTCATGCTCTATGATAAGTTGGAACTGCACAGCAAGAGGCCATTCAGCCTATTTTGTCCATGCCAGATGAATAAATGAGCTGCCCTTCTAATCCCATACTGTAGCACCTGTGTTATAGCCTTTTTAAAAAAATTCATTCATGCAATGAGGGTGTCACTGGCTAGACCAGCATCGCTAATTGCTCAGAAGGTAGTTAAGAGTCAGCCATGTTGCTGTGCGTCTGGAGTCACAAGTAGGCCAGTAAGGATGGGAGTGTCCTTTCCTAAAGGACATGATTTGGAGATGCCAGTGTTGGACTGGGGTGTACAAAGTTAAAAATCACACAACATTAGGTTGTGTGATGTTTAACTTCCTGAAGGACATTAGTGAATGAGTTAATTTTTTTTCCCTGATAATTGGCTATGAATAGATCTTTCTAAAACTGAATTCAAATTCCATCATCTGCCAAGGCAGGTTTTGAACCCGGGATCCCAGGACATGAGATGAGGTTCTGGATTAATACCACTAGTTCATTGCCTCCCTGTAGATCATGTGGTCTTTAAGGTCTCAACGCTTCAGGTGCTGATCAAGGTTTCTTTCACTTGAATTGAGGGCTTCTGTCTCAACCACCAAACTGGGCCGTGATTTCCAGACACCCACAACCTTATGGAGGAAAGGATTTTCCTCATGTTCCCTCTAATCCTTCTACCAAACCAACTTTAATCTGTGCCCCGGTAAATTACCTCTCTGCCCAGACAAGCCCGATTTCCTTGTCCATCTTCTCTATTCCCCTTTGTTATTTTGTACATCTTGATTAGATCAACCCTCAGCCTCCTTGTTGTCACAAAAATAACCTTGCTGTGAACAATCTCCCCTCGTAGCTGTACACAAAACTACTTCTGTAGCCTAGCCAGTGTCTTGTATAGTTCCAGCACCACGTTCCTGCTTATGTTCAATACCTCACCCAGTGAAAGAAAGCATTCCATCTTCCATTCTCCAACTCTTTTTATTCTCATGCATACCATCTTTAGGGACGTACACTCCAAGGCCTCCCTACTACCTCTACCCTCTCAATCCTCTCCAGTTTGTTGTGTGTTCACTTGCTTTGTTTGCCCTTCTGAAATCTACAATTCCTCACTTCTCTGAATTCTATTCAACATTATTTCAGCCAAATCATTGATCCATTCCTGCATTGATAGCCACCCACTTCAAAATCAACTATGCAGCCATTAATGTGTGTCGCCTGCATACTTCCTGTCATAGCTCCCAGCTGATCTCAGTGGCCCTAATGTGGAATTGGCCATTTTGGTGAGATGCAGGAGGGCAATTGGTCTTCCAGAGATCAGTGTGTCCGGTATTCACGAGACTAGTGCAGAAGTTAGGGGGCAGCATGGTGGTTCAGTGGTTAGCACTGCTGCCTCACAGTGCCAGGGACCTGGGTTCGATTCCAGCCTCAGGCGACTGTCAGTGTGGAGTTTGCACGTTCTCCCCGTGTCTGCGTGGGTTTCCTCCGGGTGCTCCGGTTTCCCCTCTCAATCTAAAGATATGCAGGTCAGATGAATTGGCCAAGCTAAGTTGCCCATAGTGTTCAGGGATGTGTAGGCTAGGTGCATTAGTCATGGGAATGTAGAGTAATAGGGTAGGGGAATGAGTTTGCGTGGGTTACTGTTTGGAGGGTTGGTGTGGACTTGGGCCAAATGGCCTGTTTCCACATTGTAGGGACTCCATGATTCTATGAAAATGGAGGAGAGAGACAAATAAGCCAGAAGATTCCTGGGGGAAGGAGTTGGGGACCACGTGTGGTGTGTCTCTGCACATGAGACTAATATGAGCAACGTGTGCAGAGGACAGTAAAACCTTGCAAAGGGACATAGATAGTTAAGTGAGTGGGCATAGATCTGGCAGCTGGAATACAATGCTAATAAATGTGAAGACATCCATTTTGGTAGGAGTAGGAGTAACTCCCCAACTCCAAATCATCTGTAGAGTTACTCTACAGCACTGAGGAATGTTCACTGTGGCTGGTCCTTTTGTACTTCAGACAGATTTCCTCCCACTTCTCTGAATCCAACAGTAACAGCATAACCTTCTGTTCAAGGTATAAGAATACTTGGACGAGGAATCAAATGTGGGTTGTCGGCCACACCAGGAAAGCTGTCACTGAGCTCCTCTATCTCACTACAGCTTCTGGTACTCACTGACTTCCTTTTCTCTGTCTTTCTTTCTCCCCCTCCAGGGCAGCATCTGAAGTTCCCCGTGGTGGCCTTATGGTTGACGATCGGTCTCTCAATTTGTCTGCTGGGGCTGCTGGCCGCCCTGGGATACGTGTGCAGACGGAAGATCCGGCAAAGCTGCGAGGAGAACAAAGCGGGTATGTTCAGTGCTCGGGCTCCCTGTCCCTCTAACTACCCCCCCCCCCACCCGCTCTCCTTCCCCCGCCCCCACCACCACTGAAAACAGTGCGGCTTTCCCAGGATGGCCTGGGAAGCAGACTGACCTCTTGACCTCCTTTGCACCACTAGCACCGCCATTAGTCAGCTGAAAGACCAAGACAAAGGTCATTACATAAACCCCACACTAGCTGCAAATCTCTGCTCTTCTCCAGTGATCGGGAGCCACTCAAGTCTTGGAGGGTCTGTCTGTCAAAGAATCCACGTGACTCCTTCCTCTCTCTCTCTCTGATGAGAAGCCACGTGCTTGAACAAGATTGAGTGCGTAATTGCACTTTCGATGGGGGAAAGGGGGATATGTTCAGGAAATGGAACCTTTCTAGGTTTCGCCAGAGAGTCAAGGCTGCCCACAATTTTGAGTTTAAACCGAGGGCCAGTTCCTGCAGCAAGTTCTTTCTGACTAGTTTAAGGTAAAGGCCTTGCTTGACCAATCTTGCAGATGTTCACATCTGTGAATGTATTCAGAATTAGCTCCATAACAGCACCACAGAAAATGACCGCATTACAGATTGTAAATTGTGGCGAACCAGCCACGATGTGGTCAAAATGACAAAGTATTTGCAGCAGAGAAACAGGTCGTTCGGGAGGTCTTTTGGTGCAGTGGGCAGTGTTCCTGCCTCCAAGCTAGAAGCTCTGGCTTCAGGACCTACTCCTGGACTTGAAGGCGAAGGAGCATGTGTTCATAACAAAACCTCAACAGATGGATTAACATGCTGGTGAATCTTTTCAGGGTGATAAGGCTGGGAGGGAGCCTTCTAGTCAGCCATATTCTGCCGATGGACTGGTGACCTGTTTCAGGAAAAAAGTAGCCACAAAATGGACATTAGCTCATGCTAGTACCAGTGCGTCATTTCTCAAGTAAGGAGACCAAAATGTCATGTAGTACTCTAGGTATGACCTCACCAGCACCCATTACAGCTGCAACCTAACCTCCCTGCTTTTAAACTTAATCCCTTTAGCAGTGAAGGACAGAATTCTATTTGCCTTCCTAATTACCTGTTACACCTGCAGGCCAACCTTCTATGATCCATGCACAAGGACACCCAGGTCCCTCTGCACAGCAGCATGCTGCAACTTATTACCATTCAAATCATAGTCCTTTTTACTGTTACTCCTACCAAAATGGATATCTTCACATTTATTAGCATTGTATTCCAGCTGCCAGATCTATGCCCACTCACTTAACTATCTATGTCCCTTTGCAAGGTTTTACTGCCCTCTGCACACGTTGCTCATATTAGTCTCATGTGCAGAGACACACCACACGTGGTCCCCAACTCCAAATCATCTGTGTAAATAGTGAACAATTGTGGCCCCAACACTGATCCCTGGGGCACACCACTAGTCACTGATTGCCGACCAGAATAGCACTCATTAATGTCCACTCTTTGCTTCCTGTTCGTTAACAAATTCTCTACCCATGCTAATGCATTACCCATAATGCCTTGCGTCTTTATCTTCTATAGCAGCCTTTTGTGCGACACCTTGTTGAAGGCCTTTTGGAGGTGAGGTTGCAGCTGTAATGGGTGTTGGTGAGGTCATACCTAGAGTACTACATGAGTACACCACATCTATTGGGTCCCCCTTGTTCACCGTGCTCTTGATGTCTTCATAGAATGCTAAAACATTTGTTTAGCGTGACCTGCCCTTCACTAACCCATGCTGCGTCTGCCCGGTGGGACAATGTCTATCTAGATATTTTGCTATTTCTTCCTTGATAACATTTTCCTCACTACAGAAGTTAAGTAAGCTGGTCTATAATTCCCCATCTTTTGTCTACCTCCCTTTTTAAACAGCGGCATTGTTTATCTTCTCATAGACCCGTCGCTACCTATCCCCCAATCTCTCTGAAAAACCCACGACGAAACACACCTCTTAAGACTACAGCATCGTCACACTTTGCTCAAAGGGTAGTGACCCTGTGGAATTGTCTGTCCACAGAAGGTTGTGGAGGCCAAGTCACTGAATATGTTCAAGCAAGAGAAACATATTTAGGTTTTAAGTGCCATGAAGGCTTATGTGGACAAAGCGGAAATGCAGTATTGAGGTAGAGAATCAGCCAGAATCATGTTGAATGACAGAACAGACATGAAGGGCCAAATGGCCTACTCCTGCTGCTAGTATCTGTGTTTTTCAGAGTGATGCAATGTGGTCAAAGTACTAAGAACTTATGGCAAATACAGTTCAAGAATACTATTGATGATATTCCGGTGAAGATTGCAGAATCAGTGTGATAATTGGTCTGACTCTTCATTCCCTGACACTCCAGCTCAGAGTAGGTAAAATTTCCTGCAACAAATTAATCATTGTATCTGCTGTATTACACTCTAGGGTGAATCTGTACAGCAGAATCCTGCGTGATTAGCTTTTTAATTTGTATTTTTTGCTGAATTAACTATGTTCCACCTTTTGACTAGAGCATTCTAATCAATTTTCTAACTGATCCAGAAAGACAACAATGGCATCAACAGATTTTCACAGTTGCCTTTATGTTGAAGAACACACTGGATAAATCTATTTGTGTGGGTGATGTTCAGGGGTGCATTAGTACAATTGCTGCAATACCAATTGAGATGTCCTCCCCACACTCCTGGAACCAGGTGGTACAAGCCTAGTTGCTCTGCATGCCCTCTGACATAGATTAAAGTGGTGCTGGAAAAGCACAGCAGGTCTGGCAGCATCCGAGGAGGAGGAAAATTGACGTTTCGGGCAAAAGCCCGTCATCAGGAATAGAGGCAGGGTGCCTGCAGAGTGGAGAGATAGATGAGAGGGGGGTGGGGAGAAAGTAGCATAAGAGTACAGTAGGTGAATGGGGGTAGGGATGGAGGTGATAGGTCAGAGAGGAGGGTGGGGGAAGGTAGCAAAGCGTACAATGGGTGAATGGGGGTGGGGTGGGGATGGGGATGGAGATGATAGGTCAGAGAGGAGGGTGGGGAAGGTAGCAAAGAATACAATGGGTGAATGGGGGGGTGGGGATGAAGGTGATAGGTCAAAGAGGAGGGTGGAGTGGATAAGTGGGAAGGAAGAATTCTCCTTCCCCTACTTCATCCCAGCTCCAGCCTTCCAGCTCAGCACCGCACTCATGACCTGTTCTAACTGCCTACTTTCCTTTCCACCTATCCACTCCACCCTCCCCCCCGACCTATCATCTCCATCCCCAGCACCCTTCACCTATTGTACTCTATGATACATTCTCTCCACCCCCAACCCCCTCTCATCTATCTCTCCACTCTGCAGACACCCTGCCTCTATTCATGATGAAGGGCTATTGCCCGAAACATAGATCATCCTGCTCCTCGGATGCTGCCTGACCTGCTGTGCTTTTCCTGCTGCTTAATCTAGACTCTGGTTTCCAGCATCTGTAGATCTTGTTTTTACCTATGCCCTCTGACCTCTCAAACGCGCGCATGAAGAACTTGGGCTCAGCTTTACACCTGACAGATGGACACCCCTGCCCTTTCCCTCACAGGGGGTGCACACAGCAGACACCCTCCCCATGCCAAGCACCCAGTGTGAAGTCCAGCCTATATAGATCATGGTGCTCAATGCAAGAAATCATTGTCACACAGTCCACAATGATACTAAACAGACCAAGCAGTGGCGCACTTGTGCTGTCACTGGGCTAGAAATCCGGAACCACGGGCCTGTGTCCTGAAGAACAAGGTTCGAATCCAACCATGGTAGGTGGTGAAATTTGAATTCAATAAAAATTGGGATTCAGTAGTTCATCCAATGGTGATGTTTGATTGTTATCTCAACAATTATCTAGATCACTAATGTCCTTTAAGGAAGGAATTCTGTCATCCTGATTTGTCTGGCATACATGTGAGTCCAGTCTGCTGCCTGGATGACTAGGGATGGGCAATAAATGCTGGTCCATGAATGATGCCTACATTCAATGAATGAATCAAAATTAAATAGTGGGAGTCCTGCTTCGATCCTTCAGACTGAGAAAAGAAATATATGATGGCGAAAAAGAAAGGCTAGATCCAACTCTAGCAGTAGCCCTACTTTCACATACACCCACTATGATAGTATCTGCTGGTCATACGTAGACACTGATCAGTGTCCAGGGGACCGCAACCTTTGTAATCTCTTTGTCCGTTAACAAATACCAAGAGAGAGCATCCTTCTGACAGATAAGGGAGTTATAGGCCAGGGGAGCAGGCTGAAAAGTGGAGTTGAATCTGTAACAAGATCAACCATGACAGCGTCCGGGAATGAAGACCATTTATCCCACGGATTCTGAAATCTTCATCGGAATATCATCAATAGTACTCTTGAATTGTATTTACCATAAGTTCTTAGCTCTTCCTTTATTGCTATAACAAATTTATTAAAATATTTGATGCTTGGCTCCAACCATTTGACAATCTAGGGTTTACTGACATTGAATTTTTGCCTTTTCCTTGCTTCCAATCCTTGGTATACGTAATGATAGAAGCAAACATGACTTATGCAATACCTAAATAGTTAGCACAGGATCTACTGCTCTGAATGCAGAACCTGGAGTTGTCTCTACCAGGGAGGCAAAACTCAAGAAATCCACAAAGCTCTGAAGAGTCATCAAGGCTGCTTTAATTTGGAAAAGAACTATAACGCATGCCTGCTGATTTCACAGATGCACAGCCAGAGATATGTTTGTAAATTGAAAATGATGCTGATAAATGCACACTGAAGTAAATAGTCCTCATGATGAGTGTATGAGATTGGGAATTATAGAATTATAGCTTTTAGGATTTGTTATTTGTTAACGGACAAAGAGATTACAAAGGTTGCGGTCCCCTGGACACTGATCAGTGTCTACCTATGACCAGCAGATACTATCATAGTGGGTGTATGTGAAAGTAGGGCTACTGCTAGAGTTGGATCTAGCCTTTCTTTTTCGCCATCATACTTTTCTTTTCTCAGTCTGAAGGATCGAAGCAGGACTCCCACTATTTAATTTTGATTCATTCATTGAATGTAGGCATCATTCATGGACCAGCATTTATTACCCATCCCTAGTCATCCAGACAGCAGACTGGATATCCATAGGCAAACTAAACGATTGCATTTAGCAACTGTCTGCTGTACAGTCAATACTTACTAACATATGTCTTGACTAACGTAAGCAAACCTTTAAGAAAGACATTAGATGTTTGTACCGAGTCGCTCCTTTTTCAGTTCCCTAACCCGTTCTTCAAACAAGATACCATTGCAGGAACAAGAAAAGACTCCATTATCTTTCTCTCTGTAGATAAACAGGATTCAAGCAAAATTACCTTTACCTCCATTCTGCACGTTCACAGTGTGCCCAATCAACCTTACGTTACTGTTAACGGACCAGACCAAACCCTCAAAATATATTAAGAAGATAGTCTAGAGCTGAACCTTTTCTTGTTTTAAAGTTAAATGTAAGGTGTTGCACTCGAAATGCAATTCAATAGGTCAAATGACCAGATTTGAAGCAAAACCCACTTTATTCATCCACTATAGTTAAAATACAACAAAAGAGAAACATACAGAAAAGATTTGGCTTAGTTGTAACTCTATCAAAATGCTTAACCAAATAAGCGATACAGTAACTATTATTAATTAACTGTTCCAATATATTAACATCCCGTAAAAATACCTTTGGCAAAAGGCAAATTTGGAAAAACAGTTTATCTCACATGTAACTCCAGCAGTAGGAAGAGAACGCCCAGCTTTTAGCTGTAACCGTGAGAGGGAAAAACAGTTTCCACGTCCAGCTTCAAGACCTCAGCAACTGCTCTTGAAAACCGAAAAAGCGAAAAATTGTGGTTCTGTGGGAGCTTAACCACACCCATTCAGGCTGCTTCTATTGTTCCAACTTTTTAAAAAAAAACCTCAAGGTCTCATAGACTGTTTACTCTAGTGGCTCTGCGTAGACAGCTTTGTGTATCTGCCTTAAAACTTTTCTTCAAAATAAAACAGGACAAAATATACCTCTTATAGCTATAATATCTCCACATTACATTCAGAGCATCTTAGGAATAACAGAACTTAAAGGTTTTAAGGTCAGCAAGGAATTGTGCAGTTTTTGTTTCCTCCTTTACACTTTCCGAATAAGAGGTATGTCTCTCTCAGGGTTTTTAGTCTGTGAATGTATCTGCCCTAGAGAGCAGTGTCATTTAATTTATTCCAGGCAGTGTTAGATTCTTAACAGATACAGAAGTTGTAGGCCAGAGGAGCAGGCTGAAAAGTGAGGTTGAGCCTGTAACTAGATCAACTGTGACTTTGTTGATTGGCCTAATGCTTTTCCTAAATCCGATTTTTAAGGATATGTGGCCAAGGGGAATGGAAGGGGCAGCAAATGTCTGCTCACAAAGTCTCAGGCATCATTGATTCTGGGGAATGGAGGACAATTAATCAGGTATGGGATGGGGACCCTACAGTCGTCTTTCATTCAGCTCAATTAAGTCCAAGATAGGATAGCTAGTGAACAGACTTTCTGCCTTGATGTCAATAGAGTGAAATTCTAATTGAATGTTACAACCTGCCTACTCTGTGTACTTCCTGTTGTGCTCCCTATGCACAGACCAATATCTTCAGCAGAATGGCGTCCCCAGTGGCCCACACTGGAAGTGTGTGCCCACTCTGAAGTCCATTTTTGGGGTCACTGTCTCCGCTCATAGCACCAATAAGCATCAAAACAGGTGGAGCTGGAACATAAGAACGTAAGAGCTAGGAGCAGGAGTAGGCCATCTGGCCCCTCAAGCCTGCTCTGCCCATTCAATAAGATCATGGCTGATCTTTTTGTGGACTCAGCTCCACTTACCCACCTGCTCACCATAACCCTTACTTCCTTCACTGTTTAAAAACCCATCTATCTTTGCCTTAAAAACGGAATAGCATCAACTGCTTCATTGGGAAGGAAAGCTCAGATCTTATAAATACTAACGCCTCGTCTTTCTGTGTCATTTGTGTGGTTCAATTCAACTAATTTAATAACTTTTTGCTGAGACCAATTTTTATTTATAGATTTGATATACAAGTGAATAATTTATTGCAGACACACATGCATAATGTATGGTTGAGACGAAACCAATCCTTTGAAGAGCCCACAGAGTTTTTTTTTATTTCCTCGGATTTTGGGGCTAAACCAAGAATAAAATGATCAAAAACTCCACATCAAAGAGCTTTTCAAATAAACGTGGAAGTGGAATTGGAACAGCTCCCAAGAATATACTCGTAAACTCTTGCGTACAAGAGATAATGCACTGATTGAAGCTGTGTAATGATTGTAAAGTCAGGGAGCTTTATATCTTTACTTCCTGAACTACCCACAGACCAATATAAACTTAAAACAGACCTGAAACAAAAACAGAAATCGCTGAAGGAACTCAGCAGGTCTGGCAGCATCTGTGGGCAGAAAGCAGAGTTAACATTTTGAGTCCAGGGCTACTCTTCATCAGGACTGTTAGTAACTGGAAAACTCTGGTGCTTATGTCAGGAGAGAAGGAGAGATGTGGGTGGACATCGATCCCAGAGAGACAGAAATATGAAAGGGATAGGTAACCAAGGCGATAATGGATAGTAGGTCAGGACAGAAGGAAACAAAAACTGAAGAACAGGGGCTGCTGGAAATCAGAAATTGAAGTAAAATGTAACAGGTCTGGCAGCATCTATGTAGTAAAAGCAGAGTTAATGTTTCAGGTTCAGTGACTTTTCTTCAGAATTACAAGTCAGAATTAAAAATTACACCATTGGCATTTCATGGTTAAATAATCTATTATTCTGTCAACATTTCCAATAGAGTTAAGTTGTTCCAATTTCTTTATTTTGTTATATTTTAACTGTAATGTATGAATAAAACCGAGAGACGATGAATATACACAAATGTAAATCTAAGGAAATATTGCTTAAAGGTGGAAAACCCACTGAATAATTTAAAATATAAGCAATTAAAATATCACAAAAGAAAGAAGAAATTGGAATAACTTAACTCTATTGGAAACATTAACAGAATAATAGATTATTTAAGTATTAAACACTAACTGTTCCAATATTGTAAACACCTCCTTGGCAAAAGGCAAATTCAGTAAAATAGATTACCCGACAGGAAATTCTCTAGTCCAAGAGGGAAAAAAGTGTGTGGTGCTGGAAAAGCACAGCAGGTCAGGCAGCATCCAAGAAGCAGAAGAATTGAAATGTCGATTCTCCTGCTCCTCGGATGCTGCCTGACCTGCTGTGCTTTTCTAGCTTCACACTCTCGACTCTGATCTCCAGCATCTGCAGTCCTCACTTTCTCCAAGTGGTAAAACGTCAAGAGAAACGTGTGTGTGAGAGAAAGAGAGAAGAGTAGTGAGAGGTGCACTGCAGCTTCCATCTAGCTCCAAGACTCCAGCAAATGCTACTAAAAGACTAAAACTAAAATTCCTGGTTCTGTGAGAGTTGGCCACACCCATTCAGGCCTCTTCTATTGTTCCAACTGTAAAAAAAAATTAAGCCATTCAGCCCATCGAGTCTGCTCTGCCATTCAATCATGGCTGTTAAGAAGAGGTGGTAAAAGCAGATACAAGAACAATGATTAAGAGGCAACTTGACAGATACAGGAATGAACAGGGAATTGAGGGATACAGCTGCATAGAGTCAAAAGGTTTTAAGTTTCGAAAGGCGCCAAGTGTCAGCGCAGGCCCGATGGGCTGAAGGGCCTGTTCATTGCTGTTGTATTCTTTTTTCCTTCCTTGGGAGGGTGGAACCAGGACATGAGGGATTTGAGTATGAAGATGGGAACTTGCAGGCAGGTTACTGAGAGCTGGATTGGTGGGTGAATAGGGTGCTTGGTCACAGCTTGGCTTGCTGAAAAGTGAGAGGAATGGTGGAGCCAACCTGTGATACATAGGAAAAAGGTGCGGCATGGTAGCTCAGTGGTTAGCACTGCTGCCTCACAGTGGCAGGGACCTGGGTTCGAATCCAGCCTCTGGCAAGTGCCTGTGTGGAGCTTGTACATTCTCCCCGTGTCGTGTAGGTTTCTTCCGGGTGCTCCAATTTTGTCCCACAGTCCAAAAACGATGTGCAGATCAGGGTGAATTGACCATGCTAAATTCCCCATAGTGTTGAGCGATATGTAGGTTAGATGCATTGGTTAGGGTAGAGGAATGGGTCTGGGCGGGTTACTCTCCAGAGGGGCGCTGTGGGCTCGTTGGACCAAATGGCCTGTTTCCACACTGCAGGGTATTCTACATCGTCCAAGTGGGAAGGTGCGCTAGCATTTCTGGGATGCTCATTGACTCTCCATCAAGCTTCCTGCTCAGCATCCAAGCTGCATCCTTGGCTGTCCATTTCAGGAGTCGCGACATGATGGTGGGAAAGAAAATGTTAAACTGATGTCATTTGATGACTAAATGAGATGTTAAAGTAGCTGTTCAGTTGGTTAATTAATGAGTCAGTATTTGCAAAGGTGTGAATGGGGGTCATCAATCTGCTGCCTAAGCATTCGTAATTAACTAATTGAATTAAAATTATGTTTATCAAATACATAGCAGCATGAGTGGAAATAGTGGGTGGGGGGGGGATGTGAGCGTGGAATACGATCAATCTGAATGGATTAAACACAGTTAAGCTGACGGTGATGTGAAGCAGATGGCACATTGAAGGGCACTGACAAATTTCTGTACAATTCTGCTGAATAATTCAAAAGTGGAATTGGGAAAACATGTAATTGCTGCTGAGCTGTCCTGCATTAGCAGCAGAACATTAAAACTTATTTGTTTAACATACGCAGCGTCAACTGTGTCTCAGTCAAGATCTGTGTATCAAGATCTCAGTCTTGTCTGAGTGGTAAGTCTGTGAGTTCAAGTCTCATTCCAAAAACCTAACAGATATTCTAACCTGACACTGCACTTCATTATAGAGTGCCAAGTGCAGCACTCTAGGATGTTCGTCTTTTGGATAAGTCATTAAACCAACATCCTTGTTAATTACATTGTTAAAGGCTTGTTATTGTCATTGTTAAGATCAAGAGAAGCAGCTAGTGTGAATTAATTGCAAGTGAGGACATACAGGGACTCGTAGGGACCCCAGGGCTCCTTTGCTGCAGTGGTAGATCCCTACCTGGTGGCTTAGTTGTTAGCACTGCTACCTCATGAGACCTGGGTTTGATTCCAGCCTTGGGCAAATATCTGTGTGGAGTTTGCACGCCCTCCTTGTGCCGGTGTGAGTTTCTTCTAGGTGCTCCAGTTTCCTCTCACAGTCCAAAGCTGTGCTGGTTAGGTGGATTGGCCATGCTCAGTTACTCATAGTGTGCAGGCATGTGCAGGTTAAGTGGATGAACCATGGAAAATGCAGGGTTATAGAGTGGGGGCTGGTGTAGGTCTGGGTGGGCTGCGCTTCAGAGGGTTGATGTGGACTCAATGGGCCAAATGGCCTGCTTCCACTGTGAAAGGATTCCATGATTCTACCTCTGGGCCAGGAGGCCTGTTCAAGTCTCATCTACTCCAGAGGTGTGTAATAACAGGTTAATTATCTAGTAAGCACTTTGGGGTATGTTGGATGAGAGCTATGAGACTGAACAAGTCAGTAAACTCTCTTCATTCCAGAAGTATCTGTGTTTTCTACCTCACCAGCTGATTTGGAGTCTATTAACAATCCTGCCTTCCCTCTTAACTGTAACCTAGACCAAACTTTTTGTTGCTAGTTTCAGTGTCGTGTAAGTAAACTTGTATTTCAAAACAGCATGCATGGAACTTGTCGAGAGCACGGTGCTGGAAAAGCACAGCAGGTCAGGCGGCATCCGAGGAGCAGGAGAATCAATCAGCTCATTCCTGATGAAGGGATCTTGCCTGAAATATCGATTCTCCTGCTCCGCAGATGCTGCCTGACCTACTGTGTTTTTCCAGCACCACACTCTCGACTCTGACCTCCAGCATCTGCAGTCCTCACTTTCACCAATGGAACAACTTGTGTCTGCATGTTGAGAATGTAACATTGCATCTTCATGTATAAACATGCAAATATCAATTTGAACTCTTAACACTAAATTTCAAGATGCTGAATGCCAAGTGTCATCTAATTGACAGAAGATTTTTCATTTGTAAGCTCCACAAGCTTGTCTTGAATGCACCAATATATTAACTTCTACGTCAGGAAGTATTAAAGTTTTAACGTGGTTTGAATAGTTTGCTATGTAATGAACAGAACTGATCATGATGGGAAACCTTAATTTTGCAGAATTATTTGCTGTTGCTTGCCGTTTGCAGTGAGGAGTGGACAGACGACCTTAAAGTTTAAACAACAGGACCTTTAGCCACAATACTTCAAGATGATATGCAAAATGAGGACCTGAGATCCTGGCTGAACCAGCTTAGGAGAAAGTGAGGACTGCAGATGCTGGAGATCAGAGTCGAAAGTGTAATGCTGGAAAAGCTCAGCAGCATCCGAGGAGCAGGAGAATCGATGTTTTGGGCATAAGTCTGTTGAAGGGCTGATGACGTTCCTAATGCAGGGCTTTTGCCTGAAATGTCGATTCTCCTGCTCCTTGGATGCTGCTTGACTTGCTGTGCATCACACTCTCGACGCTGCATCAGTTTAGTAAAACATGACAAATGGAGTGACTTCTGTAATTTAGCTGTGACTGGACTGGTGGCTTTTGAAGAAAAACAATAATTGAATTGTTTAGCTTTGCATTTGATCCTCTCCTATTTGAGCAAGTCCCTTTAATTGAACTTGTAACTTAGCAAGAACATTAGTTGTTCTTTGTTATTGGCAGATTTATACAGAATAACTTAGTAATACAGCTGAAATAGGCCATTTGTCCCATCTCATCTGTGTTTATACTGCACACAACAGTCCTCCTACCTCTCTCTTCAGCTAACTCTAGCTGCATATCTTTCTATTTCTTCTTCTTCCTCCTGCACTTAAGAGGCATAGAGATGTACTGCAAGGAAACAGACTTTTTGGTTCATTTAGTCCATGCATGCATCCAGATATCCTAAGGTCATCTAGTCCCGTTTGCCAGCATTTGGCCCATATCCCTCTAAACCCTTCCTATTCATATACCCATCCAGATGCCTTTTAAATAATGCAATTGTACCAGTCTCCACCACTTCCTCTGGCAGCTCATTCCATACATATACCACCCTCTGCATGAAAAAGTTGCTCCTTAGGTCCCTTTTAAATCTTTCCCATCTCACCTTAAACCTATGCCATCTAATTCTGGATTCCCCGACCCTGGGGAAAAGGTCTTGGCTAATCACCCTGTCCATGCCCTTCGTGATTTTATAAAGCTCTATAAAGTCATCCCTCAGCCTCCGACCCTCCAGGGAAAATAGCCCCAGCCTATTCAGCCTCTCCCTGTAGCTCGAACCCTCCAACTCTGGCAACATACTTGTAAATCTTTTCTACACCCTTTCATTTTTAACAACTTTTCCAAGTTCTTAACAATTTTAAAACTTCCAAGTTTTATGGGTGGCACGGTGCCTCACATCGCCAGGGATCCGGGTTCAATTCTAGCCTCGGGCAACTGTGTGGAGTTTGCACACTCTCCCTGTGTCTGTATGGGTTTCCTCTGGGTGCTCCAGTTTCCTCCCACAATCCAAAGATGTGCAGTTCAGGTGAATCGGCCATGCTAAATTGCATAAAGTATTCAGGGAAGTGTAGGTTATGTGCATTTGTCAGGGATAAATGTAAAGTAATAGGTTCGGGGAATGGATCTGGATAGGTTCCCCTTTGGAGGGATGGTGTGGACTTGTTGGGCCAAGTGGCCTGTTTCCACACTGTAGGGATTCTATGAATATCCTTCCAGTAGCAGGGAGACTTCCTCAAAAATGTACCAACTACTCCAGCTGGGAATATGTGTCAAATTTAAGCTGATCTCTGGGTGAAGATTAGATTACTTGCAGTGTGGAAACAGGCCCTTCAGCCCAACAAGTCCACACCGACCCTCTGAAGAGCAACCCACCCAGACCCATTCCCCTACGTTTTTTACCCCTTCACCTAACACTACGGTCAGTTTAGCATGGCCAATTCACCTGGTCTGCACATTTTTGGAGTGTGGGAGGAAACCAGAGCACCCGGCGGAAACCCACGCAGACACGGGGAGAATGTGCAAACTCCACACAGACAGTTACCTGAGGCGGGAATTGAGACCGGGTCTCTGGTGCTGTGAGGCAGCAGTGCTAACCACCACACTGCTCACAAAATGTTGCTCTTAAATTCCTCTTGAGCTTAATAGTGCCTATCTTGTATTTACAGCTTCGAGTTTAGGTGTTGCGGTAAGCTTAGATATATCCTCTGTGCCAAAGACTCCCCCAACCCGTCAGGCTACTGCTGATTCCTGAAGAAAATAGTCCCATCCTGCACAAGTTGATTGTTCTGATATCATTCTTCCAAACTTAATTTGCACCTTCCGCGTCAGTGAGTCTGTTTCCCTTTTTATAATGTTGAGACCAGAACTATGCACCTTCATCCTAAGTGTAATCTAAACAAAGCTCTGTGCAAGTTTAACGTAACTTCTCTTGTTTATATGCCTTTTCTTCGAGAAACGAGCATGTAAGCTGTGATGTATTGTACACAGGCCTCTGAAGTATACAGCTTCATACTACTTTAACTCAAGTACTTTATATTGTTTTGACATATTCCCCTCTATACGATATCCTGACATTTTCCTATGACTAATGTGACTGAATAGAGTACTGCTCTGTGCAAGTGGTGAAATAGATGTGCCCCTTCACTGACATAATTTGTAAGGCATCGTTCTTGGAAACAGTGGTGTTTTGATTGCTTTCTGGAAAAGAAATTATGTTTGCCCTTACGCACTGCAAGGAGATAAATAAATATTAGCTCCACCTTCCAAATAAATTCCTGCATGCAACACAGGATATCTCATCTGTTTACAAATACTTTTTGTAGTAACATGGAAAATATACAAGCCATTAGAATTAGTTAAATTAATTTGTATTTTTATTAATTACCTAGGCCAGTATATTACTTACTACTAGTAGAGTCAGCTCAAGTTGCTATTTTCACATTTGGGATTTTACTCCCATATTACTTGTATTTGAATAGTGGAATAGCCAATACCAGATTTATTTATTATTATTCATCTTGTTTGCTGTTCTGCTCCTCTGACCATAAATACAATGCTTGTAATGCCATCTATTTGAAACACATTGCAAGGTGCAACTCCAGCAGCTTGCATTTTGATGCCAGTGAAGACAGCAAGATGTGTTCAGAGAATAGTAATTGCAACAGATCTACTGTTTCTAAGGTAATAAAGTGTCCCTAGGGGCTTCAAGGGAGCATTATCAGGCAAAGGTCAAAGAAGGAGAATTAAAGACACCACCAGCTTGTCCAGGGTGGCAGCATCTATGGAGGATAGAGTGTTACAAAGACAATTGCATAGCGATGTCCAGAGCTTGAGACCCAGGCAGCTAAAGGCACAGCCACTGATGGTGGGGCAAAAGAAATCTAGGATACACTAAGTGCCAGAGTTGGAGAAATATGGAGGAATGCAGAGTCCATGGAAGTTTATTGCATATTCATTCTTGGGATAGGGGTGTCGTTATGTGGGCCAGAATGCATTTGCCATCCCTGTTTGCTCTTGAGAATGTGGTGGTGAGCTTCCATCTTGAATGCTGAAATCCATCTGGTGTGGGTACACCCACAGTTTTGATAGGAAGGGAGACTTATAGAGCCAGAGGAGGTAACTGAGATCTTGGAGGGATTTGAAAATGAGGCCTAGAGTCTTGCGCTAAATAATTTCTAAGCTTAATTTGATGTAAGGGTGACGTGCTTGAGCAACCAAACGCTTAAATATAACAACTTGGATTGCATTTCTACATAGAATTTGTCTTCCATCTTGGCTTATTTTGATATTTAATGCCACAAACATCTACTTTCTTTCAAGGCTTTTGAGAAAACTGGTTTCGCTGTGGCATTTTGGCCTTGGTTCCAGCCATGGAAAGGAATGGCATAGAACATAGAGTTTGAAAACAACAAGGCCTGAGCATTTTGTTATTAGCTTGTCTCACTGTCAATTGTAACAATTCCTTGTTCATTTCATTCCACCTATTGCAGAAAGGATATTATTAAACTAGAACCAGTGCAGAAAAGATTTACTAGGACGTTACCTGGTTTGGAAGGTTTGAGTTATAAGGAGAGGTTAGAGAGACTGGGACTTTTTTCCCTGGAGCGTAGGAGACTGAGGGTTGACCTTATAGGGATTTATATAGTCATGCGTGGCATAGATAATGTAGATTGCCAACAGCTTTTCCCCACGTTGGGAGAGTCTAAAACTAGAGGGCGTAAGTTTAAGGGGAGAGATACAAAATATTTTTCACACAGAGGGTGGTGAGTGTCTAGAATGGGCTACCGGAGGAAGTGGTGGAAGTGAGTACAGTTTCATAATTTAAGAAACATTTAGACAGGTACACGGATGGAATAGGTCTGGAGGGTTATGGATCAAACACATGGGACTAGTTCAATTGTGAACAACTGGGCTCCATGGACAAGTTGGACTGAAGAGCCTGTTTCCTCGCTGTAGACCTGTATGATTCTATGTATAGATCAGGAAGTTAATAATAATAGATGTGTCAGGCGTTTGATGGATATATAAGTATCTTGAGCAGGTTCGGGATTTATTATAGATTACAACTGGAAACCATGTAATGCAAGCTAATGAATATTTATTAACTGTTTAGAAAGTTAGTCCAGCATACCTCTATTAGTAGCAGCTTCAAAAATGACCCAGTACAATGTCACTGATGATGTTTTCTCGCTATTAGCAACTATTAATCCCTTATACTGCAATGTATTAACCAAAAAGATTGGTTAGATGGCTTCCCATCAAAAGTATGCTTCTAACCGTGAGTTAATTATTGCAAGTTAAATTTGATGGATTAGAGCCATAAATGACCTGATTTCCAGGTAAGGTGGATGAGTCTGAAGTAACTATTCTGTTCGCTGTGAGTAACGGTGCTAAATAGCAAACTTGTTATTTGGAAATTGCATTGTTATCGCCACACACCCACACTGCAAACAAACTCTCTCTCCTCCCACGCCATCAATATTTAAGTTTGTTGTTGAATCGCCATCCCTCATTGTAAGAAAGTTTGGGGTCAATGTTTCTATATGGCCCGTCAGTGACTATTCTCAAAATGGGAAGGAGGTGATTGCACTGGAGGGACTGCAGAGGAGATTCACCAGGATGCTGCCTGGGATGGAACATTTCAGTGATGAAGAGAGGCTGGAAAAGCTCAGGTTGCTTTATTTAGAGCAGAGAAGGTTGAGGGCGGACCGAGATTAGAGTGGTGTTGGAAAAGCACAGCAGGTCAGGCAGCGTCCGAGGAGCAGGAACATCGAAGTTTCAGGCAAAAACCCTTCATCAGGGTTGATAAAGGGCTTTTGCCCGAAACGTCGATTTTCCTGCTCCTCGGATGCTGCCTGACCTGCTGTGCTTTTCCAGCACCACTCTAGCCTAGACTCTGATTTCCAGCATCTGCAGTCCTCACTTTTGCCTGCCTAAGGGTGAACTAGTAGGGGCAAATAAGATCATCAGGGTAAAGGTAATAGAAAGCAGCTAATCCCTTTGGTTGACTGATCAGTAACAAGGGGACACATCTTTCAAGTGAAAAGTAGGCAGCTTAGAGGGAAATTGAGGACAATCTTTTCTCCTAGAGGGTGGTGGGGGATCTGGAATGCACTGTCTGTGAGGCAAGAAACCTCACACCTTTAAAAAGTACCTGAATGTGCACTTGATGTGTCACAACATTCAAGACCATTGGCGTAGTGCAGGAAAATGGGAGGAGAGCAGGCAGGAATGTATTTATTAGGAGTGCAGACTCTATGGGAATCTTCTCTTCTGTTTAATCCTGAGTGTGTAATCATCTGAGAAAATATCACCGGTAGCAATTTACTCCTGATAATGGAGGAAAATAGTTGGCTCAGCCTGAGTCAAAGTGGGAAGTCTATTCATGGAGCAATTTAAAACCGTTTTTTTTCCCTTGTCAAGATATTCCTTAATCATCCTATTCAGAAGTATTATTCAGCAGGACCTGAACCTAAGCCTTCTGGCCCAGAGGCAAGCACACTACCCATGTGTCTCAAGTGTCCTCTCTTCTGCCTATTGGCTCAAGTTGTTATCCTCATTCTCCACATGTTCAAACACTTGTCACCTTGGTGATTTCAAATTAATTTGCCAAGTGCACATGGAATGGCAACAATAGACTGTATCTGTCATATCAGAACTGAACAACAGCGTCTGGTTTGCCTCTTCTGTGTTAAATGACTCGTTAAAGTAAATGTGAGTTGCAGCATGATCATCTTTGACATCTTCCCTGCAGGTTTCGCAGGGTCTGATTGTGGGGATTCTGATGCATCATCTCAGTTGTTTCAGTCACAGAGCCTCTTGCTGTGTAACAAGTGGAGAGTATTAACACACAGGTTACAGCGTCGTGCAACCATTTCAACACACAGGTCAGAATTTTATTGCTGCCCCCCCCCCCCCCCGCCCTTCCCCCTAGGAGGTTTTAATTTGAAAGCGAGGCTCATAATTGCAACATGTGACCTCCAAAACCCCTGTCTGCACGTCTTGACCTGTCTCCGATTTCATGGTGGGGAGGAGGGGAGCAGTGTTGGCGATCCACAGTCTGGGCATCTCATCTGCCCTTGGGACCGTTGAGGTCCTTTAGTGGCCATTTAATACCATTTCATTGTCCCATTCAGTCTCCAGCCCAAAGTGGATCAGCCCTCAAGATCAAAACACTGGGATAGATTGGAGAGTTGAGACTGTTCCCCTTGGAGAAGGAGATTTGATAGAGGGATTCAAAACCATGAATGGCAAGATTGTGTTGATAGGGAGAAGCTGTTCCTGCTTGTAAAAGGAAGAAGAATGAATGGTGATTGGCTTAAACTCTGTGTGGGGTATGCACATTCTCCCTTTATCTACATGGGTTTCCTCCAGGTGCTCTGGTTCCGCCCACAGTCTAAAGATGTTCAGGCTAGATGAATTGTCCACGCTAAATTGCCAATAGTGTGTAGGTTAGGTGCATTAACCAGGGGTAAATATAGAGTAATAGGGTAGGGGAATGGGTCTGGGTGGGATGCTCTTTAGAGGGTTGATGTGGACTTGTTGGGCAAAGCGGTCTCCTGTTTCTGGCTGCCACATCTCGGAGCTGTGGTCTTGGCTTGGCGTGGCCATCACGGGTTTGGTGGTCTTGAGTGGAGGTCTCGTCAGTGTGGAGATCTTCTTTGGGGGCAGCTTCCAGTTATTCTGGCATCCATCATCTTAATTGACTTTCCCCGAACTGAGATCAATCTGAGGGGAACCCTGTCTTCATTTTTACCTTTTTTCTCCTTATCTATGACTTATGTCACTAATACTGGTGCTGTAGTATGGAGACTTATACTACTTCTCACTTTTCTTTGGTAAAAATACAATTGACAAATTGTTATTCTATTCTATTATCTTTAATGAACTTCAGTTTTAGACTTCCCACTGGAAGAAACACCTCATCATCTAGCCTTGCAAGATTCCTCACAATCTTCTGATTTAAAAAAAAATCATTCACAGGATTTTCACTAGGCCAGCATTTATTGTCCATCCCTAATTGTCTGAAGGCAGTAAAATGTCAACCACATTGCTGTGGTTCTGGAGTCACATGTGGGCCAGACCGGGTAAGGATGGCAGTTTCCTTCCCTAAAGGATATTAGTGAACCTCAATGGGTTTTTCTAACAATCAGCAATGATTTCCTGGTCATCATTAGATTCTTAATTGAATTCAAATTCTGCTATCTGCCATGGTGGGAGTTGATCCCAGGTCCCCAGGGTATTACCTAGGTCTCTAGATTAAGAGTCTAGTGATAATGCCACTAGGCCAACGCAGCATCGATGTTACAATCAGCTCAGCTGTCATTCTTCGAAACTGCATTAAGGGTTGGTCCAACATGCTCAGCCTCCCTCTGATAGGACACACCCTTTCATCCCATACTGTGTTAGTGTTGCTCCCTTGAAGCATCTCAATCCTGCCATCTGGTGCCAACGCTAATTGGCCGATGCTATACTGTCAGGCATTGCTGAGATTCCTGACCTCCAGTTTACTCCCCAGCAGTAATCCTGTCAGGGTTGTGGTTGGATTTTGATGCTGGCTGTTGGTTCCAGAGCATTTCTCTGGCTTGCCGTCATGAGAGCTTGGCTGGACATCCTGCGCTGAGAGAGGCACCATTTTGGGGGGAGTGCTGACTAAACAAAGAGAAGGACAATATTGCATACTTGAAATCATTACAAGCAGCAGAATATGCTGGAATGCAAAGTGAGCAAAGCAATTGTTACCATTTTTCTTGCCTTATCTTGCTGTTTGATGTTACTTTTTCCATTTTGGCCACATGCTTAAGATCTAAAATCTGGAATTTTGCAATCTCCTGAACCTCCTGGGAATGACATGACAATAGAAAACTCCTGATTTCTTTTTCAAAGAATCCCAGCAGTGTGGAAACAGGCCCTTTGAATCAACAAGTCCACACCAACCCTCCGAAGAGTAACCCACCCAACCCATTCCCCGAAATTTACCCCTGAATAATGCATCTATCTGAACACTATGGGCAATTTAGCATGGCCAATTCACCTAACTTGCACATTTTTGGATTGTGGAGGGGAAACCCATGCAAACAGGGGGAGAATAAGCAAACTCCACACAGTCACCTGAGGCTGGAATCAAACCCGTTCCCTAGCACTGTGAGGTGGCAGCGCCAACCACTGCAACACGCTGACACACTATGATAATGGGTTTGATGAAGTCTGCTATTGTATGCATCACGCCTTGGTGCATGCATGTGTTAAAATCATCCACATATTTGCCGAGAATTCAAAATATGTGGTTTTCGACAATTGGCCTTGTGTCAATGTCAGGGAGCAGTACACTTGTACAACTCCCCCTGCGATCCATCAGTGTTAAAAATGGTGTTGCTTTGCTACACCATTTCTCCCCAATGATGTGAGATTCATAAATACAGTGGCAAGTTTGGTAAACCATGCCACACTGCAGCTTGACTGCTAATTGCAGTATTAACAAGGTGGCAGAAGCTGATTCTTTTCAAAGCAAATGATCACTTTTTTTCTAATGGAAATATAAGAATAATCATAGACTGAATGGTTTAAAAGTGTGAATTATGCCTTTCTGTCCCAATCCAATTGTCCCAGCCTTTCAACCACACTTTATCTGAAAACGACACTTGGTCTAAACTCTGCCTGTGCAGTCCCTTGTACAAGCAAGTAACTAGTCCATGGAAAACAATCCAGTTATTCCCTTGTGTTGTCCACCCTTTAAATTAAGCACGAGGTGCAATCCTGGAGTCTTATCTCAACAGGCTCAGCAGCAGCACCATCCCAGTAGTAGGCAATGTTCTCCTGTTTATTCGGTGTAAGGTGTAATTTGTTTGAGATGTAAAACTGAGTAAATCACAGTTCAATATGAGTCAGCCAAAGCAGGGGAACAGTGTGTCTCGGACAAATGGTAACATTCCTCGATTAAATTCCTCCAACACCTTCCGATAATTGAAATGACGTTCCTGGTAGTGATGTGAATGTTTGATTTTTATACGCGCTTAATTCTTTTGAGTTAAAACAGTCGCAGAAAGAGGGCAGTACCTGAAACATAGAATGACATCAATGTGCCACAATCTGAAGAGGATCATTTTGCGCCCACCACATGCCAATTTTGAAGAATCTGCTGGTTAAGGCCATAAGATGTCAAGAAATAGGAACAGGAGCAGGTCATTTGGCCCCTCGAGCCTGTTCCGCCATTCATTAAGATCTTGGTTGATCCAACATTCCCCACATTAACTTTCCTGCCTTTCCCTAATCCTCAATTCTCCTACCCATGAAGAAGCTATCTATCTCTGCCTTAAATGTACACCATGACTCTGCTTCCACGGCTCTCTGTGGCAAAGAGTTCCAAAGACTCTCAACCCTCCGGGGGAAATTGAGGACTCTGGGCCTGTACTTGATGGAGCTTAGACAGATGAGGGAGGAGTCTGATCAAAACTGACAGAATGTTGAGAGGCCTGGATACATCTTGAAATGTAGAAGATGTTTCCTTGAGTAGAAGAGAGTAGGACCCATGGGACATAGCCTCAGAGTGAAGGGATGATTCTTTAGAACTGAGATGAGTAATTTCCTCAACTCATGCGTGGTTAATCGGTGGAACTTATTGCCGTGCAGGGCTGTGAAGGCCAAGACATTGAATATATTTAAGGGATATGTAGATTGGTAAGGAGATCACAGAGCTGTAGAATCATACAACACAGAAACAGACCTTTCGGTCCAACTCGTCCATGCTGACCGGATATCCTCACCTAATCTAGTCCCATTTGCCAGCACTAGGCCCATATCCCTCGAAACCCTTCCTATTCATGTACCCAGCCAGATTTCTTTTAAATGTATTAATTGTACCAGCCTCCATCACTTCCTCTGGCAGCTCATTCCATGTACGCACCACCCTCTGTGTGAAAACGTTGCCCCTCAGGTCCCTTTGTAATTTTTCCCCTCCAATCCTAAACCTATGCCCTCTAGGTCTGGACTTCTCCACCCCAAGGAAAAGACCTTGTCTATTTACCATATCCGTGCCCCTCATGATTTTATAAACTTCTATAAGGTCACTCCTCAGCCTTCGACGCTCCAGGAAAAACAACCGCAGCCTCTCCCTGTAGCTCAAATCCTCCAACCCTGGCAACATCCTTGTAAATCTTTTCAGAACCCTTTCAAGTTTCACAACATCCTTCCTACAGGAAGGAGACCAGAATTGCATGTAATATTCCAAAGGTGGCCTAACTAATTTCCTGTATAGCTGTAATATGATCTCCCAACTCATGTACTCAATGTTTTGTCCAATGAAGGAAAGCATACCAAACACTTTCTTCACTATCCTATCTACCTGCAATCCCACAGATCGAGGGCTAAAGAAAGAATGTAGGAGAATGGGTTCAAACATTACCATGATCGAAGGGGCCAAATGGCCTCATTCTGCTCGTCTATCTTGTTGTCTTATGGTATGATCACTACATGAAACTTGTTTACTGCTGACCTGCTTTGAAATTTTATGCCTCCAATTTAGCGAAATAAACGTAGTATTTGATAGCCTTTCCCAGAAAAAGGACGCAGCAATTATGTTGTAAAGGTTACTCACGGCAAAAAGGCAGCGGGGAAAGGAGACATTAGAGCTAAGTCACTAAACCAGTACCAAGCTGAATTTGTCATTATTTCCTTTGCTAAGCCATTAAATATAAGATGGTTTAAGTTGTGTGCAGGAGTCAGATCATAGACAACAATGAGTCTTCCATAACTTGAGAATACAAAATTGGACTTGAGCTAAACGTATCGCGGTGGGGTTTCCATGGTTACAGTCTTTGGTCATGTACCTCAAAAGCTGTTCTTATGTAAAATGTTGAAGATGGGTTCTGTAAGTAAAATGTCACTATTTGTGAGCCAGCTTATGATCAAAGTGGTCAGAGAAAGCATGAAAGTCTTCCTCATCCACTTCTTTTCTTCAGAACATAACCCATCTGTAAATCAATCTATCATAATTTCAAGGCTTCATTACTTGGACCATCTTTTAATTCCAAATTTATCACTGGATTGAATGTAAATACAATCACTATATTTGAATCCCAGTCCCTAGGGAATGAATGGACTTGCATTTGTATAGCACCTTTTATCACTTTGGGGTGTCTCAGTGTATTTTACAGCTGATGAAGCACGGAATGAGCTACTGGAGAAATTGATGGAGGCTGGTACAATTACAACATCTAAAAGGCATCTGGATGGATATATAAATAGGGAGTTTTAGAGGGATATGAATCCAGTGCTGGCAAATGGGACTAGATTAGGTTCGGATAACTGGTTGGCATGGAGGAGTTAGACCGAAGGGTCTGTTTCCATGCTGTACATCTCTATGATTCTATATCTGTGTGGCAAACTAGTACAATCTGCACAGCTAAATATTCTGAATGTACAGATAAACATTCCTGATGAAGGGCTTTTGCGCAAAACGTCAATTTTCTTGCTCCTCGGATGCTGCCTGATCTGCTGTGCTTTTCCAGCACCACTCTATTCTTGACTCTAATCTCCGGCATCTGCAGTACCCACTTCTGCCTAGATAAATAAAGGTCCCTTCTGAGCAGAACAAAAACAGAAATTACTTAGCGGGTCTGGTACCTTCAGTGGAGAGAAAGCAGAGTTAACATTTCGAGTCCAATAACACATTATAAAGTATGTAAACAGACTCTTCAGTGCAAATTGTTCATGCAGTTCAGATATTCTAAATGAATCTAGTCCCACTTGCCAGCACTTGGACCATATCCTTCTAAATCCTTCCAATTCATATACCCATCCAGATGCCTGGTAAATGTTGCAATTGTACCAGCCTCCACCACTTCCTCCGGCAGTTCATTTCATACACGTACCACCCTCTACGTGAAAAGGTTGCCCCTTAGGTCCCTTTTATATCTTTTCCGTCTCACCTCAAATCTATGCCCTCTAGTTCTGGACTCTCCCATCCCAGAGAAAATAACTTATCTATTTACCCTATCATGCCCCTTACAATTTTATAAACCCCTGTAAGGTCACTCCTCAGCCTTCGACATTCCAGGAAAAACAGCCCCAGCCTGTTCAGCTTCTCACTATAGCGCAAACCTTCCAAGTCTGGCAACATCCTTGTAAACTTTTTTTGAACCCTTTCAAGTTTTATAACATCCTTCCGATAGGAGAGAGATCAGAATTGCACACAATATTCCACAAGTGGCCGAACCAATGTCCTGTACAGCTGTAATATGACCTCCCAACACCTATGCTCAATCTCTGACCAATAAAGGAAAGCATACCAAACATCATCTTCACTATCCTATGTACTTGTGACTCAAGGAACTATGAACCTGCAATCCAAGGTCTCTTTGTTCAGCAACACTCCTTAGGACCTTACCATTAAGTGTATAAGTCCTGCCCTGATTTGCCTTTCAAAAATGCAGCATCTCACATTTATCTAAATTAAGCTCCATCTGCCAATCTTTAACTCGTTGGCCTATCTGATCAAGATCCTGTTGTGCTATGAGGTCACCTCCTTCACTGTCCAATACACCTCCAATTTTGTTGTCGGCTGCAAACCTATTAACTATACCTCCTATGTTCGCATCCAAATCATTTAGATAAATGACAAAAAGTAGTGGACCCAGCACTGATCCTTGTGGCACACACTGGTCACAGACCTCCAGTCTGAAAAGCATCCCTCCACCACCACCCTTTGTCTTCTGCCTTCAAGTCAGGTCTCTATCCAAATGGCTAGTTTTCCATGTGGTCTAACCTTGCTAACCAGCCTACCAAGAGGAACCTTGTTGAATGCCTTTCTGAAGTCCATATAGATCATGTTCACTGCTCTGCCCTCATCAATCCTCTTCATTACGTCTTAAAAAATCTCAATCAAGTCGGTGAGACATGATTTCCCACTCACAAAACCATGTTGAATTTCCCTAATCAGTCCTTGCTTTTACAAATACATGTAAATCCTGTCCATCAGGATTCCCTCCAACAACGTGTCCACCCTCGATGTCAGATTCACTGGCCTATAGTTCGCTGGCTTTTCCTTACCACCTTTCTTAAATAGTGGCACCACATTCGCCAAGCTCTGGCACTGCATCTGTTACTATCGATGATGCAAGTATCTCAGCAATCACTTCCCTAACTTCCCACCGAGTTCTAGGGTACACCTGATGAGGTCCTGGGAATTTATCTACCTTTATGCATTTTAAGATATCCAGCATCTCCTCCTTTGTAACATGGACATTTGTTTTCAAAACACTTGAAAGGAATACCATTGTAAAAGTACTTTCTGTTACATTATAATAAACTACAACAGAAAAGAAGCACAGTTATCATCAATCTGCGTGGTCCATTTCTTTAAATGGATTTGACGTTAACTTCCCAGAAACCGTAACAGAAAGAGATGAAACCAATAAAATAGTGCATTATGGAGGAAAGGCTCAACATGTTTTCACACAAAGTGGTCTTTTTTCCTGAGCCTGCACAATGCCCTTAATATGTCACTTGTCCATTTCTGCAGCTACTCTGAAGTGTATTTTACGGGGAACAATATTTTATGTTCTGCTTCCATGTTGAGTATAAACTGTATGTACTGTGGCTTCTCAGTTCCTTACCTGCAGCAGGCGGCATTTTAACTGTTGTTTGCATTTCATGATTATCGCGCATGCAATGCCACTGAACCGGAATGGCTGGTCATTATCGCAGTGCACAGTTTGGAGGCCGCATTGCTTGCATTACAGCAGTGTTTACATTTCAAAAGCAATTAATTAGTTATAAACCATTTTGGGATACCAAAGATTAAAATAAAGAAACATTTTTTCCTCTCACAACACAAATTGACATAGCTGTCTTGTCCGTTGACTTCAGAATGGCATTTCTGCTTTCAATCTCAACCCAGTCTCTGTAAGAAGTGTTATTAGGCAACTGTAGATTCCCAAATAAAACATTATATTGTTGTGAAAACTGTAGTAACTTACTTTTAAATTGCCACATTTCTCTTTTCACCATCTGTGTCCAGTTATGTCTGGGATCAGGGTGGACAGAGACTGCAGGCTGTCAGTAAACTTCACCTTTTAATGAATATTATATTCTAACTGTAAACAGGACAAGACTTTACACAAGGCTTCTGCATAGAACCATCTCCCAGCAGTTCTGGTAGTCAGAACCACATACAGAAATTGCTGGCAAAACGCAGCAGGTCTGGCAGCATCTGTGGAGAGAAAGCAGAGTCAACTTTCAGAGTCCAGTGACATTTATTCAGAACACACTGGACATTTGTCACTGGACTTGAAATGTTAACTCTGCTTTCTCTCCTCAGGCGCTGTCAGACCTGCAGATTTTCTCCAACAATTCCTGTTTGTGTTTCAAAGTTCCAGTATCTGTTTCCAGAATTGCGGACACCTCTTCCTTACAAGGTTGATATTTCACTTGTTGCCATGAAATCTCAAATCGATGTTCTATGTTCTCATTTTGAAGGCTGACAGAGCATCTGCTTCCTGACTGGGTATGCCACTGTGATGCCAGTTTGAGGGGTATAGCCAGGGATGGTGAAGGTAGTATGATTCTCTGTCAGGCTGTTGTCTGACTCATCTGTGAGTCAGCTCTTCCTATTTTAGCACAAACTCCCAGATGTTTAGTGGGTCAACAAAGTTGAGCCTGCTATTATAATATCCAAAGACTAAAGCAACATTAGGTGGTTCATTCGGTTTTGACCCTGCTCTTATATTTCATAGCAGTTTGACAAAACTGAGTGGCTTGCTTGGCCATTTCAGAGGTCAGCTAAAAGTGCAGGTTCATAGCTCCTTGAAAGTGGAGTCGCAGGTAGATAGGACAGTGAAAAAGGTGTTTGGTATGCTTTCCTTTATTGGTCAGAGTGTTGTGTTCAGGAGTTGGAAGGTGATGTTGAGGCTGTACAGGACATTGGTTAGACTACTGTTGGAATATTGCGTGCAATTCTGGTCTCCTTCCTATCGGAATGATGTTGTGAAACTTGAAAGGGTTCAGAAAAGATTTACAAGGATGTTGCCAGGGTTGGAGGATTTGAGCTATAGGGAGAGGCTGAATAGGCTGGGGCTGTTTTCCCTGGAGCATCGGAGGCTGAGGGGTGACTTTATAGAGGTTTATAAAATCATAAGGGGCGTGGATAGGATAAATAGACAAAGTCTTTTCCCTGGAGTGGGGGAGTCCAGAATTAGAGGCATAGGTTTAGGGTGAGAGGGGAAAGATATAAAAGAGACCTAAGGGGCAACTTTGCTATGCAGTGGGTGGTGCATGAATGGAATGAACTGCCAGAGGAAGTGGTACAATTGCAACATTTAAAAGGCATCTGGATGGGTATGTGAAAAGGAAGGGTTTGGAGGGATAAGGGCCTTGTGCTGGCAGGTGGGACTAGATTGGGTTGGGTTATCTGGTCAGCATGGACGGGTTGGACCGAAAGGTCTGTTTCCGTGCTGAACATCTCAATGACTCTATCTGCAGGTCTTAGTTCTGGGAGTCATGCCACTTTACATTATTGCTGAAGTAGTGATCTTATTTGCATATTAACATTGCACTATGAAAAATGTAAACTCGCAAAGCAGCCCTCGATTATAATTCGGATGCTACTTTTCGTTGTTATATTTGATTTGACATTTGAGGTGCCGTATGGTTCTATGCAATATATGATCAGTAAACACTCTGTATGCATCTGGAAGGTTTGTAATGGACTTTGGGAGGGGTCTGGTCTGTTCAACCTTCAACACTATTCTTCTTTTTCTGAAGGATTTAACTTTGAGCTTCACCTGCTCAGGAATAGTATTCAGAACTGAATCTCAGTAGTGTTTGCTGCCAAAACACACAAACATAAAGCATTGCTGATTGTTTGTGGATGTGCATAAATGTCTGATTCCAGCAAGGGTAATGGCCTGTAGCAAGAGCATTGGCTGATGTTTAATCTCTACCATAGTTCCAGCTGAGCTTAGCTAACACTGTAGTTGAATTTGAGCTTGCTGGATCAGTGTGGCTAAGATGCTAACGTCTCAGGAGGAACTCAATGGATCCAAATGATCTGTGATCCAAGTTAGCTCATATTTCAAGGGAAACACAGAAAGGCAGACGGCATCATCCCTCCCACCCCAGTTACAATCTCTTCTAACCTCCTCTGTCGGGCAGAAGATACAAAAACACCCGTGCCAACAGGTTCAAGAACAGCCTCTTCCCCACTGTTGTTAGACTTCTGAACGGACCTCTCAAACCTAATGTTGATCTTGCTCTTTGTACACCTTCTCTGCAGCCATAACTGTGTGTTCCTCACTCTGTTCAATCACCCTGTGATCTTTGTGTGTTATTGTCTGCCTGTACTGCACACAAAACAAACCTTTTCACTGTACTTAGGGACATGTAACAATAATAAATAAAGACTAAAAATCACACAACACCAGGTTATAGTCCAACAGGTTTAATTGGAAGCACACTAGCTTTCGGAGCGACGCTCCTTCATCAGGTGATAATGGAGGGCTCAGTCCTAACACAGAATTTATAGCAAAAATTTACAGTGTGATGTAGCTGAAATCATACATTGAAAAATTGATTGTCTGTTAAGCCTTTCATCTGTTAGAATACAGTGATAGTTTCACTTCTTTCATGTGTAAATCACAAAACCTTTTTATATTAAAAAGTTGCATTCTCGGGTTAGCTGTTAACAATGGTGATAGCTAGACAATATGTTGAAGGTGTTGGCCCCCTGTGTTCTCTGTCTATGCCATGATATTTAGATTGATTCTAATCTAAAAAGTGAGATAACGGAGTTCTACATAAATTCATGCAGTTTTTGAGCTGAGTTCTACATGAATGTATGCAGTTTTTGAGTAAAGTACAATGTAACCCTGCAAGTACAAATTCACCTCACAGAATATATGTGTGCATGTGGATCTTTGTGTGTGTGTGTGTGTGTGTGTCTGGGTTGGGGGTTGTGAGTGTGAGAAAGTGTATGTGTGTGTGTGTAGTGAGTGCAGAGTGTCTTAAGTCTGTGAGGGGGTGCATGTGTGAGTGTGGGAGTGTGTGTGTCTGGAAGGGTGTGTGTGGGTATCTGTGTGCGCATCTGTGTATATGTGTGTCCGTGTGTATGTGTGTATAGGAGTGTCTGTGTGTGTGTGTGAGAATGTGTGTGTGTAGGGTATCTGTGTGTGTGTATAGTGCAATGGTGGTCACCTGTAATGTGACATGAACCCAAAGTCCCGGTTGAGGCCTCATTTCTCATTTCCCCTCCCCCCACCTTATCTCAGTCCCAACGTTCAGACTCAGCACCGCCTTCTTGACTTGCAGTCTTCTTCCCAACTTCTTTGCCACCACACCCTCTCCGGCCTATCACCCTCGCCTTAACCTCCTTCCACCTATAGCATTCCCAATGCCCCTCCCCCAAGTCCCTCCTCCCTACCTTTTATCTTAGCTTGCTTGGCACACCTTCCTCATTCCTGAAGAAGGGTTTATGCCCGAAACGTCGATTCTCCTGCTCCTTGGATGCTGCCTGACCTGCTGCGCTTTTCCAGGAACACATTTTTCAACCCCCAACCCAGACAGATACGCACACACACGGACAGACAGACAAAGACCCACATGCACAAATATATTTTGTGAGGTGAATTTGTACTTGTAGGGTTACATTGTACTTTGCTCAAAAACTGCATGCATTCATGTAGAATTCTGAGCTCAAAAACTGCATGAATTTATGTAAAACTCCATTATCTCACTTTTTAGATTATAATCAATCTAAACATCATGGCATAGACAAAGAACACAGGGGGCCAACGCCTTCAACATATTGTCTAGCTATCACCATTGTTAACAGCTAACCCGAGAATGCAACTTTTTAAAAAAAAAGGTTTTGTGATTTACACATGAAAGAAGTGAAACTATCAATGTATTCTAACAGATGAAAGGCTTAACAGACAATCATTTTTCAATGTATAATTTCAGTTACATCACACTGTAAATTTTTGCTACAAATTCTGTGTTAGGATTGAGCCCTTCATTATCACCTGATGAAGGAGCGTCGCTCCGAAAGCTAGTGTGCTTCCAATTAAACTTGGTGTTGGCATCTCCAAATCATGGCTCCTTCATCAGTGTTAGTCCAACACTGGCATCTCCACATCATAATAATAAATCAAACCAAATTAACTGTAGACTTTTTCTCAACGGGCAGTAGTTTCTTGAATTATTCCTGGGTATTTCCCCTCTGTTACCAATGTACAGTATATCTTCCAAGTTAATGTGATGAAGAGCTTCCTGGCATGACCTCTGAAGTCAGCCTTTGCTAGTTGCACGCACCATTGAAGATGAGAAAAGGTAATGGTTTTGATTTTTGCTTGTTAACCTATGAACAAGATTTCTCAAAAATGAATAAGTAGATTTCAATGAAACTTGATACACAAATAAGGCAGAGTCCCAAGGAAGAACTGATAAGGATTTTTTTTTAAAAAGGATACTTTAGAAGATAGAGTATATTGACTTTCTTTAAACAATGTTTAGTATTCTAGTAGGTTGATGACTGTTTTCAATGGTTGTGCTGTGGTGAAATACATTCCAGCCTTCAGAGCATGAGCTGGGTTTTCAGTTCAGGTTGTTGGATGTGCATTGGCCCAAATCATCCACAATGAAATAGAAGCTTTTCCTGAATGGATTTTTTTTAAAAGGTGTTATCATTACACAGCATCCATCAGACAGGGAAAAGGTAAGAGTGAAGAGGTCACTGTTGAGATCAACTTTGAGGTGTAATTATAATTATGTCTAATTGTTATTAGAGAGGTGACAGCCTAGATATTATTGCTGGACTTTTGCTCCCGATGCGGTCTCTTCTACATTGGAGAGACTGGACGCCTCCTAGCAGGGCGCTTTAGAAAACATCTCCGGGACACCCGCACCAATCAACCACACCGTCCTGTGGCCCAACATTTCAACTCCCCTCCCACTCTGCCGAGGACATAGAGGTCCTGGGCCTCCTTCACCGCCACTCCCTCACCACCAGACACCTGGAGGAAGAACGCCTCATCTTCCGCCTCGGAACACTTCAATCCCAGGGCATCAATGTGGACTTCAACTGTTTCCTCATTTCCCCTTCCCCCACCTCACCCTAGTTCCAAACTTCCAGCTCAGCACTGTCCCCACAATTAGTCCTACCTGCCTATCTTCCTTTCCACCTATCCACTCCACCATCCTTCCTGACCTATCACCTTCATCCCCTCCCCCACTCACCTATTATACTCTATGCTACTTTCTCCCCACCCCCACCCTCCTCTAGCTTATCTCCCCACGCTTCAGGCTCTCTGCCTTTAATCCTGATGAAGGGCTTTTGCCCGAAACGTTGATTTAACTGCTCCTCAGATGCTGCCTGAGCTGCTGTGCTCTTCCAGCAGCACCAATCCAGAATCTGGTTTCCAGCATCTGCAGTCATTGTTTTTAACCTTGTTAATCCAGAGACCCAGATAAAGTTCCGGAAACAAAGTTTTGAATCCCACTGTGGCAGATGGTAGAATTTACATTTGATAAATATCTGGTATTAAGAGTGTAATGATGACCAGGAGTCCATTGTCAATTGTCGGGAAAACCCATCTGGTTCACTCATGTCCTTTAGGGAAGGAAACTGCCATCCTTACCTGGTCTGGCCTACATGTGACTCCAGACCCACAGCAATGCAGTTGACTCTTAACTCCCCCCGGGCAATTAGAGATGGGCAATAAATGTTGGCCCAGCCAGTGATGCCCTCATTCTGTGAATGAACTTTTAAAAAATATGTTGACTAAATATAACGCTGTACAGGGTGACCTCTTCACTCGTTTGGTCTTGTGTTTCTTGTCCTCTGCTGGCATTCGTCCAAAGTGGTTTATGAATATTTTTATTTTCTTTACTGTTGATAGTCTTTTTTCTTCCTGCAAAATCCTGCTCCCACATCTCTTTTATCAGATGAAAAGTCTAGTTAATCATTAATTAATCAAAGGATATGGGGATAAGGCGATGATCAGATTGGCCATGATCTCATTGGATGGCAAAACGGACTTGACGGGCTGAATGGACTCCTGCTCCTATGTCTTACGGGCTAGTCTGTTCACATAACAAAGATTGACAAAGATTGCATTTTTTGCTGACAATATGGGCATATTTTTGACAACGGTAGAAATTGTGCAATTCTCAATAGTCACCTTCTTGTAAAGTCTAAGAACATTAAAACGAAAAAGGTTGCCTATGTCAGAAGATGCTAACTAAGTCCTTTACATTGATCAGAATTTTAAGAGACCAACAAGGTAAGAATAGCAATCCACCCATCTTCAAATCCGTCCTTTTGATTCAGCGAATAAATATTTATGAAATTACTAAAAGGTCACTTGCTATGAGGGGAGTGCTCAAAACAGTATTATTGTTCAATATTGTGCCATAGAGTTTTAAGCACAGGGCTGTCTCTATCCATATAATCCAAATGCCATGCTGTTTCCTCACAGCCTGCAATTTTCTCCCTCCTTCCTTTCAGACAGTGCATTCCAGGCTGTAACAAGATTGAATGCAAGGTGCTTATCGACCCCCATCGGCCTCTCTTGCCAATTAATCTTAAATCCGGTTCCTATTCTGGAATCTATTTTTCCTCCTTTACTTGATCAAAGCTTTTCACAATCTTGTAAGGCACAATTTAATCTTCCTTCAATTCTTTTTAAAAATTATTTCACAGGTTTTGCCTTGTCAGTGTTATTGTCCATCCCTAATTGCTCTTGAGAAACTGGTGGTTGTCAGTTTGGATCTGAAGCAGTTGGTGAGATAAAGCACCACCTTTGCATCTAAAGTTGATTGACAGCTCAATCTTATTGTTCCTCCCATTTCTCTCAATCCCTACATATTACATGTTATCATATTTTCAAATCAACCTTGTCCAGAGATGTTATGACACCCCTCTGGAGCAAGTGGGACTTGAGGTTGGGACACTACCACTTCCTGAAGAAGGGCTCATGCCCGAAACGTCAACTCTCCTCCTTGGATGCTGCCTGACCTGCTGCGCTTTTCCAGCAACACATTTTCAATACTACCACAGCACCATGAGATTTCTATGTAATATGTATATTTGCTGAGCCAATCAATAACCATCTCCTGTTAGGAACATAGGAACATGTAATAGACCATTCAACCACTCACGCCTGTTCCACCAATCAGTGAGATCATGACAGATCTGTAGCCTAACTCTGTGCATCTGCTGTAGTGATTGTAACAAGGTCAACGAGGTGGATCTCATAGAATATGAGTACCCTGATTGGGACTATTAACCCAATCAGGGAGCCCTGGCTGACAGATATAAACAGGAGCGTCAGGGGTTCTGTTCACTCTGAGAGCTGGCTCTCAGGGAGCTGGATCAGTGTCAAGGACTCTCCACATGTAAATAAAGGGTGACTTGGTAATGGGATACCTGCCTCTGTGGGATTATTTCACCTGTCTTTGGCTAATAACCCTTAATACATTTGCCCACAAAAAACTTATCCATCTCCGATTTAAAATTGATACGTAGCTTCAAGTAAAGGCATGAACAAACTAACCAATACGATTTAGCAGACAATTAACATCTGAGTCAAAAACAGAAGTTGCTGGAAAAGCTCAGCAGGTCTGGCAGCGTCTGTGAAGAGAAGTCAGATTAACATTTCAGGTCCAGTGACCCTTTGTTAAATTCTGAGGATGGACTCAAAACATTAATTCTGACGTCTCTTCACAGACCCTGTCAGACCTGCTGAGCTTTTCCAGCAACTTCTGTTCTTCTTTCAGATTTACAGTTCTTTTGGTTTTTATTTAATAACCGAATGGTGAACTGCCATCTTTATCTGCTGCAGGCTATGGGTGGGGCTGATGAAATTGAGCAAGGGAGTTCTATTCAAGGCAGTAGGCAATTTATTTCCCTCAACAAATATCATGAGCCATCACCACAGTGTCGTCATCTGTTTATTGGAGTTTGTCGTACTCAAATTCACTTTTGCATTTCCTGTATGAGAATGGTGGTACTTGAAAATAATTTATTTGGCTGTAAAGTATTTTGGGATGTCCAGTATGACAGAGCCTATATAAATGTAGAATTTTTTAAATACTATGCATATCATATTCAGAGAAGAATTCCATGCTGTGTTTCCAGTGTCATGTCAAGGTGATTGGCCTCTTAACATGGCTTCATGATATCTTCAGTTCTTGAAAAATGTGGTGCTGGAAAAACACAGCAGGCCAGGCAGCATCCGAGGAACAGGAGAACAGATGTTTCGGGCATAAGCTCTTCTTCAGGAATGGTCTCCTGCATCTGCAGTCCTCACTTTCTCCTCCTTCATGATATCTTCAGTTAATTGATTGGTGCTTTCTGTTTTTGCTGCCAAATGTATTTGACATCAGGTTTGGGAGGACTCAAGTTTTAACAACTTACGTTTAACTAAGGAATGTGGGACTTAGCAAGAGAAGGTCACTTGGCTCACAGAACCTGATCCTTGGCCAATTTGAGTGTAATCTCAACTTCAAAGATACTTCAGAAAGAATTGATGAGGTATAGTGGTAGATGTATCTACACTGACTTTAGCAATGCCTTTGACAAGTTTCAGAAGGAACTTAATTTGGATAAATGTGAGATATTACATTTTGGTAAAAGATACAAGGCAGGCCTTATTCAGTTACATTCCTGATGAAGGGCTTTTAGTCGAAACGTTGATTCTCTTGCTCCTTGATTGCGGCCTGACCTGCTGTGCTTTTCCAGCACTACACCCTTGAAAGTTAATAATCACACAATACCAGGTTATAGTCCAACAGGTTGAATTGGAAGCACACTAGCTTTCGGAGCGACGCTCCTTCATCTCCGAAAGCTAGTGCTTCCAATTAAACCTGTTGGACTATAACCTGGTGTTGTGTGATTTTTAACTTTGTACACCCTAGTCCAACACTGGCATCTCGAAATCTTGAAAGTTAATGGTAGGGACCTGGGTAGAGTTATCGAACAGACAGACCCAAGGGTTCAGGGACATATGTGCATCACAGGTAGACAGAGTGGTTAAGAAGGCATTTGCCTTCATTGTTTGGATCTTTGAGTCTAAGAACTGGAATGTAATGTTAAAGTTGTACAGGACGTTGATGAGGTCTCACTTGGAGTTCTGTGTACGGTTCTGGTCACCCTGCTGTTGGAAGGATATTATTAAATCAGAAAAAGACTTAGCAGGATGTCACCAGGGATAGAAGGTTTGAGTTATAAGAAGAAGCTGGATAGTGTAGGACCTTTTTTTTCCTGGAGCGTAGGAGGTTGAGAGAGAACCTTGTAGAGGTTTAAAAAATCATGACAGGCATGAATAAGTTGACTAGCAAAAGTCTTTCCCTAGGATGAAGAAAATGCAGCACAAGGGGGCATATTTTTAAGGTGAGAGAAGCAACTTTTTCATACAGGGATTGGATCATATGTGGAATGAACGGCTAGAATAGTTGCAATGTTTAAAAGATGTTTGGGTAGCACCATGAATAGGAAAGATTTGCATGCTGTATGACTCGAATTGACTGCCTGCTACCCACAACCCTTGACTCCTTTGTCTGATGAAAATCTGTCTAACTCTACCCTGAATATGTTCAATGAGCTGTCCTTAAACGGTGTCTGGGCGAGCAGAATTTCGCACACTAACAACCCCGAGAGAAAAACAATCTCCACATTTCCATCTTAAAAGCAAGACCTCTTATTTGTACAGTTCTCATCTCTCCCATAGGGGAAACATCCTCTCAGGTATCACCCTTGTGTTAAAACAGCAAAGGAACATTGCTTTTCCACTGACGTGAAGTTCAGAAATGTGAAGTGTAAAACAATGACAGCTTTTTAAGCAGTACTCTGGCGAATGCTGGAAAAGCAAAATCAAAAACAAAGACTTTTTCTAGTATGTGTGTTACAACCGAAAAATTTGAATACCTAGTAGTTCAAATTGTGGACCATTGTATTCTGCTCATTGTAGCAAATGCTTTACAATCACAATGTTAGCTGACCTCTCTATTTACTGCAGAAGGACCTGCATTTTCTATTGTATTAAAATCGGCAGCACATTTTTGTTCATTGCTGCTAAAAATCTGCTTGGAGAAACTGTACAAAAAGTGACTGGAAATGCAGAAATGAGATTTTTTTTCTCTTTCATTCATGGGGTGTGGATGTTGCTGACTCAGTCAGTATTGATTGTCCATCACCTAATTGTCCCTTCAAAAGGCAGTGGTGAGATGCCTTCATGGAATCATAGATCCCCGATAGTGTAGAAGCAGGACATTTGGCCCATCACGTCCATTTGAAGAGCATCCTTCTCAGACCATCCCCTCCCTATAACCCTGCAGTTCCCATGGCTAATCTTCCTAGACACTATAGGCAATTTAACATGGCCAATCCACCTAACCTGGACACTTTTGGATTGTGGAAGGAAATCCAAAGGTGGATAGATTTTGGAGTCCTTGCACATCGAGTCATATAGCACAGAAACAGACCCCTCGCTCCAACCAGTCCATGCTGGGCATAATCCCAAACTAAGCTAGTCCCACTTGCCTGCTTCTGGCCCATATCCCTCCAAACCTTTCCTATTCTTGTGCTTATCCAAATGTCTTTTAAATGTTGTAACCAAACCTACATCTACCACTTCCTCTACCAGTTAATTCTGCACAGTGACCACTCTGTGTAAAAAAAGTTTTAAATCTTTTAAAATATTTCTCCTCTCATCTCAAAAATATGCCCCCTAAATCTTGAAGTCTCCCATCCTAGGGAAAAGACAATTACCATTATCTCTACCTGTACCCCTCATTGTTTTATAAACTTGTATAAAGTTGCCTCTTCATCTCCTATATGCTAATGGAAAAAGTCCCAGCCTATCCAGCCTTTCTTCATAACTCCCATTTCCGGCAATATCCTGGTAAGTCTGTTCTGAACCCTCGCCAGCTTAATCATATCCTTCCTATAACAGGGCGACCAGAACTGGACCCGTTATTCCAGAAGAAGCCTAATCTGTATACGAGTTTAACAGGTAATAGGGAAGGCAAATGGATTGTTGGCCTTTATTTCAAAGGGAATGGAGTGTGAAAGTAGTGAAGTCTTGGTCGAACTATACTTGTCAGGCCACACTTCAAATACTGTGAACATTTTTGGTCTCTTTATTTAAGGAAAGGAATTGGAGGCCATCCGGAAAAGACTCAACATGTTGATACTTAGGAATGCAGGATTTTCTTATGAGAAGATGTTGAATAGGTTGAGTCTGTACTCATTGGAATTTAGGAGAATGACAAGAGACCATATTGAAACATACAAGATTCATCAGTGGCTTGACAGGTCCTGATGAACCTATCCCAACAGTCACTGCTTCAGAGGCCAGATCAGTTTTCCTTCATGTGAATCTAAGGAAAGCGATGGGACTAGATGGAGTACCAGGCCATGCACTCGGAGCGTGTGCAGATCAGCTGGTAGAGGTCTTCTCGGACATCTTCACCCTCTCCCTGCAGCAGGCCACTGTCCCTGCCTGTTTCAAGAGGGCCAACATCATCCCCATGCCTACGAAGGCTCATGCAGCATGTCTCAATGACTACCACCCAGTGGTCCTAACTTCAGTGCTCATGAAGTGCTTTGAAAGGCTGCTCATGGCATTAATCAATTCCAGCCTTCCCCCTACTCTTGACCCACTCCAATCTGCCTATCGGACCAACAGATCCACGTCAGATGCCATATCACTTGCCCTTCACTCCTCCCTAGAACATCTTGACACCAAGAACAGCTACGTAAGAATCCTACTCATTGACTACAGTTAGCCTTCAACACTATTATCCCCTTAAGACTGATTATTAAACGTAGTCTAATCTCAGACTAAGCCCAAATCTTTGCAACTGGATCCTCAGTTTCCTGACCCACAGGCCACAATTAGTGAAGATTGTGGACAATATTTTATCCTCACTAACACTCAACACTGGAGCCCCCCAGGAGTGCATACTCAGCCCCCTACTGTACCCACTGTATACCTATGACTGCATCGCCAAATACCAGATGAATGCCATTTACAAGTTTGCTGATGATGCCACCATAGTCGGTCAAATCTCAGATGGCGACGAAATAGACTACAGACGGGAGATGGAAGACCTGGAAAAATGATGCACTGAGAACAATTTAGCTCTCAATGCCAGCAAAACCAAGAAACCTATAATTGTCTTTTGGCGGAATGTTACTCATGCCCCCCACTACACATTAATAGCACAGAGGTAGAATGAATGGGGAATGTCAAGCTCCTAAGAGTGGTTATCCACAACAAGCTTTCTTGGACTCTTCATGTGGATGTACTGGTTACAAAGGTCCAAAAAAAGTCTCTTCTTCCTCAGGCAGCTCAGGAAATTTGGCATGATGGTGAATGCACTTGCCTATTTTTATACATTGCCAGGGTGCGCCATTGAGAGCATTCTGGTAAAAAGTGAGGTCTGCAGATGCTGGAGATCAGAGCTGAAAATGTGTTGCTGGTTAAAGCAAGCAGGTCAGGCAGCATCCAAGGAACAGGAAATTCGAAGTTTCGGGCCAGAGCCCTTCATCAGGAATGAGGAGAGGGTGCCAGGCAGGCTAAGAATAAAGGTAGGGAGGAGGGACTTGGGGGAGGGGCGATGGAGATGTGATAGGTGGAAGGAGGTCAAGGTGAGGGTGATAGGCCGGAGTGGGGTGGGGGCGGAGAGGTCAGGAAGAGGATTGCAGGTTAGGAGGGCGGTGCTGAGTTCAAGGGAATCGACTGAGACAAGGTGGGGGGAGGGGAAATGAGGAAACTGGAGAAATCTGAGTTCATCCCTTGTGGTTGGAGGGTTCCCAGGCGGAAGATGAGGCGCTCTTCCTCCAACCGTCGTGTTGTTATGTTCTGGCGATGGAGGAGTCCAAGGACCTGCATGTCTTCGGTGGAGCGGGAGGGAGAGTTAAAGTGTTGAGCCACAGGGTGGTTGGGTTGGTTGGTCCGGGCGTCCCAGAGGTGTTCCCTGAAACGTTCCGCACGTAGGCGGCCCGTCTCTCCAATAGAGAGGAGGCATTCTGTCTGGATGTATCACTACCTAGTATGGCAACTGTACCATTCAAGATTGGAGACGGTTACAGAGAGCCTGGACAATCACAACGAATCCATCTACCAGGCCCGCTGTCAAGGAAAGGCAGCCAGCATTCTCAAAGATCTATCCCACCCTGGCAATGTTTTTCTACAACCTCTACTATCGGGGAGACGGTACAGAAGCCTGAACACACGCACCAGCCGATTTCGAAACAGTTTCTACCCTACTGTTGTTAGAATGCTGAATGGAGTCATAAACTCTTAACATTCGCCTGTACCTGTGTTTTTGTTTTTGCCGCTGTTTGCCTATGATTTACTATTTAACTCTGTAATCTGCCTGGATTGCTTGCAAGACAAAGCTTTTCACTGTGCCTTAGTACACGTGACAATAAATTCCATTCAATTCAATTCGACAAGATAGATGCCAAGAAGTTATTTCCCCTCTTGGGAGAATCTAGGACCAGTGGGTATAATCTCAGAAAAAGGAACTGACCAAGTAAAACAGAAATGGGGAGGAATTACTTTGCAGAGGGTAGTGACGAGCTGGGTTATTCAGCATATACAAGGCGGAGATAACCAGATTTTTAACCATTATGCGGATAGAGCAAGGAAGTGGGTTTGAAGATTATCAGGTTGACCATGACCTCAGTGAATTGCGGAGCAGACTTGCTGAGCCAAATGACTTATTTCTACTCCAGTGGTATCAAAAAGAAGTTCTAGGTCAGAATCTAAAGATCGACTTTCAGAATCCAACAGGCTTGCATGAAGTATGCTGCATGAAACCAATTAGATACACTATCACCCCTCAACCAACTCCACCCCACTGGCCCCCCCGACTAATTCGATCACCCCAAACCCAACCCTACTAAACCCTCACCCGACCTGGGTCCCATACACTTATCCATTCATTCACGGCTCCATTACTCCCTCCCACAATCCCTCCCTCCATCAGACATCCTGGCTGAAAATTCGAAAGGGGTCAGGTCACTGAACTCTTTGTGAGCAGTGTGAGTGAGCTCTGAGTCAATGCTGTCGAGACGTTCTGGATCATTAGTTAGTCAGGAGACTGGTCAGGATGTTGCAGATTGTTACAGTTCCAAGCAGTTCTGATCATTTTTTTCACTGTGCTCCATATAACTTGAAAGGATATTTGACTGGAACAATACTTTCTGTTCCACCATTTATAGAACAATCGATCAGTGACTGTATTTCAATAGAACTGCTCGTATAACTCCTTGGCTACATTTACTGAAAATACACATGTAGTTTAAGCTTGGTAATAATGACGGTGTGCAGTCTAATCTTAAAGATATTTATAGCTGATCATTGCATTTAATTGATTTTCTTATCTTTATTTTGCCAGGGTTTCCTATCAAGTGAGCATTTCTCTTCAAGTGCTACTTTATTTTCATTCTTGAGCTGATAAATATTCAAGTGGGAGAAGCAATTAAACCAATCCAGGGTTACACCTGCCCTGTTCTGTGCACTTTTGTCCATGTGTGTCTGTATGCATTTACAGCCCTATGTAGATGTGGATGTATTTCCCATGATATGATTCATAATGGCAACAGACATAACAAGAGCATGATTAATCCAGACATGACGAGTTGAAGACTGTACTCTGCCAAGCCTGACGTCGACTATCCAGCATTTGCAGTCCTCACTATCTCCCAGAATGTAGCATACTCTGATCGGAGCTACCTGTGCCTTAAGACCATAAGAAATAGGAGCAGGAGGAGGCCATTCAGTGCCTTGAGCCTGCTCCACCATTCAACAGGATCAGGGCTGATCCAACACACTTCACATCCACTTTCCTGCCCTTTCCCTGTAACCCTTGATTCCCCAACTGATCAGTCAAGAATATATCTCTCTCAGCCTTAAATATACACGAGGACTCTGCCCCCACAGCTCTCTGTGACAAGGGGTTCCAAAGACCCACAACCCTCTGAGGGAAGAAATTCCTCTTCAGTCTTAAATTGGTGCCCCTTTATTCTGAGACGGTGTCCTCTGGTCCACAACTCTCCCATGAGGAGAAGCATCCTCTCAGCATTTACGAATCCGATATGTTTCAGCGAGATCACCTCTCTCATTCTTCGAAAATACAGTGATTAGAGTCCCAACCAGTTTAGCCTTTGCTCGTTATAGTTCCAGTTCCCATCCCAGAGAGTTGAGATGCAAAGATCCAAGTTAATGTTCCAATGAACTAGTGAAGGGAGCTTCGCTTTAGGTGATGTCACTATTTGGGTAAGGAATTAAAGGGACTGCCCTTCCTGGCATTTCATCTGCTCACGCTGTGAATGTAGAAGATCCAGTGTCATTACATCAAAGTAAAGCCCCTGTGTCCTGATCAATATTTATCCCTCCACTATAACAGTTGAACAGAATGATCATGTCCTGGTCAGGTTGGTGTTTGCAGGAACTTGCTGTGTGTAAATTGGCTGACACGTTTCATACATTGCAATAGTGAATGCATTTCTTGTAAAGTGCCTTGAAGCATACAGATGCTGTACATTTTTTTCAGAATTCATTTATGGTATGTGGGGTTGGCTGACTGGGCCAGCATTTATAGCCTGGCCAAATTGCCCTTAGAAAGGGGGATGCTGCTATCTTGAACCACTGCAGCCCACATGGTGTAGTCACACTCAGTGCTGTGAGGGAGCGAGCTCCAGTATTTTGACCCGGCGACCGAGACATAATGTAATTTCAGATTGATGTGGCTTGGAGGGCAACTTGCACGTGATGGTGTACCCACCTTTCTAATTGAATCCTAAAACTGTAAAGATTTAACTAACTAGTTTGAATTATGGGTGTGGGAAATCCTTGATTTCAGCATCTAATTAGGTGAAAGAAGCATCTGATTGAGATCTTCCTATGTGGCTATGCTGCGATCTTTAAAGATCTTGACAGCAATGACTCAATAAGTAACGGTGTAAGTCAGAATGGTGTAGACTTAGGGTCCTCAATGTTTGGAGCCCGTTCTGTGTTTAGTTAGCTGAGCCAGAGAGTTATGACACTGATCGTGACAATATTGAGATAGTGAGAGGAAATGAAACTGGAAGCTATTGCCTCTTCTGGATGTCCTGTGATTCCAATTGTAAATGAGTTTGAAGGTAGGTTCAGAGTTAACTATTAAAACTCCTCCTAGTTTTAAAAAACAGAGAATAAAAGAATAATCTGCACATCCACAATCCTATCCAAAATCCTAAAGCATATCCAATAAAACATATGCTAAGATTTGTCATCGTAATGCAAGAAAAATGGCAGTTAATTTTCACACAGCAGAATTCAACAAACAGTAGTAAGATAAAAAGATAATTTGTTTCGTGAGGTGAGTGTTGGCTTTGGTTTCTGTGCTCGAGTCCTAGACTGAGACTTGAACCTCTGACTTTGAGGTCAGAGTGCCATATGTTGACCAGGAACATGACATACCAGAAGGTGGAAGATCGCCTCCTACCCCTGGCTTGAGTCACCATGTTGAGGAGCTGAGGGGGAGAGAAGCTACAAAAATACTTTACGATCAAAGGAATAATGTCAATTTGTAGCAAATACATTTTACTAAGAGCTATCCTCCCAAATGTCCCTTCTATGAATTCATTGAGTATTAATAAGTAAGTTAGGATTGATTTTGATACACTGGATTAGTACAGTCTTCAACTCGTCATGACTGGATTAATCACGGATTTGTCATGTCTGTTGCCATTATGAATAAAGCCAAGCTGCCAGGGAAAGTAATGACCTAGTCGTATTATCACTGGACTATTAATCCGAGACACACTGGGGACTTGGGTTCCAAACACTCTGTAGTAGATAGTGGAATTTCCATGCCATAAATATCAGGAATTCAGAGTCTAATGACCATGAAACTGTTGCCACCTTTGTACACACCCATCTGGTTCACTAATGTCCTTGAGAGAAGGAAACTGCTGGCCTTACCAGGTCTGGGCTACATGTGACTCTTAATTGTCCTCTGTGTGATTAGCGATGGGCAGTATGCTGGCCAGGTTAGTGTCACCCACAGCCTGTGAAGAATTGAAAGAATTATAGAAGCTGAAAGACCAAGTGTTTCCTGTCTCATAAGGGAGAGTGAGGAAGATGGCAGCCCAGTGAAAACCAAATGTGAAGAAATGTTTAACAGCTGAATTCTGTTGTTTTCCTGCCAATATTTTAGCCACTCTACCATGAATAAGGTTCACACACAAAAAAAGTTCCAGAATTAGCCACAAGGCCCTAACCTACCAACGAAAGGTCTTTGGAAGAGATTAGTATTAGAATGATAATTCTATTGCTAAACGCAAGGTTTGTGAAGGTTTGTAGCTCAGGTTGAGGTTTGGGGTGAAGGTTTGCTCGCTGAGCTGTAGGTTTGATATCCAGACGTTTCATTACCTGGCTAGGTAACATCATCAGTGGTGACCTCCAAGTGAAGCGAAGCCGTTGTCTCCTGCTTTCTATTTATATCTTTCTCCTGGATGGGGTTCCTGGGGTTTGTAGTGATGTCATTTCCTGTTCGTTTTCTGAGGGATTGATAGATGGCATCTAGATCTGTGTGTTTGTTTATGGCGTTGTGGTTGGAGTGCCAGGCCTCTAGGAATTCTCTGGCATGTCTTTGCTTAGCCTGTCCCAGGATAGATGTGGTGTTCCCAGTCGAAATGGTGTTTTTTTTCATCCGCCATCCAGGAGAAAGATATAAATAGAAAGCAGGAGACAACAGCGTCGCTTCACTTGGAGGTCGCCACTGATGATGTTACCTAGCCAGGTGATGAAACGTCTGGATATCAAACCTACAGCTCAGCGAGCAAACCTACGCCCTACACCCTCTATTGCTAAACGTCACAAATGTGGCCATCGTTTGCATGTAGCATGTATGGGTTTTAGTCCAACTAAAATGGACTATGCCTGCTTTTGTTAAGCTAAAACAGCTAGGAATGAGCAGCCCAAACATCCCTTTGATATTGCAAGAAGTTGATTCATCTTGCTGCAGCTGGACAAGGTGTTGGTAAGGCCATACTTGGAATACCACATACACTTCTGCTATAGACAGGATATTATTAAATTAGAAAGAGTGCAGAAAAGATTTACGAGGATGCTACCGAGACTGAAAGTTTTGAGTTATACGGAAAGGCTGGATAGGCTGGGACTCTTTATCTTGGAGTGTGGGAGGACGAGAGGTGACTTATAGAGGTCTGTAAATTCATGAGAGACATTGATAAGGCAGATAGCCCACAGCTTTTCCCCATGGTAGGGGAGTCTAAAACTAGAGGGAGTAGGCTTAAGGTGAGAGGGGAGAGATACAAAAGGGTCCAGAGGGATAATTGCTTTTGACACAGAGGATGGTGAGTGTCTGGAACAGGCTGCCAGAGGTAGTGATGGAGGCGAGTACAATTTTGTCATTTAAGAAACACTTAGACAGGTACATGGATGGAATTAGTTTGGAGGGATATGGACCAAACACAGGCAAATGGGACTAGATTAATTGTGAAAAGTGGGCGGTATGGACCAGTTGGGCTGAAGGGCCTGTTTCCATTCTGTAACCTCAATGACTCTAAGGTCCAGAAGTAACAATAGAATATTTATCAATGCCAACAAGTCATGCTCCATGCTGTCATGCCTTTGCTCTTTGAACATGTGAAATACAACTCAGTGACTTTCACTTAGGGACCAAGCACTTGCAACTCCAGCATGATTTGGTAGGTAGGAACTAAGCTACTTAGTTTTCAATCAGTATTCTCATCAATCCATGTTAATTTACATTAACTAAATAAATCTTATTGTTTACTTGCAGAAGACGATGCAGAAGAAGAGACAGAAGCAAGAACAGGTAGGTTAACAAGTAACTGTATTAATTGTGGTACATACAATGCTAACATGTTAACATGTGTTATATCATCAGCCACAGCTCTATACTGTTAGCATTCCTGAGGTAACTTGCCCAGATGACCACTGTTTACTTGGAATGATAGATGGTGGAGTGGATTTAGTGTGGCCTTGCTTAAATGAAGGGATAATAATAGGCCTAAAGGTGGTCAGTGCTTAATACCAGTGATGGAGCAGGTGACTTTGTTTGAGTACCTAAGGCCTTTCCTGATTCAGGGAATAGACCTCGCTGATATAAGTAGAAACCTGATTGCTATTTTTGGGTCAAGTGCAGGTTGAGTTCCCTGCAATTTGATTTGATTTATTTATTATCACATGTACCGAGGCACAATGAAAAGCTTTGTTAAGGAGCAGGTCATAGTAAGCAAGGATGTACACAGCAAAAAGGCATCGACAGAAGCATACAAGTTACATTGCACAGGGTGTGTGCACTAGACAGGGTGTGCTGCCTCACACCTGGGTTCAATTCCCGCCTCAGGCGACTGACTGTGTGGAGTTTGCACGTTCTCCCTGTGTCTGCGTGGGTTTCCTCCGGGTGCTCCAGATTCCTCCCACAGTCCAAAGATGTGCGGGTCAGGTGAATTGGCCATGCTAAATTGCCCGTAGTGTTAGGTAAGGGGCAAATGTAGGAGTATGGGTGGGTTGCGCTTCGGCGGGTCGGTGTGGACTTGTTGGGTCGAAGTAATCATCTAATCTAGACGAGATCAACATTAGCAAGATCAGCATTATTTGAGGCTAGAGAGTCCATTCTAATTCCAGCCGAAGAAGAAATTGTTCCTGAACCTGCTGGTGCATGTGTTCAGGCTTCTGTCTCTTCTGCCTGATGGAAGAGGTTATAGGAGATCATTACTGGGGTGGGAGGGGTCTTTGATGATGTTGGCAGCCTTTCCACAATAGTGTAAGTCCATGGATGGAAGGTTGGTTTTTGTGATGGTCTGGGCTGTGCACACTAACTTCTCTAGTTCCTTATGGTCCTGGGCAGAGCATATGCTGTACCATGCCGTTATGTATGACAGTATACTCTCACTGGTACATCTGTAGAAGTTGATGAGGGTCCTTGTGGACATGCCGAATTTCCTGAGCTGCCTGAGGAAGAAAAGGTGTTGCTGTGCCTTCTTGACTGTTGTATCTACATGGGAAGTCCAGGACAAGCTGTCGGTTATCGTCACTCCAAGGAACTTGAAGAGAGAGCACCCAGCAATTGCAAAATCTTAAATTATTTCCAGCTAATAACATACTTTTTGAAAAGTGTAATCTCTGTTTAATGTAGGAAATGCTGCAACAAAACTACGCACACCAAGATGCTGTAAATGGCAATATGATTAGGACTAGATTTACAAAAATCTATAAAAGGCATCCGGCTATAAAAGGTACAGTTCTAAAGAGATGCAGCAGCCCGGGGAGCTCAGTGCATATGTTCACAAGTCACTGAGGGTCGCAGGACACACTCAGAGAGTTACAATATGGGAGCCCAGGCTTTAATAAAAGCACTGTGGACTCGTGAGCAAGAAGATTATGTTGATCTTGTGAAAGGCACTGGTTCATTCTCAGCTGCACTATTCCATCCAGCTCTGAATACCAGACTTTAGGAAGGATGTGAAGGCATTAGAAAAGATTTATGAGAATCCAGGGATGAGAAACTTTCATTATGGAAATAGGTTGGAGCGATTAAGAATTGTTTTCACAAGAGCATAGTAGTTAGGAGCAGGATTAGACCATTTGGCCCATCAAACCTAATCCATCAATTACTATGATCATGGTTGATCTTGGGCTTCACTCCATTTTCCTGCCCACTGCACCTTAACTTTTGATTCCCGAAGAGATCAACAATCCACTTTTTAAAACTCATTCATGAAATATGGACATCTGTGGCAGCACGGTGGCTCAGTGGTTAGCACTGTTGCCTCACAGCGCCAGGGACCCGGGTTCGATTCCTGTCTCGGGCAACTGTCTATGTGGAGTTTGCACATTCTCCTCGTGTCTGCGCGGGTTTCCTCCGGGTGCTCCGGTTTCCTCCCACAGTCCAAAGATGTGCAGGTCAGGTGAATTGGCCATGCTAAGTTGTCCGTAGTGTTAGGTGCATTAGTCAGAGTTAAATGTAGGGGAATGGGTCTAGGTGGGTTGCTCTTCGGAGGGTAGGTGTGGATTTGTTGGGCCAAAGGGTCTGTTTCCAAACTGTAGATAATCTAATCTAATCTATTAGTAGGCCCAACACTTATTTCCTACCCCTCATTCGCCCAGTGGGCAGGTAAGAGTCAACAACATTGCTGTGGGTTTAGATTCACATGCAGGCCAGACCAGTTAAGGAGGGCAGATTGCCTTCCCTGAAGGGCATTACTGAGACTGATGGAACAACAGTCAGCTGATGCCGGAATATCTTGCTGCCAAAATATTTTGCGTCCAAACTTGTTCTCATTACTTCCCTGCAATTGAAGAGAGAGCATTTAGCAATGGCAAGCCTTAAATCATTTCCGGCTAAAAGTCGCCATTAGGCCAACTATTTTTTTTAATTTCACACTTCTATTGAATTCAAATTTCACCATCTGTCATAGTGAGATTTGAACGTATGTCTCTAGCACATTAGCCTGGAACTATGGATTACTAATCTAACAAAGATGTGGAGGACTGGGGTGGACAAAGTTAAAAATCACACAACACCAAGTTATACTCCAACAGGTTTATTTCGAAGTACTAGCTTTCAGAATGCTGCTTCTCATCAGATACCTGATGAGGGAGCAGCGTTCACAAAGCTAATACTTCCAACTAAACCTATTGGACTATAGCCTGGTGAATGATTTTTAATCTAACAATGTTACCATTACACTACTGACCCTAGCCTTAACTGTAAGTGACTCTCTACAACCCTTTGGGATGGAGAATTCGAAAGAGTCTCAACTCTTGAGTGAAAAGAAACCTCCTCAACTCAGTCCCAGACAAGTAGTCTCTTATCCTGAGAGTGTGCTCCTGTGTTCTCCAGTTCAGGGATAAATCTCTCAGCATTTGCCCTAATAGGATTAAATGACTGTTTGTTTGTTTATGAAATTATTTGAATAATTTAAACAGAACATACAAGAGTTGGCATTTTATAATCTACTAGTGGCTTAATACCGATGTTGACAGACCCATAATCCAGAGACGTGAGTTCAAATCTTAGATTCTAAATTAAATTCTTGAAATGAAGCTAGGCTACGTTGCTCATGATGATCCATCTGGATTTGTTATTAAGAAAAAATAATATTGTTCCCAAATGTGTTTCAGGGAAGGCGAGTTGCTGTCACTGCCCGGTTTTGGCCTTTGTGCACTTTAATGCGGTTTATTTCTAACTGCCCTCTGAAGGGGCCTAGTTGGCCATTGGGCCTTGCATAGAGATAGGCAATGAAGGTTGGTGTTGCCAACAATGGCTGCATTCTCATGGAATAAAAAAGAAAGTGAGATGTTTTGTTCAATTTTATGGAAAAAGCTGACACTGTTATTGAATGTTGACCTCTAGTAGATTAGTAGAAAATATCTTAGTCAATGCCTGCCATAAAACTGTAATCCCCAGTCGATCCTTGCCTCACAATGGCCTGCTGTGTTGCTCATTCAATTTTTATCTGGACTCAGTTTTGTAATGAAGGATCATGGGATCTAATGCAATGTTGTGTCGACTGAAATATGACTCTTTTGTAAATGAAATGCTGACAGCTGCAGCACACATCATAGTCATTTAATGCCTTGGAGCAGTTAATCAGCGTCACCTCCAAGTGAGAGCAGACAACTGACGTAAAACATAGTCGAAAGCTCCCAAGGCATGAGAGCGGGAAGTTCAGTTTTATTTCCAGCAAAAAGCACTTAGTGCCAGCTTCCTTTGTTTTGGCAAAATGCAAATAAATTGGATGTGGCCATCATGATGTTGATAGGGATGCCATTAAGCGTGTCAGTGTTAGAAATACACATCTCTCCAGGGGAGACGATGTTTTCTAATCAACCTGTTCAGGGATGTTATGACACGTCTCCAGTGTAGGTGGGGCTTGAACCCAGGTCTCCTGGCTCAGAGGCAGGGCACTACCACCTCACCAGCAAGAGAGAGGAAGTGAAGCTCACTTCGTGGAGTCATAGAATCCCTGCAGCGTGGATCAAGGCTCATTGACAAATTGAGGTCCAATAAAGGACAGTTGAGTACACTTTGAGGACCCTCTGAAGAGAATCCCTACCTTCTCCCTGTAACCCTGCATTTTCCATAGCTAACCAACTTAGCCTGCATAAAACTGATCACTGCAGTGAATTTAGTGTTGCCAATCCACCTGACCCGCATTGGTTTGTATTGTGGGAGGAAGCTGGAGCACCCAGAGGAAACCCACGCAAATACAGGGAGAATGTGCAAACTCCAAACAGGCAGTCGCCTGAGGCTGGGATTGAACCTGGATCCCAGTTGCTGTGAGGCAGCAGTGCTAACCACTGAGCCACCCTACTTCCTGAGCTGCCACCAGAGGACGCGCCACAGTTAAAGCTACACCCAATGGCACAGAGGCATACCATTCAGCCCGACCAGTCCCTGCTGGGCTCCACTTCTGCTTCCTTCAATCCTTCATCATCACGTTCAATGAGAACTAGCCAGCGGCTATGAAACGTGACACAACCATCTCATCGCTAAACCAATCAAAACACAGCCAAGAGAAAGAAAACCTTGTACTTTTGTATTCCGTTTTTATGGAGTTGGTTCCAGATGTCGGCTGTTTGTTTGCACAACAACCCTCAACCCTATCGGTCTCTTCTCAAGCGTACTCAACTGTCCTTTATTGGACCTCAATTTGCCAATGAGATGTGACTGAGTAATATACTTTAACCAGCACCAATTATGTATGTGCACCAAATTGGATCTTTCTGAAGGAATTATGACAATATCCTGAGAGGAGGAAAGGGAGAGCTCCAAGGTTAATTGGATAAGTCAGTTAGCTAGCGGTGAGTGGCAAATAACATTTTCACTGCTGCATTATCAATGGTGAGTTTGAACTTGCTTGTGCATTTACTTTTATTCATCATTAAGTCAACTGCGCAAATCTGATTTAAATGTTTTCAAAAGCTTCACAGCAGAATTGAAATTCAGTTAATGGAAATCTTTGAACTCTGGAACGTGTGTGTGAGTCAGTATAATTCTCAATGAGATGCTTTTCCAAATCTAAAGATGAGCTTAATGCTGGTAAGGATCTCCCTGTTTACTATCTGCGTTATGAATAGTCCATTAGTTGGGAGAAGAGGGTGAATTGAATTGCAGGCAAAGTGACAGTCCAGCTCTAATGTTAACTGGTTTTGACTGGTGTGGAACGAAGCCTGGTACCTATGTTACTAACAACGGTGGACCAATGGTTTTCCTCAGCCCTGTAATCTCCAGACTTTCTTTTTTAACAAAGAGCCAGCAATAGTGCCATGATTTATTGATTTAACTCTGTCCCTGCTGTTTTCCTAAAATATAGGCCTTTGTCTGGGTGTTAATGTACCATCGAGAGGGAGGTTGGATCAATTGGTTGGGTGGTTAGTTGGCAATGCAGGGTGATGGAAACAGCATGGGTTCAATTCTCAGGACTCTCCTTCTCAACCTTTCCCCTTGCCTGAGGCGCGGTGACCCTAAGTTTAAACCAGCACCATGCATCCCTCTCAAATGGAGGTGGCATGATGGCTCAGAGGTTAGCACTACTGCCTCATAGTGCCAGGGTCCCAGGTTTGATTCCAGCCTTAGGTAACAGTCTGCGTAGAATTTGCACATTCTCCCTGTGTCTACATAGTTTTCCTCCAGGTGCTCCAATTTCCTCCCACATTCTGAAGATGTGCAGGTCAGGTGAATTAGCCATGTTAAATTGTCCATAGTTGTTAGGTGCATTAGTCAGAGGGGAGTGGGTTGCTCTTTGGAGGGATCGGTGCGGACTTGTTGGGCCGAAGGGCCTGTTTCCACATTGTAGGAAATCTAATCTAATGAAATGAAAGAGCAGCCCCGTGCTCTAGGTCAGATTATGGCTACTTTTAGTAATAACATTAGCAAATTTGCTGATGATACTAAGCTGGGTGGCAGGTTGAAATGTGAGGAGGATGTTAGATTACAGGGTGACCTGGGCAGGTTAGGTGAGTGGTCAGATGCATGGCAGATGCAGTTTAATGTGGATAAATTGGATTACTTACAGTGTGGAAACAGCCCCTTCGGCCCAACAAGTCCACACCGACCCGCTGAAGCGCAACCCACCCATACATTTACCCATTACCTAACACTACGGGCAATTTAGCATGGCCAATTCACCTGACCCGCACATCTTTGAACTGTGGGAGGAAACCGGAGCACCCGGAAGAAACCCACGCAGACACGGGGAGAACGTGCAAACTCCACACAGTCAGTCGCCTGAGGCGGGAATTGAACCTGGGTCTTTGGTGCTGTGAGGCAGCAGTGCTAACCACTGTGCCACCGTACCACCCACCAAATGTATGGTTATCCAATTTGGTGACAAGAACAGGAAGGCAGATTACTACCTAAATGGAATCAATTTAGGTAAAGGGGCAGTACAAAGAGATCTGGGTGTTCTTGTACACCAGTCAATGAAGGTAAGCATGCAGGTACAGCAGGTAGTGAAGAAGGATAATAGCATGCTGGCCTTCATAACAAGAGGGATTGAGTATAGAAGCAAAGAGGTTCTTCTGCAGCTGTACAGGGCCCTGGTGAGACCACATCTAGAGTATTGTGTGCAGTTCTGGTCTCTAAATTTGAGGAAAAACATTCTGGCTATTGGGGGAGTCTAGAATAGAGTGGTGCTAGAAAAGCACAGCAGTTCAGGCAGCATCCGGAGAGCAGTAAAATAGACATTTCAGGCAAAAGCCCTTCATCAGGAATACAGGCAGAGAGAAGGGTGGAGAGATAAGTGAGAGGAGGGTGGGGTGGGGAGAAAGTAGCATAGAGTACAGTAGGTGAGTGGGGGAGGGGATGAAGGTGATAGGTTGGTGGGAGGGTGGGAGTGGATAGGCAGGTAGGACAAGTCATGGGGACAGTGCTGAGCTGGAAGTTTGGAACTAGGGTAAGGTGGGGGAAGGGGAAATGAGGAAACTGTTGAAGTCTACATTGATGCCCTGGGGTTGAAGTGTTCAGAGGTGGAAGATGAGGCGTTCTTCCTCCAGGCGTCTGGTAGTGAGGGAGCTGCGGTGAAGGAGGCCCAGGACTTCTATGTCCTCAGCCGAGTGGGAGGGGGAGTTGAATGTTGGGCCACAAAGATGTTTTACAAGGATGTTGCCGAAGTTGGAGGTTTTGAGCTATAGGGAGAGGTTGAATAGGCTGGGGCTAATTTCCCTGGAGTGTTGAAGGCTGAGGGATGACCTTATTGAAGTTTATAAAATCATGAGGGGCATGGATAGGGTGATTAGGCAAGGTCTTTTCCCAAGAGTAGGGGAGTCCAAAACTAGAGGCCTTGGTTAAGGTGAGAGGAGAAAGATATCGAAGGGACCTAAGGGGCAACATTTTTACATTGAGGTGGTGCATATGGAATGAGATGCCAGAGGAAGTGGTGGAGGCTGGTACAATTACAACATTTAAAAAGTGTTTGGATGGGTATTTGAATAGGAAGGGATCAGTAGAATATGGGCTAAGTGCTGGCAAATGGGACTAGATTAATTTAGGACATCTCGTCAACATGGACAAGTTGGACCAAAATGTTTGTTTCTGTGCTGTACAATTCTATGACTCAATAACACCTCCATTTGAAAGATGAGAAATACTGTACTTATTTTTTATTCACTCATGGGACGTGGGCATCTCTGGCTGGGCCAGCATTTTATTGCCCATCGCTAGTTGACCCTGAGAAGGTGGTGGTGAGCTGCCTCCTTGAACCATTCCAGGGAGGTAGACCCACAATGTCCTTAAGGAGAGAACTCCAGGACTTTGACCCAGTGACACTAAAGGAATGGCAATATATTTCCAAGTCAGGATGGTGAGTAGCTTGGAGGGGAACTTGTAAGTGGTCATATCTGATTGTAAAAAGCAGAGAAAAGCCATAGTCTCCTCTAATCTTTTGGCTTTTCAGGTTCAACAACACCGTAATGGCCGAACATATCCAATTCTCACAGTCTATAAGTACATGTTTTTCCACCAACAGAGAATGGTTATGGTTCTTGATGTGTGTCCTGAAAGGGCCTTGGCAGTAGATTCGATCATGGCTTTTAAAAAGGGGATTGCTTAAGCACTAAAGGGAAACATGTTACAGAGAGATGGCAGAGCAGGGAAACTAGCAGAGGGCTAATATGGCCAAGGTAGACCAAATGGCCTCCTCAGAAATCTAACTATTCTGTGATAATACAGCAATGTTGACGTTAAGAAGGAGGATGTGTTGGAAATTTTGAAAAACACGAGGATACATAAGTCCCCTGAGCCAGACAGGATATACCCAAGGTTACCACTGGAAGTGAGGGAAGGGATTGCTGTGCCTTTGGCAATGTTCTTTGTGTCCTCACTGCACACTGGAGTTGTACCAGGTGATTAGAGGGTGGCAAATGTTATTCCCTTGTTCCAGACAGGGAATAGGGATAACCCTGGGAATTGCAGACCAGCCAGTCTTACATCGCTGTGGGCAAATTATTGGAGAGGTTTCTGAGAGACAGGATTTATGATGATTTAGAAAAGCATAGTTTGGTTAGAGATAGTCAGCATTGCTTTGTGAGGGGTGGGCCATGCCTCACAAGTCTTAATGAATTCTTTGAGAATGTGACAAAACACATTGATGAAGGTCGATCAGGGGATGTGGTGTATATGGATTTTAACAACGTGATTGATAAGGTTCCCCATGGTAGGTCCATTCAGAAAGTAAGGATGTGTAGATAACAGCGACATTTGGCTGTATGGATACAGACTTGGCTGGCCCATGGAAGATGGAGGGTGGTAGGAGATAGAAAGTATTCAGCCTAGAGCTCGGTGACCAGTGGTCTTCCGCAGGGATCTATTCTGAGACCTCTGCTCTTTGTCATTTTTATAAATGACTTGGGTGAGGAAGTGAAAGGATGTTTTAGTAAGTTTGCTGCTGACACAAAGGTTTGTGGAGTTGGGGATAGTGTATAGGATGCAACGGCACATTGACAGGATGCAGAGCTGGGCTGATAAGGTATGGATGGAGTTCAAAATGGAAAAGCGTGAATTGATTCATTTTGGAAGGTCGAATTTGAATGCAGATTACAGTATTAAAGGCAGGATTATTGGCAGTGTGGAGGAACAGCGGGATCTTGGGGTCCATGTCATTAGATCCCTCAAAGTTACCACCCAAGTTGATAGGGTTGTTAAGAAGGCATTTGGTGTGTTGGCTTTCATTAGCAGAGGGATTGAGTTTAAGAGCCATGAGGTTATGCTGCTGCTCTATAAAGACCTGGTTAGACCACACTTGGAAGCTTCAGAGAGGGTGTAGAGGAGATTTACCGGGATACTGCCTGGACTGGAGGGAACGTCTTATGACGAAAGGTTGAGGGAGCTAGGAGTTTTCTCATTGGAGCGAAAAAGGATGAGAGGTGACTTGATAGAGATGTACAAGATGATGAGAGGCATAGAGTGGATACTAGAGACTTTTTCCCAGGACAGAAATAGCTATCACGAGGGGCCATAATTATAAGGTGATTGGAGGAAGATTTAGGTGAGATGTCGAGATAGGTTCTTTGCACAGAGAGTGGTGGGTGTGTGGAATACACTGCCAGTGGTGGTAGTAGAGTCAGATCCATTAGGGACTTCTTGGATAAGCATGTGGATGATAGTAAAATGTATAGTATGTAGGTTAGTCTGATCTTAGAGTGGGATAAAAGGTCACCACAACATCAAAGGGCCTGTACTTAACTGTTCCATGTCTTAACTAGAGAGCAGACAGCATTAAAGCAAAACTAATTGGAAGAGGGAGCCAAAAGATATATTCTGGATTAGTGGTGCTGGAAGAGCACAGCAGTTCAGGCAGCATCCAAGGAGCAGCAAAATCGATGTTTCGGGCAAAAGCCCTTCATCAGGAATCCCAATTCCTGATGAAGGGCTTTTGCCAGAAACGTCGATTTCGCTGCTCCTTGGATGCTGCCTGAACTGCTGTGCTCTTCCAGCACCACTAATCCAGAATCTGGTTTCCAGCATCTGCAGTCATTGCTTTTGCCAAAAGATATATGTTAAACACAGGTAGAACATTAAAAATATTCTATGGAGTATATGGTGAGAGTAAAATAACCGGGAGCAACAGAGATTGTTATGGTTCGAGATGAGACCAGCCTTTTAGACTGCTACACGACATTCCAAAATTTCATGCTCTAATATAAAGCTATCAGCATCACCTTTATCGTAGAATCCCTACAATGTGGAAACAGGTCATTTGGCCTATCAAGTCCACACTGACCCTCTGAAGAGCATCCCACTTACACCCAGTCAGCCCTACTCTATTCCTGTAACCCTGCATTTTGTTAGGTAGAAGTAGCACTCAGGCAAATGTGAGATGGAAGTAACACTAAATGTTAGATAGAAGTAGCTCTCAGGCTGATGTGGCCAGGGGGCCCCAGAGGGGAAAAAACAGACACGAGGTCTGAGGAAGATAATTGAACCAGTGGAAAAGTACTGAAAGAGCAGTAAAACTTGAAAAAACAGAACAAAGGGGCCATCTGGTACATAGCAAGTTGAGCTAACTGATAGCCGAATAAGGCATGTTAGAACACTGATAAGAGACTGGGGCCAATGGCAAACTATAGAACCGACCATTACCAAATAAGGGAACGGTGCAGGAATAAGGGGGGTATAAGAATAAACAACTTAGAACAAAGGGGTAGAAGGCGCCTTCTCCAGCAAGTCTGATACCTTGCTGTAACTCGATTCTCTCTCGAATAAAGCAGTCTGTTTCTTAGAATCTGACCCGGTGTCTCATTCCTCCGAAACGAACACGGGGACGGTAGAACCGTCCTAACAATTTCCAATGGCTAAATCCACCTGGCCTGCACACCGTGGGGCAATTTGGCATGGCTCACCCACATAGCCTCTACATCTTTGGACTGTGGGAGGAAATCAGTGCAGACACAGGGAGAATGTGTGAACTCCACACAGACAGTCACCCAAGGCTGGGATTGAATGCAGGTCCCTGGTGCTTTTAGGCAGCAATGCAAACCACTGAACCCCCATGCCATCTCTTTATTCACTCGCTTTGTGTATAGGATCAATCAAATATATGGGTGTGTTATGTACAGTATCATAAGTAAACATTGAATCCAGGCTGGGTATAAAGCTGTGAGTCTGTAACCTTACTGTTACAAAAAACTTGATTATCTTCGTGGACTGTATTGCGTGAACTAATATATAGTAGCCTCAGAAAAGCACCCAAAATGATTATAGATTGAGGCAAATGCACAAATACAGTTCAAGCATGAGACAACTTAAAGAACAAAAAATATTCTATGGAGTATATAGTGAGAGTAAAAAAACCGGGAGCAACAGAGATTGTTGTGGTTCGAGATGAGACCAGCCTTTAAGACACCTTAAAATGTGAATTGATTTAATAGTCAATGGAGTAAGACTTTGTGAAATAATGTAATGATGCCCTTTGACAAAAAGGGTCCTTGAATAAACTGTCTTTTGACTTTTACAGTAATGAAGCCTTTGGAACATGCTAATGATAACGAAGGTAGGACTGGCTCTTTTTATTCTTGCATCTTCATTGAACATCATGGTTTTCTGAAAGCAAACAAAACCCTCTGTCGAAGTTGCCAGAGTGGGACATCCAGTTCTGCTGGGATTGTTGGTACCTTTGATTTTAATCTGTGGAATCTAGGGCCAGGCTATCAGAGCTATCCTGGCAAATGGTCAACGATAGAAGGGAAAGGAGAGCGAGTTGCCACGCTAACGCATGCACTGGCAGATTTCCATGGATTGAGTTGAAATCCATGTTCCAATTCTCGGGGAGGTGGGACTATTAGAAACTGGATGGTATACACCTGGGCCAGACTGGAACCAATGTCCTTGGGGGTGCTCTTGATCATGCTGTTGGGGAGGGTTTAAACTAATATGGCAAGGGGATGGGAACCAAATGAGGTGGTTAGTGGACAGGAAAGAGGTAGTAACTAAAACCCGTTAAGAAATAGATAATGTAGTCAGCATGACTAAGAGGAAGGGTAGGCCGGGAGCAAATGATGAAAGCAGAGGGACTGTTGGTCTGAGGTGCATTTCTTTTAATGCAAGAAGGATAGCAGGTAAGGCTGAAGAACGTAGGGCTTGCATTGGTACCTGGGAGTATGATGTTATTGCTGTCACTGAGACTTGGTTGAGGGAAGGGCATGATTGGCAACTAAATATCCCAGGATATCGATGTTTCAGGTGGGATAGAGAGGGAGGTAAAAGGGGGTGGAGGAGTTGCATTACTGGTCAGAGAGGATGTCAAAGCTGTGCTGAAGGAGGGCACTATGGAGGACTTGAGCAGTGAGGCAATATGGACGGAGCTCAGAAACAGGAAGGGTACAGTAACAATGTTGAGACTATACTACAGGCCTCCCAACAGCAAGTGTGAGATAGAGGTACAAATATGTAAACAGATTATGGAAGGACGCAGGAGCAACAGGATGGTGGTGATAGGAGATTTTAATTTTCCCAACATTGACCGGGATTCACTTAGGGTTAGAGATCTAGATGGAGCAGAATTTGTAAGGAGCATCCAGGAACATTTTCTAGAACAAGATATAAATAGTCCAACTCAGAAATGGGCCATACTGGTCCTGGTGTTGGGGAATGAGCCCGGCCAGGTGGTTGAGGTTTTGTTGGGGGATTACTTTGGGAATAGTGATTATAATTCCATAAGTTTTAGAATACTCATGGACAAAGATGAGATTGGTCCTAAAGGAAGAGTGCTACATTGGGGGAAGGCCAACTTTACCAAAAGTCAACAGGAGCCGGGGAATGTAGATTGGGAGCAGCTGTTTGAAGGTAAATCTACATTTGATATGTGGGAGGCTATAAAGAGAGGTTGATTAGAGTGCAGGAAAGATATGTTCCTGTGAAAATGAGGGATCGAAATGGCAAGATTAGGGAACCATGGATGCCAGGTGAATTTGTGAGACTAGCTAAGAGTAAAAAGGAAGCATACGTAAGGTTTGGGTGACTGAAGACAGATGAAGCTTTGGAAAAATAAGGAGGAATTACAGTAATGAAGCCTTTGGAACATGCTAATGATAACGAAGGTAGGACTGGCTCTTTTTATTCTTGCATCTTCATTGAACATCATGGTTTTCTGAAAGCAAACAAAACCCTCTGTCGAAGTAAGGAGGAATTAAGAAGGCTAAAAGGGGTCATGAAATATCCTTAGTGAGCAGGGTTAAGGAAAATCCCAAAGCCTTTTATTCAAATATAAGGAGCAAGAGAGTAACTAGGGCAAGGGTTGGCCCACTCAAGGATACACGTGGAGGCAGTGAAAATGAGTGAGATTCTTAATGAGTACTTTGTATCGGCATTCACCAAGGAGAGGGACTTGGTGGATGTTGAGGTTAGGGATAGATCTTTGATAACTCTAGTCGGCATAAGGAGGGAGGAAGTGTTGTGTATTCTAAAAGGCATTAAGGTAACAAGTCCCCAGGTCCAGATGGGATCTATCCCAGGTTACTGAGGGAAGCGAGAGAGGAAACAGCTGGGGCCTTAACAGATACCTTTGCAGCATCTTTAAACAGGGGGGTGGTCCCAGAGGACTGGAGAATTACTAATGTTGTGCTCTTGTTTGAGAAGGGTAGCAGGGATAATCCAGGTAATATTAGACAGGTAAGCCTGATGTCAGTGGTAGGGAAGCTGCTGGAGAAGCTACTGAGGGATAGGATATATACCTATTTTGAAGAAAATGGGCTTATCTGTGATAGGCAGCATGGTTTTGTGCAGGGATGCTCATGTCTTACAGACCTAATGGAATTCTTTGAAGAGGTGACAAAGTTGATTGGTGAGGGAAGGGATGTAAATGTCATATACATAGACTTTAGTAAGGCGTTTGATAAGGTTCCCCATGATACGCTGATGGAGAAGGTGAAGTTGCATGGGGTCTAGATGGATAGAGAAATGGTTGGCAACAGGAGACAGAAACTAGTAGTGGAAGGGAGTTTCTCAAAATGGAGAAGTGTGGCCAGTGGTATCCCGCAGGGATGTGTGTTGGCACCACTGTTGCTTGTGATATACATAAATGATTTGGAGAAGGATGTAGGTTGCCTCATTAGCAAGTTCGCAGGATGACACTAAGATTGGTGGAGTAGCAGATAGTGAAGGGGACTGTCAGAGAATGCAGCAGAATATAGATAGATTGGAGAGTTGGGCAGAGAAATGGCAGATGGAGTTCAATCCAGACAAATGTGAGGTGATGCATTTTGGAAGATCCAATTCAAGAGCGAACTATACAGTAAATGGAAAGGTCCTGGGGAAAATTAATATACAGAGAGATCTGGATGCTTAGGCCCATTGTACGCTGAAGGTGGCAATGCAGGTTAGTAGCGTGGTCAAGACGGGTATTGAGTACAAGGGTGAACAGGTCTTACAGTTGTATAAGACTTTGGTTCAGCCACATTTGGAATACTGCATACAGTTCTGGTCACCATATTACCAAAAGGATGTGGATACTTTGGAGAGGGTGCAGAGGAGGTTCACCAGGATGTTGCTTGGTATGAAGGGCGCTAGCTATGAGGAGAGGTTGGGTAGATTAGGATTATTTTCATTGGAAAGAAGGAGGTTGAGGGGGTCCTGATTGAGGCCTACAAAACCATGAGAGGTATAGACAGGTTGGATAGCCAGAAACCTTTTCCCAGAGTGGAAATTACAAGAGGCCACGACTTCAAAGTGAGAGGGGAAAAGTTTAAGGGAGATATGCATGGAGAGTTCTTCACTCAGAGGGTGGTGGAACTCATTGCCAGAAGAGGTGGTAGGGACAGGAACGATGTCATCATTTAAGATGTATCCAGACAGATACATGAATAGGCAAAGAGCAAAAGGATACAGATCCTCGGAGAATAGGAGGCAGGTTTAATTAGAGGATCTGGATTGGCGCAGGCTTGGAGGGCTGAAGGGCGTGTTCCTGTGCTGTAATGTTCTTTGTTCTTTGTTCAAGTCATGTTGCAGCTGTACACAACATTAGTTGGGCCACTGTTGGAATATTGCGTACAATTCTGGTCTCCTTCCTATCGGAAAGATGTTGTGAAATTTGAAAGGGTTCAGCAAAGATTTACAAGGATGTTGCCAGAGTTTGAGGATTTGAGCTACAGGGAGAGGCTGAAAAGGCTGGGGTTGTTTTCCCTGGAGCGTCAGAGGCTGAAGGGTGACCTTATAGATGTTTACACAATTATGATGGGCATGGATAGGATAAATAGACAGTCTTTTCCCTGGGGTGGGGAAGTCCAGAACTAGAGGGCATAGGTTTAGGGTGAGAGGGGAAAGATATAAAAGGGACCCAAGAGGCAACTTTTTCACCCAGAGGGTGGTATGTGTATGGAATGAGTTGTCCGAGGAAGTGGTGGAGCCTGGTACAATTGTAACATTTAAAAGGCATTTGGATGGGTATATGAAAAGGAGGGTTTTGGAGGGATATGGGCCGGGTGCTGGCAGGTGGGACTAGATTGGGTTGGGATATCTGGTCGGCATGGGCGGGTTGGATCGAAGGGTCTGTTTCCATGCTGTACATCTCTATAACTCAATGACTCTAGGTCAGGGGATATGGTGTTCAGGTGAGAGAGTTTTCCAAAAATGACGGCACTGAAAGCAGCCTTTGCAAAACCTGCAGGAGCACAGGAGAAACCAGCGACTGAGATATGCACAAATAGACTTGTCTTCATTGAGAGATGGGTTAAACAAAATGATTGATCCAATTGTCTGGGGCCATTGTGCAGTAAAAGCTAGTGTTCCTTGTAGGACATCATTTATTCATGATAAGATAAAGCCTTCCTGCGATGTATGGCCATGAGCAGAAATGAAGGTCTTGACTGTTGTTCGTGTTTTAATCAGTTCATTGTTCCTATTGATTGCTTATGACTGCAGTAACACCACTGTTCTTCCATTATGAGTCTGCAGAGTAAGTATTTGCAATTTCTTTTCCACCTTCAAGACAGGATGAAACCAACATAATCTCGATACTTGGAATTGATCAATTCAAAGGTGTCCAATCTCTGTCTTATTGGGTCAAAAAGGTAATAATGAGGGTGGCATGATGGCTCAGTGGTGAGCACTGCTGCCTTACAGTTTGCACGTTCTCTCTGTGTCTGTGCAGGTGTCCTCCGGGTGCTCCAGTTTCCTCCTACAATGTTGTGGTTCTGTTTGCGGAGCTGGGAATTTGTGTTGCAGATGTTTCGTCCCTTGTCTAGGTGACATCCTCAGTGTTTGGGAGCCTCCTGTGAAGCGCTTCTGTAATGTTTCCTCCGGCATTTATAGTGATTTGTATCTGCCACTTCCGGTTGTCAGTTCCAGCTGTCCGCTGCAGTGGCCAGGTCGATGTGCTTATTGATAGAGAGCTTATTAAGACCATAAGACATAGGACTGGAAGTAAGGCCATTTGGCCCATCAAGTCCACTCCGCCATTCAATCACGGCTGATGGGCATTTCAACTCCACTTACCAGCGTTCTCCCCGTAGACCTTAATTCCTCGAGACAACAAGAATTTATCAATCTCGGCCTTGAAGACATTTAGCGTCCCAGCCTCCACTGCACTCCGTGGCAATGAATTCCACAGGCCCACCACCCTCTGGCTGAAGAAATGTCTCCGTATTTCTGTTCTGAATTGACCCCGTCTAATTCTAAGGCTGTGTCCACAGGTCCTAGTCTCCTCGCCTAATGGAAACAATTTCCTAGCGTCCACCCTTTCCAAGCCATGTATTATCTTGTACGTCTCTATTAAGTCTCCCCTTAATCTTCTAAACTCCAATGAATATAATCCCAGGATCCTCAGCCGTTCCTCATATGTTAGACCTGCCATTCCAGGGATCATCCGTGTGAATCTCCGCTGGACACATTCCAGTGCCAGTATGTCCTTCCTGAGGTGTGGGGACCAAAACTGGACACAGTACTCCAAATGGGGCCTAACCAGAGCTTTATAAAGTCTCAGTAGCACATCTCTGCTTTTATATTCCAACCCTCTTGAGATAAAAGACAACATTGCATTCGCTTTCTTAATCACGGACTCAACCTGCATGTTTAAAATTGATAAAATTGTGCTTATTGATAAAAAATAGAGAACACACAGAGGATCATCAACGCCACACTCACAGGAATCCAATTCACTGGAGAGGAAGAAAAGGACAACCAACTCACATTCCTAGACGTGATAGTACAGAGAACACTGAACGGAGAATTCACGACAAAGGTATACAGGAAAGCCACACACAAAGACCAAGTCTAAACGACGAAAGCAACCACCCCAACACACACAAAGGAAGTTGCATCATTTCGCTGTTCAAAAGGGCCACAACACACTGCAGTACACCAGAACTGCAAAAAGAGGAAGAAGAACACCCATACAATGCATTCGCCAAAAACGGATGCCTGCGCAATTTCATCAACAGATGCCTAAGGGAAAGAAAACCGAATGAGGACATGCCACAACCCAAAGGACTAGCCACACTACCATACATCAAAAACATTTCTGAACTGACAGACAGACTACTGCGACGACTAGGACTCATTATAGCACACAAACCAACAGTCACTCTCAGACAACAACTCACCAGGACTCACCCGATATGCAGCATGAGCAAAACCAATGTAGTGTACAAAATCCCATGCAAGGACTGCACAAAACACTACATAGGACAAACAGGAAGACAGCTAACGGTCCGCATCCATGAACACCACTAGCCACGAAATGACATGACCAGCTATTCTTAGTAGCTACACACGCAGATGACAAGCAACATGAGTTTGACTGGGACAACACTACTATTATAGGACAAGCCAAACAGAGAACAGCCAGTGAATTCCTAGAGGTATGGCACTCATCTACAGATTCAATCAATAAGCACATCAACCTGGACTCAATATACCGGCCACTGCAGCGGACAGCTGGAACTGACAACCGGAAGCGGCAGATACAAACCACTATAAATGCCGGAGGAAACATCACAGAAGCGCTTCACAGGAGGCTCCCAAGCACTGAGGATGTCACCTAGATAGGGGAAGAAACGTCTGCAACACAAATTCCCAGCTTGGCGAACAGAACCACAACAACGAGCACCCAAGCTACAAATCTTCTCCCAAACGTTCCTCCTACAATCCCCAAAGCTGTGCAGGGCAGGTGAATTGGCCATGCGAAATTGACCATAGTGTTAGGTGCCTTAGTCAGGGGTACATATAGGGCAGGGGAATGGGTCTGGGTGGGTTACTCTTTGGACGGTCGGTGTGGACCTGGGCCAAATGTCCTGTTTCCATACTGTAACAAATCTAATCTAATCTTACTGTGATCCTCAGAGGCAACGTACACCATCCACCACTGATGTCATCACTTTGCACACTATCCTCCTTCTCTTGCCAATCTTTAGTAGGTGTCTTCACACAACAACTAGGAACAGGAGTAGGCAATTCAATTCAGCCCCTCAAGCCTGCTTCGCCAATTAATACGCTCATGGCTCATCTCAAATTTACAATTATGGAAGTGTTTGACGGCATAAAAATACGTTGTTTCCATTTATGATGAAGACCAAAACTGTAAATATCACAAGGGAATTCAGGACAAACAAGTGAGTAATGAAAATGTGGAACCCACCACACCAGAGAATGGTTGAGCTGAATTGTACTTAAGGGAAAGTATGTACTGGAGAAAGGAATAGCAGGGATATGTTGATAGGATTAGGTGAAGTCACTCTCAGGCAGCAACTCACCAGGACGAACGACCCGATACCCAGATGTGTAGGGAATGGGGGAGAGAAAGGATTGAAACTCAAAAAGCATCCATGATCCCACTGAATGGCAGGGCGGGCTCAATGGCCTCCTCCTGTTCCTGTTTCTGACTCCTTATGTTCAGAAATAATCAACATTGTGCAATTTTATTCTCTGGAAATGAATGCCAAGATTTGCTTGCAAATTGTAAGTTGTATTTACAAAGCAATAATCAGCTTCTATATTGAGTCTTTACTGCAGTAAAACATTCCAAGCTCCTTTACAGGAATGTCAGTATGCAAAATTTGAATCGCTTCAGGAGAGCTTTCAAAACAAAAGCTTGATCATAGAGTCATACAGCACGGACTGTTCGGTTCAACTCATCCCTGCTGACCAGACAATCCAATCTGACCCAGTCCCATTTGCCAGCATTTGGCCCATATCCCTCTAAACCTAAGCCTGTTAAATGTTATGATTGTACCAGCCTTCACCACCTACTCTGGCAGCTGTTTCACACATGCACTACCCTCTGCGTGAAAACATTACTGCTCGGGTCCTTTCTTAAATCTTTCCCCTCTCACTTTAAACCTATGCCCTCCAGTTTTTGACTCCCCCTATCCATTCCCCTCATGATTTTATAAGCCTCTACAAGGTCACCCCTCAGCCTCTGACGCTCCAGGGAGAAAAGTCCCAGTCTATTCAGCATCTCCCTATAGCTCAAACCATCCAGTCCCACAACATCATTGTAAATCTTCTCTGCATCCTCTCAGGTTTAACAACATTTTTCCTATAGCTGGGTGACTGAAATTGTACACAGCATCCTAAATGTGATCTCACTAATGTACAGCCACAACATGACCTCCCAAGTCCTATACTCAGTGTTCTGACCAATGGAAGTAAGTGTGCCAAATGCCTTCTTCACCATCGTGTCTACAGTGGTCAAGGAGGTGTATGTAAATGAATGCCTTAAAGAGGAGAGATTCATGAAGGGAACTCCAGAACTGAAAGTCTACGTGATTAAAGGCTTGATCATTAGAGGAATGAAACTTGTCAATGTGTAAGAAGCCAGGATCATTGGAGCATAAAGATGTCTCAGAGAGTTGGAGGGCAGGAGGAGGTTGCAGAGACAGAGAATGATGAGGCCATGAAGGATTCAGAAATGGAGATGAAGCTATTACCAATTGGAAGCCAATGCAGGTCAGTGAGTACAGGACTGATGGGTGACTGATTTGTTGCACGTTCAGACATGGGCGGCTGAGTTTCGGGTGAATTCAACTTCATGGAAAATGGAAAGCCAGCTTGGAGAACATTGGAATAGCCTGGCCTAGAGGAACAGCAACAGTCACGACTGTTTGGGCACAGTGATATCACGGAGCTGCAGGTGGTGGTGTTGTGCGTTTTAGATATCCAAACAATGCAAAACTGACACGAGTTTATTTATCAGAGTTTTAAAATGTCTCTGCAATCATGCTGACCCATCACCTTCTGTGTTGCCTCTTTACTTTGCTCTGAGTCCATATCCAGGCTTAACCAGTCAAGCACAGTGATAATCAAACATAGATTGGTTACAAGACAATCATAATCAAATCCAGAACTTGAATTGAATTGAATAAGTAGCATAGATAACAACTGAATACCAAGGTCAGATTGAAGAGTGGGGCTAATATGTGGTTGCAAGCTCATCTCAAATTAACCATGTCCCAAAGGGGTCTGCCTCAGCTTCAGGTGGTGGTCAAGCAGAAACAAATTGATGGCTAAGGCACAGAGGTGGTGCCAGGGACTGAAACCAACAGCTTTTGGGTTCCTCAGTATTTAGTTGGAGGCGATTTCTACTCATCTGGAGATTGGATAAGCAGCATGAGAAATTGGAGACATCAACAGAAGTGGCAGTGAGAGTGACAGTGAGATGGGCTGATTCTTGTATCCCTACATGTGGAAGCTGTTGTCAGGCACAGAATGTTGTGGCATGTGAATGGACCTACCTTGATCAATGAACAATAATCTGCTGATGGTTCAATGGAGTAATGAGTCTGGGCGTCGGGGGATATTTCAGACAAATATCTTCAATATTACACTTGAGGTTTTTTACAAAAAGAGCAATAATATGTCCCTTTTTGATCCTGTGCAAAAATGAGACATGATTTGAACTGAGCTGGGGATTTATGCTGTCAGAGGGGCTCTGATAAGAATGAAGCTTGACATTTTAGAACATCCTTGTCAAATGATCCTTGGCATTCGGATCAAGGTAAGGCGCCATAACAATTTTCAAAGTAGGGATATTTTGCAAAAAAATGATGCAAGTAGCACAGAGCTATCAATTGGCAATTAAAGCCAAAAATTAAGGTAAACCTTCACAACCTTTTAAAAGAAGTTAGTTCCTGATGTATGGACATCTTTGACAAGGCCAGCCGTTGCTCCCGGTCCCTAATTGTGCAGGTTTCCTAATTTGGCTGTGCCATTGAAATGCTGCAATGCTGGTGAAGTCACTGGGACAGCACACAACTTTGATCCAGCGCGAGGAGTTGAGACACGTGTCACACCATCCCCAGCCTCTAAATTTCTCTCGACACCACGGTACAATATTAGTTTGACTGTCCGATTCCTTCTACACAATCCCCACACAAATATTCCTTTAGCCGAGTAGATAATTAGGTAATTCTGCCCAACCTAAAATATGTACACAACAGGGAATATACACCTGTGCAACTGAGATTCATAAAAGTAGCACAAATATTATTTTTGCTTGGCTGAAGGAGGAGTAATTGGGTCATTACTGGCCCTTAGGGACTCATTAGTATCTCTCACTTCAGTTGTGCCAACTTTGATCATCTCAAGGGCAGTAATACTACCGTGCTGTCTTGAATAATTATTTTGTTTTTGAGTCAGTGTTTGTTATGAACTCAAGGCATTTGAACAACCTGTGTAGATTTTCGTCAGCACTTCCATCTTATTGAGCTTTCCTACTGATTAATGAGGATCTGAGCTCATGGTAACATTTGCAATGATAGCCTTGCGATAACAGATTGGTAATAATGAAGTTCTACTGAATTCTCCTCTTGTCAGGATTCCAGATTTATCGATCCAAAGTTCTAATTTTGTATTCTCTCCACTTAATGCTCAGTATCAGTTCTCCCCGTTATGGAGTCAACTTACAAAAGCAATTGAGATTCTATCAGGAACGTTGTGATCAGAGACCCACCAGAATAAATCACCAGCAATGAAAGCTTCAAGCTATTCCTCAGCTTGTGTGATTGGCTATCTTTTCTCACCCCTGCCTGTTGCACTCATGAGAAACTGGTCTTTCACAATTCCATTAGAATTCTTTTGACTCTCTGTCACAAATTGGATCTGTTGTGCTGTTGCTTCTGTTCAGAAATAAGCAGGTGCAGGAAGCAAAAAGGTAAAGTCCACCGTCTCTCGTTAGAGAGAGGTAGCTGGTAGTAGTTTAACCTGAGGGTCACCCCATCTCAGACGAGGAACAAGGTTGAGAATGTGGGATCTTTGTGTTGATCTCATCCAGTGTGGGAATTGAACCTGTTCTGCTAGTATCACAAACCAGCTGTCCAGACCACTAAACTAACTGATCCACCTGTATATTTATCTTGTGCACCAGTTTTATATGGAAAAGGATCTCGGCTGGGGCTCTGATTAGAATCCTGCTTTAATACATGGGAGGTCACTTACATTGAAGGCTCAAGTTGGTGCACTATTGAAACTCATGTGAGGAAATGTGATATGCAATGAGGAAACTATATATCTATATGTTGCATGTATTCAAAACTGTTAGTTACCAATTTTGATCATTTGAATGAAACAACTTTGTACAGAACATGGAGAGCATCAAATACAGATCTATCAATTTACTTGTTTATCTTTGGATCTCAAGCTGTTTTAGAACAGAATTATTGTAACATCTAACTCAATGTTAATTTCATTCTTTCGACATCCCTGTATGCCCTTGAACTAAATGGCTTGCTTAACCATTTCAAGAGGTCAATTCCAATGGGTCTGGAGTCACATGTAGGTGGGATCAGGTAAGGATGGCAGATTTTCTTCCCCAGAGGGCAATATTGTAGATACTTTTCACAACATTAGGTGACAGTTGTCATGGTCACAATCACGAATGTCTTGCTTTATATAGATTAGATTCCCTACAGTGTGGAAACAGGCCCTTCGGCCTAACCAGTCCACACTGACTCTCTGAAGAATAACCCACCCAGACCCATTTCCCTCTGACTAATGCACCTATCACTACGGGCAATTTAGCATAGCCAAATCACCTGACCTGCACATCTTAGGACTGTGGGGAGGAAACTGGAGCACCTGGAGGAAACCCACGCAAACACAGGGAGACTGTGTAAACTCCACACAACACTCGCCCCAGGCTGGAATCGAACCTGGGACCCTGGTGCGGTGAGGCAGCAGTACTAACCACTGAGTCATCGTGCCGCTCTTAAAATTGAATTTAGATTCCCTACAGTATGGAAACAGGCCCTTTGGTCCAACAGGTTTACACCGACCCTCCGAAGACTAACCCATCAAGACCCATTTCCCTTTGACTAATGCACCTAACACTATGGGCAATTTAGCACGACCAATTCACCTGACCTGCACGTCTTTGGATTGTGGGAGGAAGCCCACACAGACACTGAGAGAATCTGCAGACTCCACACAAGTCGCCCAAGGCAGGAATTGAACACAGGTCCCTGGCACTATGAGGCATATCCAGATTTATTGCCTGAACTCATTCCATTAGCTGCTATGGTAGGATTTGAACCCATGACCACAGTGCAATAGCTTGAATCCTTTGTTATTATCACATGTACTGAAATACAGTGGAAAGTATTGTTTGCGGGCTATCCAGACAAATTATATCATACATAAGTACATCAGGGTAATAGAACAGAATATCGAATGCACTGTTACAGCTACAGAGAAGGTGCAGAAAAAAATCACCTTTAATATAGGAAAGGTTTGTTCAAGTCTGATAACAATGGGGAAGAAGCTATTCCTAAATCTGTTTTTAAACTTTTATGTCTTCTGCCTGACTGAAGAGGGTGTAACTGGAATGGGAGGGGCCTTTGATTATGCGGAACAAATTGAGAGTATGTGGCATTGAGATAGAGAATAGTCCATGAATGGCAGACCAGGCTTGCAGAGCCAAATGACCTACTCCTTGTTTCCAAGTTAACTAGCCCAGTGACATAACCACTGCACCACCATCTTTTGTTCAAGGTAGTACTTTCCTCATCCATTTCTTCTCCAGTGTTTATTTTTCATAGATATGTTTTCTCAAGCTTTTGCTCTTTTGTTTCCAGAACTATGTCTGTCAGCAGTGGGCTTCCTTATGAGTAGTCTGTCATCCAAGATGTTTGGGATAAGGGAGCCATTTTCCAAGGATGCCAGGCCATAAGTAAAACTGAGTGCTGGTACAGATTAGCATCTTAGGAGGCTTCCCATCTCAAAGCTTGCAGATACGACAGCACCATCAGGACCAGGTCAAATGTCAACATCCAAGCCATCATCTGGCCTACTGTCAATATTATCACACAAAGGAAAGAGTTCAGGTTAACTCTACCATATGCATTCCTTGAACATTGACATTCTAATATTTGCAATTTTAGTTCAACTGTATATTTCCAACATGCATAACCATCCTGTCAAATTGGGCACCAGGTATAAAGGCTTTCTTGGGAGTATAAATGGTGTGCAGGGCACAGTAACAAAGACAGAATTAAGCTAGTACTCCATCCAAGCAATAGAGACTCGAAGTGAAGCTAATGTTGCATTTTAGTATCTTTAAGTTCTTCATTTCTAAGTCTTTGCACATTCCTTTGTGTTCCAGTTAAAGCCCAGACGTTAATCGTCACCAAAACAACTATTCACCAAAGTGGGCTGAGTTGCAATAATTGTGTTGCATTCTCTCTGTGCTTCTGTGAGGCTTAACTAATTCAAAAGCTGTGCTAACGTTAAAATAGCCATATACTGGGCCATAATTTTCTCTTTTGCACTTCAAATTTGTAAGAAAGATCAATGGAGCCTGCAGTATTATCCTCCTTTTAAATGAAAAGGCTGAACTTCTAAACAATTGTTGGTGCCTTGACTACCATCTAACCTGATGGGCTGAATGGTCTGCTTCTGCACCTACAACTTAATATATGCCCTGCACTTCAGCTCCTGGGTGAGATGATCCACAAGATTAGGAAAGCCAGGTCAAATTGGGCTGGGGATTATAGGCATGTGTGCCAGAGGGGCTTTAGAAATTCCTTTCCATGTCTCTTACATGATGGAATGACTTTGACCTTTCTGCATTATCTACTGTTTTGAAGATTCATAACCTATCATCATTATTATTGTGGCTATTATTATTTGAGAACGTGGTTTCTAACATGGAGGAAAGATGTTTAGTTTTTCAGTTTTGTTAAGATCTAACTTTTTTTTAAAAATAAAGTTTGAAGTAATTACACACATAAGACTGTAAATTGCCTCCCTTTCATTGGATGGGAAGCATTTTCATTTTGTTCCCAGTTCAGATGAAAGGTCACAGACCTATCACCTTCACTCCCTCCCTCCACAATGTTTGTGTACCCCAAGTTAAGGAATGAGTGGGCTAAGTTAATGGGTCGTTGTAAGGGTCTCTCATGAATTTGCAAGAGTTGTCTGATTGGAAACGGATTGCAGCCATGCCAGCTGAGTAGTGGCCTAGTGGTATCATCCTGACACTATTAATCTAGTGACCTAGGTACGTCCTGGGGACTGGGGTTTGAATCCCACCATCGCAGATTGTGAAATTTGAATTTGATAAATATCTGGAATCAGATTGTCAGGAAAAAAATTATCTGGTTCACTAATGTCCTTTAGGGAAGGAAACTGCCAACCTTACCTAGTCTGGCTGACGTGTGACTCCAGACCCACAGCAATGTGGTTGACTCTTGACTGCCCTCTGGGCAATTAGGGTTGGGCAATAAATACTGGCCTAGCCAGTGATGGCCTCATCCCACAAATTATTTTTATTTAAAAAAGAGCGAGAAGCTTTAATATGGAGATGGGTTGACTCCTCACTGAGGTTTGTGCATCCATAAAGGTATTGCTGGGATAGATTAGATTAGATTACTTACAGTGTGGAAGTGCCTTTCGGCCCAACAAGCCCACACCGACCCACCCAAGCGCAACCCACCCAGACCCATTCCCCTACATTTACCCATTCACCTAACATTACGGACAATTTAGCAAGGCCAATTCACCTAACCTGCACATTTTTGGATTGTGGGAGGAAACTGGAGCACCGGAGGAAATCCAAGCAGGCACAGGGAGAATGTGCGAACTCCACACAGACAGTAGTCCGAGGCTGGGATCAAACCCTGATCCCTGGCGCTGTGAGGCAGCAGTGCTAACCACTGAGCCACCATGCAACCCATGTTTAGTGAGTAACTTCCACAGGAAAGAGAAATACAAATAAAATCTGTGCTGTATGAAGCCAGGATTCACTAGGGGATTGAACTTATTAGTTGGGATTTTAACATTGTATCCCTGCTAGAGTTTGTTTCCCAGTCAAAGTTCAAGAGAGGATAATTCAGTAAATATTTCACTAACAGTAACTTTTGCAATCTACCATACAAGAATGCTTGCTCAAGTGATTCTTGTGTATGTTGTTAACTGAGAGGTTTAAAAGACCATAAGATATAGGAGCAGATTTTGGGCATTTAGCCCATTGAGTCAGCTCTACCATTTGATCATGACTGATATGTTTCTCAACCGCATTCTCCTGCCTTCTCCCTGGAAGCTTTAATCCCTTCACTAATCAAGAATCTATCTACCTTTTTCTTAAATGCACTTATTGTCTTGGCCGTCACAGCAGTCTGCAGCAATGAGTTTTGCACAATATCTGCTCTCATTGCTGAAGAAATTCCTCATCTCAGTTCTGAAGGCTGAAGTTTACTCTGATGCTGTGCCCTTGAGTCTTACTCTTTTCGACTGGTGGAAACATCTCCTCCAATTCTATTCGATCCAGATCTCTTACTACTCCGTAAGTTTCAATTAGGTGCCCCCTCATCCTTCTAAATTCTAGACCCAGAGTCCTCAATTGCTCCTTGCATGTCAGGCCCTCCATTCTGGGATCATTCTTCAGAACATCCTGTGGACATCCTCCAAGGCCAGCATGTGCTTCCTTAAAGACGGGACCCAAAATTGCTCACATTATTCCAAATGCAGTCTGAACAGAGCCTAGTACAGCCTTACAGGCACGTTTCTACTGCCTTGAAGTACCTGTACCAGTGAAGTCTGTTCAGCTGACTTGACATATTATTGTTGAGTGATCGCCAGATATTATGTTAGATTTGCCTTGCATCTGTTGGGCATAGGAATGAGACCATGCAAATTCATTTCATTTAGAACTCCGAGCAGCTGTTTGTAAAGGGAGCTTGGCTGAGACACCATCTGTCTCTACTGGATTCAAACCAAAGTCCTCTCATTATTGAGCACAGCAAGGAACAAAGAAATGACAGTCACTAGAACAAGCGTGGACCCGGAGCCAAAATTTCTAGCCTGTCCTAGTGTTGGAAGATGGGTGAAAGTGGAGTCAAACATTATCCTTCAAAATATCATTGCTTTGAAGCATGGTTTGCATCAGCATTACAGCAAACGACCTGACCCACAGTGTTGCCATGAACATTGTGAAAGGATAATATTGGTTGTGCAACAGTAATAATAACATAGAGGCTAGCACTGCTGCCTCACAGCACCAGGGACCCGTGTTCAATTCCTGCCTTGAGTGTTTGTCTGTGTGGCATATACACATTCTCCCCATGTCTGTGTGGGTTTCCTTTTGGTGCTCTGGTTACCTGCCACAGTCCAAAGATGTGCAGATTAAGTGAATTGGCCATGGTAAATTGCCCATAGTGTCAGGTGTAAGTGTAGGGTGGGTTGCCCTTACAAGGTTTGGTGTGGACTTGTTGGGCTGAAAGGCCTGTTTCCATACTATCGGGATTCTAATCAACCTGGGTAGTGTGATGATGCTGTCACTTTCAGATTATTTTGTCCCAGTTTCCTTCTTTGAAGAGAGGTCATGGGGCAGAGGGAACGAGCTGTCTCAAAGAAAGTAAACAATTTGTGAGTCCTTGGGGTTTTTTGAAAGTTGGAGTAACCGGCTCTCACAGGCCAGGCTTTCTAGTTTATTTTATTGTTTTTAGGTTTAGTCTTGAGCAGAAGCCTTTTGGGGGTCTCAAAAGAGTCAGAAGCTTCAGTAACTGTCTCCCTGCTGCTACTTCCTTTGAATTTTATCTCGATATTTCTTTTCTTCTGGGTTTGGAGAACTGTATGTGAGAATCTGTGGCTGAATTTGCCAGAGGGTGTGTTCATGAGACGTTACTATATTGGAGTTATTAATTAGTTCTAGGTACTTTATCTATTTTTGTGTTAAGTTTTCCAATAGTTAAGTTATTCTAAATTCCTCTTTGTTTGAATTTTAACTATGTGTTTAAATAATTTTTTATGTTGAGTAGTTTGACCAGTCACATCTCTCTGAAACATGCCACTTCATGTTTATCTTCCTACTAAGAAAAAAATAGGGTCTAGGCTACCTTCTTCAACTATTTTGACGGGGGTCTGGTCTGATCCATAACAGGTAGCTTAAACTTTCTGTTTACAGAGAATGTTCAGTATTGTTCCAGAGAAGTTTGAGGATAAGGCTTTGACCACAATGTCTCTTCTTTGGAACTGAAACTGTTGGTAATTCAGTAGGTGCTGATCTATCAATAGCACACACCCTCCTCTTCCTCAAAGTACTAGTCATTATTCAGTAGTAGCTGTGGTTGGATATAACATTTGAATCTTGAACAATCCCTGCTCCCCAAAGCTTTCCTAGATTTTAGTTGTGCCAGACCTTACAAATTCAAAATTCTTTATGAATGCACCAGTTTTCAAACATCTTCGATCCGTCTCCAATGTTTTCAAATGCTGTATGCCAAAAGCTCATTGGAGCAATGTGCAAGATCAACAGGTCCTTGAGGAGCTCCTCTAGAGGTGGCATGATGGCTCAGTGGTTAGCACTATTGCCTCACAGCGCCAGGGACCCTAATTTGATTCCACCTTCAGTTAACTGTCAATGTGGAATTTGCACATTCTTCTCGTGTCTGTATGGGTTTCTTTTCCTCCTACAGTCCAACGATGTGCAGGTTAGATGGATTGGCCAGGATAAGTTGCCTACAGTTTCTAGGGATGTGCAGGTTGGGAGGATTAGCTATGGGAAATACAAAGGTGGGTGGGATGTACTTTGGAGGGTTGATGTACACTCGATGGGCCAAATGGCCAGCTTCCACAGTGTTGGGATTCTAAGACAGTCAGTAGGAGATGGGGGGAGGTGCAGAAATCACATGTCCCAGTGCTACAATTGGCCCAGGCTTGTGACCCCTGACATAGGACTTTGGGGGCTTTTGGGCTGCACCTGACTGCACACTGGTGAAGCCTGGACAACTATGACTCGGCTATGATGAGAGGAAAACACTGTTAATCAAGCCTCACTACACTACCAGTCACACCATTAGTAGAGATGTGTCAGCTTAATGACAAATGGCCAATTGCTTCTCTGTGCCAACAATAGATGTCTACAAAGTCTTATTTAATGCAATAAAATAATATGTTTATTGTCAACAAATGTATTCTGAAAGCAAGTGGCAAACTTTGGTTAATACCTGAACAAAATCACTAATTAAGCTGTCCTGGAATGTGCTAACTCCATTAGCACACACTCTTTGTTCAGCCAATGGCGTTCATGTTGGCTTGGCCATACATATTGAATGAATGTTGGCTGAATGCCCAAAGACCTTCTGTATAGTGAGCCAGCATAACGTCCAGGGCATCTATACCTTTGCTCTAAGGACATTTCCAGCTAAGAGGTAAAGATGGCTGAATGACCAATGCAAGGCTATTGATGGCTATGACGACTGCTAGAGTTTGGAGCAGAGGGCTTTGGAAGATTCAGGAAGGAAGGAACCGTTTAGTTGGCTAACACAACCCAGAGAAAACTGAGGCCAGTGAATCACACACAAACTCAGCCCGCTCTCTTACTCGGAGTGTCCTTACAGACATGTTGCCTGAGGAAGAAGAAGCGTTGTTGTGCTTTCTTGATCATCACATCTACGTGGGGCATCTAAGACAGGTTGTCAGTTATCAACACTTCTAGGAACATGACGCTCTCGAACCTCTCATCCTCAGCTCTGTTGATGTATTCTACTCCTTTCTTCCTGAAGTCAATGATCAGCTCTTTTGTTTGGTTGAGAGGGAGGTTGTTATCATTGAACCACAACACCAAGGCCTCTATCTCCTTTCTGTATTCTAACTTATTGTTTGGTATCTGTCCTACAATGGTGGTATTCTCAGCTCCTGAGCTGTACCACAGCTGCTGGATGTAGAGTTTGCACCACTATGCAAACCATTGCCTTACAAGAAAGAAAGGCTGTCACAATCTTTATACCTTTCATGAACAACCTTTTATCAAACATCAAAATTAAATGTAATCATTGATCGAGCATTGGCTGTCATTGCCAGAAAGAGAGTTCCAAGTTTCTACGATCCCTGTTGTGTATGAGGGTTTCCTAATCTCATTACGGAAATCTATTTCATATATTCTTCTACCTGACCCCAGGGTCTGCAATGGTGTGACTCTCAAAATCTGGCAAGGATGCTGGGAAAAGTTGACTGGAAATGTGTGGCTGTGGCAGCAACCTTTCTAGAAACATCTGGAAAGTTCCCTGGACCTGCATCCCCCAAATACAAATAGGCTACGTGGTGAGAAACTTAATAGCTGGAGAATTTTGATTAAATCATCTCTTAATCTTTTATGTTCTGTGGAGTAAACATCATAGGGACTTGGCCAGCATTGTAAACATCAAAGCCTTTTAACACTTTTATTTTATTCATTGATGAGATGTGGCCATTATTGGCTGGGCCAGCATTTAATGACCATCCCTTGAGTTGCCGACTTGAATAACAGCAGCCCTTCAGGAGTAGGGATGACCACATGCTATTAGAGAGGGACTTTCAAGATTTTGAAACCGTAACATCAAAGTCATAGTGATGTAATTCCAAGTCAGAATGGTGTGTGCTGAAAGGGGAACTTGTTGAAGGGTGTAATTGTTTTTTACTTCCTGTAAAGAAGCATGTATTTCAAACAAAAGGAGTTCTCTCAAACTTTACATCCTCCTTAAGAAATGTTGAGATGTCTCATGACACCAGCTTATAATCCAACAGGTTTATTTGAAATCGCAAGCTTTCCTAGTGCTGCTCCCATCTTCACCTGATGAAGGGGCAGCACTCCGAAACTTGTGATTTCAAATAAACCTGTTGGTCTATAACCCGGTGTTGTGTGACTTCTGACTTTGTCTACCCCAGTCCAACCTGCACCTGCACACCACTAAACATTTAGATGGGCACTTGCAAAGTCAAGACATACAAAGCCAAGTGTCATGTGCTGAAAAATGGGATTTGAATAGTTAGCTGGTTGTTCTCTGACCAGTAGAAAGTGAGCTGATGACAAGCTAATGCTCAAAATGTCGATTCTTCTGCTCCTCGGATGCTGCCTGAGTGGCTGTGCTTTTCCAACAACACACTTCTTCTCTGACCAGTGCAGACTCAATGGGCTGAAGAGCCTTTTTAGTGCTGTAGATGTCTATGCCACCTTTCTAATAGAGAAGTTTTTCCATTCCTTTAAATGTGGTGATAGATGAGTAAATGTTGAAACCATTGGAACAATGATGAATGGGCTTGACACATCATTTTGGCTACTCAGCGAAAAAGTCCACAAAGCAAATCCAGTTACAGTAGAGGGCACTTCAACCTGCAAAGGTGATTGTTTTAACAAAAAGAAAAATGTATTCACGATGCCTTTGTTAAGTAGCTGTTGGCACAGTTTTGTTCAGGCTGCACAAAGTGGCAGTCCAAATTATAACTGCACACTGAGAGGAGGTGAATATCTCAATTTTACAGCATTTCCCTTGGCACGCATCCTTTATACCGGGAAGTGAATAAAGCTCTGATTTTAAATAACAATTTATTAAGAACCAATTTCTGCAGAGCTGCGGGGTGCAGATTAAGCAGAGAAATAGTTTTTAATACAATTCACGAGTTGGGTGGTAATTGTTGAATGTTATCTAACCCAATTTCATTTTTAAACATATACTCGTCAATTTCGCAAAACTTTCCACACTGGGGCTCTTGGCAAGCTAGAGCGAGGTTAAAGATTGTGAATTAATTCGATCGTTTTAAAGCTATTTTTTGGATTTCAGAGATAAATTCCTCTCTTGATGTGTGTAATGAAGGAAGTGGACCTAAATTTGTCACACTGTAATTACACATTATCCCCAGTGCTGGAGCTGCAGCTTTATAAATGTGCGCATTGGAACTTACAATTTGAAAAAAAAATGTTGACTTGGAGTGAGTGCAGATTCAAGATTTTTAATACGCCTGTTGTACATTTAGTTAGAGACCCAGGTTTGGTTCCAGTCTTGGATAACTGTGTAGAGTTTGCACATTCTCTCCACGGGGTCCCTATGGGCTCCGGTTTCCTCCCACAGTTCAAAGATGTGCAGGTTAGGTGGATTGGCCAGGATAAATTGTCCAAAGATTTACAGGTTAGGTGGGAAACACAGGGTTGCAGGGATAGGTTGGGTCTGGTTGGGATGCTCTTCAGAGGGTCGGTGTGGACTCAATGGGCCAAATGGCCTGCTTCTGCACTGTAGGCATTCTGTGATTCTCTTCTACGATTCTGTAGTTCAATGGGTCGCACTTGAGGGCAGTCAGGAGATTGAAGTAAAGAGTTGAACACTCAAAGCAGCTGACAGATGCAGTGCTGATGAGATACTGCAGTGTCAGGGGTACTGACTTTCATGTAGGTGAGGCATTAAACCATTATCTGCCTTTTATAAAATAGCATGCAATGCTGTTGTGAGGTTCTGCACTTTGTCAGGAAGAATAGAAGAACTGAATACTATTTAACTGGAGAAAGAATGCACAAAATGCTTTGGACATCCTCATGCCTAAATCACGAAAAGCTAACAATCAAGGGTAAAGCAAGAGTATTGTACGCTTTTATATTAAAAGGGATTGGAGTATAAAATAGAGAAGTATTGCTAAAACTACGTAAGAGACTCATTAGACCACGGCCTAGAACACTGCAAACAGATTTGGTCCCGCTATCTAAGGAAAGACATACTGACCTTGAAGGCAGTCCAGAGAAGGTTCACAAAGTTGGTCATGGTGTAGGGGAACTGTCATATGAGGAGATGTTGACTAGGTTGGCTGTACTCATTGGAGTTCAGAGGAATGAAAAGTGACCTTATTGAGACATACAAAATTATTGGGGAATGATTGGATGGTTACAGAAAGGTTCTTTCCCTTTGAAGGAAAACCTAGGACCTAATAATATCAGAGTCAGGGGTTGCTCATTTAAGAGAGAGATGGTAAAGAATTTCTTTTGTCAGAGGGTAGTGAATCGATGGAATTCTGAACTACAGAGAGTTATGGAGGCTGGATTGTTAAGGACACTCAAAACCGAGAGAGACAGATTTTTAATCAGTAAAGGAATCGAGAGTTCTGGGGGATAGGCAGGAAAGTGGAGTTGAGGATTATCAGAGCAGAGCAGACTCGATGGGCTGAATAGCCTATTTCTGCTCCTATATTCTCCGTTTGACAGCCTAACAGTGGAGTACTTCAAAGAACAACATTGCCTTAACTGAAATTATCTCTTAACCATCATCACTGGCCCAAATTATCACATTACTGTTTGGTGAATCTTGCTGTTTGTATAACTGCTGCTGAGTTACCATTAAGTAGAGTTATCATAGAGTCATTCAGCACAGAAACAGACCCTTCGGTCCTACCAGTCCATGCTGAATATAATCCCAAACTAAACTAGTCCCATCTTCCTGCTCCTGCCCATATCCCTCCAAACATTTCTTATTCCTGTACTTATCCAAGAGATACATCATAGACTATAAGGTACTTTGATTGTCTTGACGTCATGAATGATACCATATAAATGTGAATATCTAAAATCTATTCCTACATAATCATATGCATACTCTATTTTGACTTATTACTGTTTTGAACATCACATAATAACATTTCCTGCAACATGCCTCTGGGTAGCATTGGCTAAACTTGCTTGGATGAATGTCCTGATGATGATATATTTTTAAAATGGAAGCAATCTAAAAATTGGTCTTGACATTTTCTCAAAATGGGGCTGTGAGTATTTCCCTTTTGCACCTTGTTCCAATGTGGGATTGTCCTTGGGAAGAAAGACTAATGATACACCATCATGGGAATTGGGCCTGGAACAGGAGATACATCAGATAATGGGGCCTAGCACTTTAGGGGTTAATTGTGCTTGGGTTTTGGGGGAACGGGGTGCAGGTGCCAAATAAGGGGCAGCAAGTGATATCTGTCTCTGTCGCTGTTAGGGACTGCATTGTCCTTGTAGTTTGTGTGGATAGCTAACTCACATTTATTCTGTGCCAGAGAGCATCAGACACTTGTTTTGAGATTTTCTGAAATGGTTGGTTAGCTTAGTTGGCTGGACAGCTGGTTCGCAATGAGTGACACCAACAAAATGGGTTCAGTTGCTGCCTGGTTGATGTTACTATGGGGGGCTTTCCTCAACCTCTCCCCAAGTCTAAGGCATGGCGACTCTCCGGTTAAACCACCACCAGTCATCTCTCTCTCTCTCTCTCTCTCTCTTTCTCTCAAATAAGACAGGTCTGGTAAGACTATGATGACTTTTACCAAACTATTCCACCTTCTAAAGACCTATAGTCAGGCTGCTTTTCTCCCTCCTTAAAAAGGTATAAACATTCATAAGGTAAAAGACAAATTATCCAAATTTCTTTTGTCTATTTTGTTCCTTCTTCTTCACGTTTCTTTCTGGGTATACAGCAGTATATTGCTCCGGGAATTGATTCTATGATATTGGTTGTCTTCCATTCCTCACGTACAAATCTGGACAATGGGTTTCAGACATCTGCTCAACCTAGTGGGTGTGCCATTAAGCTTCATCTTGACATTGTCAATTATTCATCTGTGGAAACTTGGCAGCACCAACCCTCTCTGTCATCCAGCCTTACTGTGACTACCTCAGATCACTCCTTGCCAAGGTTAGATACAACACAAACTGAAGGTTTAACCTTGTATTCTTTCTTGTCTGGAAAGCTCCATATCTCACTGAACAAAGGGTCAACCAGGAGGTATTCAATATTAATATTTCATGATTTACAGGCAAGTGTTTGACTATCAATTTGAGCTGCACCATTAATCATGTTGAATTTGTAATGACAACTGAACAAATACTTAGTTTACATTCTGTATACTGTATGATCTGATTTCATTCATGATGTGATGGTTACCCAGACTGTTAGAGGGTTTATTTCTGAGATTACGTCTTCTACCAAATAGCGAAGAGAGAGAGCCAGAATATTTAAGGAATGCTTTGTCTAGTGATGCTTGTAAGAAAGAGAGGGATCAGTAAAGATCTGGAATGGAAAGGCATAGCAATATATACACACTGTTAGAAATTTTACAAGCATCACAATAAGTTACACTGCTGATTTAGTTGTGGACAGTTTTGTGTGACATAGCTAGATTTTTGAGAAAATGGAATGAAGTTACTGAAATTAACTTTAGTTAACTAATTAAAATTAATGAAAAGTGAATTAGAAGCTTCTCCTATAAAACATTCATACTTGATCCCACCCCAACTGCAGAAATAAAAGTTTAGTTTGGGTTCATTCTACACAAACTGGTCAGGTATTCGACTGAATAATTGGACCTAGAATGGGGTAATGTTTCTCAAACTGTTGAAAAATGCCTTACTTTGCTTTTGTATGGAATATTTAGAAGATGTAAAACATTTAAAATGATCATTCCAGACCCATTTAGTTCTGGGGACTTGGATTCATTGTTGATGAAAGTCAAATTCAATTAATAAACGGGGTATTAAAGTTGTGACTGCAAAACTTTTATCAATTGTTGTTAAAAAAGAACATCTGTTCACTAAGGCCCTTTAGGAAAGGACGATATGTCTTTCAGGGAATGATTCTAGTTTTACAGCAATATCATTGATTTTTAAATGCTGTCTGAAATTGCCTTGCGAGCTACTCATAGGAAAATCGCTGAGGTATATCCTCTCCTTAAAGAGCAGGACATATCTAATCTGGCCTATCAATCCACTCATGATTATCAGGCTGAAGTAAAGGGTAGTCAGCTGTGTTATCAAGTGACACTTGCTCAGCAATAACCATCTCACTCACATCTAGTTTGATTTCTGCCAGGGTCAGTCATCACCCAACCTTATTACAGACTTGGTCCAAACATGGATGAGAAAGCTGAACTCCAGACGTGCCCTTGACAACAAGGGCATATATGACCACATGTGGTCTCAAAGAGCCTGAGCAAAACTGGAGTCAATAGGAATCGGAGAAAAAAAATCTTCTGGGTTGAGTCACACTTAGCGCCAAGGAGGATGGTTGTGGTTGGTGTCAGTCCCAGAATCATATAATCTAGACCTAGCCATCAATTATTTCATCAAAGACCTCCATCAAAAAGTTGGAAGTTAGAATGCTTGCTGACGGTTACAGGATGTACAACAACATTCACAAATCTTCAGACACGGCAGTCCAGTCCTTCTCTGGCAAGATCTGGACACCAAGCTTGGCAGAACACATGGCAAGTAACATTAGTGCCACACAAATGCCAAACAATCTCAAACAAAACATCTTCCCATGACTTCTGAATTTTTGCCACAATCAACACCGTGGGTGGGTTAGCATTGACCTGAAATGAAAGAGACTGGCCACATAAATATTTTGGCAACAGGAGTAAACGGTAACTTGAGTTAAATATATGTGATCCAGAGGGACCTTGACTTGGGGAGGATGTCTCCTGTTATGGGAGAGACTTGAACTTGGGGTCACTGTTTTTAAAAGAAACTTAAAGCAGATGATGTGAATTTTTTTTCTCACAAAGGATCTTGAATCTTTGTAACCTTCTTACTCAAAAGAAAGTGGAAAAAGTCTTTGAATATTTTTAAGACAGAGATGGATAGCATAGGAGATGAAAGATTATTGGGGGTAAACAAGAATGTGGATTGCTGCTTACAGTCAGGTTTGGAGACTTTAAAGAAAAGGGTTTTGTGATTGACACATGAAAGAAGTGAAACTATCACTGTATTCTAACAGATGAAAGGCTTAACAGACAATCAATTTTTCAATGTAGAATTTCAGTTACATCACACTGCAATTATTTGCTATACATTCTGTGTTATGATCGAGCCCTCCACAATCACCTGATGAAGGAGCGTCACTCCGAAAGCTAGCGTGCTTCCAATTAAACCTGGTGTTGTGTGATTTTTAACTTTGTACAGTCAGATCAGTCATCATCCCATTAAATGGCAGAGCAGACTCAAGGAGGTTGAGTGGATGGTGTGGTGGCTCAGCGGTTAGCACTGCTGCCTCACAGCGACAGGGACCCGGGTTTGATTCCAGCCTTGGGTGACTGTGTGGAGTTTGCACATTCTCCTCGTGTCTGCGTGGGTTTCCTCTGGGTGCTCCGGTTTCCTCCCACAGTGCAGGTCAGATGAATTGGCCATGCTAAATTGCCCATAGTGTGAGGTGCATTAGTCAGAGGGTAATGGATCAGGGTGGGTTACTCTTCGTTATGGACTGGCTGGGCCAAAGGGCCTGTTTCCACACTGTAGGGAATCTAATCTAATTGGCCATGCTAAATAGCCCATAGTGTTCATGGATGTGTAGGCTAGGTGAGTGAGTCATGGGGTAAAAACACCATGCGTATTTACGAGAAGAGGCTGACTGGGTCTTAATGGATGCTCTTGAGAGGTACATGCAGACTCCATTGGCCAGATCGTCTCTATCTGCACTGTTTGGATTGTATGACAATATGGCTGCATTGTGTTCCTTATCTTATATAAGAACAGGTCAGAGGCTAGGAATGCTGCAACACCTCATCTCCTGTCCACAAGGCACAAGTCAGGAATGATGGGAGTGCGTGATCTAATTGTCAAGTACATTTTACAATGAGAAAAAACTGTAAAATATAGCAAAAGATTTTTCCACTGTCACTATGGTCCAGTGCCATTTTGAATAGTGTTAAGAAGAAGAAGAAAAAAAAATGGCAAGATATAGCCTTAAGAAAGTGCATCAATCCTGAGCTGGCATCAGAGTCGCATCTCTCGTTATTGGGTCACCCCATTGTTGGTGCCATGATGCCTTTCCACCGTTGCTTTTAGCACCGCCAGCGCTGAACCCAACCAATGCTGATCCTTAGGCCCCATCTTTCACCGCTGGGCCTACTTCACCAATGTCACCTCCACCAATGTAGCAGCCACCGATTGCCTCCCCAGGTCCCGTGCTCACCCCAGAAAAGTGCATAGGGGCTCACTCACCACCACCACAAGGTCTGCATTGGGCCCAATCCATGCTGGGGTTCCTCGCCTCTGCCAGTGCCATCAGAGGTCAGGAGAAGAGGCAAGTAAAAAGAAAATGGCCCACTTGCCTGGTGGAATGATGCCTCCACAACACTTGGATTCCCTACAGTGTGGAATCAGGCCCTAAGGCCCATCAAGCCCACACCGACTCTCTAACGAGTAACCCACCCAGGTCCATTTCCCTCTGACTAATGTACCTAACATTATGGGCAATTTAGCATGGCCAATTCACCTGCCCTGCACGTCTTTGGACTGTGGGAGGAACTCCACACTGACATGGAGAGAATATGCACACTCCACACAAGACAGTTGCTCAAGGCTGGAATCAAACCAGTTATCTCTGGAGCTGTGAGGCAGCAGCGCCACCCTTGAGAACCTTGACATAATTTGACATTGTCCAGGACAAAGGCAGTCTGTTCGCTTGGTACCCCATCCACCACCGACGCACCATGGCAGCAGTATGACACCATCTCTTTGATGCACTGCAGTAACTCAACCAGGCTTCTGTCTCAGCCCTTTCAAAATCCCTGATATCTGCCACCTAAAAGGACAAGGGCAGCAGCTACATGGGAGCACCACCCTCTGTACGTTCCCCTCTTAGCCACTCACCGTCCTGACTTGGAAATATATCACCGTTCCTTCACTGCCACCAGCTTGGAAGTCCTGAAACTCCCTTCATTATAAGATTGTGAGTGGGTGGGCGATGGGTGGACACAGTGGCGAGAGATGTGACTCTGATGATGAGTCATTGATGAGCCATCTCAGGACTGATGCACTCTTTTTAAGCTATATCTTGCCACTTTTTTTTCTTCTTCTTAACACTATTCAAAATGGCACTGGACCACAGTGGCAGTGGAAAAGCTTTTCCACTGTATTTTACTGTTTTTCTCACTGACAATTAAATCATTCATTCACTGCTTGGAACTCCTGGAACTCCTGTCATAATAAGATTGTGAGTGAATCTACAGCAATTCAGAAATGTGACTCTCAACCAACTTTCTCAGTGGACGATAAATGCTTGGCCCAGCCAGTCATGTTCACATCCCATGAATGAGTTATAGAGTCATGCAGACGTACAACACGGAAACCCTTTGATCCAACCAGTCCATGCCAAACATAATCCCAAGCTGAATAAAAACCAAAAGAACTGTGGACACTGTAAATCAAAAATAACAAGAGTAGTAGCTCGAAAAGCTCAGCAGGTCTGGCAGCACCTGTGAAGAGAAATCAAAGTTAATGTTTCAGGTCCAGTGACTCTTAGAACATAAAACATTATAACACAGTACAGGCCCTTCGGCCCTCGATGTTGCGCCAACCTGTGGAACCAATCTGAAGCCTATCTATCCTACATTATTCCATTATCATCCATATGTTTATCGACTGACCATTTAAATGCCTTTAAAGTTGGTAACTCTACTACTGTTTCAGGCAGCGTGTTCCATGCCCCTACTACTCACTGAGTAAAGAATCTATCTCTGACGTCTGTCCTATATCTATCACCCCTCAATCTATAGCTATTTCCCCTCGTGCTGGCCATAACTATCTGAGGAAAAAGGGTCTCACTGTCCACTCTATCCAGCCCTACGATTATCTTATATGTCTCAATTAAGTCACCTCTTAACCTTCTTCTCTCTAATGAAAACAGCTTCAAGTCCCTCAGCCTTTCCTCATACCAGGCAACATCCCAGTAAATCTCCTCTGAACCCTTTCCAAAGCTTCCATATCCTTCCTATAATGTGGTAACCAGAAATGTACACACTCCGAGTTTGGCTACACCAGAGTTTTGTACAGCTGCAGCATAACCTCGTGGCTGTGAAACTCAATCCTTCTCCCAATAAAAACTAACACACCGTATTCCTTCTTAACGACATTATCAACCTGGGTGGCAACTTTCAGGAACCATTCTGAGGAAGCGTTACTGGACCTGAAATGTTATTTTGATTTCTCTCCACAGATGCTGCCAGTCCTCCTGGGCTTTTCCAGCTACTTCTGTTTTTTGTTTAGAATCCCAAACTAAACTAGTGCCACCTGCCTGCTCCAGGCCCATGTGCCTCTAAACCTTTCCTATCCATGTACTAACATTTGCAGTCATACTTGAATCATTCAAGATAGAAGATCTTGCAGTTCGGTCAGTCATGTGCTTGAGGGCGTGTTGGCAATGGAAGGTCATGTTGTGGTCCAACAAGTTGATAATCATCCTGCGAACACTTCCCCAGTATTCCCAAAAGGAAATAAAATGTGTGCGAAAATGTGGAAGATTCAAAGTAATCCCACCAGTCTATGTGAAACAGTTCCCAAATTATTTAAAGTAACTCTGTCATCAAGAATAGCATCAGTCACAATGTCAAGCTTCAACTACACACCGTGTGGGCGGCACGGTGGCACAGTAGTTAGCACTGCTGCCTCACAGCGCCGGAGACCCCGGTTCAATTCCCGACTCAGGCAACTGACTGTGTGGAGTTTGCACATTTTCCCTGTGTCTGCGTGGGTTTCCTCCGGGTGCTCCGGTTTCCTCCCACAGTCCAAAGATGTGCAGGTCAGGTGAATTGGCCATGCTAAATTGCCCCTAGTGTTAGGTAAAGGGGTAAATGTAGGGGTATGGATGGGTTGCGCTACGGCGGGTTGGTGTGGACTTGTTGGGCCAAAGGGCCTGTTTCCACACGGTAAGTAATCTAATCTAAAAACATAAAAACAGTTAACGCGGAGGGAAAGATTGTGCCTCTTAATTAGGAATTTCAGAATGGTCAGTTTGGAAACTCTTGAAGTCAGAGCCATTTTCCAGTAGGTTTAGTTTTTCAGTGCTTGGCTTGATTGCTTACAATACAAATTATCTTGGTTTAAAAAAATAGATGAGAGGGTATTAATTTCCCATGACTGCACCTTTTCTACTGTGATAAATTATTCTCTTTTGTTATCATTCTGTTTTGAAGTACAGGGTTATTTTACTTAAAAAGGTTTGCTGGTAGGTAGTTTTTTTTTGAATGAAGTTGTGGAGTTTGGCCAGCATTTATATGCCATCCCTATTTAGTGTTTTGAGAAGATGGCAGTGAACTGCCTGAATCTGGCCAGTCACAACTGACTCAACGATGACCATATCTGTACAGGCAACAGAGTCTCATCATTGCAAAAACCTAAAGGACTGAGGGAAAGAGAAATATCTAACTTGTGGGCTGGCCTTTGAATCTTGTTTCCCTTGTCTGTATTATTTTTCTAGGAGAAAGTGAGGACTGCAGATGCTGGAGATCAGAGCTGAAAATGTGTTGCTGGAAAAGCGCAGCAGGTCAGGCAGCATCCAAGGAGCAGGAGAATCAACATTTTGGACATGAGCCCGAAGAAGGGCTCATTCCTGAAGAAGGGCTCATGCCCAAAACGTCGATTCTCCTGCTCCTTGGATGCTGCCTGACCTGCTGCGCTTTTCCAGCAACACATTTCCAGCTCTATATTATTTTTCTCCCTGTAATAGTACAGTGTGTGTCTGTGTGTGTTCTGGACCAGACCAAACCCTCTCAAAATATACCTAGGCCCTAATTTTTATCTTATTTAGAGGCAAGTGTAAGGCACTGCACTCAAGATGTAATAAACTCATACAACTCGTCAGGCAGAGGTTACAGAAGTTTGAACACACGCACTGACATATTCAAGAACAGCTTCTTTCCTGCCATTATTAGACTGACAAATGGACTCTCTAACTTCAAATAATGCTGATGTTGCTTTGCACACTTCCTGTGCAGTGTAACCTGTATGTCGCTCTGTCTAAGCACCCTATGATCTACATTTCCATGCTTACTAAGATCTGCCTACACTGCTCGTAAACAAAGCTTTTCGCTGTATTTAGGTACAAGTGACTGCAATAAATCAAGTCAAACTACCAGGCTTTAAGCAAAACACATTTTATTCTTACACCACAATTTAAATACAAACAATCAAAAAGAATTGGCATAACTTTAACTCTATTGAACTACTTAACAAAACAATGTTATTTAACTACTGCACAACAACTATTCTAAAATAGCTGCATCCCATAAACACACCTTTGGCAATGGCAAATTCAGTAAAAGAGATTTCCCCACATGCAATCTCCTCCAGGCCAGGAGCAGGATTGTCAACAAAGTGAATCTAGCAACAGAGGGAGGACTCAAGCTTTTGGCAGCAGCAGCAGCAGAGAGAGAGCTGCATCTAGCTGCTTCAACTCCGAAACTCCACCTTCAACAACTGAAAGTAAAACTAAACCATGGGTATGAGCCTGGCTCCACCCATTCATGCTTTTTTTTTCTAATTTTAAAAGAAGACAAAGCTCTTCACTCTGCTTTCCATGGAGCAGACACCTCAACCCTGGATTTACAACACCCTTCTTCAAACAAAAAGGACAGAACAAAGCCTTCTTAAAAGCACATGTTGTCACAACGTGTCTGTGTTTGTATTTGGGGCTTTAGAGTGGAATTCTTTAAGTAGCACTGTTCTTTTTAAAGGAAAGTATGTTACAGTTAATAGGGTTGGTTCTACTGCTGCTGAAGAAACCTAGACAGCTTTTGCCTTGTGTGGCAATCAGGTTTTGCTGGTCTCACAGAGATTTTAAAATATTTATACATTCTGTGATGACTTGGGGATATGATTATTGTTACATTATTCCCCATTAAGTTGGAACAAAATTTTCAGGGCTCCCTGCTGACGTCTTTTAAACTACAATGACATCCAGTTGAATTAATGTAAATTGTGAAGAATAAAAGGACAACCATCAGGCTTCTCAGACAAAAATAAGATGGCATTTGAAGCAGCTACAATCTTCTTGCAGTTTGAAGAGATGCCACTTGCAAGAGATAACAAAAGCTGCATTGCCTTCTATATTGCTACCCCTGCTTTAATCTGTGTCCTTTGTCTCTCACTTATAAATGTTCCTTCTTGTGATCTCTCTTTTGATTAATGAGCTTTCTTTAACCAAAATGCATGAATGTCCTCAAAGGTAAGGCCAGCAGACCAGAATTGTACTGATAGTTCTGTGTCTCTTTCTGATCAGAGATCAGCACATGTACATTCATATCCAAAAGTAATTTTAATGTTCAGGTGGATCCATTATGGCACTGTGTTAATGTTACAAAGTTATAGTCTTATGATTCACCAGGATACTGGTCTATAAGGTTCAGACGAAGAGTCTTGAAGGTACAACTCTGCTTTCCCCAGTATTGGTGCAATTTCTGAATGAATCCAAACTCTTTTCTCCCATTCTGCCGTATGTGCCACACATTTAACTCTCTGATCCTGTGTAACCGATGTCAGTTTGCTTGTGGGTCAGGTGATAATTCAGAGATTGTTCCCTCTGCAATTCTGCTTTATTAATCTGGTCCCCGGTTTCTCATAATCCCTATGCAAAACCTCATGCCTCATCCTATCTGTGTTGTTGGCATCCTTATGGACTATAACAACTGGGAGCAACAAGCTCCCAGAAACAGCAATTGTGTGTGTGTGTGTGTGTGTATGTATGGAATCTTCTATATTTACCCGAGCTGATACCTGGGGCATGCTTTAGCAGCTCATCTGGCACCTCTGACCGCGCAGTGCTCACTCAGCAATGCACAGGAGCATAAAAAGGTGACGAGTTCCAATCCCATTCTGGAATTAGAGTGCAAAAATTTAACCTGCACTGTAACACGAGGGCAGCAATGTGTCAATGGAACTGAATTTTTGATGAGACTTCACCTAAGGATTATCAATTAGCTCAGATAGCCAAAAGATCTTTAAAAATCTTTGAAGAATACTTTTTAATCTTTGTATCGTTAGCACAGTGGCAGAGATCCGAAGTAATCCATCTGAACATTAAAATTACATTTGGATATCAATGTTTCTGTGCTGACCTCTGCTCAGAAGGAAACAGGGAACTATCAGTACAATTCTGGTCTGCTGGCCTTACCTTTGATGACATTCATACATTTTGGAAGAAATTGGGCTGTACCAAGTACCACCTCCACATTGAGCATTATAGCTTTAGAGGCTATAATTTCTTTTTATTCATTCATTTATATATGTGCATTCATGGCTAGACCAGGATTTAATGTCCATTCCTAGTTCCCTAGAGGGCAGTTAGGATTTGAACACATTGCAGTGTGGCAGAAGAGGGTACTGCAGATTAGAGTCAAGATTAGAGTGGTGCTGGAACAAGATGAAGGGCTTTTGGCTGAGACGTCGATTTTCCTGTTCCTCGGATGTTGCGTGACCTGCTGTGCTTTTCCAATATCACTCTAATTCTGACACATTGCGGTGTGTCTGGAATCATACGTAGGCCAGACCCAAGTAAATTTCCTTTCCCTAAAGGGCATTAGTGAACCAGATGTGGTTTTCCCCTGATAATAGTTCCAAATGATCGTTCAACACTTAATTCCCGATTTTGTTACTCAGTTCCAATTCCACCATCAGATTTGAACACAGGCTCCCAGAATGTTATCTGGGGGTCTCTGGACTAATAGTCTAGTGATAATACCACTAGGCCATCACCTACCGCAGCTGGCCCAGATGATCAGTGTTGGCCAGAGGTTGACCAATGGTTTCTCCTTCTGGCAGACTACATTTTCTGCCATCTGGTCATTTCTGTGTTTCTTCCAGGCCCCAGTCAGCGGTGAAGTATCAACTCTGCTCCCAGTGAAATCATGACTACAGATATCTTAACATGTGCCAAAATAACATCAGCAAATTCCTTTCTGTTAGCAATGTTAAGAGGAAAAGTAGCTCTTTACTTATTTGGGGAAAAAAATGAAGTAACAATGGTGCGATTGTGAGGAAAACCATAGTACAAGACTTGGGAAATCATGGAATCCCTACAGTGTGGAAGCAGACCATTCAGCCCATCAAGTCCACACCGAGCCTCTGAAGATCAACACACCCAGACCCACCTCTGCTGCACTATCCCTGTAACCCCGCATTTCCCATGGCTATTCCACCTAGTCTGCACATCCCTGGACACTACAGAGCAATTCAGCATGGCCAATCCACCTAAGCTGCACATCTTTGGGACTGGGCAGGAATCCCACAGAGACATGGGGAAAATGTGCAAAACACTCTCTCTCTCCCTCCCTCCCTCTCACTCATCCAAGGATGGAATCAAACCTGGCGCTTTGAGGAAGTTAAATAGCATGCTGCTCCACGTAGTAAGATTCTTTAAATTGAAATGACTCAAAATTTAAGTCTCCTCATTCTGACACATTTCCTTTGTTTTCAACCTTTAAAGAATGGTCATTTGGTGTGCGTGTTGTGGAAGTGATCTTAAGAGGAATATTCTTGTTTGATTTTCCTCCATTATGATTACCACTTAGGCGTGCGCCAACCCTTTTTCATCAGAGGGAGGGCACAGTCAATCATGCCAGTCTCTGTAGCTGCTGCCACTCATCATTGGCATTGACTAATTGAAGCAACCATACAAGCTGCTGCCTCTGTGAGTTCTTGCAGAACTTTTTTTCTCCACTATATCCTTAGGAGTGACAGGATTGCACGTAGGCTTAACCAAGACAGACTTCACGACTTGTCATTCAATGTAAAGCTTGCAATGAATGGACTTTTGCATCTGTGTAGCGCCTTTCACACCATCAAGCAATCCAGAGACACCATCTGGGCAATTAATTACTTCGAATATGCGGTCACCACTGTGATATGGCAAATTTGACAGCCCATCTCTGCACTGCAAGATCATACATGAAGCAGTCACCAAATAATTTGTTTTTCACAAAGACCTGAGGATAATACCCCTCCTCCCTCTTCAAAAAAAGGTCTTTTATTTCCATCTGTGCAAATGGACACGGCCTTTGCAATCTCATCCAAAGAATGGTGGCTCTGACATCCCTCGGTACTGTTCTGGGGAGTCAGCCAGGTTTATTGGCTCAAGGCATCAAAGTGGGATATGAACCCACAGCTTCCAGACCTTTTCAAAAAAAAAGTCCAAGGCTCTACAAGCTGTTTACGTTACCACAGACAGTTCTGCGCCTACTCTTTCTTAAAGGAATCCAGAGCTGAAAATGTGTTGCTGGTTAAAGCACAGCAGGTTAGGCAGCATCTCAGGAATAGGGAATTCGGTGTTTCGAGCATAAGCCCTTCATCCTGATGAAGGGCTTATGCTCGAAACGCCGAATTCCCTATTCCTGAGATGCTGCCTAACCTGCTGTGCTTTAACCAGCAACACATTTTCAGCTCTGATCTCCAGCATCTGCAGACCTCATTTTTTACTAAAGGAATCCAGGACAAAGTACACCTCACAAAGGCACAACAGTCAGTAATTCATTTTAGGTATAATTTAGAGGTAGTAAAGAATTGCTTACCAGGTAACAACCTTGTTCTGTTTTACTTTAGTCATGCTTGGATTGCTTTTTACTTAGTACATGTCAGTTATACCCTATTCGTTGAAACTTTTGTTAAAGGATGTTTTAGATTACTTTGAGACTCCAGATAGGTTCTCAGTTAACTCTGATCAGATTGACTCTTCATTCTTCAAGAGCACCTTCAACATAGCACATTGTGTTGAGGTGTTTCAACAGGAGTGCTAATAAACATAACCCAAAAATGTTCCGAGGGTTGACCAACCAGGAGCACCTTAAGGGAGAGAACAGAGAAATGAGGTTGAGGGAGAGAATTCCAGAGTTTAGGGACCCAGATGGCTACCACTGAGTGTGGAGTAATTAAAACTGGGATGAGCAAAGTCCAGAAGTGGAGGATTGAAGAGATCTTGGAGGATTTCAGCTGGGTCCTTTTGCTGTGACTTGGATAGGTGAGAAGTCTCGTAACAATTATGAGAATTTTCAAACAGAAACATTGGTGGAACGGGAGGCATTGTGGGTCACTGGACACAGGTGAGGTGGGTGGGATATGTTGAGATATGGGAAGCAGCATTTTAAATTAGCTCAAGTCCATGGAAGGTGGAAAATGGGAGATTGGAGAGATTTTTACTGAGTAAATATGGGGAGAAAGTAAGAGGATTATCAGATCATTGAATGGCAGAGCAGACTCGATGGGCTGAATGAAAGGCTCTGGCCCGAAATGTCGAATTTTCTGTTCCTTGGATGCTGCCTGACCTGCTGTGCTTTAACCAGCAACACATTTTCAGCTCTGATCTCCAGCATCTGCAGACCTCACTTTTTACTCGATGGGCTGAATGGCCTAGTTGTGCTGCTACATCTTATAATCTTTTAAAGATGGATGTGCACACTGCTCTGTTGTTAAGGTGGGGCTCAGGACACATTCCTGAAGTCAAATAGGAATGGACAATGCATGTGTATTTCCCAAATCCCACGAATGAACAGAAGAAAATCGAGCGCTGACGGGTTGTCCTGAGCTGCTGGACTGGGATTTGATCCAACCTACAGTAGCTGGGAGTATGTTTCAAGTATTGGATCATTTTGTGTCAAGCAATACTTGTCGAATTTATCTGCTCTTTCGTTTGTTTTTTTTTACCCCATTGAACAATCTCCGTCCTTCGATTTACTTATTGGAAACTGGTGAATAATTTAGAAACTCTCTTCTGGTATTTCTCTGCAAATTGATTTCTTGATGTGACATTCCATTTTCTTCCCTGCATGCATTTCTGTTTATTCATTCATGGGATGAGGGTGTCACTGTCCAGGCTTTTATTGCCCAGAAGGTAGTTAAGTCTCAACCACATTGCTGTGGGTCTGGAGTCACATGGAGGCCGGACCAGGTGAGGGTGGCAGTTTCCTTCCCTAAAGGACATTAGTGAACCAGATATGTTTTCCCCCAATAGTTGGCAGTGGACTATTGCTCATCGCTTATCATTAGACTCTTAGCTCCAAATTCTACCATCGGATGTGGCAGGATTCAACCCAGGTTATTATCTGGATTAACACTCCAGTGATAATACCACGAGACCATCATTAACAGATAGTGACGCCAAGGTACTATTACTGCTCTAGTAATCAAAGACCAAAGTTCTGGGTTCAAATCCTGTCATGGCATGTAGTTTTTCAAAGTCCCAGTAGGGATTGTTCTGAACTGTTTAGAAAATAATGCACTGGAGGGGAGGGTGTTTTATCATCCCCTTGGGGTGGCATATTTTAATCTGATGATAAGTTTATGTGTGATACTCAGCGCATCCCTCCCCCCTCCCCCTCAAAATTCAATCTGAGGTTGAAGGCCTATCTGATCATCAAATGAGGTAGGCATGTGCCCTTATCCTGTCACCACTCCAACGTCTCCATGATCATTTATGGAAAGCAGCGGCCTAGTGGTATTCTCACTGGACATTTGACCCAGGTAATGTTCTGGGGATCTGGGTTCAAATCCTGCTGTGGGCAGATGGTAGAATTTGAATTCAATAAAAATCTGGGATTGAATATCACATGATGCACATGAAACCTTTGTCAGGAAAACCCAACTGGTTCACTAATGTCCTTGAGGAAAGGAAACTGATATTCCCCTGAAACTGCCAAAAAATTGGCTCTACTAGGAGATTTTCCTACACTTGAAGACATTGTGCAGAATTTTCCCAAAGTCTAACAACATGGAGTGCAATGAAAACATTGGGGGAATACTGCGAGAATGGAGAGAAAATTATTTTCTTGATATTGAGAGAGAAATAAAGTCCGTATTTCACCTTAGTGTTTCATTAGCTGGATAAAAATGTGGTGAATAAGCCAAAAAGATCCTATTTGAATGGATTAACATCTTATTACTAACTAATCTGGCCTTAATTTTGATTCCTTATTTCCCCAAGTATTGGCGAGAAATGTAGATGCCAATAATTTCTGATTTGAATGACAGTTACCTGGCAACTTGCTGGTGCCTACTCCAAGTCTGTCTTCGCCAGTCATCCCTAACCACTCAGGGCAAGCTCAGTGGACGACAATAGGCAATGTTCTCTGCCCATGGATCTCAGCATCAGCACCAGCCTCAGCACACCACAATTCTAACTAACTTATAATATAGTACTTTGGAGCTCATTAACACTGATGCTGCTACTGGACGACTGTGCACAAAGGGAAAAGTATCTGTCTCCTGATTCGGATCAGGATGCAGCTTAGGGTTCTTAGATTCCTTCATGCCCATTCACATTGCACTTACTTGGAATCTCGCAGTGAGGATATGGTCCTATAGGAGGTAGGACAAAATGGATAGGGGGGGCTGCACAAAATGGCTCCTGTCTTGGTAAGTTAAATTGCAAAACAACAGTTATTTCTAAATTGCAGCTAGAGACAAAATAGTTCCCTATGCCTATGTGACGACCTGCAGCTAGTCCTTAAAGCAATACAAATAACTAACCACCAGCATGAAGAAGTAGGTGGATAAGATGAGGAAATACTAACTACATTTGCAAGCTGCGAGTCTTCATAGAGGAAATACTAAACGACATTTTGCAATCTTTGTAAAGGTGACTTAATCAACACTATTGGTTCAAGCTACTACCCATGAAGTGATTATAATTTATTGATTGGTTGTTACTTTGTGATCATGCTCAGTGTCTGATGATGATTAACGTAAATAAACCTTATGCAAGCTCTGTAAGGTTGTTGGATTCTTTTGATGGCCAAGACATTTTCCTACTTCTGGGTGAATCAGAGTCTGCCAACCCAGCGCTGGAACATACAATAAACGATTGTTTGAATATTGCACAAAGAGTTGTTTACAGGTGCATTAATTGACCAATCGCAGATCTAAGTGACCCATCAGCAGCATCTCTGTCTTGCCTTTTAGCATGGGCACAACGTCGGGCAGCTTCTCACGTTTGACAGCACCAATCAGTCAAGGAAGCAGAGACATTGCTGGACAACACAGTGTTCTATAATGTCACACTTTTCTTAGAGTCATACTGCACAGACACAGACCCTTTGGTCCAACCAGTCCATGCCAGCCATAATCCCAAACTAGACTAGTCCCACCTGCCTGCGCTTGGCCCATATCCCTCCAAACATTTTGATTTCATGTACTTATCCAAATGTCTTTTAAACATTGTAACTGTACCCACATCCACCACTTCCTCTGGGAGTTCATGTCACATACAAACCACTCTCTGTGTAGAAAAAAAAATTGCCTCCATGTCTTTTTTAAATCTTTCACCTTAAAAATATGCCCCTTAGTTTTGAAATCCCCCACCCTAGGGAAAAGACACCTGCCATTCACCTTATCTATACCCCTCATGATTTTATAAACCTTTATAAAGTCACCTCTCAACCTCATACCCAGCCATGAAAGAGGTCCCAGCTTATCCATCCACTCCTCATAACTCAAACCCTCCATTCCTAGCAAAATTCCTGATAAAGCTGTTCTGAACCTACTCTAGTTTCTTCCTATAACAGCATGTGCCAGCAGCTTCATCCAAACACCTGAGTCTGAAAGACTTGATGTCTATTACTAAGGGGCATGCTTTTAAGGGGAGAGGGAGAAAATTCAAAGACATGAAGGGCAAGTGTTTTACACAGAGAGTCGTAGGAACATCACTGCCAGGGGTGGTGGTGTTAGCAGATATGACAGGGGCTTTAAGAGACTTTTAGATAAGCCCATGAAATGCAAGAAATGATGGGATATGGACCAAGGGCAGGCAGAAGGGATTACTTTAATTTGGCATCATATTCAGCACAGCTTTGGCCCATTCCTGCATGTACAGTTCTATGAGAGTAGTCCTTAGTCCATTCAGGCAAGGAGCTTGTCCATACTTAGCCAGGAAAGATGGTGAGGTGAGTGGGAATACAGAGAGCAGGAAGGTTTGTGGTTTGGTGTGAGTGACTACCATTGAGGGAAGATGCTGCATGAGTATGATAGGTGTACATGACAGAGACAGGGTAAGTATGAGGTACCAGAGAGAAGTTTCTATCATGTGGCCGTGCGACACAGAGAACTTCCTTGTGATGTTGCTACACATTCCCCTGAACTATAAATACCCCACGGGCTGAGTTGGCTACTTCAACCAGGCCAGCAATGTTGGAAGTGGCACACAGCTGAGATTGAATGGTGGGAGACAAACAGCTACAGATGCTGGAATCCAAAGTAGACAGGCATAGGCTGGAAGAACACAGCAAGCCAGGCACATTGGCTGCCTCAATTTCTCCACTCACCCTCGCCCACTCCAGCCTCACCCCCTCCAAAGATTTTGCTGGGATTGAGTGTTGGAGCAGGGCAGGTTCAGAGAGCAGAATTGGCTACTTTTGCTCCTATTTTCCATGTTTCTATGGTTATCAACATCCTCTTTAGACCCTACCACGCTCCTCCACCATGAATATTTAATTGGCTTGCTGCTATGTGTTGGGGGTGTTAGGATCTCAGCTGATGTTATTAGTGCATGAATAAGAAATCTGGCTTGATTGAACATATCCTGATTTGTTTTGGTTTGAACAAAGTGGTCTCTTACTGAAACATATGCAAACAATGCTGCAGACTGTGTTCTCATTAAACAAAGGTCTATGACAAAGAAATGATCAAATAGAATAAACCACACTACTTACTTATATTCCAACTTCAAAGATTTTAAACACACAGTAATCCCATTAATCTGAAAATGGTCCTTTATAAATTGCATAGAAACTGAACAGCATTTGTATAGTATCCAAAACAGCACACACACAATCCTCATACCAGCATCTATATATTTAACACCCTGATAGTTTTAAGTCATTTGTGACTTCAACTTTTAGATTGGAACTGCAGATATTTCTTCCAGAGCTATTGAACACCTGAAATGGACTTAGCTTTAAGTATCCTCTTCAGGGTTTTATGCTAACATTTCTGGTTAAGGACTAACATGAACTCCTCACTCTAAGGTAATCTAGTTTACTATATATCTTTCCCTTCTAGGGAGCACAGTTCTACACAGCCACTCTTATCCAAGGACTTCACAGGATTTCTCTACTCAAAGTCAAAGTGAAACTAAAAGAGTGTCTCTCTCAGCTATGGGTGTTTCCCATTACCTGTAAAAAAAAAACAATAAATTCCAGAACAACCTTGAATTCCCATTACTTCTAATAAAAAGTCACAAGCATTTTAAATAAATAAAAGTAGTGCACACAAAATTATTCACTCTAAGCCAAGCCTCACAAACTGCTTTGAAAAAAATAATCGCTATGGCAACAGAAATGTTTACAATTTAATTATTAACGTCAGACACACAGGAAACCGACTTCACCTGACGAGGGACCTGCACTCTGAAAGCTTGTGATTTCAAATAAATCTGTTGGACTGTAACCTGGTGTTGTGTAATTTCTGATTTTGTCTACCCTAGTACAACACCGGCATCTCCATTTCATGGCTTGTAAATTGAACAGAGAGCAGCATTTGCAGGTCGCCCATAGAACATAGAACAATACAACGCAGAACAGGCCCTTCAGCCCTCGATGTTGCGCCGACCTGTGAACTATTCTAAGCTCATCCCCCTATACTATCCCATCATTATCCATGTGCTTATCCAAGGATTGTTTAAATCTGTCTAATGTAGCTGAGTTGACTACATAGGCAAGCAGGGCATTCCACGCCCTTACCACTCTGAGTAAAGAACCTGCCTCTGACATATGTCTTAAGTCTATCACCCCTCGATTTGTAGATATGTCCCCTTGTACAAGCTGACATCATCATCCTAGGAAAAAGACTTTCACTATCTATCCTATCTAATCCTCTGATCATCTTGTACGTCTCTATCAAATCAACTCTTTGCCTTCTTGTTATTAGATTCCCTACAGTGTTGAAACAGGCCATTTGGCCCAACAAGTCCACACTGACCCTCCGAAGAGGAACCCACCCAGGCCCATTCCCCTACATTTACTAATGCACCTAACACTATGGGCAATTTCCCATGGCCAACCTACCTAACCTGCACATCTTTGGATTGTGGGAGGAAACCATAACACCTGGTGACACACGGTGAGAATGTGCAAACTCCACACAGACTGTCGCCTGAGGCAGGAATTGAACCCGGGTTCCTGGTGCTGTGAAGCAGCAGTGCTAGCCATTGAGCCACCGTGCTGCCCCTCCATATATAGAGAAATTGACAAATGGAAAGTCCCATGTTATCTATCCATGGTCCCACTGCTCCCCAGATTTTGCTTAGTGGTATTTGTGCCTTAACTGCTTCTAGCTTGCATAGTGCTATCCATCCCTGCTTGGATTTGTTCAAAATGAATCACCCTCTTTCTCTCTCTTTCTCCTTTCAGTGGAAGAGGAAGTACTTGAATGACAAGAAAGAAAATCCGAAGCAAGTCAAGAACCTTTCCACAAGTGCTTTGCCATTTTGCTGCCTTACTTCATGGCTGTCATTGTTTAAGCATAACCCAACTGACCTAAGGCTGGGATTAACCGAGATCACAACTGCCATTGAGCTAAATTCTTTGTCCGTCTAGTTGTTTGACCAGACTGTTTGCTCCAGTTGTCCTGGGATTTGCTGCAGATGCCACTATCTGAAAGCTAATATTATGTCAAAAATTAAGGATGTATCTAATTATGTTTTGTACACATTTAACTGATCTGCTGTCAGTTCAATGCCTGAAGAACCCAGATCCTTGTTCAGAATGTCAGACAGTCTGAAGTGGAATGATATTTTTCAGTGATATTTTTCATCTATAGAGTTGAATTGTTCTATTTTTGGCTTGTGATAGTGACTTTATTGCTGTTGAATACACATATAACTAGCTGCTGGCTTTGAAAGAACATTTGTGCTTTTTTTTTCCCAGTCAGTCATTCCAGTTGTTAAGTAACAGCTTTCATTTCTACCACTGTAAATCATTCTGAAGTCTTCACGTTTCTATTTCACGTGGGAACTCCAAAGAGCCACGGTACAGGTTTTGCGGCTGTAATGACAGTGAATCTGCCTGTGTTCACCCTCATTATTCTGCTGTGTAACACAATAATGGCTGGAGTCCACACACGCACAGAATGACACAGAATTCCAGAAGTTAATGTCAGTGATTCCAGGCTTGACTTGAGAGTCCGCTGTTGAGGACCACCTCTGTCCCCAGACAGCAATTAATGAATTGACGTCTTGTGTTGGTAGTCTTGCTGTGAAAACCGTTGATTCACGTTGGATGAGGCATAACTGGGAATTTTTACTGTGTACTAACTTCAGAATCATTGCCAAACACCTCAATGGTCCTAAGAAGCGAAGTTGATATTTGTGGGAATGTAAAACGTCTCCATTATGAATAAAAAGGAATTTGCATTTTTCATATTTTCTTCTTTCAAGTTTGTTTATATAAATCTGAATCCACTCAATAAGTTGTTTTGTGAAAATGTAAATTGCAAATGAAGGATCACATGCCTTTAACAGTCTACTCTGCTGTCTGTGGAGTTACATAAGTGTGATTGGCTGCTCACCTTGCTTGCTGATGTCACGGTTGCCTGGAGATGCTTGTGACTCAAGTCAGACTTCAACACTGGCTGTCAAGGAAGGGGGTTTACCGCAACATAGAGATCATGGTCCCCATAGTGGTTTTGCTGCTGCATAATCAAGACAATTAAAAGTGAACAAAATCTAATAAAAAGTAGCATCTTCATGCCAATTCTTTCATCTTGATGGAACGGGCCATATTCAGGATATGAGAGACCCATAAAGGGACCATCTATGAAGTGGACGGAAATCAAGGTTTCTATCGCACCCTCCTTCATCTCCTGGCTAGCCTCCCCTGCAAGTTCTGAAATATTTTAATTATAGAGTCATACAGAAAGGAAATAGACCCCTTGGTCGAACCAGTCCATGCTGACCATGTTCCCCAACTAAACTAGTCTGTGTTTGGCCCATATCCCTCCAAACCTTTCCTATTCATGAACTTAGGAGGAAGTGAGGACTGCAGATGCTGGAGATCAGAGCTGAAAATGTGTTGCTGGAAAAGCGCAACAGGTCAGGCATCATCCAAGGAGCAGGAGAATCGATATTTCGGGCATGAGCCCGAAGAAGGGTTCATTTCTGAAGAAGGGCTCATCCCCGAAACGTCAATTCTCCTGCTCCTTGGATGCTGCCTGACCTGCTGCGCTTTTCCAGCAACACATTTTAACTATTCATGAACTTATCCAAATGTCTTTTCAACATTGTAACTGCACCCACATACATCACATTCCCTGGCAGTTTATTCTACACATGAACCACCTCTGTGTAAAAAAAAAAGTTCACCTTCATGTCCTTTTTAAATATTCCTCCTCTCACCTTAAAAATATGCTCCCTAATTTTGAAGTTCCCCCCACCCTGGGGAAACGTCCCTTGTCATTCACCTCATCTCTGCCCCTCATGGTTTTATAAACCTCAGTCAGATCGCTCCTCAACTTCCGAAGCTTCAGTGAAAATAAAATCCCAACCTTTCCAGTCTATTTTCATATCTCAAGCTCTCCATTCCCAGCAACATCCTGGTAAATGTTTCCTGAACCTTTTCTAGTTTATTGACATCTGTCCTATAACAGGGTCACCTGAACTGGACACAGTACTCCAGAAGACGCCTCATCAATATCCTGTAGAACCTCAACATGACATCCCAACTCTTATACTCAGAGTTCTGAGCAATGAAGGCAAGCATGCTAAACACCTTCCTAACTACCCTGTCTACCAGTGACACAGACTTTGAAGAATTATGTACCTGAACCTTTAAATTCTTACAAATGGAAACCACTTATCAATGCGCAATAAGCTGCAGGTAAATCTGCATGTCCTCATGTACAGAGGAACCCCGATTCTCCAAACGCCTTGGGCGGGGAGTATTTCATTTAGGTAATCGAATGCTGAATAACACAGTTTAGCCAAGCATCAGGACCTTGCGATCTCGTCTGGATAATCCGAAATGCGGATAATCGAATGCTGGATAATCGAGGTTCCTCTCTATCTGTTTGGTTGACTATCAAACAGAATGGGCAAAGGAATTGACCCAACGTGCTAATCATTGCAACATTTTCACACAAGGCTTAAGTCGAGCAAGGTGTTGCATTAAATAATTCCTGTGATTTGATTGTTTGTATCATTGTTATAAAAGTTCAATGTGTGCCATCTCTTCATTAGATTCAGATGATGTCTGAAACAGTGAGAGAAAAGCTCAAAACTATACTAGCGAGGATCCTGCAGTTGAGGTAGTTTATATGGACTGAAATAAGGAACATGACCAAGTCCCACATGGAAGGTTGGTCGAGAAGATAAGAACCCATGGAATTCAAGGTAAATTGGACCCAAGAGTGCACAACAGGATCAGTGTTTGCTGTTTGTCATGTAGTTAAGGCCTTGAACGTGAATATAGAACGTACAATTAGTAAGCTTGCAGAAAAATTGGTGTTGGTGTTGATAGTGAGGAGGGTGGTCTCAGGCTGCAGTCTGACATCGATCAGCTGGTATATTGACCAGAGCAATGGCAGAAGGAATTTAATCCTGATATGTATGAGGTGATGCATTTTGAGAGATCTAATAAGGGAAGGATATACATAATGAGTGGTAGTTCCCTGAAGAGTACAAGAGGCAAAAAGGGACTTTGGTGTACAAGCCCATAGATTCCTGAAGGTTTCAGCACAAGTAGATAGGTTGGTGAAGGGGGCATATATGATGTTAGTCATCATCAACCAAGACATAGAAAATAGGAGCAAGAAAGTCTTGTTACAACTTTATAAAAATGAGTTAGACCACAGATGGAATACATGTGCAGTTGTAGTCACCACACTATCAGAAGGCCATGTTTGCACTGGAGAGGATGCAGAGGTAATTCACCAGGACATGCCTGGGATGGAAAGTCTCAGTTGTGAAGAGAGATTGGATAGGCTGAGTTTGTTTTCCTTGGAGTCGAGAAGGCTGAGGCAATTGACATATCCAAAATTATGAGGGACATAAACAGGATAGATAGTGAGAATCCTTTCCCAATGGCACATGTGTCTAAGACTGGAGGACGTAAGCTTAAGGTAAGGAACAGGTGGTTGAGATAAGATCTGAGGAATTTTGTTTACCCAGTTGTGGTAGATACATGGAACATGCTGCCTGAGAGAATGATGGAGGTAGGTACTCACGATATTTAAAAAGCATCTTAAAATGGCAGGGAATAATAATGCGCGAACTGTAGCTAGATTAGTGTAATTGCTGTTCATTGATGGGCATAGGCATGATGGGCCAAAGGGCCTGTTTCTATCCTGAATGACACTATAACTCTTCATTGCACAATTGCCTGAGCTCCATTAAATCTGTAAACAAAAATAGAAATCGCTGGAGAAACTCAGCAGGTCTGACAGTACCTGTGGAGAGAAAAACCGTTAGTGTTTTATGTCCTGTGACCCTTCTTCAGAACACCTGAATCTGCAGATGCTACTCTCTATGTCTTACTCAGACAGTATGTTCTGAAGGGCTGGTACTTAATATTCTTAAAGAATCAACAGTGAAGTTAAGTTATAAAAGTGGAGAAGAGAGACTTAGATCTGCTCCCACTATTATTGCAACAAAGACCTCTAATACAGTGCTATGATGCCACACAACCTGTGATATTACCATGTGTCTTGTATTGCAGTGCCATTGTACTGTATGACTCATTGTTTCACTGTGAACTTTAATTTCACAAACGCTGTAATTAAATGATGACATAGTTAGATACCTGAAAGTGCAATTGAAAAATTATGAATGTTAATAAACAGTGCAATATAGTAATCATTTCTGTAATGTCTGCATTTTTAATAGATTCTTTCTCGAGGTTAGACTTGAAGGACATCTGATATTTGGCTGTCCAACAGATCTGGTTGTATTGTCAAGGCGATATTGCATGCAGAATGATAACAGTCTTACAGAGCTGGCTCAAAGCCAAGTTATCTGACTGGAAATGGGTCCTGGGGAAATTGGATTAAGCGAAACACTACGATGTTAAATCTGGGAGTTTAGTTCGTACAGAGATTGGTTGATCGTTCTTTTGTTCTGCTTGATACCAGGCTAGTTTCCAACCAACATGGTCCCAGATGTGTGACTGTGTCACCTAAGCATCTCTCTGACTCCTGCCTCTCTTTTAGAATCCTTCTTAACTCCAGTAAGTTGATCACATTCTTGGCCACTTTTCTCACTTTCTCAATTACATTTGTACCATAAAGTCATTCAGCATGGAAGAGGCCCTTCGGCCCCTCAAGTCCCTGCCGACGTATGTGCACGAATCCCACTTTCCAGCATTTGTCCTATCGGTATTCGTACTTGATTGTGCCTCTGGGCACTGCGGTGAGGGCTGCTTTTTCAATGTTCGGGGCAGTATTTAACTCAACACCAAGCTTAACTGTTGAAGTCTGTCAGGACAGTGGTAGAGCAGAAACCTTGGCTCTGTGCATTTCCTCAGTCCCGTGCAGAATTGTTGTTAATCTCCTGCCCCAGTTAGAGCAATAGGGTGGGAGAAGTCTCAAAACCCTTTTGCAACTTCCATGCCTAACGCCTTAGCACTGGGCAGCCCTCATAATTTGTCTTTAAGCCGTCCCTTAACTGTCCCAGTGGAAATTAACGTTCTCAGATTGTTCAATTGGAAATGTGTATGGTCTGCAAATGAGTCTCTTATTTAAGAATTCAATGAACAAGCACAGCAGCTATTAAAGGCACCAGCTAGTGAGGTCAGTACAGGGCTGTGAGTTCTGATTAAAATGGGCATGACAAAGCTACCAGGAAATGATTGAATTGTGCCTGATAAAAGTCAAGAATAGATCCAAGAATAGGATGGAAATTTGAGTGTCAGGTCATTTCTGATGCATCATAAATGAGTCTCTGAATGGGGCAGTGTTTGTAATACCACTCAAAACATTTCTTTTGAAGCCGGCTCCCAACACTTTGATCCACAAGTAAAAAGATGCCACTTTGTATCGAGCGGTCCTCTCTATTTGGCCCACAGAAGCTCTCAAAGCATCCCGTGAGAAAAGATGATGTGAATTACTGTTGTAGTGGAGCTAATGGTTTCTGTGATGATGAGAGAAATGAAAGAATCTTCTAAATGCAGCCTCACAGAAAAGGTAGACACTTTAGTGCCTGAGTCAGTCAGATCCCGCATCCCCCCACCCCACCCACTGACCCTTTCTGAGTCCTGTCTTTATGTCTTTTGTGCACTTTAGAACGTAGTACATTACAGCGCAGTACAGGCCCTTCAGCCCTTGATGTTGCACTGACCTGTGAAACCAATCTAAAGCCCATCTAACATACATTCTTCCACTATAATCCATATATTTATCCAATGACCATTTAAATACTGTTAAAGTTGGTGAGTCTACTACTGTTGCAGACAGTGTGTTCCATGCCCCTACTACTCTCGAAGTAAAACACCTACCTCTGATATCTGGCCTAAATCTATCACCCCTCAATTTAAAACTATGTCTCCTTGTGCTAGCCAGCACCATGAGGAAAAAGGCTTTCACTGTCCACTCTATGTAAGCCTCTGATCATCTTTATGCCTCTATTAAGTCACCTCTCAACCTTCTCTCTAATGAAAACAGCCTCAAGTCCCTCCACCTTTCTTCATAAGACCTTCCCTCCACATCAGGTGGCATCTTAGTAAATTTCCTCTGCACCTTTTCAATACTTCCACGTCCTTTCTGTAATGCAGCAACCGGAACTGTACACTATACTCCAACTGCGGCCACACCAGAGTTTTGTACAGCTGCAATATGACCTCATGGCTCCAAAACTCAATCCCTCTACCAATAAAAGCTAATACACCGTACGCCTTCTTAACAACCCTATCAATCTGGGTGGCAACTTTCAGGGATTTATGCACATGGACACTGAGATCTCTCTGCTCATCCACACTACCTCAGAATCTTACCATTAGCCCAGTACTCTGTATTCCTGTTACACCTTCCAAAGTGAATCACCTCACACTTTTCTGCATTAAACTCCAATTGCCACCTCTCAGCCCAGCTCTGCAGCTTATCTATGTCCTCCTGTAACCTGCAACATCCTTCAGCACTGTTCACAACTCCACTGACCTTAGTGCCATCCGCAAATATACAAACCCATCCTTCTACATGCTCATCCAGGTCATTTACAAAAATAATGAATAGCACTGGCCCCAAAACAGATTCTTACAGTACCCCACTAGTAACTGAACTCCACGATGAACATTTCCTATCAACCACTACCCTCTGTCTTCTTTCAGCTACTCAATTACGAATCCAAACAGTTAAATCACTCTCAATCCCATGCCTCCATATTTTCTGCAATAGGAAACCGTAGGGAACCCTATCAAATGCTTTACTGAAATCCATATACACCACATCAACGGCTTTACCCTCATCCACTTATTTGGTCACTTTCTCAAAGAACTCAATAAAGTTTGTGAGGCATGACCTACCCTTCACAAAATCATGTTGACTATCCCTTATCAAATTATTCCTTTCTAGATGATAATAAATTATATCTCTCATAATCCTTTCCCAACACTTTCCCCAGTTGAAGTAAGGCTGACTAGTCTATAATTACCAGGATTATCTCTACTCCCATTTTGAACAAGGGGACGATATTTGCTATTCTCTAGTCTTCTGGCACTATTCCTGTCGACAGTGATGACATAAAGATCAAAGATCTGCAACCTCCTCGCTAGCTTCCTAGAGAATCTGAGGATACATCCCATCTGTCGCTGGGTATTTATCTATTTTCACACTTTTCAGAATTGTTAACACCTCCTCCTTATGAACTTCAATCCTGTCTAGTCTAAGAGCCTGTATCGCAGTATTCTCCTCAGCAACATTGTCTTTTTCCAGTGTGAGCACTGATGAAAAATATTAATTTCGTGCCTCTCCTATTTCCTCGGACTCCACACACAACTTCCTACCATTGTCTTTGACTGGCCCTAATCTTAGGTCCTCACCCTTAACAATTTCTCCTTTGAATACTCCCACTTCCTCCACACCAAAGGGGTAGCCATGGGCACACGTATGGGCCCAGCTATGCCTGTCTCTTTGTTGGCTACGTAGAACAGTTGATCTTCTGTAATTACACCGGCACCACTCCCCACCTCTTCCTCCGCTACATTGATGCTGCATTGGCGCCACCTCATGCTCCAGCGAGGAGGTTGAGCAATTCATCAACTTCACCAACACATTCCACCCTGACCTTAAATTTACCTGGACCATCTCTGACACCTCCATCCCCTTCCTGGACCTCTCCACCTCCATTAATGATGACCGACTTGACACTGACATTTTTTACAAGCCCACCGACTCCCACAGCTACCTGGATTACACCACTTCCCACCCTATCTCTTGCAAAAATTCCATCCCATATTCCCAATTCCTCCGCCTCCACCATATCTGCTCCCAGGAGGACTAGTTCACCACAGAACACACTAGATGGCCTCCTTCTTTAGAGACCGCAATTTCCCTTCCCACGTGGTTAAAGATGCCCTCCAACGCATCTCGTCCACATCCCGCACCTCCGTCCTCAGACCCCACCCCTCCAACCGTAACAAGGACAGAACGCCCCTGGTACTCACCTTCCACCCTACCAACCTTCGCATAAACCAAATCATCCGCTGACAATTCCGCTACCTCCAAAAAGACCCCACCACCAGGGATATATTTCCCTCCCCACCCCTTTCCGCCTTCCGCAAAGACCGTTCCCTCCGTGACTACCTGGTCAGGTCCACGCCCCCCCTACGACCTACCGTCCCATCCTGGCATTTTCCCCTGCCACCGCAGGAACTGTAAAAACTGTGCCCATACCTCCTCCCTCACCTCTATCCAAGGCCCTAAAGGAGCCTTCCGCATCCATCAAAGTTTTACCTGCACATCCACTAATATCATTCATTGTATCCATTGCTCCCGAAGTGGTCTCCTCTACATTGGGGAGACTGCGCGCCTCCGAGCAGAGCACTTTAGGGAACATCTCTGAGATACCCGCACCAATCAACCACACCGCCCCGTGGCCCAACATTTCAACTCCCCCTCCCACTCTGACGAGGACACGGAGGTCCTGGGCCTCCTTCACCGCCGCTCCCTCACCACCAGACGCCTGGAGGAAGAACGCCTCATCTTTCGCCTCATCTTCAACCCCAGGGCATCAATGAGGACTTCAACAGCTTCCTCATTTCCCCTTCCCCCACCTCATCCTAGTTTCAAACTTCCAGCTCAGCACTGTCCCCATGACTTGTCCGGACTTGTCCTACCTGCCTATCTTCTTTTCCACCTATCCACTCCACCCTCTCCTCCCTGACCTATCACCTTCCTCTCCTCCCCCACTCACCCATTGTATTCTATGCTACTCTCTCCCCACCCCACCCTCCTCTAGCTTATCTCTCCATGCTTCCAGCTCACTGCCTTTATTCCTGATGAAGGGCTTTTGCCCGAAACGTCGATTTCGTTGCTCATTGGATGCTGCCTGAACTGCTGTGCTCTTCCAGCACCACTGATCCAGAATCTGGTTTCCAGCATCTGCAGTCATTGTTTTTACCTAGTCGATTTTAACCCTACGGCGAATCCTCTTGCAAGGATGCCTGCCTTGAAGAAGTTTTCCTCCTCTCTCTACAAGAATCTCAGGGAGTCCCTCTCCCACTGCAACTCCCAGGTCATTTCCTCTGCCCTGAAGCTCTTCAACCATATCGTGAAACAAACTCGGTACCACAGCCACATTTGCTTCCTCAGTGCCTGCCTCCGTAACCAACTCATCCCACACGGACTCCGAACCACCTTTAAACCAGCAGAGTTCGGACCCGAACAGGACAAACAGTACGGACTACAGATTCAAAAACACCAGCAACGGTTCTCTTTCAGGATCCTCCGCTCCACACTTGCAGCAATGAGCCGGCACCTAACCTCTCTACAGTCAGCCCTGCCTCAGCTGAGGGCCACACTATCTCAGAATTGCAAAGGACCCATTCTGTACTACATCCTCAGGAGAATTCATACTCTCAACAAATAGTACTTCAACTCCATCTCAAACATCAAAATCTGTAAGTACAACAAACTTTTATCCACCCACCTCCATAATCAGCGCTCCTCAAACATTCCAGAAGATTCCCCTGGCCTCGGAAACGCCATTAGCCATGCGGCTGATGTAGCTTCCACCCCACGCTGATTGATGATGTCACTTCCGCCCCCATCATGGCCACTCCCAAAGCCACTTCCGGCCCTCACATCATCGCTGATGCCACACGCTCAGTGACTTCCGTCACCCCTACTGCCGTGTCTGCCACCACTTCCGCCCCCACCACCTGCAGTCTGCTGACTCGCCCCACACAGACCCCACTGTCACTATCCCCACCCCCCAGAACCCTGAGGGGCACATTAAACCTGCTCATGACTCCACCCCCATTCCCCCCACCATCACACCCACTCCAGGTACTGGCTCCGGCCCCACTCCCAGCTCCACACCCACACCAGATCCCAGCTCCCAGCCCTGCCGAGTTTTTACCATCCCTCCAGACCTCCCCCTTACTGAGGACGAACGATCAGTCCTAGCAAAGGACTCACCTTCATTCCCCTCCATCCACGCATCAATGAATTTAATACACGCCGTGACCTCGAACAATTCTTCCGTCGCCTCCGCCTCCGAGCTTACTTTCACATTCAGGATTCCCGCCCACCTTTCGAGGACCCCTTCGCCCACCTCCAACACACTGCATCCACCTGGACACCCCGCGCTGGCCTATTACCTGCCCTCGACCTCTTCATTTCCAACTGCCACCGGGACATTAGCCTCCTCAACCTGTCTACCCCCCTCCACAACTCTAACGTCTCACCTTCACAACGCGCAGCCCTCCAATCCCTCTGCTCCAATCCCAATCTCACCATGAAGCCAGCGGATAAAGGGGGTGCAGTGGTAGTCTGGCGCACTGACCTCTACACCGCTGAAGCTAAATGCCAACTCGAGGACAACTCTTCCTACTGCCTCCTAGACCATGACCCCACCCTGCATCACCAAACCATCATCTCCCAGACCATACAGAAACTCATCAGCACAGGAGATCTCCCACCCAGAGCTTCCAACCTCATAGTCTAGGAACCCCGTTCTACCTCCTTCCCAAGATCCACAAGCCTGACCACCCTGGCCGATCCATTGTCTCAGCATGCTCCTGCCCCACTGAACTCATCTATACCTACCTCGACACTGTCCTATCCCCCCTAGTCCAGGAACTCCCAACATACATTCAAGACACCACCCACGCCCTCCACCTCCTCCAAGACTTCCGTTTCCCCGGCCCCCAACGCCTCATCTTCACCATGGATATCCAATCCCTCTACACCTCCATCCGCCATGATCAGGGCCTCCAAGCCCTCTGTTTTTTCCTCTCCAGATGTCCCCAACAGTACCCTTCCACCGACACTCTCATTCGTTTGGCCGAACTGGTCCTCACCCTTAATAATTTCTCCTTTGAATACTCCCACTTCCTCCACACCAAAGGGGTAGCCATGGGCACACGTATGGGACCCAACTATGCCTGTCTCTTTGTTGGCTACGTAGAACAGTTGATCTTCTGTAATTACACCGGCACCACTCCCCACCTCTTCTTCCGCTACATTGATGACTGCATTGGCGCCACCTCGTGCTCCAGCGAGGAGGTTGAGCAATTCATCAACTTCACCAACACATTCCACCCTGACCTTAAATTTACCTGGACCATCTCTGACACCTCCATCCCCTTCCTGGACCTCTCCATCTCCATTAATGATGACCGACTTGACACTGACATTTTTTACAAACCCACTGACTCCCATAGCTACCTGGATTACGCCTCTTCCCACCCTATCTCTTGCAAAAATGCCATCCCGTATTCCCAATTCCTCCGCCTCCGCTGTATCTGCTCCCAGGAGGACCAGTTCCACCATAGAATACACCAGATGGCCTCCTTCTTTAGAGACCGCAATTTCCCTTCCCACGTGGTTAAAGATGCCCTCCAACACATCTCGTCCACATCCCGCACCTCCGCCCTCAGACCACACCCCTCCAACCGTAACAAGGACAGAACGCCCCTGTGCTCACCTTCCACCCTACCAACCTTTGCATAAACCAAATCATCTGCTGACATTTCCGCCACCTCCAAAAAGACCCCACCACCAGGGATATATATCCCTCCCCACCCCTTTCCGCCTTCCGCAAAGACCGTTCCCTCCGTGACTACCTGGTCAGGTCCATGCCCCCCTACGACCCACCCTCCCATCCTGGCACTTTCCCCTGCCACTACATGAACTGTAAAAACCTGTGCCCATACCTCCTCCCTCACCTCTATCCAAGGCCCTAAAGGAGCCTTTCACATCCATCACAGTTTTACCTGCACACCCACCAATATCATTTATTGTATCTGTTGCTCCCGATGCGGTCTCCTCTACATTGGGGAGACTGTGCTCCTCCTAGCAGAGCGCTTCCAAGATACCCGCACCAATCAACCACACTGCCCCGTGGCCCAACATTTCAACTCCCCCTCCCACTCTACCGAGGACATGGAGGTCCTGGGCCTCCTTCACCGCCGCTCCCTCACCCCCAGACGCCTGGAGGAAGAACGCCTCATCTTCCGCCCCGGAACACTTCAACCCCAGGGCATCAATGTGGACTTCAACAGTTTTCTCATTTCCCCTTCCCCCACCTCATCTGTCACCATGACTTGTCTGGATTTGTCCAACCTGCCTATCTCCTTTTCCACCTATCCACTCCACCCTCTCCTCCCTGACCTATCACCTTCCTCTCCTCCCCCACTCACCCATTGTACTCTATGCTACTTTCTCCCCATCCCCACCCCCCTCGAGCTTATCTCTCCATGCTTCCAGCTCACTGCCTTTATTCCTGATGAAGGGCTTTTGCCCGAAACGTCGATTTCGCTGCTCGTTGGATGCTGCCTGAACTGCTATGCTCTTCCAGCACCACTGATCCAGAATCTGGTTTCCAGCATCTGCAGTCATTGTTTTCACCTAATCTTACCCTGGTCATTCTTTTATTGCTGACATACCTATAGGAAGCTTTAGGGTTTTCCTTGATCCTACCTGCCAAAGACTTCTCATGTCCTCTCCTGGCTGTTCTTAGCTCTCTCTTTAGGTCTTTCCTAGCTAACTTGTAACTCTCAAGTGCCCTCACTGAGCCTTCACATCTCATCTTTTCATAAGCCTCCTTCTTCTTCTTGGCAAGAGATTCAACTTCTTTAGTAAACCACAGTTCCCTCGCTCAGCCACTTCCTCCCTGCCTGACAGGTACAAACTTATGAAGGACAGGCAGTAGCTGTTCCTTGAACAAGCTCCACATTTCAATTGTGCCCATCCCCTGCAGTTTCCTTCCCCATTCTGTGCATCCTAAACCTCCCCTAATTGTATCATAATGCCTTTCCCTCAGCCATAACTCTTGCCCTGCAGTCTAATACCTATCCCTTTCCATCGCTAAACTAAATGTAACTGAATTGTGGTCACTATCACCAAAGTGCTCACTTACCTCCAAATCTAACACCTGGCCTGGTTCATTACCCGGTACCAAATCCAATGTGGCCTCGCCCTTTGTTGGCCTGTCTACATACTGTTTCAGGAAACCTTATTGCACACATTGGACAAAAACTGACCCATCCAAAGTTCTTAAACAATGGCGTTTCCAGTCAATATTTGGAAAATTAAAGTCCCCCACAATAACTACCCTGCTACTTTCGCTCCTATTCAGAATCATCTTTGCAATCCTTTCCTTGACATCTCTGGAACTTTGTGGAGGCCTATAGAAAACTCCCAACAGGGTGACCTCTCCTTTCCCATTTCTAACCTCAGCCCATACTACCTCAGCAGACGAGTCCTCATCAAACGTCATTTCTGCCATTGAAATACTGTCCTTGACTAACAATGCCACATCTCCCTCTTTTTTACTACCTTCCCTGTTCTTACAGAAACATCCAAACCCCAGAACCTACAGCAACCATGCCTGTCCTTGCTCTAACCATGTCTCTGAAATTGAAGTCCCAAGTACCAAACCATGCTGCAAGTTCACCCACTTTTTCCCAGATGCTCCTGGTGTTGAAGTAGACACCCTTCAAACCACCTTCTTGCCTGCTGGTACATTCTTGTGACCTTGAAACCTTATTTATGACTTCACTACTCTCAACCTCCTGTACACCAGGGCAACAATTCAAGTTCCCACCACCCTGCTGAATTAGTTTAAACCCTCCCGAAGAGCATTAGCAAGTTTTCCCCCCAAGGTATTGGTACCCGTCTGGTTCAGGTGTAGACCATCCTGTCTGCAGAGATCCCACCTCCCCTAGAATGAGCCCCAATTATCAAGGTATCCGAAACCCTCCCTCCTGCACCATCCCTGTCGCCAGATGTTGAACTCCTCTCTCTCCCTATTCCTCACCTCACTAGCATATAGCATGGGTAACAAACCAGAGATAACAACTCTGTTTGTTCTAGCTCTAAGCTTCCACCCTAGCTCCCTCAATTTCTGCTTTACACCCCCATCCCTTTTCCTACCTATGTTGTTGGTGTCTATGTGGACCATGACTTGGGGCTGCTCCCCCTCTCCCTCAAGGATGCCGAAAACACGATTCGAGACATCACAAACCCTGTCACCTGGGAGGCAACACACCAAATGTGAGTCTCTCTCATTCCCACAGAACCTCCTGTCTGTCTCTCTAACTATGGAGTCCTCAATGACCAATGCTCTACTCATCTCCCCTCTTCCTTTCTGACCAACAGGGACAGGCTCTGCCAGAGACCTGTAATCCATGGTTACCCCTGGCAAGTCGTTCCCCCCCACAACAGTATTCAAAATGGTATACTTGTTATTGAGGGGAACGACCACAGGGGATCCATGCACTGTCTGCATGTTCTCTTTCCATCCCCTGACTGTACCCCATCTGCCTTTTTCCTGTACCTGAACCAATTTTCATTGTGTTCTTTTTCAATGTAGTCAGTAAACTTTGAGATCTTACTCTGTGTTTACAAGGAAGGCCAACTTGCGTTGAAACTAACAAATGAAGCCAACTCCCAAAAGTCATGAAGAGAATAGCTAAGCTATAAACGGGAAGGTTCTTGGAAGGTATGGTTCTCGAAGAGTTAATATTGAAGCTGCATTAAGCTCCACGCAATGTGGATGGAGAAGCAGCAGTCCAGTATGAGAGCCCAATGAAGACATAAGTGCCATCGTTGGCTGCTGATTACCTTTGTTATTATGCCTAACTAGTCAAATATAACTTGTACCAAAGGAACTGCCACTGTGGTATGGTTTCAACCTCGGGTCAGGTGTTTGTGTCTGATGTGGCAATGCTTATGTTAGCTCCCAGAATATATGAACTAGACTTGGTGATGTGGTATTGAAAGATTCAACAGATATTTATTATAGCTCCTGAGATACATATATTATTGTAGCGGATGTTGGTGAGGCCACTTTTGGAGTACAGTGTATAGTTCTAGTCACCCTCTATGGGAAGGATATTATTACGTTGGAGAGGATGCAGAAAAGATTTACGAGGATGTTACAGGGACTGGAGGGTTTGAATTATAAAGAGAGACTGGATAGGCTGGGATTTTTCTCACTAGAGCACAGGAAGTTGAGGGTGACCTTGTAAGGTTTAGAAAATCATGAGGGGCGCGGATAGGTTGAATAGCAAAGGTCTTTTTTCATAGGGCAGGGCAGTTCAAAACTGGGGGAGCACATTTCAAAGGTGAGAGGAGAAGGATTTAAAAGGGATCCGAGGGGCCGCTTCTTCACAGAGTGGTTCACATGTGGAATGAATGGCCAGAGGAGTGGTAGATGCAGGTACAGTTATAACATTTAAAAGACATTTGGACAGGTACGTGGATAGGAAAGGTTTAGAGGGATATGGACCAAAGGCAGAACAAATGTAGCTACAGTAAAACCTCGATTAGCCAAACAGGTTAGGCAGGGAGTACTTTGTTCAGATAATTGACCATTCGGCTAACTGACCTAATCATAAACAAGTGGTAATTTAGGAGTGCTGGTTATCTGAACATGCCTTGGTTATCCAGCAATGCATGCCAAATACTGTTCAACTGATAACTGAATGCTGAGTTGCCTAATGCCGTTTTATGGGACCTTGAGATCTTGTTCAGATAAACCGAAATTTGGATAATTGATGCTTGGATAATCAAGGTTGTACTGTAGTTTAGTATGGGAAACCTGGTCAGCATGAATGAGTTGGACCAAAGAGTCTGTTTCTGTACTCTATGACTTTATGAAAGAGGTGGTTCACTGCATGAACTAATGTTAAGTTATTTGATTATCTTCTACCATTATTATTTAGCTAGGCCCTTAGGAACAGATACCGGGTTCCAGCCTTGGCTGCCACAAAGACATGCTGTAACATGTCCAAACACATTGAACAATTTTTTTTCAGTTAGGAGACTTCCTGGCAGCACTCTAAGCCTTTGATTCTAAGCCAATTACAAATGGGACTAAGTCAAATGAAGATTTCAGAACAGAGGCAGATTAATTTTGTTTATGTAAAGGTCTTAAGGCACTGGTACAAATACCGATAGAAATAGGTAAGATAAAGATCAGTCCTAATCATAACTGAATGATAGATGAGACTCGAGCAACTGGATGTTTTACTCTAGTTCCAATATTCCTAAAAAAATATAAACAGTAGTGCTGGAAATACTTAAGCAGGTCTGCCAGTGGACACAAACAGTGGAGAGATAAACAGAGTTAACATTTCAATCTTATATTTTGTTCCTCATACAGAATTCCTGTGCTCTGACTGGATTGGTAAGTAGCGGTTCAATTTCCCTGAAAATCTCAACCAGACAACCTGCAGGTTTGCAGTTATAGAGAATACCTTGACTTGTTCTTCCTGCATCACGCTGCTATTTGACCTCCCTGTGGTTGAAGGTCATGTGGTGTAATCCTGGCTACTTCAGTCTTAAAGCAGGAATGCAATAGATACTGTTATTATGACTTCTTCAAAAGAAATTCTTTCTTGCTACTCTTTCTCCTGGTTTGATGGAAATATTAACCAGTCCATTACAGTTAGGGATGGGTGGGAAGGTGGGGGACTCTTGAATAATGAACACTGTGTACACAGATACTTACGAAAGTGATCCCACAATAGTGTGTAATTTTAACGATCTGACATGCGAACATTTTCCGAGCTGCTTTATATTGTCCTGCATTGTGTTCCAACTTGCATTCAAACCAACTTGCAAATGGATTCCAGAATGGACCCTTGTTCAACCCGGGAACTGCCTGTAGTTACCTAAGTTAGAAGGACTGAGCTGAGAAAATAAGCAGAATCTTACCAATCCAACTGCTGCCCTTGGAGAGAAATTATATTTTTGTGTAACCTTATCCAATTGTGGCAACAATGGTAAACTCTAGTAGTTTTTCTTTATTTATTCATGGGATGAGGGGGTTGCTGGCTAGGCCAGCACTTATTGCCCATCCCTGACTGGCCTAGAGGGCAGTTAAGAGTCAACCACAGGTTTGGAGTCACGTGTAGGTCAGACCAGGTAAGGATGGCAGATTTCCTTCCCTAAAGGACATTAGTGAGCCACATGTTTTTTTCCCCCAATGGATTCATGGTCATCATTACTCTCTCAATTCCAGATATTTATTAAAGTCAAATTCCACCATCTGCCGTGGCAGCATTTGAACCCAGGTCCCCAGAACAATAACGGGATCTCTGGATTAATAGGCCCCAATAATATCACTAGGCCATCACCTCCCTATGTATAAGCATAGTACATGAAAGGACAGGAAAGCAAGAGCCTTTGGTTTTGTGTTTATCAAGATGGGTGGAATTCACTCCCACCAACAATTTAGTGGGTCTCTGGCACATCATGAAACACATGTATTTTTGAAAATCTGCTAGCCTACACAGTACTTAATAACTATGGACAGCCTACTGTCACCTCTTTGCTTCTAGTTCTGCTGAAAGGACATTGATCTGAAATGCTCGGTCTTTCTGTTTTCCAAATGAGACGTTAAACCAAGGTCTTACAAGCTGTGGGTGTGAAAGGTCCCATGGCATTATGCTGAAAAGTAGCAGGGTACTTATCCCCCGGGGTAATAGCTGTTATGTATTCCTCAATCACCAAAGCTAAAACAGATTATCTGCTGACTATCACATTGCTGTCACAGGAAGAAAGTATCATTAGAAATACACAACGGGTAAGTCTGCTTTTGTGGAAAGGTGAAGACGGACTTAAATTTCACTTAAAATCCCCACAGTGTGGAAGCAGGCCATTCAGCCCATCAAGTCCGCATTGACCCAACCCACAGTATCCCTGCATTTCCCATGGGTAAATCACACATCCCTGGACACTGCAGGCAATTGAGCATGGCCAATCCGCCTAACCTACACATCTTTGGACTGTGGGAAGAAGCCAGAACACCTGAAGGAGACCCACAGGGAGAATGTGCAAACTCCACATGGACTGGAGTCCTGAGGCTGGAATTGAACCTGGGTCACAGTCATTGTCAGTCAGTAGTGTTAACCACTGAGCCACCATACTGACTTATCTCAGGCCACAAAGTGTGTCAGAGCTGATGCAGTTGAGCTGATTGTGAGATCTTGCTGTGCACAAATTGGCAGCCATGCTTCCTCCAGTACAACAGTGATTTTGTTTAACTGAACAACAATGACTCTACCAGTCCTGTGTACATGCTTAGTATTGCTAGCATTTACCTCTTTTGCCTTGTTTCATTTTTATTCTGCATTTCACAACCCCCACATACTCAATTTCAGTTTTGTTGTTGATAGCTATTCAGGAAGTGTACGGTATGTGATCTCTTGGGCGTGATTCACTGATCGTTCTGTTTATAAATCACTCATCCACATCTATACACTTGTATAGCCAAGGCCTCGTAGAGGTCAATTTTCAAAGCTGCCTCCAAAAAAAAACATGATGAGTTTTGACAGTTTTCAGCTGGGTGGCTTGTATGTGGCACATCCTCAGGGGGACATCAAAAGGACCTCATCCGTACTAATATCTCTGCCTGAGGAGACTGAAGTCTCACTTGTCTGTCTCCCAGTTCAATTATCTCCATGTGAAGAACTGAAAAAAATTAACCAATTGGATACTGACATGTGTTTTTCGTAGTTTTATGAGTTTTTTTTGACAAAATATTTATTTTCTACATGGTATTTATCAAAAATGCCATGTTAATCATTGAATAAGAAGGAGCCTGACATCTATACCTGTGATACAAGGCTTTGAACCAAAACCAATATTTCCTAAGATTAAAGTTAGATTTTTAATGATTTGGAGGAGCTGGTGTGGGACGGAGATGGTCAAAGTTAAAATCACACTCCAGGTTATAGTCCAACAGGTTTATTTTGAAGCACTAGCTTTCAGAGCACTGCTCCTTCATCAGGTGATTGTGGAGTATAAAATTGTAAGACACAGAATTTAAGGATGTAGGCTTGCTCGCTGAGCTGGTAGTTCATTTTCAGACGTTTTGTTACCATACTTGGTAACATCTTCATTGAGCCTCCGAATGAAGCACTGGTGGTGTAGCCCGCTTTCTATTTATATGTTTGAGTTTCCTAGGGTTGATGATGTCATTTCCTAGAAGCATGGCATTCTAACCGGAACTCTATCAACAAACACATTGACTTGGATCTCATCTACCACCCCCTGAGAAAAAGAACAGGAAATGATGTCACCACAGGAAATTACATCACCAACCCTAGGAAACTCAAATATATATAAATAGAAAGCGAGGTACACCACCAGTGCTTCATCCAAAGGCACACTGATGATGTTATCTAGTATGGTGATGAAATGTCTGAAAACAAACCTTCCAGCTCAGCGAGCAACCCTACATCCAGAGCCTCAACTTGAGTTACAAATCTCAAAACTTGCTAATAGAATTTATTGGAAAAGTTTACAGTGCGATGCAACTGAAATGATATATTGAAATTAGATTTTTAATGTTAGCCTTGGCTTTGGTCATGATTCACTCATACTATTGATCCTGAAAAGAGACTTTTCAATTCTTGTGCTTGTTGCTTTTTGAGATCTTTTGAATTATGGAATAGTATCAGTAAGGTCATTCTGCTATAACACAACGTTTCTCTGCAACCTCATGTTAAAGAAAATCACACTGCAGAAGACTGCTCTAGAAAATTGTGCTGTACAAGATTGCTGTAGAAAATGGCTAGACCCATTCCCCCCGAAATGTCGATTTCGCTGCTCCTTGGATGCTGCCTGAACTGCTGTGCTCTCCCAGCACTACTAATCCATTCTGTAGAAAGTTTGTGTTATCCAAACAACATCCACAATTCATCAATTGTGTTATAGCCAATTCATGCCTTAAAGCAGAATGACCTGTAGAGAAGGGCGCCATTTGGTCTGTCATACAGCACAGAAACAGACCCTTCGGTCCAACCAGCTCATGCCAATCATAATTCCAAACTAAACTAGTCCCACTTGCCTGCACTTGGTTTTTATCCCTCCAAACATTTCTTATTTGTGTACTGATCTAAATATTTTTTAAACGTTGCAACTGTACTTGCACTCATCGCTTCCTCTGGAGTTTCATTCCACACACAAACCACTCTCTGTGTAAAAACATTGCCCCTCATATCTTTTGTAAATCTTTCTCCTCTCACCTTAAAAATGTGACCCTAATCTTGAAATTGTCCATGCTTTGGGAAAGATACCTACTATTCACCTTATCTATACCTTTCATTATTTTATAAACCTCCATAAGGTCATCCCTCAACCTCATGTCCCTGCTTGCTCTCTGTAAGAGCAACTCACCCGATCTCACTCTCCCACCTTCTCCCTGATGCCATAAGACCATAAGATATAGGAGTGGAAGCAAGGCCATTCAGCTCATCAAATCCACTCTGCCATTTAATCATGGTTGATGGGCATTTCAATTCCACTCTCCCTGTAGTCTGTAATTCCTTGTGAAATCAAGAATTTATCAATCTCTGCCTTGAAGACAATTAACGTCCCACCCTCCACTGCGTTCCGGGGCAATGGATTCCACAGGCTCACCACTCTCTGGCTGAAGAAATGTCTCCTCATTTCTGTTCTAAATTGACCCAGTCTAATTTTAAAGCTGTGCCCATGGGTCCTAGTGTCCCCGCCTAATGGAAACAACCTCTCAGCCTCCACCCTTTCTAAGCCATGCATTATCTTGTAAGTTTCTATTAGACCTCTCCTCAACCTTCTAAACTCAAATGAATACGATCCCAGGACCCTCAGCCAATCATCATATGTTAGGCCTACCATTCCAGGGATCATCCATGTGAATCTCTGCTGGACACACTCCAGTGCCAGTATGTCCTTCCTGAGGTGTGGGTCCCAAAATTGAACACAGTATTCTAAATGGAGCCTAACTAGAGCTTTATATTCCAACTGTCTTGAGATAAATGACAACATTACATCTGCTTTCTTAAGTATGGACTCAACCAGCAAATCAACCTTTTGAGAATCCTGGACTAGCATTCCCAGATCTCTTTGTACTTTGGCTTTAGAAATTTTCTCATTGTTTAAAAAATACTCCTTACCTGTATTCTTTTTTCCAAAGTGCAAGACCTCACACTTTCTCACATTGAATTTCATCTGCCATTTCCTGGACCACTCTCCTAAACTGTCTAAATCTTTCTGCAGCCTCCCTAACCCCTCAGAACTACCTGCCTGTCCACCTAACTTCGTATCATTGGTGAACTTCACCAGAATACCCCCAGTCCCTTCATCCAGATCATTAATATATAAAGTGAACAGCTGCGGCCCCAACACTGAATCCTGCGGGACCCCACTCATCACCAGCTGCCATTCCAAGAAAGAACCTTTTATCCCAACTCTCTACCTTCTGTCAGACAGCCAATCCCCAATCCATGCCAGTAGCTCACCTCGAACACTATTGGCCCTCACCTTACTCAGCAGACTCCCGTGAGACACCTTATCAAAGGCCTTTCGGAGTAAGAATTGCCCTGCAATTCTTTTCAGAGAGTTGTGCAAGTCCTTATTGAAAGCCTCGATTGGATGTGCCTCTGAACAGCCAGCACATTGCAGAACCCTCGGCATAAGTGACACTAAACTGAGTGGGATTGAGAAGGACGCGGGGAGACCTGAAGCTGATTTAGACAAGTGAGGATTGTGAGTGGCATGGGCAGCAGGAGGCTTGGGGCAGATATGAGGAAAATCTCTTCATCCGGAGGGGTGGTGGGGGTTTGGAAGGCACTACCTGGAAAGTATTGGGTGGGAAACTGCAGAACTTTTCTAACACACTTGGATGAGCAGTTGAAGTATCATACCGCTCAAGGCTTATGGTCCTAGTGCAGGAGAGTGGGACTGTTGTAGGTGGTAGTATATTTTGGCAGAACAGACTCGATGGGCTGAAGGGTCTCTTCTATACTGTAATAATCTATGACTCTAAGTTGAGTGAGTAGGCAAACGTGTTACATAAACCATCCAATGTGTCTAAATGTGATGTTATCCAAATCAGTGTGAGAAACAGAAAGGCAGAGGGTTGTATAGAACATCGAACATAGAAAAGTACAACACAGAACAGGCCCTTTGGCCCACAATGATGTGCTGAAGTTTAATCCTAATGTAAAATATAATAACTTCACCCATGCACCCCTCAACTCACTGCTATCCATGTGCATGTCCAGCAGTCACTTAAATGTCCCCATTGACTCTGCTTCCACCACCACCGCTGGCAACGCATTCCATGCATTCACACCTCTCTGCTTAAAGAACCTACCTCTGATGTCTCTTTTGTACCTTCCTCCTAATATCTTCAAACTATGACTTCTCATACCAGTCAATCCTGCCCTGGGGAAAAGTCTCTGGCTATTGACTCTATTTCTCTCATTATTTTGTACACCTCGATCAGGTCTTCTCTCTCCCTCCTTCTCTCCAGAGAGAAAAGTCCGAGCTTATTCAACCTTTTTTCATAAGGCAAGCCCTCCAGTCCAAGCACCATCCTGGTAAACCTTCTTTGCACCCTCTCCAAAGCCTCTGTATCCTTCCCTTAGTAGGGCAACTAGAACTGGACACAATATTCCAAGTATGGTCTCACCAGGGACTTGTACAGCTGCAGCAAAACCTCGTGGCTCTTAAACTCGATCCCTCTGTTAATGAAAGCCAAAACACCATATGCTTTCTTTAAAACCTTATCCACTTGTGTGCCAACTTGTACTTGCACACCCAGATCCCTCTGTTCCTCCACACTGCCAAGAATCCTGTCTTTAATCCTACATTCAGCATTCAAGTTCAAACTTCCAAAATGCATCACTTCGCATTTATCCAGGTTGAACTCCATCTGCCATTTCTCAGCCCAGCTCTGCATCCTGTCTATGTCGCGCTGCAGCCTGCAGTAGCCCTCTATACTATCAACGACACCTCCAACTTTTGTGTCATCTGCAAATTTACTAACCCACCCCTCAACCTCCTCATCCAATCATTTATGAAAACTACAAAGAACAGAGGCCCAAGAACAGAGCCCTGCGGGACCCCACTCAACACTGTCCTCCAGGCAGAATACTTTCCATCTACGACCACTCTCTGCCTTCTGTCAGCCAGTCAATTCTGAATCCAGATAGCCAAATCTCCCTGTATTCCATACTTCCTGACCTTATGAATGAGCGTACCATGGGGAACCTTATCAAATTCCTTTGCTGAAGTGCATATACACCACATCCACTCCACAACCTTCATCAACCTGTCTTGATACCTTCTCAAAGACCTCAATAAGATTTGTGAGGCATGACCTGCCCCTCACAAAGCTGAAAATGTGTTGCTGGAAAAGCGCAGCAGGTCAGGCAGCATCCAAGGAGTAGGAGAATCGACGTTTCAGGCATAAGCCCTTCCCCTAGTCGTTGGATGCTGCCTGGCCTGCTGCGCTTTTCCAGCAACACATTTTCGGCTCTGGTCTACAGCATCTGCAGTCCTCACTTTCTCCTGCCCCTCACAAAGCCATGCTGACTGCCTTTAATTACACTATGCTTTGCCAAATAGTCATAAATCCTATCCCTTAGAATTCTTTCCAAAACTTTGCTGACCACAGACGTAAGACTGACTGATCTGTAATTGCCAGAATTTCCCTATTACCCTTCTTGAAAAGAGGAACAACATTCGCCTCCTTCCAATCCTCCGGTATGATTCCCGTGGAGAGTGAGGAGGCAGATATACTCGCCAGCAGCTTAGCAACCTCCTTTCTCGCTTCCCAGAGCAGCCTGGGATAAATCTGGTCTGGCCCTGGGGACTTATCAATCTTAATGTTTTCCAAAATTTCCAAAACACCAACTTTATCAATCTTGATCCAGTCAAGACTATCCCAGCTCTTTAAAGTTTTCATTTACAACAAGTTCCCTTTTCTTGGTGAAAATCGAAGCAAAAAACCCATTTTGGGCTTCCCCGATCTGTTCAGACTCCACGCACAAGTTCCCTACGCTATTCCTGATTGGCCCTACCTTCTCCCTGATCATTCTCTTATTCCTCACATATGAGTAAAATGCCTTTGGCTTCTCCCTAATCCTTATTGCTAAGCCTTTTTTCGTGCCCCCTCCTGGCTCTCCTCAGTCCATTTGTGTGCTCCTTTCTAGCAAGCCTGTAATCCTCTAAAGCTGTGCTAGATCCTTGCTTCCTCCACCTTATGTAAGCTGCCTTCTTCCTTTTGACAAGACGCTCCTCTGTTCTCATCATCCAAGGTTCCTTAATCTTACCCCTTCTTACCTGTCTCAGAGGAACAAATTTGTGCATCACTCGCAACAACTGCTCCTTATCTCCACATGTCTGCTGTGCCCTTTCTGTGGAACAATTGCTCCCAGTGTGTACTTCCCAACTCCTGTCTGATAGCATCATAATTTCCTTTTCCCCAATTAAATATTTTCCCCTCGGTAATTGCTCCTTTCACTTTCCAAGGCTATGCTAAATGCGAGGCAGTTGTGATCACTGTCACCAAAGTGCTCTCCTATTGTGAGATCTGACACCTGTCCTGGCTCATTGCCGAGCACCAAATCCAAAATGGCCTCTCCCCTCGTTGGCCTGTCGACATACTCAGTAAGGAAACTCTCCTGAATATACGGGCGGCATGTGGGCGGCATGGTGGCACAGTGGTTAGCGCTGCTGCCTCACAGCGCCTGAGACCCGGGTTCAATTCCCGACTCAGGCGACAGACTGTGTGGAGTTTGCACGTTCTCCCCGTGTCTGCGTGGGTTTCCGCCGGGTGCTCCGGTTTCCTCCCACAGTCCAAAGATGTGTGGGTCAGGTGAATTGGCCATGCTAAATTGCCCGTAGTGTTAGGTAAGGGGTAAATGTAGGGGTAGGGGTATGGGTGGGTTGCGCTTTGGCGGGTCGGTGTGGACTTGTTGGGCCGAAGGGCCTGTTTCCACACTGTAAGTAATCTAATCTATACCTGACAAAAACGGCTCCATCCAAACCATCTGCACTTAGGAGGTTCCAATCAATATTGGGAAAGTTTAAATCATCCATAACAATAACCCTGCTACTTCTGCCCGCCTATGAGTTCTTCACTTTCTCTACTGCTATTGTGTGGTCTGTAGAAAACCCCCAATGCAGTGGCTGTTCCCTTGCTGTTTCTAACTTCCACCCATACTGACTCAGTAGTCAAACCTATAAATGGTGATGCATTCAGAAATGTTGATGTACAAAGGAATATTGGTATCCTTATAGTCAGTCAATGAAGGAAGACAAAAAAACGTTGCAAAGAACTGCAGGCGCTGGAAATCAGAAACAAAAACAGAAACTGCTGGGCAAACTCGGCAAGCCTGGTAGGATCTATAGAGAGAAAGCAGAGTTAACATTTCTGGTTTAACGGCCCTTCTTCAGAACAGTGAAAGTAGACAGGAAGGTGAAGCAATCAGTTAGAAAGGTAAATGCTGTATTGGCCTTCTTTGCAAGAGGGTGTAAGTGCTGATATGAGGGATGGCCAGCGAAGACAGATTGGTTCAAGTGGATGAGAGTTTAAAGGGATAGACAGGGATCTGATTGAAATGTATAAAATGCAAAAGGGTCTGAACAGTTTAGATCCAAGGAAGATGTTTTCCCAAGTTGGGGCAATCTAGATGACACAGTCTCAGGATTTTAGGGCAACCCACTTAGGACTGAGATGAGAAAGCATTTCTTCACTCAAAGGGAAGTGAACCTGTGGAATTCTTTTCCACAGAAGGCTCTGCAGGGCAAGTTACTGAATATATTTAAGTCAGAAGTCACATGACACCAGGTTACAGTCCATCATGGTGAACCTGACAAGCGAAAAGTGTGCGAAATCTTGAGATTTTAAATAAACCTGTTGGACCTGGTGTCACGTGGCTTCTGACCTCGTCCGCTCTGTCCAACACTGGCACCCCCACGTCATGAATATATTTAAGAAAGAGTTAATGTTCTAATATTAAAGGCACTAAGGGGTATGCAGAGAAGGCAAGAATATGGCACTTAGATGGGGGAACCAGCCATGATCACACAGAATAGTAGAACAGGCTCAAAGGGCCAAATGGCCTACACCTGCTCCTTGCTTCTGTATTTCCATATAAAAATGTGCTTTGGAAAGATGGGCACTGCAGGGAGTGGAGTGCATTATTTCCCCCTCTAACTCTATTTTGATTTAATCCCTGCCCTCCCCTTCACGGTTCGATCGGGCAGCATTGCCCTTTGAGGTGAAGGGCACTGCTTGTCACTGGCCACTCGGGTGTTTCCTTTCTTCCTGGTGGTGGAAATTTGAATAAAGATTCATGCACCTTGTGTCTTTCACTGTGTCCCACACCTGCACACACCCAACATGGGTGCTAGGGGAAAAAATAAGCACGACCGCAGTTAGGCGGTCGTATGGGGGGGGACAATGTGCTTCATTTTGCCGTTGTTTATTTTTTTGAACATTTTTTCAAATCCCTGATTCCCCATCCTGCTTCTGTTTCTCCCTGTATACTCCGTCCTCCTGCTTTTCAACATCACGCTCATCAAATCCCATCTTAACATTCTGCAGGGACAACAATCCCAGCCTCTCCATTGATACTTTCCATCCATGGAAATATTCTTGTTAATCTTTTCTAGACTCTCTCTAAAGTCTTCACAGCCTCGCGCTTTGGACAGGGCGTGATACTGCAGCTGAGAATGAACCGATATTCATTCCTGATGAAGGGGTTTTGCCCGAAACGTCGTTTTTCCTCCTTCTCGGATGCTACCTGACCTGCTGTGCTTTTCCAGCACCACTCTAATCTAGACTCTGATCTCTAGCATCTGCAGTGCTCCCTTTCACCCAATGTTTTCTACAGTTTAACATTATTTCCTTGCTGTGCCTCTACTTATAAAGCCAGGAGAACTTTATTAACCACTTTCTTAACAAGTGCTGTCACCCCCGTGATTTCTTTTAAAAACATTTTTCCACAGAATTTTGAGGGATGGAAAAAATGCAGGGAAGTAAATTAGAAGGCATTTATTTTTGCATGACTCACTGATGTGCAAAGTGCCAAGTTACTTTGTACTAATGACAAGTGGCAGAGATTGGAATATGACAATCCACGCAGAACTGTTGCTGTTTATATTCACTTGATGTTTGTGAAATGATGTCACTTAATGATATCTGCCTGACCTCAGCTTGCTAAACATTTACTCTTTGAAAAGATGTAAAGATGTAAACCCAGTCAGTGCGCAACTAGGAGCATTATTGTGTGAGCTGAATTAGTTCATTGGGTAAAAGCAGAGTACGGCAGCTGCCGGAAATCTGAAACACTGGAGAAGCTGAACTGGGGTGGCACAGTGGCTCAGTGATTAGTATTGCTGCCTCACAGCACCGGGGACCTGGGTTCAATCACAGCCATGGGTGACTGGGTGGAGTTTGCACATTCTCCCCGTGTCTGTGTGGGTTTACTCCGGGTGCTCTGGTTTCCTCCCACGGTCCAAAGATGTACAGCGTAGGTGTTAGGTGCATTAGTCAGGGGTAAATGTAGTGGAATGGGTCTGGGTGGGTTACTGTTCGGAGGCTTGATGTGGACTTGTTGGGCTGAAGGGCCTGTTTCCACACTGTAGGAAATATAATCAGGTCAGGCAGCATCTGAAAGAGTGACTTATTGTCACATTATCTTGCAACGTGAAGAACAGTAAAATACAATGAAAACTTATTCAATTTCACCACAATTTGGCATTCACATTTTGAATTAGTTAAGAGTAATGGGAAAGGAAATAGAAAGATCTAGATTAACGAGAGTCCATCAGTCTTGAGCTGGCTCATCATCAACGATGCCTACGTTGCTGTCCCTCCTCCACCGCCGTCTATACTGGACCCAACCAATGCCGAAGGCGCCAATCCTCAGGCACTATTTTTTGCCGCTGGGCTGATTCTCCACCGCCATTGTCTTGTCGTCCCCTGCACTGGATCTACCAACATCAGAGTCGAGTCTCTTGTCACTGCCCTAGTGTTAATGTGGTGCCCTTGCCCACTGCTTAGCTGCTGTCAGTGCCAGATCAACCAGCAATGAAGTCACCGATCCTCAGGAGAGAATAACAGCGTGAATCATTCGAATTTGGTTTGACTCTCCTTCATCGTTTATTTTTGGCACATCCCTGTAAGTGAAACTCTTGTGTCTCCCACAAGACTGATACTATCTGTACAAAGAGGATACGGTGCACAAAAATGCTGTTTAATCCAGCAGGTCTGCGCAGACAAAAACAAAGATTAGCAGCAATGCTGCTCATGATAAACCTCGCTAAGACCATCCTCTTCCACTGTAGGAAACTTGTGGCTCAGTGGTTAGTGCTGCTGCCTCACAGCGCCAGGGACCTGGGTTCGATTCCACCCTCAGGTGGGAGTTTGCCCATTCTCCATGTGTCTGAGTGGGTTTCCTCTCTCTGTCAAAATTTGTTCAGGTTAGGTCGATTTGCTATGTTAAGTTACCTATCGTGTCTTGGGAGGTGTGGGTTAGTCACGGTAATGCAGGGATAGAGTAGGCCTGGATGGAATGCTCTTCAGAGGGTTGGTATGGGCAGAATGGCTGATGTGTTTGTTAGAAGAAATCTCCTTCCTGGTCTAGCTGGAAGAAAGAATTTCTTGTAGTGAATAAATTATAATTGAATGTATGTTGGCAACTAGATATAGCTTGCTCTGATTTTATGGACATTGTTGCAGAGATTTTGTGGATGACCAGATGTTAGGTCTCAGTCCTACTATATGACTTGCATGGACTTTGATTCTCTCACATAATTTGCTATCCTTTTGTTTAGCTTGTTGTAAGAGGCTCAGTTAACTTGGGTAGCTGGCTAATACCAACAGTGGAGGTTCAACTCTTGCACTGGCTGAGGTTACCATGAAGGACTTCTTTTCTGTATTCTTCCCCTTGCCTGAGACTTGGTGACCCTTGGATTAAACCAACATTGTCTCTCTTTCTCTCTCTCTCTCTCTCTCTCTCTCTCTCTCTCTCACTAACAAGAGAGTTCCCCTATGGTTTAGTTGGACTATGGGTAAAAAATGAGGTCTGCAGATGCTGGAGATCACAGCTGAAAATGTGTTGCTGGTTAAAGCACAGCAGGTTAGGCAGCATCCAAGGAATAGGAAATTCGACGTTTCGGGCAATCCTGATGAAGGGCTTATGCCCGAAATGTCGAATTTCCTATTCCTTGGATGCTGCCTAACCTGCTGTGCTTTAACCAGCAACACATTTTCAGCTTTAGTTGAACTATGGTGACTATACCATTCAGTTTGTAGTTAGTCACTCACTTTGGCCTGGTTTGACATGATTCATTTTCATATTTTATTGAGTATTCAAATTAAGGATTAATGCTACGTTTGAACCCCATTTTAAATATACTATACCTCAGTTGGTAAAGATGAAAGCAAGATCATCATAATCACTCTGAGGTAATGGCATAGTGGTATTATCACTGGACTGTCACTCTAGAAACCCAGGTAATGTTCTGGGGACCCGAGTTCAAATCCTGCCACAGCAGATGGCAGTATTGAAAATCAATAAATATCTGGAATTAAGGAGTCTAATGATGACCACAAATCCATTGTTGGAAAAGCCCTTCTGATTCACTAATGTCCTCCAAGGAAGGAAACTGCCATCCTTACTTGGTCTGGCCTACATGTGACTCCAGACCCACAGCAATGTGGTTGACACTTAAATACCTTCTGGGCAATAAATACTGCCCTCAGCCTGTGAGTTAATTTTAAAATCTCTGATGGGTCAAAGCTTGTGCAATAACTATACATGAATGAAATAATGTCACCACAGTTGATGTGCTGTGAACTAATTCAGTTTGCTCGCCCTACCTCCCTTCAAATGACTGAGCATTAAACCCCAACCTGCCTTTAAATATAAAATAAAATTAGATTGATTTTTTTGACCATGTTGAACTATTTTTACACCGTCCTTTGAGCTGAAAAAGGAAATATAGTATTGTGATTGCAACTGAACAAACAACATACTTTGTTGTCTTAGCCAGCAGCTGTAACAGGCTGTTTCAAACTCTGTATTACCATAGTAAGGAGCTCATTTAACCTTGGTTAAATGAACGTGAAGTAATTTCTGAATCCTAATTCATCTTAATTGCTTTCATCCAATGTCTGCACAACATCATTCACTACAAGTTATTGTAATCTGCCTGAAAGGGTGGTGGAAGCAGGTTCAATTTTAACTTTTGAAGTAGAAGTGGACACATGTTGGAAATGATAAACTTTACGTTTAATTCATTTATGGGACATGGAGCTTGTTGGTTGGGCCAGCATTTTTTGCCCATCCCAAGTTGCCCAGGGGGCAATTAAGGATCAGTCACAATCGCATTGCTGAGAGTCTGAGCTCACATGTAGGCCAGACTTGCTAAAAATGGCAGATTTTCTTCTCTGAACAGCACTGTAAATCAGATGAGTGTTTATGACAATGGTCAGCATTCAGTCACCTCTTTATTCCAGGTTTTATTAAACTCAGATTTCACCATCTGCCATAGTAGGACTTGAACGCCTATCCCCACATCATTAGCCAAGAGTTCTGATATTACTACTAAGCCACCACTTCCCCTTTCTGTGGGAAAGGAGTAAGGGAGTGGGATCAAATGGATAGCTCAACCAAAGAACAAACATAGGCACAGTGGTCCTCCTTCCATATGCCATTATTCTACAATTTTACACATACCCACCTTCTTATCATCACTATCAAGATACTGGAACTCCCAATTTGTGCTGAACCTGATAGAATGCTGTCCAGAAAGATTAGAACAATAGAAACAGGCAATGGGCCAGATGGTCTTCTTCTGCTCTGTAACAATTCTTTGATTCATTCAGTGTGTGCTATAAGGAGGGGCCAAATGAACTGGGATTATTTTCCCTGGAGCATCGGAGGCTGAGGGGTGACTTTATAGAGATTCATAAAATCATGAGGGACATGGATAGGGTGAATAGTCAATGTTTTAAACCCAGGATAGTGGGGTCCAAAACTAGAGGGCATAGGTTTAGGGTGAGCGGGGAAAGATTTAAGAGAGATGTAGGGCAAATGTCTTCATGCAGAAAAAGTGGTGCATGTGTGGAATGAGCTTCCAGAGGAAGTGGTGGAGGCTGGTACAATTATAACATTTAAAAGGCATCTGGGTGGGTATATGAATAGGAAGGGTTTAGAGGGACAGGGGCCAAATGCTGGCAAATGGGACTAGATTACTTTGGGATATCTGGTTGGCATGGATGGGTTGGTTTGAAGGATCTGTTTCTGTACTGTACATCTCTATGACTCTATAAGAAGACATATAGCATCTTCACCCTTCCAGCAAACAGGTTGATTTTGATGTCAGGTGTGCCTTAGTTGTCAGCTTGCCCCTCTGCCTGGTCCAAGTCCCACTTTGGGGCTTGAGCACCAAGTCAAGGCTGACACTGCCATGCAGTAATGAGGGAGTTGAGAGTATGGTGCTGGGAAAGGACAGCAGGTCAGTCAGCAACCGAGGAGCAGGAGAATCAACATTTCAGGCAAAAGCTCTTCATCAACATTGAGTCTCATTCCTGATGAAGAGCTTATACCAGAGACGTCGATTCTCCTGCTTATCGGATGCTGCCTGACCTGCTGTGCTTTTCCAGCACCACACTCTCGACTCTGATCTCCAGCATCTGCAGTCTTCACTTTCTCCCAGTATTGAGAGAGTGCTGCACTGTCAGAGGGGCTGGGAGTGCTGCACTGTCAGAGGGGCTGATTTTCAGATGAGAGGTTAATAAGTCCCATCTACCTTCTCTGCTGGAGGTAAATCCCATTGGAATATTTTGAAGAGGAGCTAGGGAGTGATGCAAAGTGTGGTGGCTGATATTTACCACAATCAATGTTACATTAAAATATACACCACAAATATCTATTCATTCCCACAATCCTGTTTGATGTTTGCTGATTATCTGCCATTGCTCCTGCACATTGCAACAGCGACTTTATAATTCCTATACGATCTTTTGAAAGTCCTTCATTGGCTGTACAGAGCTTTGAGGTCTATGATCGTCAGGAAACGATGCTATATAAATGCAAGATTTTATTGTTCTTAAAAAAAGCATCCCACTGAGTTACAGCATGAATTGTACAGTGCATATTTAATTTCAAAAGGAAGAATTATGCATAAATCCAACTAGTTCTCGAGAGTAAATGAGCAAACCATGGTAATATTTATTTGTTCCTTTGTCTCCAATATTGAACTCTTGTTTCTACCCTGCTTAAACATCAACATTCTCTCTCCTGGGTGAAATACCAGCCAGGGATTCCTTCTACCTATGGAATATTTGAGGACTTCATTCCTCCTGGATAATGAGAGCAGAGATAACATTTCTACAGCTTCTTTTTCAAGGAGGAAGGAGGCAAAAGCCTAATGGTGTTATCCCTTGATTGTTCATCCAAAGACCCAGGTAATGTTCTGCAGACTCGCGTTTGGTATGGGCCCAATGGGCCAAATGACCTGTTTCCATGATGTTATAATTCCATGAATTTGCGCAGCAAGCTCCCACAAAAAGCAATGTGGAAATGATCACAACAGTTGCATTTGCATGAGGGAGAAATGGTGATCAGAGATGCTTTGAAGGGAATTGTGCACAAAACGTAGAAAGCTAGCACACAGGAGCAGCATGTAACCAGGAAGGCAAATGGAATGCTGGCCCTTATTTCAAGGGGGTTGGAGTGTGTAAGATTGAGAAGTTTTACTGAAACTGTACATGGTCCTGGTGAGACCACATCCGAATACGGTGAGCAGTTTTGGTTCCCTTACTGAAGGAAAGGTATCATTTCATTGGAGGCAGTTCAGAGAAGGTTCAATGGGACGTTCCATGGTCTGGAGGGATTGTCTTTTGAACAAAAGCTGAACAGTTTTGGGCTATACTCATTCGAGTTCAGAGGAATGAGAGACGATCTCATTGAAATATATAGGATTCTTAAGGGGCTTGATGTCAAATGCCAAGACGCGGTTTCTCCTCGTGGGAGAGTCTAGGACCTGAGGGCAGGTCTCAGAATAAATGAGTGTGAATTTAAGACTGAGATGAGGAGGAATTTCTTCTCTCAGAGTGTTGAGAGTATTTGGAACCCTGGCTATGGAGAGCTGTGGGGGCAGAGTCTTTGCCTATATTTAAGTTTAATGTGGATAGATTCTTGATCAATCGGGGAATCAGTGGTTATGGGAAAAGGGCAGGAAAGTGGACAAGAGGAGTGTTGGATCAGCCATCCTTTTGAATGGCAGAGCAGACTCTGGGGGCTGAATGGTCTACTCCTGTTCCTATTTCTTGTGGCCTTTTGGTTGTAGTGATTGTAACAAGTTAGCCAGGTGGACCACATGGTTCCTTGATTGGGGTTGTTAACCTGGTCCAATCAGGGAGTCCTCGCTGATAGATATAAATTGGAGCGTCAGAGGTTCTGCTCACTCTAGGAGCTGGTTCTGAGCTAGCTGGGTCAGTGTCTTATACACTGTCTGCACGTGTACATAAATGGTGACTTAGTGATGGGATACTGACCTTCAGGGAGTTATTTCACTGGTCTTAAGCTCTTAATCATGGGATATTTTACTATACAGGACATTAGTTTGGCTACTTTTGGAATACTGCTCGATTCTGGTCTCCCTGCGGTAGGAAGGATGTTGTGAAACTTGAAAGGGTTCAGAAATGATTTACATTGATGTTGCCAGGGTTAGATGGTTTGAGCTATAGGGAGAGGCTGAATAGGCTGGGGTTAATTTCTCTGGAGCATTGGAGGCTGAAGGGTGATCTTATGGAGATTCAGAAAATCATGATGGACATGGATAGGGTGAACAGCCAAGGTCTTTTCCCCAGGGTATGGGAGTTCAAACTAGAGGGCATAGGTTTATGGTGAGAGGGGAAAGATTTAAAAGCAATCTAAGGGGCAACCTTTTCACACAGAGGGTGGTGCATGCATGGAATGAGCTGCCAGAGGATGTAATGGAGGCTGGTACAACTACAACATTTAAAAGGCATCTGAATGGATACATGAATAAGAAGGGTTTAGAGGGTTATGGGCCAGAAGCAGGCAGTTGGGACTAGTTTAGTTTGGGATTATGGTCAGCATGGATGAATTGGACCAAATGGTCTATTTCAATGCTTTACATCTCAATGACTCTAACCACCAAGGTAAGTCTTGGAACAAGGCAGAGAGAGCACCGTTGACAATGCAGAAATCCCTGAGTAATGCAGTTGAAACTCTGCAAAGAGACTTGAGTCATAACCGTGTGACTCAAAGGTGAAAGTGTTACTGACAGAGTCATGGCTGACTCTTGTATCTTCTGAATGGAATGTTAACCCAAAGTTACATCTTCACCCTCAGCTGGACATAGAAGACCCCTTAGCATTACTTATAAAAGAGCAGGTGTTATGGACCAGGTGTTACGGACCAGTCAGCAACCGAGGAGCAGGAGAATCAACATTTCAGGCAAAAGCTCTTCATCAACATTGAGCCTCATTCCTGATGAAGAGCTTATACCAGAGACGTCGATTCTCCTGCTTATCGGATGCTGCCTGACCTGCTGTGCTTTTCCAGCGCCACACTCTCGACTCTGATCTCCAGCATCTGCAGTCCTCACTTTCTCCCAGTATTGAGAGAGTGCTGCACTGTCAGAGGGGCTGGGAGTGCTGCACTGTCAGAGGGGCTGATTTTCAGATGAGAGGTTAATAAGTCCCATCTACCTTCTCTGCTGGAGGTAAATCCCATTGGATTATTTTGAAAAGGAGCTAGGGAGTGATGCAAAGTGTGGCGGCTGATATTTACCACAATCAATGCTACATTAAAATATACACCACAAATATCTATTCATTCCCACAATCCTGTTTGATGTTTGCTGATTATCTATCATTGCTCCTGCACATTGCAACAGCGACTTTTATAATTCCTATACGATCTTTTAAAAGTCCTTCGTTGGCTGTACAGAGCTTTGAGGTCTATGATCGTCAGGAAGGTATCTTAAGAAGGTAGCCCAGACCCTCATGTTTTCTTATTTTAAAGGTACATATGAAGTGCGTGTTCCAGATACAGTGCAGCTGGTCAAACTAATCAACTGTAAGCAAAGCACAATTTATTTAAACCTGGTAGTTAAAATACAAACAAAACAAAGAAGAACATAGAATAATTTAACTATTGGAAAAATTATCGGAATTATAGATACAATGCCTTTAACTAATAAATTGTTCCAATATAGTAATGTCCCATAAACACACCCCTTGGCAAAAAAAAGGCAAATTCAGACACAGGTTCTCAGATGCAGTTCTCCAATCCAGGAGGAAAATAAAGCCTCAAGACTGATTTCCGAGAGAGGAGCAACCAGGAGACATTCAGTGAAGCTTCTAACTTTGTTGATACCCCAAACATTTCTCCTTAAAACTAAATCTAAAAACTTTAAAAAAAGAGAAAAAGTCTGGTCTGTGAGAGCTGGCCACACTCAGGCTGCCTCCATTGTTCCAGCTTCAATTAAAAAAAAGCTCAAGATCTCACATATTGTTTACTAACCTTTGCTCTACAACCTCTCTTTAAAAAGAAGCTGGACAAAATAACTTCTTAAGGTCTCACCATTGTAATACAGGGGAGTCATTCCGGGTACCCTGAGCTGATCAACTAACCTCAGTCCACCTACCTTTGTAGTATATAAGCCTGCTATGCTTTCCATATTACAAATGAGTATGCCCTACTTAGAGGCTTCAAAATACATTCCTAAGGTTGTGAAACGCACAATATAAAGCAGTGTTCGTTCTTTGTCCTGTTGCCAGTCTGGCTTTCCTTATACAATTGCCGAATAGCCCTAATTCATCTTTTAATGAGGCTGCTTCCTCACTGCCCTCTTCCGCACATTGTCTTCATTATCTCCAAGCTTTCCTTGCACTCTCTCCTCAGTCTTCCCTTATCTTGACCATTATTCCCAATTTAAATCAAATGAGCCTCATCACTCATTTTTATCTCTGGGCTTCATCAGTTTTTATTCATTGAAGTTCTAATTAGGTCATTTAGTGAAGGCTCAAAAACTGCCAATAATCCAAAGCTTCACCTTGTAATGTATATAATGGAAAGGCAGCATTTCATTGAAGGTTAATGTGAAATGTGTTCAGTTCCAGTGCAAGTGCAATGTTGGTTGGGGGGGAGGAAAAAAAAACACATCATGGACATTGCTTTAATTAAACAATCTTAATTTTAGCATCACTGGTGCATTATCTGTACTGGCAATCTATCTTAAAGATTATTGATAAGTGGCGACCTATCTACCCCATTTGTTTTCTTCAACTATACACCATGAGAATAGGAAGAGAAGTAGGTCATTTGGCCCATTATGTCTGCTCCTTCGATGAGATCATGGCTGATTTGATTACCCCACCTTAATTTTCCTGCCTTTTTACCATGGAGGACTATTGAGGATCGTCATTAAGTCTATTCAAGGCTGAGATAGACAGATTTTTAATCAATAAGAAAATCAAGGATTGTGGTGAAATGGCAGGAAAGTGGAGTTGAGGATTATCAGATCAGTCATGATCTCATTGAATGATAAAGCAGGCCTGATGGGCTGAATGGCCTACTTCTGCAAATGTGTTGCTGGTCAAAGCACAGCAGGTTAGGCAGCATCTCAGGAATAGAGAATTCGACGTTTCGAGCATAAGCCCTTCAAGGGCTTATGCTCAAAACGTCGAATTCTCTATTCCTGAGATGCTGCCTAACCTGCTGTGCTTTGACCAGCAACACATTTGCAGCTGTGATCTCCAGCATCTGCAGACCTCATTTTTTACTGAATGGCCTACTTCTGCTCCTACTTAATAATTAAAGATTCAACAACCTGAGTGGCACCCTGAATGCTCGTGTGCATCCAATTAAACCCGTTGGACTATAACCTGGTGTTGTGTGACTTTTAACTCCTTATTGCTGTACTTTGTGATTCAGAAACACTGGCAGAATTCTGAAAGGGACAGCCAGAAGTGATAGCAAGTGTGAAGAGAAAGCAGAGTTAACATCACGAATCCGATCACCCTCCTTCAGAACAGGGTCTCTCCACAGACCTGCTGAGTTTCTCCAGCAATTTCTGTTTTTGTTTCCGCTCTTCAGCATCGGCAGTTCTTCGCTTAGTTATGTTGTGAGAGTAAATATGTTTCGAAACTGGGAAGGCTGGTGTTTCACATTACCAGATTCTTAGCAAGCACAAGGACAATGAAATAGGCAGCGAGAGAAAGTCATCTGGTTTAACTACTCTCTTCCAACCTGGTTTGTGACAGCTATCAACTCTCTCCAGCTTCTGCATTGCTGCCTGACCATGGACAATGGTTTCAGAGAAAGACAGTTTTAAAAGCCAAATCCTCTCTAGTCGGAAATATCTGAGTTAAAGTGTATGGAGGACTGGCAGGAAGGTGAAGCTAAGACCACACATAATGTGCGAGCCAGAGAGCAAGTTGTGAAAAGGGGGGAGTATTCCAGATGTTGTAAATGGTCACAAATTGCTCTCATTGCTCAGGCTGCTGTAAAATAAGATTCATGTCGAATCAACTAAGAATAGAATGTGAGGTCACAAGAACTATGAACAGGAAGACACCATTCTCTCCATACTTCAGACTGTGTTGATCTAATTCTGGGCATAATTCCACCTTTGTGCCTGTCTCCCATCCCACTTAACCCCCTTAAACTGTTGAACTCATCCTTGAATGTATTCAATGAGCTAGCCTTCACCTCTCACTGAGATATAGAAGTCTAAAGACGAACAACCCACTGAAGCGATTCTTCGTCATGTCCATCTACATTGGGTGATTCTTTGTGTTTGAACTGTGCCCCATCATCCTAGTCTCCCTCATGAGGGGAACCATCCTCTCAGCCTCTCATCAATCTGTCAAGCCCCTTCTGAATGTGATGTTCCAATAAGATCACCTCTCATTCTTCTACACTCCAGTGATGATAGGCCCAACATTTCTTCAAAAGTAGCATTTAATTTTCAGGAATTGAAATTCACTTAACAAATCTGGAATTTCAAGTTAGTCACCAGTTATAATGAACATCAATCATTCTAAAACCCCATCTAGTTCACTAATCTTTTTTAGTGAAGGAAATTTACTATCCCAACCTAGATTGGCGTATATGTGACCCTGACGTCAGCAATGTGGTTGACTTCCAACAGCCAATAACAAACTGTTCAGTTTAAGGACAATTAGGGATGGGTAACAAATGCTGGTTTTGCCAATGTTGCCCACATCTCATGAAAGAAGAGTGAAAAAGTATCTCCATTTCCAAGATTTGGCACGGTGGCTCAGTGGTTAGCACTGCTGCCTCACAGCACCAGGGACATGGGTTCAATTCTCATCCTTAGGTGACTGTGTGGAGTGTATACATTCTCCCTGTGTCTGTGTAGGTTTCCTCCAGGTGCTCCAGTTACCTTCCACAATCCAAAGATGTTTGGGTTAGCTGGATTGGCCATGCTAAATTGCCCCATAGTGTTAGGGGATGTGTAGGTTTGGTGCATAAGTCAGGTGTAAATGTAGAGTGGTAGGGGAATGGATCTGAGTGGATAACTCTTCAGAAGGTTGGTGTGGAATCGTAGGGCTGAAGGGCCTGTTTCCACACTGTAGGGATTCTATGATTCCATTGCTAATTACTTGCTGTGCCTGCATACTAATTTTCTAATGATTCATGTGCCATGATACCAAAATCCCTCCATTTCCCAGCATTCTGTAATCTTTCTCCATTCAGATAATGTTCTGCTTTTTTTACTCCCACTGCCAATTTAAACAGTCTCATGTTATCCCACTTCATTTTCCATTTGTCACATTTTGCCCACTCGTGTAATTAATCCTATGTTCCTTTGCAGACTCACTGTCTCATCCTCACACATTACTACCTACCTTTGTATCAGCAGCGAATTTGACTACAATACACTCCTTCTCTTCATCTACAATTAAACAGTTCAAACCCCGGCACTGATTCCTGTGGTGCACCAATATTTACAGTTTGTCAACCTGAAAATAATGGCTTTCTGTTTCCTATTCATTAGCCAAACCAAAACAACATCAGCCCTCACCTCCCCAAGACTCTGAAGTAGTCGCTTCATCACTATGTTAATTGTCCATTAGACTTGCCGTAGTTAAGGTTAATCTCGCAATTAATAGCTAACTACTTTTTTAACGCGCTGATCATTTTTAAAGATTATTATGCAACTTCTGTGGTTCGGGAAAAGAACAATTAAAGACTTCTCATTCCTTCAGGGTACTGGGGAATGATAAAAATGCCAATTTAAATCTTTTTTGTTTATTTTTCTTTTATGCCTCCTTTTCCTTTTTTCTCGATCAGTTTTCCCTATCATTGTTTTTCTTTCTGAACCTAACATAATACCAACACTAATTCACTCACTGTCTCAGTCCATCCACATTTTAATTGTAAGTATGGGTGGAGTTACAGTTGATACGAGATATTATCTTAGCCCCAATTCTGACATAGAGTCATACAGCACAAAAACAGATCCTTTGGTCCAATCAGGAGAAAATGAGGACTGCAGAGAGTGGGCGGCACAGTAGCACAGTGGTTAGCACTGCTACCTCACAGCGCCTGAGATCCGGTTCAATTCCCGACTCAGGCGACTGACTGTGTGGAGTTTGCACGTTCTCCCCGTGTCTACATGGGTTTCCTCCGGGTGCTCCGGTTTCCTCCCACAGTCCAAAGATGTGCGGGTCAGGTGAATTGGCCATGCTAAATTGCCCGTAGTGTTAGGTCAGGGGTAAATGTAGGGGTATGGGTGGGCTGCGCTTCGGCGGGTCAGTGAGGACTTGTTGGGCTGAAGGGCCTGTTTCCACACTGTAAGTAATCTAATCTAATCTATTCATGAATATGCTGGAGATCAGAGTAAAAAAGAGTGGTTTTGGAAAAGCACAGCAGGTCAGGCAACATCCGAGGAACAGGAGACATTCCCAATGATGGGCTTATGCCCAAAATGTCGACTCTCTGGCTCCTTGGATGCTGCCTGATTTGCTTTTCCAGCGCCACACTTTTTGATCCTTTAGTCCGTGCTGAACATAATCTCAAACAAAACTAGTCCCAGCTGCTTGCGTCTGGTCCATATTCATCCAAACCTTTCCTATTGATCTACTCATCCAAATGTCTTAAATATTGTAATTGCACTGGCATGCACCACCTCTTCAGGTAGTTCAATCCACACGCGAACCACCCTCTGTGTAAAACATTTGACCCCCATGTCTTTTTTAAAATATCTCTCCTCTCACCTTAAAAATATGGCCCTAGTCTTGAAATCCCCCTAGTATTGAAATGTGGGCAGCACATTTTTCATGCTAACTGGCATGACTGTAAACCGGTACAGTTCACTCGGTGTCCCAAAAGCCGAAATTCCCTTTGCTCTTTCGGATAAAGGTAACTGTCAGTATCCTCTGAGCAAGTCCAACTTTGAAATATAAGCTGCTTGTCCCACCTTCTCAATATAGTCTTCCAAATATGGAATAGGATATGAATCAAATTTTGTAACTGCATTGACTTTGCGATAGTCCACACATAATCATTGGGTACTGTCTGGTTTTGACACCATTACCATGGGTGAAGTCCATTAACTCTATCTATACCCCTCATTACTTTATAAACTTCTATAAAGTTGCCTCTCAACCTCCTATGCTCCAGTGAAAATTTCACAGTCTTTCCACCCTTTCTTTCTAACTCAGACCCTCCACACCCTGCAACATCCTGGTAAGTCTTTTCTGAATCCTCTCCAGCGTTATAATATCCTTCCTATAACTGGACGGCTTGAATTGGACAAATCTTCCATCTTCTTCAGTTGGTAGCACCCTCACTTTTCAATCAGAAGCTTATGTGATCAGACCTGAGCACAGAGTTCCAATGAACTTGAAAGACTCTATACAGACAAAGAGCAAAACTAATGACATTTACAAAATACCATGCAAGGACTGTAACAAACACTACATTGGACAAACAGGCAGAAAACTAGCCACCAGGATACATGAACACCAACTCGCCACAAAAAGACATGACGCTCTCTCACTAGTATCCTCACATACAGATGAGGAAGGACACCACTTCGACTGGGACAATACATACATCCTAGGACAAGCCAAACAAAGACATGCACGAGAATTCCTAGAAGCTTGGCATTCCAACCGGAACGCTATCCACAAACACATCGAGTTAGATCCCATCTACCACCCCTGATAAAAGGAACAGGAAGTGACTTCATCACAGGAAATAACACCACCACAGGAAATGACATTACCAACCCAAACATATAAATAGAAAGCAGGAATTCTCAGCATTGCTTCACGTGAGGTCCACTGAAGATGTTACCTATTAAGGTGACGAAATGTCTGGAAATGAATCTTTCAACTCAGCAAGCAAACCTACATCCAAAACAGAGCTCCAGGCTAACACTCCAATGATGACTGAATGATTTCTGCACTGATGAAAATGATGGCTTTTACATGATATGTTAAACTGAGAACCTGTTTGGTCTCTTAGGTTGACATAAAATATCCTGTGGTACTATCTCAAATAAGAAATAAAAGTTTTCCTTGGTTTCCTGCCAATATTTATTCTAATGTTACTATCATTAGATCTCATTAGATCAGATGAATAAAAATAAAACTGCGATTTTTGGGAATTTGTTGTGTGAAAATTGGTTCCAACATTTTCTACAATTGAGAAGTTCTTCATTGGTTGAAAGTTTTTTCTCATTTCTTGAAGGTTTCCTAACTGACAGGAATATTATGAAATGCTCCATTGCAATGAATTTCAATCCTTATTGAAGTAAAACACTGGCTTACAGTAATAAAATATATTTCAATGTATCTTTGTATTAAATTCTTCGGTCTACTATATATTGAAGATCTTTTTACAAGAGGTTGGTTGATGCTATTTTTAAATTAGCGTGTCCGATTTGATTTGAGAAAGTTGCATGTTCCAATCATTTCAGGCTCATGCTGTTCGAATGTAAATAATCTCCCGGAGATTTTCGGTATGGGTGAGTTGGAGTGAAGGATCTGTTTTTGTGCTATATATCTCTATGACTCTAAATACTGGACATCAAAGGCAGTGTGGTGGCTTCGTGGTTAGCACTACTGCCTCACGGTGCCAGAAACCCAGGTTTACTTCCACCCTTGGGTGACAGTCTGTGTGGAGTTTGCACATTATCCCCGTGTCTTGGTGGGCTTACTCTGGGTGCTCCGATTTCCTCCCAAGGTCCAAAGATGTGCAAGTCAGGGTGGATTGGTCATGCTAATTGCCCATAGTATCCAGGGATGTGTAGGCTAGGTGGATTGACTCTGCACAATGCAGGGTTACAGGGATAGGGTAGGGGAGTGGGATATACTTTGGGGGTTATGTGGACTCGAAAGGTTGAATGGCCTGCTTCCACACTGTAGGGATCCTATTTTCAACAAAAACAAGGTTTCTTATCAATTGTTTTAACATTAAGTGGAGCAACCTCAATCCCATAAGACCATAAGACATAGGAGTGGAAGTAAGGTCATTCAGCCCATCGAGTCCACTCCGCCATTCAATCATGGCTGATGGGCATTTCAATTCCACTTATCCGCATTCTCCCCGTAGCCCTTAATTCCTCGAGACATCAAGAATATATCAATCTCTGCCTTGAAGACATTTAACGTCCCGGCCTCCACTGCACTCTGCGGCAATGAATTCCACAGGCTCACCACTCTCTGGCTGAAGAAATGTCTCCACATTGCTGTTTTGAATTGACCCCCTCTAATTTTAAGGCTGTGTCCACGGGTCCTAGTCTCCTCGCCTAACGGAAAAAATTTCCTAGCGTCCACCCTTTCCAAGCCACGTATTATCTTGTAAGTTTCTATTAAGTCTCCCCTTAATCTTCTAAACTCCAATGAATACAATCCCAGGATCCTCAGCCGTTCCTCGTATGTTAGACCAACCATTCCAGGGATCATCCGTGTGAATCTCCGCTGGACATGTTCCAATGCCAGTATGTCCTTCCTGAGGTGTGGGGACCAAAAATGGACACAGTAATCCAAATGGGGCCAAATCCCTTTGGGGTCATGCCCTCAAATGCCGTGAGCATTGTGTACGATACATTGTTTGCATGAAAAGCATGTCTGTCAGACAATTATCTAATTACATGATGGCTCACTGATGTCCTTCATGGAAGAAAATTTGCCATCCTCACCTGGTCTAGTCCACATGTGACTCCGTTGCTTCTGAAATGCCTGTTATATCAATCGCATCAGTCTAAGAAATGAAACTGGTCGTTCCCACCCGGCATCAAACTGGGGGTGGGGGCTGGTGGTGGACGGGGCGGATGGAGTGGAGGGTGGGGTGGTGGGTGCTATTGCCAAAATTGAGAGACATGTCAAACAACAAACTGACACAGTTATACTCAGGGAATCATAGCCTACAGACCAACTAACATCGCTATTCCAGCATACGTCTTGTCCCATCATCAGGACAGACCCAGCAGCGATGGTATACATTCGGGACGAAGTTACCCTGAGAGTCCTCAACATTGACTCTGGACCCCATGAAGTCTCATGGCTTCAGGTTAAACATGGGCAAGGAAACCTCCTGCTGATTATCACATACCATCCTCTCTCGGCTGATGAATCAGTCCTCCTCCATGTTGAACATCACTTGGAGAAAGTGCCGAAGATGTACCCTGGGTGAGGGGTTTCATTGTCCACCACTAAGTCTGGCTCAGCAGCAGCAATCCTGATCGAGCTGGTCGGTTCCTCAAGGACATCGCTACTAGACTGGGTCTGCGGAAGGTGGTGAGGGAATGAACAAGAAGGAAAAACATGCTTGACCTGATCCTGACCAATCTGTCAGCTGCCGATGCATCTGTCCATCACAGTATCGGCAAGAGTGACCATCGCCCAGTCCTTGTGGAGACAAAGTCCTACCTTCACATTGAGAATATCCTCCATTGTGGCACCATCACTGTGCTAGATTAGATTACTTACAGTGTGGAAACAGGCCCTTCGGCCCAACAAGTCCACACCGACCCGCCGAAGCGCAACCCACCGATACCCCTACATATACCCCTTACCTAACACTACGGGCAATTTAGCATGGCCAATTCACCTGACCCGCACATCTTTGGACTGTGGGAGGAAACCGGAGCACCCGGAGGAAACCCACGCAGACACGGGGAGAATGTGCAAACTCCACACAGTCAGTCGCCTGAGGCGGGAATTGAACCCAGGTCCCTGGCGCTGTGAGGCAGCAGTGCTAACCACTGTGCCACCGTGCCACCCGTGCTAAATGGAGCGGACTCCAAACAGATGTAACAACTCAAGACTGGGCATCCAAGAGACGCTGTGGGCCATCAACAGCAGCAGAAGTGTACTCCAGCACAATCTGTAACCTCATGTCCTAGCATAGTCCCCACTCACCCATTACCATCAGGCCAGGGGATCAACCCTTGTTCAATAGAGAGTGCAGGAGGGCATGCCAGGAACAGCACCAGACATACTTGAAGATGAGGTGTCAACCTGGTGAAGCTACCAATCAGGATTACTTACATGCCAAACAACATAAGGAGCAAGTGATTGACAGAGCTAAGCGATCCCGCAACAAATGGATCGGATCTGAGCTCTGCAGTCCTGCCACATCCAGTGGTGAACAGTGGAAGATAATTAAGTAACTCATTGGAGGAGGAGGAGGCTTCACAGGTATCTTCATTCTCAATGAGGGAAGTGCCCAACATATGAGGGCAAAAGATAAGGCTGAAGCTTTCACAGCAGTCTTCAGCCAGAAATGCCGAGTGGATGATCCAACTCAGCCTCCTCCAGTGATCCCCAGCATCACAGATACCAGCCAATTTGATTCACTCCACATGATATCAAGAGACAATTGGAGACACTGGATACTGCAAAGGCTATGGGCTCTGACAACATCTTGACAATTGTACTGAAGTCTCATGCTCCGGAACTTGCCACGTGCCTCACCAAGCTGTTCCAATACAGTTACAACACTGGCATCGATCTGACAATGTGGAAAGTTGCCCAGGTAGGTCCTGTACATAAGAACAGGACAAATCCAATCGGACCAATGACTGCTCCATCAGTCTACTCTCAATCATCAATCAACTCTCAATCATCAGTTAAGTGATAGATGGTGTCATCAACGGTGCTATCAAGCAGCACCTGCTCAGCAATAACCTGCTTGGTGATGCCCAGTTTGGGTTCCCCCGGGGCCACTCAGCTCCTGACCTCATTGTAGTCTTGGTTCAAACATGGACAAAGAAGCTGAATTCCAGAGAAGAGGTGAGAGTGATAGCCCTTGACATCATGGCTGCACTCAATCTAGTGTGGCATCAAAGTCCTGGAGCAATACTGCAATTAATGGGTATCAGGGGGCAAACTCTTCCATGGTTAGAATAATACCCGACACATAGGAAATGATTGTGGTTCTTAGAAGTCCATCATCTCAGCTCCAGGAAATCTCTGCAGGAGTTCCTCAGGGTACTGTCCTAAGTCCAATCATCTTCAGCTGCTTCATCAATAACCTTCACTCCATCAGAAGGTCAGAAGCGGGGATGTGCGTTGATGATTGCACAATGTTAAGCCCCCCTCAACACTTCTGAGATACTGAAGCAGTCAATGTTCAAATGCAACACAATATGGGCAATATCAAGGCTTTGGCTGAAAAGTGGGAAGCAACATTTGTGTCACAAATGCCAGGTAAAATTACCATCTCCCATAAGAGATGATCTAACCTTGCCATTCCACAATGTTGCCATCATTGAATCCTCCATTATCAACAACCTGGGGGTTTATTATTAACCAGAAACTCAACTGGACTTGCCACATAAACACAATGGCTGCAAGAGCAGGTCAGAGACTAGGAAAACTGCAGCATGTAACTCACCTCCTGACTCCCCATCCACCATTTACAAATCACAAGTCAGGAGTGTAATGGAATACTCCCCACTTGGGTGCAGCCACAACACTCTAGAAGCTTGACAGCATCCGGGACAAAGCAGCCTGTTTGATTGGTACCACATCCAGAAGTTTCTTACCCTTCCACCACTCACACTCAGTCGCAGAAGTGTGTAAGATCTACAAGATGCACTGTAGAAATTCACCAAAGATCCTTAGACAACATCTTCCAACTAGAAGGACAAAAGCAGCAGATACATGGGAACACTAGCACCTGGAAATTTCCCTCCAAAAATGCCTCTCACACAATTCTGACCTGAAAATATATGGTTGTTCCTTCATAGTTGCCAGGTCAATATCCTCAAAGGCCTCCCCAAGTGCATTGTGGGTTAATCCACAGCAGGTGGACTGCAGCGGTTCAAGAGGGCAGCTCACCCCCACCTTCTCAAGGATGACTAGTAACAGGCAATAAATGCTGGCCCAGCCAGCAACACCCACATCCCACGAGGGGAATTCTTCATACTATTACAGAACATATATCTATATAACACTTGTTACCTTGCATCACATCCTTCGATGATATATATATCAAATCATTCACATATTCAGCAACAGGTGAATCAGTTTCGTAGACCACATGTACTGTAAAGCAATATCCCAATAGTACTGAAAAAGGGACCCATTTTTCTCCTAGTAAACTCCACTTTTTTATGAGAGACCCCACCCACCATTGCCAAGTGACAACAGAGGGGAGGATGAGGCCCTTATGTGGGTATTTATTACCCCCTAAGAGCTTCAATTGATGGCAAGACCATCATTGAGCCTTAACCAAGACTCAGGTAGAAAGGGAGTGGGGTCCTCACCCAGCATCATCCCGCATGATTAAATGGCCCATGCCACTAAATAGGCCACAGTGCAAGAGGTCAATAAATTCTCCCCATGATTCCACAGAGTGGAGGTATGTGCTCCAACATCTGAAAGGCTCACTCCTGTTCCTATGTAAATCATGTAAAACATTCCAAAATATATCAACAGGTTATGGAAGGGTTAAGGAAACTTGCTGTGGCATTGTGTTTGATACATATTGGTTAAGATAAGCTTCATGGTTGGCCAAAATATCCCCATCATGCTCTCAGTTCTATGTTCGCTGATGTATCTCTGTTGGGCGTGTTTTATCTATCAATGTGTATTCTACGGAAGTGTTCAAATCCAAACCATCACTGTCCCTCAATGTTATCAGCATGGGAATGAGGCTGATTGCATGAGTGCAGTGAAAGCTTTATAAGTCACCACTTATGGCACCATCATAGATACAAGGTGCTCAGGTGCAGGATTCTTAGGAATAAATTAGAAAATTAAGGAACTAAAAAGTCCAGCAATACAGACCTTCATGTCATCTTAGATACAAAAGGTACCTTGATACAAAATCTTATGAGTAAATTGAGGGGTGATAGATTTAAGACAGATGTCAGAGACAGGTTCTTTACTCAGAGAGTGGTAAGGGCGTGGAATGCCCTGCTTGCCAATGTAGGGAAATTTAAACAATCCTTGGATAAGCACATGGATGATGATGGGATAATGTAGGGGGTCAGGGTGAGAATAGTTCACAGGTTGGTGCAACATTGAGGGCCAAAGGGCCTGTTCTGCATTGTATTGTTCTATGTTCTATGCTCTAAATTAGAAGAATAAAGAAATTAAAAGTTCTGAATTGCAGTTGCTTCTGAGCTGAAAAGACAAAGCTGTCAAGTCCAAGCTGGGCTCAGCCTCCCATCTACTGGATTTACCTCAAAGCTCTCAAGGCCAGGAGTCCGACCTGGCTTCACCTCAGGGATGGGAGTCCATGAGGATGATGATGATGAAAATCAGTGCTGGCTTTAATTTTAATTTGAATGGCACCAATCTCTTCTAACACACTGACTGAAGTATTGGGTTGAATATATGGATAGGAGAGAGTGGGTGTTTGTTTATGGATACGCAACAGTCACTAGCTAAATCGCCCACTTTACATTTAGGAATAACTCAACAAAATACTATTATCGATAACTGGGTTGAAAAATTGAGCTAAAATAACCCAGATTGGAGATTCACAACTGTATGAAATAAAAGACACCCAGGAAATTAAGTCATGAAATTTTCTCAGCCATTGTATAAAGATGTTGGAAATAGAACAGATGTCCCACAACATAACATAAGTCCTCACCTGTACTGACAGTTATGAGAGCCATTCTGCTTTTGCAAGGTTTAATTCGAGTTTGTCAGGTTCTCCAGGCTGGTGGGTTTTAGAAAGGCTGGATAATTTTGGCAGCCAGTTAGATCCATTTCGGCAAGAAATTTCCTCATTTCATTGACAGCTGGTGCTATTAACATCAGCCATCATTGTTAAGGGATTCACTACCAAATCCACGCTCCCTCATGTGGTGACACAGGACCAACTGAATTTATAATAACAAAACCTGCTATCGACTCTTTTCATGTTGGCAGGATGAGAGTGAATAGCTTGCTGTGTGTGATTGTAAGATGAGCTGCAGACTCTCAAATCCTTTCAAAGCAGGTACAGTATTTGGCTCACACAGTAACCACGGTTAATGAGCATAGTAATAGCATCTTCAGCATTGTGCATGCCATGGCATTCTTTGGGGTGGCATGGTGACACACAGTGCCAGCGATCCAGGTTCAATTCCAGTCTCAGGTAACTCTCTGTATGGAGTTTGTACATTCTCCCCATGTGGGTGCTCTAGATTCCTCCCACAGTCCAAAGATTAGCCGTGGGAAATGTAGGGCTATAAGCTAGGGGTGAGTCTGGGTGGGATGATGGTCAGAGAGTCAGGGTGGACTTGATGGTCTGAATGGCCTGTTTCCACACTGTAGAGATGCTATGATTCTAATGACCCAAGATGAGCAGTTTCGAGAACTGCCTTGGACTAATTTCCTCCTCTCTTTTCCTGAAGGCACTGACGCTTTGGTCCAATCTAACACTAGGATTGCCAGCATTCTCAATTGGCACCAAATTTCCACCAACTGAAATTTAACCTTGCATTTGGGTTGTGAGCCTTTCATAATGAAAAATAAATCATAGAGACATAATTTTTAAAAAGCCATAATGGCATTTGTAGCATTCCCTACCTATTGCTACTTGCCCTTAAATTGCCTGCTTACCATCGCAGTTACACATTACTCTGGGTTTAGAGTCAGATATAGGCCAGACCAGGTAAAGTCAACAAATCTCCTTCCATAAAAGGATATATATGAATCCTGGCGCTTTTTTTAACAATTGCTGATGGTTGTCATGGCTACCATTACTGCCAATAACTGTCTAATCCATGGTTATAAATGTAGCTTTACCTTTGACATGATGAGATTTCAACTCCTCCCTTCCACTCTGCTGAGAACGTGCAGGTCCTGGGCCTCCTCCCCCACCAGCCGACGCCTGGAGGAAGAATGCCTCATCTTCCGCCTCGGAACACTTCAACCCCAGGGCATCAATGTGGATTTCACCAGTTTCCTCATTTCCCCTCCCGCCACCTTACCCCAGTTCCAGCTCAGCACCGTCCTCATGACCCGTCCCAACCGTCCATCTTCCTTCCCACCAATCTGCTCCACCCTTTCCTCTGACCTATTACCTTCACCCCCATCTCCATCCACCTATTGCACTCTCAGCTACCCTCCCTCCAGCCCCAAATATCAGTCCACGCCTGAGGCTCCCAGACTCATTCCTGATGAAGGCCTTTTGCCCAAAACACAATTTTCCTGCTCCTCCAATGCTGCCCGACCTGCTGTGCTTTCCAGCACTACTTTAATCTTGACTCTGGTCTCCAGTATCGGCAGTCCTCACTTTCACCATGATGTGATTTGAATCCCTATCCTGAGAGTGTTAGCCTGGACCTGTGTATGACTAGCCTAGTGACATTACCACAGCACTGTAACCTCCGTAAAATGGGCAAATATAAGAAAATACCATCTGCTTCTTCGCTGAGAATCGGGTAAATGAAAATGGAAGAGTCTGTGCACTTACTCATTAATTTAAGAAGGCTGCAGGTTGAGGGTCAGGTATGAGAGAGGGGAGGTTAAAGGTGAAAGTTCAGCTTCTGGCATATGTCAAATTTGAGATGGCAATCCCATTCCAAGAGCTATTACAGCCCAAATGGAAGGTTCAATTTCAGTTTGTGAAAGCACGGTGCCAATTGAGAATGCTGGCAATCCTAGTGTTGGATTGGACCATGGGACAGTGCCACCTGGAAAAGAGAGGAGGAATTTGGCTCAAAGCTATTCGCAAATCTGCTTGCCTTGAGTCATTCCTGATGAAGGGGTTACTCCTAAAATATCGATTCTCCTGGTCCTCGGATGCTGCCTAACTGGCTGTGCTTTTCCAGCACCATACTCTTCGACTCATCATTCAAGAATGACATAGCATGCACAGCACTGAAGCTGCCATTAATATGCTCATTAACCATGGTTACTCAGTCTAAGTGGGTGTCCTTCAAACATGAGCAACCATCATCCTCCACTGTTATCATGTTTTCTAAGGAATGGCTAGAACATGGATTCTATTACGTCGCTAAGCAGTGAAGGAGTATAACACTTGAGGAAAACCTAGATAAATATGTCAAAGAAGGAATAGAAGGAGACTTTCTTGAGGATGAAGAGGAGTGGGATTAGGCACATGCAATGAATGAACACCAACGTAGACCACTTGCTGTTTAATCCATGCTATTCTATGAGAGATGTCATAGCTCAGAACAGGTCCATCCTCACCCAACGTAAACATGCAGTTTGCAAAAGGGTCACTGGATAGCAGCCAACGGCTGTAGTTTTGCTTGGCTTTTCCCTCTGGCAAGCCTGGAGGTTCTAGACTAATTGTAGTCTCCTCACTGCTCCCCCCAGGCTGTGATCAGCTAATAAGAGTATTAGGTTATCATTTCTTTCTTTAAGCATTAGTCATACTCAAGCCAAATTTGGACATTTAATGAAGGCAACTTCATACTAAGTAGAGCAATTTACTCTAGGGTGCTCGGTTCTGTAATAATCATTTCTTCAGATTGTAAAATAGTGCTCAAAGGAAATTTTACTTCAAAATGTCAACAGTTTGAGTACTCCTGTTCACCAAGGGTAATTAGAAGGCAGATATGATTCTGTTGAGTTTATTTTCAAATACCTAATTTGCCCTGAGATGTTCATGATGGCTTCAATCATTTGAGAAGCTCAAAACCGAATCATGCAAATATGGTCATCATCAGCAAATTTCACGTTAACTGCACAAATATTTTCAATCATGTTTTTCTTATCTCCTCTCTCAGCATTATTTTTCTCTAATCTCTGCGAAATGATAATTTATTATTTTCCATTGCTCTGGTGGGTCAAGGGTCCTCTGCAGTTTTAATTAATCCTTCTTACTGACTTACTGGTGAGGTGTTAAGACAAATTAGCAACCGCGAGTTGTTTCGTTAATACTTTTACTTCAGGGTCCACTGCTCAGATTTTAACTCGCACCAAATCCTGTTCACCCAGTGCTCCATGATTTTCGTTGGTTCCAAGAACCTTAAACTTTTGCAAATTGTTGTCCTTGTTTTCAAATCCTGTCATGTCCTTGTCCCCCACTTTCTTTGTAACCTCCATCAGCCCTATAACCCCCCCCGAGATCTCTATTGTCCTTCAATGTGGGCCATTTTTCATCCATGATTTTCATAACTCGGCCATCCTTTCAACAACCTACATCCTCAGCTCTGGAACATCCAGACTGGGTCTCTCCAACGCTCTCTAACCTTTCATAACCCTCCTTACAACTAATTGCTTTGACCATTGTCTATCCTACCATCGTGTGACTGGATGTCAGATATTGTCTGACAGTATTCTGGTGTCCCTTGGGGTGCTTTAGTCCATTAAAGGAACATTATAAAATCGAATGTTATTGTTAGTTGTCAAACCACGCTGGAGTTTGCTGGATTTTTTTCTTGCCAGTTATCTGACCATTGATCGATTTTCTTACAAATGGTGCACTCTTGATACATGGGCAGCCTTGAGGCATTTAGTGAGCAATTCCTGTGGTTGATCTTCAGAAAGTGGTATTGGGTTTCCTGCTCAATCTGTCAGTGTTCTGCAGGTACACCAGTAGTGCTGCCAGGTAGGGAGTTACAGAATTTTGACCCAAAGAGATTAATGAAGCAGACAATATATGTCCAAGTGGAGGCAGTGCACACCTTAGGGTGGAACCTTGAGCTTCTAGAGGATAGGACACTGGCGGTGAGAAGGTGACTGGACACTGAAATTAGTTCTGACCAGAAAGCTCTGAGCTGGACATTCTCAACCTATTGCCAACTGAGACTGCTGATTGGTCAGTTACGGTCATCTTTTCACTGTTTCTAGGAGTAACCATGTTCTGACTGGTGACCTGCATGGTTAGTCAGAGGGTAAAGTCCATCTGTTAGCTAGGGGCTGGGAGGGTTCCTTTAATTAACATCTGTCAAGGGTCAAGATTAGAGTGGTGCTGGAAAAGCACAGCAGGTCAGGCAGCATCCGAGGAGCAGGAAAATCGACATTTCAGGTAGGAGCCCTTCATCAGAATGAAGGGCCATTCCTGATGAAGGTCTCCTGCCCGAAACATTGATTTTCCTACTACTTGGATGCTGACTGACCTGCTGTGTTTGTCCAGCACCACTCTAATTACCAGCATCTGCAGTCCTCACTTTTGTCTGTCAGTGCTTGTTTGAGAGTGTGGCTGAAAGCCATTTCCATTGCTCCCACCAGCCGACACCAGTCTCAGTTGCTATTTCAGTAACATCCACAGTCTTCCCAATGGCAGTACCAACTGGGAGAATTGTGGGTGCTGGAGGCTGGGATATCTGCACTTTCACCCACCCCCCGCAGAGGACTTAATTTCAGAGGGAGGCCCGCAGTTGCCCTCTAAATTTCCTGCCAAAAAAATGCAGGTCTCTCTCTATAGAGTCAGCCCAAGTGACTTGCTACCTTCTGAGGAAATGGGCAAGACTTCTGATGAAAGTAGAAAACCCCTTCCTTGTTGTGAAGCATGTTGGTGTGTTTCCCTCTTCCTGACCATTAAGATGTTTAGAACAAACTGTACATTTCAATGTAGTTGCAAAGGTAATAGTTTAATTTCTTGGTAAATTTAACAATTTGGGTTTCTTTACACTGCAAATTCCTTAAATTAAATCATTTACCACACTGTCCTTATTCCTTGTTGGGTAACACTTGTTTGGATACAGAACTGGCTCAAAGGTAGAAGACAGAGGGTGGTGGCAGAGGGTTGTTTTTCAGTCTGGAAGCCTGTGACCAGTGGAGTGCCACAAGGATTGGTGCTGGGTCCTCTACTTTTTGTCATTTACATAAATGATTTGGATGCGAGCATAAAAGGTACAGTTAGTAAGTTTGCAGATGACACCAAAATTGGAGGGGTAGTGGACTGTGAAGAAGGTTACCTCAGATTACAACAGGATCTTGACCAGATGGGCCAATGGGCTGAGGAGTTTAATTCAGATAAATGTGTGGTGCTGCATTTTGGGAAAGCAAATCTTAGTAGGACTTATACACTTAATGGTAAGGTCCTAGGGTGTGTTGCTGAACAAAGAGACCTTGGAGTGCAGGTTCATAGCTCCTTGAAAGTGGAGTCGCAGGTAGATAGGATAGTGAAGAAGGCGTTTGGTATGCTTTCCTTTATTGGTCAGAGTATTGAGTACAGGAGTTGGGAGGTCATGTTGTGGCTGTACAGCACATTGGTTAGGCCACTGTTAGAATATTGCATGCAATTCTGGTCTCCTTCCTATTGGAAAGATGTTGTGAAGCTTGAAAGGGTTCAGAAAAGATTTACAAGGATGTTGCCAGGGTTGGAGGACTTGAGCTATAGGGAGAGGCTGAACAGACTGGGGCTGTTTTCCCTGGAGCATTGGAGGCTGAGGGTGACCTTATAGAGGTTTATAAAATTATGAGGGGCATGGATAGGATAAATAGACAGAGTCTTTTCCCTGGGATTGGGGAGTTCAGAACTAGAGGGCATAGGTTTAGGGTGAGAGGGGAAAGATATAAAAGAGAGCTAAGGGGCAACTTTTTCACACAGAGTGTGATATGTATATGGAATGCACTACCAGAGGATGTGGTGAAGGCTGGTACAATTGCAACATTTAAGAGGCATTTGGAAGGGTATATTAATAGGTAGGGTTTGGAGGGATATGGGCCAGGTGCTGACAGGTGGGACTAGATTGAGTTGGGATATCTGGTTAGCGTGGACAGGTTGGACCGAAGGGTCTGTTTCCATGCTATACATCTCTATGACTCTATGACTCTATCACTCTGCAAGAATTTTATTACTCGTAACACGCTGGGGAAAACTCAGACACTATTGGACATTTCACTTGTTTATTGCATCTATATTTGATGGCGAATGGAACTATTGTGTGAAGAATGTGCAGGAATGCTGTCAGTGTGAAAGAGACCTCTCCTCATGCTGAGACTGACTGAACACTGCACCATCACTTAAATCCCTAAATTACTTTCAATTAATTTCCTCCTCTCCATTACCAGTGTGAGCTGTGTGGCAATCATTTCATAATAAAATAATCGCAATATTAACGCGTAAATTAATTGTCCAATTACAAAGCACACTCAGAAGACTCATTATATTAATTTGAAATTAGATATATGATTAAAATCCCATTATCAGGATATAAATAAAAACCACATCAACCCTAGTTTACTCCAAATTGTGCAAAGCGTACAGTGTTAGTCATCAACTCAATTAAAACCGCTTTAAATAAACTTTTGCTAAAGAAACAACTTGCATTTTCACTGCATTTTGCACCTACACATACACAAGATGGATGTCGTAGTATAAGCGCTATTGCTGTACGACAGTGGCGTGGGGGGGGGGGGGGGGGGGGGGGGAACAGAAAAAAATGGAACTGGGGTGTAAGTAAAGAAAATATACATAACCAGAAGAAAAAAAAATATACAACCAGGAGATTAGAATCTTCTCAGTTCCGTGGACTGACTCTGAGCTGGCCAGACACAGCTAGTATACTGTCCACAAATAAAAGAAAAATAAAGAAAATAAAAATAAATAATTTGCAAGCCTCCACTGTCAGTTCATCTCTTCCTTTGGTCTTCAGTGTTCTATTTGCTTTTTCACTTTTGATTGTTTTTCCTTCGTTTTCAACTCCTCCGTTCTCCATTTTGTGTCTTCAGAGAATAATGTTCCTGTTCCTTGCTCCGGGGTTATTGACATAGATATACCGCAGGGAGAGGTAATAGGACCCTTGCTATTTGCTATGACCGTTAATGACTCGGATGTGGATGTAAATGTATAATTAGCATGTTTGCAGATGACATACAATTGACGGGGTTTTGATAGTGAGGGTAATGGTCTCAGGTCTAGTTGATGCGTCCAGGCAGAACCTGGGCAATCGGCGGCATTAAGAGGTATCTGAGGGCCTAGAGCGACACCAGAGGGGGGTCTGCTGGCATGTGGAGGGGCAACTGGTGAATCCAGATGGCAGTGAGTGGCAAGATGGCAGTGTACAGGTTTGGGGAGTGAGAGATCGGGCCCAGTGTGGGGAGAGAGAGTCGAGCCCAGTGTGGGGAGAGAGAGATCAAGCCCAGTGTGGGGCGAGAGAGATCGAGCCCACTGCGGGGAGAGAGAGAGAGAGAGCGAGCCCAGTGTGGGAAAAGAGAGATTGAGCCCATGCGTGGGGTGAGAGAAATTAGGTGCAGTGAGGGGAGAGAGAGAGATTGTGCCCAGTGCGGGGAGGGGAGAGAGAGATTGACCCCAGGGTGGAGTGAGAGAGATCGGGTCCAGTGTGGGGAGAGAGAGATCGAGCCCAGTGCGGGGAGAGAGAGAGATTGAGCCCAGTGCGGGGAGAGCGAGAGATCGAGCCCAGTGTGGGGAGAGAGAGAGATTGAGCCCAGTGCGGGGAGAGCGAGAGATCGAGCCCAGTGTGGGGAGAGAGAGAGATTGAGCCCAGTGTGGGGAGAGAGAGAGATTGAGCCCAGTGCAGGGAGAGAGAGAGATTGAGCCCAGTGTGGGGAGAGAGAGAGATTGAGCCCAGTGTGGGGAGAGAGAGATTGAGCCCATGCGTGGGGTGAGAGAAATTAGGCGCAGTGTGGGGAGAGAGAGAGAGATTGTGCCCACTGCAGGGAGAGCGAGTGATCGAGCCCAGTGCAGAGAGAGAGAGATTGAGCCCAGTGCGGGGAGAGAGAGATCGAGCCCAGTGCGGGGAGAGAGAGATTGAGCCCAGTGTGGGGAGAGAGAGAGATCGAGCCCAGTGTGGGGAGAGAGAGAGATCGAGCCCAGTGTATGGATAGAGAGATTGAGCCCAGAGCAAGGAGAGGGAGATTGGGCCCAGTGTGGTGAGGGAGGGATCGAGCCCAGTGCGGGGAGAGGGAGATCAAGCCCAGTGCAGGGAGAGAGAGAGAGATCAGGCCCAATGCAGGAAGGGAGAGATTGAGCCTTTGTGGGGGAAGACCAGCATGAGGCAACTGGAGGACCACAGCTGAAGAAGGACTGTAATTCGTAACTTTTAACATTACAGTTCTTCGGTATAAAGTAATAAGAAAGAAAAATAACATTATAGGCAATTTAGCATGGCCAATGCACCTAACCTGCATATCTTTAGACTGTGGGAGGAAACCCACGCAGACACAGGGAGAATGTGCAAACTCCAAACCTGAGACAGGAATTGAACCTGGGTCCCTGGTGCTGTGAGGGACCACTGAGCCACTGTGCTTTTTGGATTAATAGTCAATGATAATACCAATAGGCCATCACCTCCCTGACCTTTTGACCAACAGGAGCAGGCACTGGAGATTGAAACTGTCCAAAGAAGGTTTGCTGTTCAAAGTGAGTCTCAGTCATTCTGGAAATATGGCCAGTCAAATACAGTTGTGATTGCTTCAATATAGTGTGGATGAACCACCTCCAGTCGGCACTTGTTCTGCCATTTGCTTTTCAGAAGCTTCTGAAGGCAACCAATGGATAATAAACTTGTCCAATCTCCTCTACACATCAGGAGAGTAGGATTATATATCAGCATCAGATCAAGAGGCTCAATCAGCCTTGAGAGATTACAACTGTTGGGAAAACAATGACAGGGTTCTTTTCACTGGAGTGTAGGTTCAATGGTGGCTATAAAAATCTTCCAATTAGAGTCATAGAACCATAGAGATAAACAGCACAGAAACAGACACTTTGGTCTAACCTGTCCACGCCGACCAGATTTTCTAAATTAATCTAGTCCCATTAATCTAGCCACTCACCATCTTGAACTTGGAAATATACCACAGTCATTGGGTCAAAATCCTGGAATTCCCTCCCGACCGGCATTGTCGGTCAACCTACAGCAAATGGACTGCAGCGATTCAAGAAGGCAGCTCACCACCACCTTCTCAAGAGGCAAATAGGGATGGGCTATCACTGCTGGCCAGCCAGCGACGCCCAAATCCCACAAATGAATAAAACACATTTTCAGCACTTGAATCCGATTCCCTCTTAAACCCTTCCTATTCATATAACCATCTAGATATTTAAATGCTGCAATTGTACTAGCCTCCACCACTTCCTCTGGCAGAGCATCTATGCACACACCTCCCGCTGCAGGCAAAAGTTACTCCTTAGGTCCCTTTTAAATATTTCCTCCCTCACCTTAAACCTATGCCGTCTAGTTTTGGACTCAACCATCCCAGGAAAAAGACCGTGTTTAGTTACCCTATCCATACCCTTTATGATTTTATGAGTTGGTGAATACAGTGAAGATATTGTTGTAGGGGACCAGAACTGGGAGTCTAAATTATAAGACTATTCCAACTGGAGTCCTCGTAGAAAGTCTTCCAACTAGAGAGCAGTTAACATTTGAAACTTGCTATCACATGGAATAATTGAGAAAAATAGCATATATCTGTTTGAGGAAAAAGTACATATTTTAAAATGTACTCATGGGTTTGAGTGTTACAGGCTAGGGTGGCATTTATTGTCCATTGCTAATTGCCCTTGAGAAGGTGATAGCAAGGTGCCTTCTTGACTTATTGGAATTCAGATACAGCAACAGTGCAAAGAGAATGCCAGGATTTGTACCCAGTAATAATGAGGTATGGGTAATGTATTTTGAAGTCAGGATAATGTGCACTTTGAAGGGAAATGGGGAGGTGATGATACTCCCATGCATGTAGAATCCCTTTGTGCAGTAAGAGGCCATTCAGCCCATTGAATCTGCACTGAATCTCTGAAGAGCATCCCATCCAGACTCGCCATATCCCCATGACCCCACATTTCCCATGGCTAACCCACCTAGCCTTGGACACTATGGACAATTTAGCACAGCCAATCTACCTAACATGCACATCGTGCACTGTGGGAGGAAACTGGAGCACTAGGAGGGAACCCACCTTGACACAGGGAGAATGTGCACATTCCACACAGTCAGGCGAGGGTGAAATCAAATCTGTGGGGAGCAGTGCTAATCTTTGAGCCATGGTGCCGTATAGAGTGCACATTTGGAAAGTGCTGTTCATGGAGCCTTTCCTGGATGCTAAAGTGTACCTTTGGAATGTTACACACAGCTGCCAGAGTGCATTGGCCTTAGAGGGAGAAAGGAATGGAAAGAAATGCTCTGGGGTTGGATGAGATAGGCAGGCTAGATGGATCCTAAACACTACATGGACCAGTTGGGCTGAATGGTCTATTTCTGTGCTGTAAATTATATCTAATGTTGTAAATGATTGGAAAACATGGCAGACTAAGACTAGGAGGAGATAGGCAAAGGAAATCACAAACATTGGAGACATACTGAGAGAAAATCAGGGAAAAGTATTAAACACCACCACTTGTAAATAAATAATGATGCATAGCTTTAATAACACCTACAATAGGTAGCACACTGACACATTAAAATGTCAATGGGGATTGACACACAGTGAAGTGGATCTAATGAGCAAGCTGCCTGACATTTCACCTGCCCTATATGTAATACAGGGCACAGGTCTTAAAACATTTGGGGATGGCGTAACATCTACCCCCATGATTTATTTGATGCAAAATAATTGTTATCATGTAACCAACAACCATATTGCTATGGCAACATCCCACAAAGAAAAATGATAATAGGATGAGAAATGTGCCTGCAAGAATTAGTTGAGAGAGGTATATTGACCAATAGATCATCAAAATGTCCCTCTTGATTTGATTTTATTTTTCATTGGAACATGTACTGAGGTACAGTGAAAAGTTTTGTTTTGTGTGCAGTACAGGAGAAGTGCATGAGGGTAATATAACAGAGTGAGGGATACAATGTTACAGCTGCAGAGAAGATGCAAAGAGAGTGAGATCAACATTAAACTTAAAATTTGAAAGGTCCATTCAGCAGTCTAATAACAACGGGGAAGAAGCTGTTCTTGAATCTGTTAGTATGTTTTTACAAGCTTTCATATCTTCTGCCCGATAGAAGAGATGATAACCAGGGTTGGGCAGGGGGGAGGGTAGGGGTCTTGGATTTTGTTGGCTGCTTTCCTGAGGCAGCAGTAAATATAGATCGAGTCAATGGAAGGAAGACTGGTTTGGATGATGGGCTGTGTTCACAACTCTCTGGAGTTTCCTGTGGACTTGTAAAGAGCAGTTGCCAAACCACTCAGTGATGCATCCAGGTGGAATGCTTTTCATGGTGCATCCCTAAAAGTGGCTAAGAGTCTCTTCCTTGAGTATAACAGTGGGATCTTTAGCATGGAGTAATGAGTGCATTCATGAGGAGGGGGATTCTCATACATGAGCCCTAGAATCAAATATTATAATATACTCACTATATTGTGTAATAATTGTATATGCATCTTTGCACAATAAGGCCACTTAAGAGTTTAGGACTCGCATACCAGCCCATTTGCTATAAACTTGTCCAACAAAACAAACCGCAAGGTCTGAGTTAAGTTCCACTTACTCTAGAGGTGTCTCCAAACAGTAAGGGGAGGTAATAGCCACATGGTATTATCACAGAATACCACAAAAACAGATATGAGTCACTCTGTCCTAAATCATTTTCATCGCCAACATATTTATATTCTTCCTTGAACAAGGAGTCCAAAACGACACACTGTGTTTGAGATGTAGGATCACCACTATCCTGTATAACTGAAGCACACCATCCTTACTTTTACCTATAATTCATCTCATTATAAAGGGTATAAAGAATACTTATTATAAATTATTCAGATCAGCAACCTCTCAGTTAATCAAAATCGACAACCATGTGTTCCTGACGATGTTTTCTTCCTGGTGCTTATCCAACTAAATTAGTAACATTTACTGTCCATTTTCAAAACACGGAAAATCACTGGCACAGAAGTCCATTCAGTCTATCTTGTGTATGCTAAGAATCTCTTCCTCAGGAATTCCTGGTGAAGAGCTTATGCTCGAAGCATCAACTCTCCTGCTCCTCGGATGCTGCCTGACTGGCTGTGCTTTTCCAGCACCACTCTTTTTGACTCTGATCTCCAGAATCTGCAGTCCTCGCTTTCTCCTATGCTAATCCCACTATCTGCCTTTACAGTTGATTAGAGTTTTGAATAACTACCGGAAGTCTTTTTAAATGTGAGGAAACTTTCTTCCTTTACCATCCTTTCACACAGCTCCAGATCTCCACTACCCTTCAGATGAAAATAAATCTCCTCAATATCTCTCTAATTTTCCTGCCAGATACTTCAAATCCACACTCTTGGTTATTGATCTGCCTGCTAAAGGAAATAGATTCTTATTATCCACTCTTTCAGGTCCCTCAAACATTTATACACCTCAATTATATTTCCAGTCCACCTTGTCTGTTCCAAAGAAATCCATACCAACCTTTCCTCACAGCTGAAGTTTTCCATTCCTACTAGATACATTTCTTCTGTCTAATGGGGTGACTTGTGTTTTATACATTTCTAACACAACATTCTTGCTCTTACAGATATTTTAATCAATCTGTTCAGACATCTTATGACACATATCTGGAACAGATGGGACTTGAATTCAGACATTCTGCTCAAAGATAGAGTCACAATAATTATTCCACAAGAGCCCTCATCAGCTTTTATTCACTGGCCTATGGTCTATAACAAAAGCCTACTCTATGTCTTTGTCCTTACATTTATCCATTTGTCCCATTATGTTCAGGGATCTGTGGGTGTGCACTCCAATGACGTTCTGTTCCCCTACAGAGTCTTACTATTTACTGCTTCTTCCTGAATTGACCCAAATTCAGCACTGCACAAGAATGAACTGCATCTGCCTCTGTTCTGCTCACTGATGCTGCCTTCCTGCATCTCCAGCCTCCCCATCAACCAAATCGAAGATTGTGGATCACCTGCAAACTTGTCTATCACACCTTTCTACATTCAGGTCTAAATCATTGAGAATTGCAATGAATAGCGAGTCCTGGTTCATGTCAAACTGGTGGGGCTTCAGTGTCTAATCTAAACTGATAGTTCAATGCTTTCCTGAAGTAGTGCTATATTTCAAAAGGAGCATTGCTCCAGGTGAGATGATAAGGTAACATCAACTTGGGTTGTCAGTAAAGACTGATAGCAGTATAGAGATTTCCACATCAGTTACTTACACTTGGCATCATCAATAGGGAACCAGCTAGTCATTTCTTTCATCTTTCATCAGAATCTGTTCTGACAAAAGGCCATCAGACGTGAAGCATTAACTCTGTTTCTCTCTTCATAAATGCTGCCAGACGTGCTGAGTTTCTCCAGCATGTTATATTTTTGTTTCACATTTCCAGCACCCACAGTTCTTTGTTTCAGTCATTTGTCCTGCTGCTGTTTGCAGTCTCTTGCTCGGAACAAGCTAGCTAAAGCATAGAATCCCTACAGTGTGGAAACAGGCCCTTTGGCCCAACAAGTCTGCACCCTCCAGAAGAGTAACCCACTCCCTCCCCTATATATACCCCTGATTATTGCACCTACACCTCCCTGAACAAAATGGGCAAGTTAGCAAGGCCAATTCACCTAACCTGCACATCTTTGGATTGTGGGAGGAAACCCACACAGACAAAGAGAGAATGTGCAAACTCCACACAGACAGTCACCCAAGGCTGAAAATTGAACCTAGGTCCCTGGCGCTGTGAGGCAGCAGTGCAAACCTCTGAGCCATCATACCAACCAAAACACTTTGGTCATCAAAATATGAAAGGTGCTACTGAAATATAACTCATTCCTTCTTTCTCTGATGTTATAAAACACTGGAAAACATGTCACTTGCCATCCTTGCCATTTTGTACTTTTAATATCATCATAGCTGACCTTATAGAAATTTATAACATCATGAGGGACAAAGGTAAGGTGAACAGCAAAGATCTTTTGCCCAGGTTAGTGGAATCGAAAACTGGAGGGCACAGATTTAAAGTGAGAGGGGAAAGATTTAAAAGTGATCTGAGGGGCACACAGAGGGTGATGCATATATGGAGTAAACTGATAGAGGAAGTGGTAGATATGAGTTCAGTTACAACATTTAAAAGAAATTTGGATAAGTATACGAATAGGAAAGGTTTAGAGGGATATAGGCCAAACACAATCAAATGGGACTAGTTTAATTTGGGAAACCTGGTCAGCATGGATGAGTTGGACCAAAGAGTCTGTTTCTGTGCTGTATGATTCTATGAGATTATAGCACAAGAGAAGACCATTCTACCCATTCTGTTTGGTCTGGCCCTCTGAAGGAGCAATTCATGTACTGCCACACAATGTTAGATTGACAAACTTTTCAGTTTCATTTCAAAGAGTTTAAACAATCCAGTCTTGTCACGGAATCATAGGACTGTACCACACAGAAGGAGACTATTCGGCCCATCATGTTTCCAATGGCCCTTCGAAAGAGTCATTGCGTTTAGTCCTACATTCTTGCTTTTTGCCATCAATCCTTTAAAGTCTCTCATCAGGTAACTGACCAACTTCATCTTAAAATCATTTATTCAATCAGCAAAACCACTAGGCAGACTAGCTCTCGAAGGGAGATTACCTATCCTCCTCACTTGATCTCTGTCAATGTTGCTAACTCCCTGGCGACGGGTTTGAAACACATTTTCCAGCAAAAATAATGGGTCTCTCTCTCCATTTCTATCTGAGCTGCCATCAGGTCACACCTTAAGCTTCTCTGATCCATGGACAGTAGTTTTATCTTTTCCAACTTTTTCTTCATAACTGAAATCCCTGATACTCATTTACTTTGTCGGGAGTTTGAACTCTTCTCAAATATAATGCAGTCAAAACATGTCAAAAAACTCTGCTTAAAAGATTCGGGTGGAAGGATCAGCGAAAGGTCTTTTCATAATGAGATTTCTTTGCTAAGTGTGTCAAGCTGCATTTGAAAGCAACATTCAGAGGGCTATCTGCATAATTGCATCCCGAAGTTTTGAAAGTAGCTTTCAGTAGGAGGTCTTGTCAGCCCACTGAGAGAAACTGTGGCCCAGGATGCCACAGAAACTTTCTCTCAGTTCTAAGTACACCACTCCTTAAATGAGGTGACTCATACAGAATCCTAACTAGTTGAACGAGGAATCTTCCATTGCATCTTATGGCTTTGCTGTGAGAGACTGCAAGGTCCTGACATCAGTGAGGGTGAAAATAAAGTTACTTCCTCAGGTAGAGTGAGCATTGAGATAACTGGATTGTGAGTCTGTGTTAGGGACACAAATCCTCAAGTGTTAAATCTACACAATCTGTTTTAAATGGACTCATGGGAACTGCTAATTATTGTTACATGTGTGAGATATTTTGACAATTTCTCATGCTGACTGTTGTAAATATCTGAAGTGGAGGAAAGCATGCAAGGGTTTGGGGAGTGGCAGTACACAAATTACCCTTTCCGAAGGCCAGACCAGAAAAGATGGGTAGAATGGTCTTCTCCTGTGCTGTAATATTCCGTGAGAACATTACAAAATTACTAAAATTGCCAAGGACATCAGGTGATGTGTTTTTGGCTATGGTTTATATCTCCAGAGAAGGAAAGCAGTTCTTATATTGTTATAGCATCTTTCACTTTCTCCTAACCAAAATGTTTCATATTCAATAAAGTATTATTGATGTGGAGTTAATGTTGGGACATAGGAAATGTAACAGCTCACTTTGCATTCGGCAGAGTGTAATGAACAGCGGTGAGAGGAATGATTTTTGTTTTGTTGTGTAGTGATCTTGGTAGAGAGGTAAATAGCCCTGAAATTAGGGAGAGCTCCATTGTTCTGTACAGTTTAAATATATCTGTTGCATCAACCAGAGCAGAAAGGCAGAGCTTGGAATGAACATTTCATCTGAAAGGTGTTGCATCCAACAATGCAGCACTCCCTCATTACTGCACTGGAGTGGCAGCCTAGGTTTTGAGTTCCTGTGTCAAAACTGGAACCTACAACTTTCTGACTCTGAGGTGAGATTGCAAGCCTTTGAGGAACAGCTGACAAACATGTCAAAGAAATAGTACACTCGACATGGAAAGTGTTCACGATGGTCTTGTGGCACCGCAGTAACATCCCTACCTTTGGACTGCAAGGTCTGGGTTAAGTTCCACTTACTCTGGAAATGTTTCAAAACACCTAGGGAAAGCAATGACCAAGTGGTATTATCATAGAATCCCTATAGTGCGGAAGCAGGCCATTTGGCCCATCAAGTCCACACTGACTCTCCAGAGTGCATTCCATCCTGATCCCCCCAACACACTCCACCATCCTCGCACCACACTCCACCACCCTCCACCACCCTATCCCTGTAATCCAGCATTTCCCATGGCTAACCCACCTAGCCTGCACATCCCTGAGTAGTATGGGCAATTTAGCACAATCAATCCACCTAACTTGCATATCTTTGGACTCTGGGAGGAAACTAGAACACTTCACTGCTGTGAGGTAGCAGTGCTAACCAAAAAGCCAACGTATTGCTGGACTGTTAACCCAGAGACCCTGATAAAGATCTAGGGACTCGGGTTCAAATCCCACCATGGCAGATGGTGGAATTTGCATTCAATAAACACCTGGAATTAAAAGTCTAGTGCTAACCATGAATCCATGGTTGATTGTCCAGAAAATAAAAACATTGGGATCACTATTATCCTTTAGGGAAGGAAATCAGCCATCCTCACCTGGTCTGGCCTACATATGACTCCAGACCCACAGTAATGTGGTTGATTCTTAACTGCCGTCTGGGCAACCAGAGATGGGCAATAAATGCTGGCCTTATCTTTTGAATGAATAAAAAAAATCCAAACAGGTTCATTGCAATAGTTAGAAAGTGCTGATGGATTGTTTGTGCTTCCCTAGTGATTGGTCTCATCCAAAGATTTGGGAAAATTACTCACAAAATGAGACTTGGAAGCAACATCTGTACTTGTTAAGGAGCAAGGAAAACTCATGTTGGATAGTAAGAAATCAAAATAATGGATATCTTCAGTTAGACCTGAAGGTAATGATCTTAACAAAAGGTAGGAGTTGAAGGAATCAGCACAGCAATGATTGACATAAATAATAGAGGAGAGCTCCCCAGGATGGAGAATGGATGCAGTGATTATTGACTGATTTCACACAGGGTTGTCATAGTTGTGATCTTCAGAGGAGCATAGATTAAAGGCTGACAGTAATTGGACTGTTGGAAGAATGACTTATTGTTAACATCAGGAGCACGTAATGGTAAGGCGAGTGATGTGTACCTGAGAATTCCCCTGTTTAAAGATACCCAGTATAAGCAGATACTGAAAACTCAATGAATAAATAAAGCCTTCGAAAGAAAATCACAAACGTTGTTATCAGCGATCTGACAACTTGAAACATTCGAAAAATAAAACACAGAAGGACACAGACCAGAGAATGCATACTTTCACTGGCATCAAAATTTAATCTCAATCCCTTCAGCATGCTGTATATATTTCGATCAGTCTATCCACACCTTACTTTGGAAGCCACTTGCCCCCAGTTGCAAGTCAACCACGTACCTTGCACTTTGCAACTAGTTGCATAAACACATAGGCCAGAATTCACACAACATAAGGTCCTGATGAAGGGCTCATGCCTGAAACATCAACTCTCCTGCTCCTCAGGATGCTGCCTGACCTGCTATGCTTTTCCAGCACCACATCTTTCGACTCTGACATCAGGTTATAGTCCAACAGGTTTATTTGAAATCACAAGCTCTCAGAGCAGCTGGTGAACTATAACCTGGTGTTGTGTGACATCTTATCTCATCCAGCTGAGTACAACATCAGCACCTCCACATCAGAAACACATAAGCAGAAGGTGAGCCTTCAAGAATCCCAGTGTAAATTGGTGAGTGAGAGATATTGAGTCACTTTATTAGGGTTCACAATGAATAACTAAAGAGCAATTTTTCTTTGCTCTCAGGTAGGTTAATTATTCAGCACTGTGACAGTTATTCTTAATATTTCTTGAGACTTACTTTAACCGTCATTCTATGCCAGTACAAATCCCAATTAGAATGATCAATACGCTTGGCATTAGTCACTAATTGTGTTCTTAAGTCAGTTCTAACTTTACTATCAAGGTGAGTTGTTCACAAAGAGGCAGAAAATGATAAACACTGGTACAGCTATTAACTGCATGAATAATACAATAGTCCAAACTGTAAGCACAAATTATTTAATTAACAACTTGCAGTCATGTAGTGCATTAATAACATGATCCAATGTCCTACATAAAAAAAAAATTGACAGAACAAGGATTAGTAATGGACGGTTTTCATGTTGAACAAAGGTTTCTAGTGGGGAGGGGATTCCAGCTGGGTTAACATAAAGACCACTGCTTAGCTTGGTGTATATTAATGACATAAGTTTGGGCCCGCAGACCACAATGTGAAATTTTGTCAACATCGCAGAGGTTAGAGATATTATGAGGAGAATCACGCTGAACTTCCAAAGGACAGTGAGAACCTGGTGAAACGCGCAGTCATGTGGCAGGTTGAAGTTAAATGCAGAGGAGTGAGGAGTGATTCATTTTAATGGGATTGGGCACTGTGATTGTTGACTGATTTTATTCAAGGTAATTATCTTAGCAATAGCTGGAGGTTTCAAAGTATCTATATAACAATGACTGGTCTAAATAATGGGGAAGAACTTCCCAGGATGGAGAATGGGCACAGTGAATATCGACTGGTATTACACAGGATTGTCACAGTTGTTTGCCAGGAAAGGATAGATCAGATACTGACAGTGATTGGACAACAGGAGGAGCCAAGAGCATCAGAAAACAATAATGGTTGCTCACCTCAGACCTCCCCTGTGTGGAGGCACCCAGTATAAGCAGATACTGAAACGTTAATGAATATTTAAAAAGGTTTTGAACAGAAGTCAAAATGATATCTGTGATCCAACACAACGTTCAACCATTGAGAACTGAAATGGGAGGGCTAATTGAAGTGAGACCATAGTGTGGGTTTTGCCTTTCGACAAGATATATGTGCCTGATGTGGCAATGCTTAACTTATGTAAGAACCAGACATGGGCAATGCGGTATTGAAAAAGTCAACAGACAAATCTTATCGCTTCTGTTACATGCAAACTTCAGACACAGTTATGACTCTCATTTGACAAAAATAAATACTTGTCATTTCAGTAGATGTTTGTTGACCAGAGTCCATAGATGATCTTTTTTGCAAAATGATAGCTTTTGCAATGTATAATTATCAATGTTAAAAACCACACAACACCGAATTATAGTCCAACAGGTTTAATTGGAAGCACTAGCTTTCGGAGCGACGCTCCTTCATCAGGTGGTTGAAGGAGCAGCATTCTGAAAACTAGTGCTTCCAATTAAACCTGTTGGACTATAACCTGGTGTTATGTGGTTTTTAACTTTGTACACCCCAGTCCAATACTGGCATCTCTAAATCATTATTATTATTATCAATGTATTAATCATTTACATCATTTAATATTTGTTCCACTTAAACAAATTTAACTACAGTATAGCCATTACGTTAAAAATGTCTCTTTTGTTAAATTTCAACAGTGACTACACTTGAGATGCTATACGAGTGTGTGTCTTTTCTGCATCTTTAGCAGGGACGGGCATTGCATATATTTGCAGGAGCTGAATTCAGACAGTAATTGAATCCACTAACCTGGTGTGATAACCTCAGGGCATCCATTATGCTTCAATCTGCATAGGCCAACTGTTGTGGAGGTCAGTGGGAGGTCAACATGTTTTGCTGAGGTTTAAAAAAAAAGTTCTTGCCCCAACTACCCACGCACCACTGAGGGAAGGTTTTGTGTTTCTGGATTGCTCCTATTGTGAAGTAGGAACAATAACCTTTTCCCTAATAGACTGAGTGGAGTTTTTGGTTCTTTCCAAATGCTTTTTAACAAGTCAATGCACAGCGAGAGAAGGTAGCAGGGTGCTTGGCAATTTAAAGCACTCTTATTACCTATTCACTTGAAAAAGGACAGATTTTAAATGCGGCTTTGGCTGAGCTTTGATCCTCTTACTTGGTCTGCTACATAAGTCTGTGTAAAGCAGGCACAATGAATCCAAAGCATATAACACATGAATCAGCTCCAGTTCCCACTGAAGTGAGTGGGTAGTGTATCCTTGTGAGCTGTTTCACTGTCACACCAGCTGTTTAAAGTGACACCTCACTGGCTTTATTCCTGCATTTTTACTCAGATTACTTCTATCTGTTCTCCCACACGGTCGCAGTTTCATTTTCTGACTGGCCTTTAAAATTAGGTTTCAGAATGTGTTGCACACACTACATAAAACATTTGATGGAAAACATGGGGAAGTGATGGCTTAAGTTGCCTTACTGCTGCATCAGTAATTGAGCGACTCAGGTAATGTTCTGGAGACCTGGGTGTGCATCCCACCATTAATTAATCCATTAAAGTTTGGAATCAAAAGTCGAACGATGACCCCATTTTTTTTTCTTAACAAAGTGTTCCAGTCAATTTGTGTTTCCATTACCCAATGTCTATTCAACCAACCACTCTTAGATTCATAGAGATATACAGCACAGAAACAGACCCTTCGGTCCATGCTGGGCAGATATCCTAAATTAATCTAGTCCCATTTGCCAGCACTTGGCCCATATCCCTCTAAACCCTTTTTATTCATGTACCCATCCAGATGGGTTTAAATGTCATTATTCTAGCCTCCACCTTAAACCTACACCCTTTAGTTTTGGACTCTCCTACCCTAAGGAAAAGACCTTAGCTATTCACCCTATCTAGGCTCATCATGATTTTATTAACCTCTATAAGGTCACCCTCAGTCTCCAATGCTCCAGGGAAAACAGCCCCAGCCTATCCAGCCTCTCCCTATAGCTCAAACCCACCCACACTGGCAACATCCCTATGTGAAGAAGCAGACTTTTTTTGAATAGAGGTAGTATTATTCCATTGCTGATTGTCGTTAAAAACAAGGTACAAGAAAAAAAAATTGAAAATTCATCCTGGGACATTGTCAAGATTCTAAAAATGAAGTGTTACTTCCAGAGCATAAAGTGTATCCCCAGTAATTTTCACAACAAATCCTATTAATCGAGAATAGATCTCTCAACCAGATCCTGGAGGACAGCAAAGATCAAATGGCACGAAGATTACCATGTTTGTGTTGTGTCTGATGCATTGAGGTGTTGAAACAATGCTATAAAATAATCCAGTTTTCCTGCAACAGTTGCATGAAGGATGAACCTATTTTGGTCATGCAATGGGATCTTGGATATAGTCCTGGAATCCACATACATTCCTCCCATTGTGTCCACACTGACCCTCCAAAGAGTGTCCCACCCAGGCCCACCTCCCTACCCTAGCCCTGTAACCCTGTATTTCCCATGGCTAATCCACCTAGCCTACACATCTCTGGATACCATGGGCAATTTAGCATGGCTTAGACCATCTAACCTGCACCTCTTTTGACTGTGAGAGGAAACCCACGCAGATATGGGGAGAACATGCAAACTCCCCACAGACAGACAGTAGCACGAGGGTGTAATTGAACCTGGCCAATGGTGAGGTAGTAATGTTAACCACTGTGTCACCATACTGCAAATGTCATTGTGTAAGTATATTCTGTAGGGCACCTTATTCTGAGAACAATGTGGCAAGTAAGTCTCATTTCATAGAATAATCGACCGATACTGCACAGAAGTAAGGGAGGCAGTGGCTGAGTGCTGTTATTGTTGGACTGTTAATCTAGCGACCCAGTAATGTTCTGGGGACCCAGGTTTGAATTCTCTCATGGCAAATGGTGGAATTTGAATTCAATAAAAAAAAATCTGGAATTAAGAATCTAATGATGATGAAATCCATTATTGATTTTCAGGAATAACCCATTTGGTTCACCAATGTCCTTTAGGGAAGGAAACTGCCATCCTTACCCTGTCTGGTCTCCATGTGACTCCAGATCCACAGCGATGTAGTTGACACTTAACTGCCCTCTGGGCAATTAGGGGTGGGCAATAAATGTTCGTCTAGGCAGTGGTGCACTCAACTCCTGAATGAACGAAAACAAAATGGCCACTCTGCCCATTCTTGAAAGAGCGAGCCAATTAGTTCCCCTCTTTATTCTTCTCCATAATACTACAAACTATTTCCCCTTCTATTATTAATTTTGGTCCTTCTTGAAAAAATATCCTTCGATGCTATAAGACCCTATAATTGCAGAATGCAGTACAATAGCTGTACCCTCTAGCATTCATCAATAGAACATCAGACTTTTCTGTAACTAACTTTAAATAGCTAATTATGTGTCATTTCTTTTTAATGCAGCAAATTGAGATGATTGATGGTTTTCATCGCTATTCCTATTTTTAGAGCTTACTTTAGGCTTAGCTTCAAATGATGATCCTTGAGCTGACATGGTAGCAATTTTGGCTCATCATTCCCATTATCCATAAGGTTATGCTCCAAACTCATCAAATGTAAAAGATATCCTTTCATGTCATTGATTAATGGCAAAAAATCCCAAATATTCTTGATCCATTTGTACACAGCTATTCACTTGTTTGAAATGGACGGAACACATGTGTATTCTTTTCACAGCCCAGCTCCAAGGCCATGATCATCATATCAATCCAAGATAAAGGGTCAAAGTAGACACAGGCAGAGCTAATAGGTAGCAACGTGCAAATGAACAAATTTGGAGAATGCTTTAGGCTGTACCATTCATACACAAAACCCAAAATTCTCAGTGTGACTCTTATGGAATCATACAGGATAGAACCAGACCCTTTGGTCCAACCAGTCCTTGCTGACAATAATGCCAAGCTAAACTAGCCCCAGCTGCCTGCACTTGGCCCATATCCCTCCAAACCTTTCCTATTCATGGACTTATCCACATGTCTTTTAAATGCTAGTACTGTACCCAAATGACATTACTTGCTCAAGATATTTTAAGATGGCAGTGATGGCAAGGTAGGCAGCGTTTGGACTCCTGGACTCATCTGCTTCAGGCAGCCGCTTCCTCCTTTCTTTCCTTACCCTTTTTGTCTTCTTTCTTTTTTTTTCATCTTCCTGTTGGTGGCAGCAGAGAAGGTAACATTGTGGAGGAGAGTGACCAGAGCGGGATTCTTGGCAAGGCCTTTGCTGCCAACTTGGAATATCTTGAGCAAGTAAATGGTAAGTAATGTCAATTTAAGCTGTAAGTAGTGGACAATATTGGTTGGGGAATAAAAATTGGGTTCATCTTGATTGGGGATCAAGTTGAGAGTATTACTGGTTGGACAAGAATTGGACAATAGTATTGATTGTTGGTAAATGCTGAGTTATATTGAATAGGTATTAGCAGTGAATGGTAATGATTGAGAGTAAACAGTGAGTAGTGAGTGAATAAATGGTGAGTAATATTAGGTGAGGTGTTCCATCTGATTCTTTAAGGTTTTTGTCCCACTGAGTTGGATTAAAATTGTACCTTTAGTACTTACATTATGCAATCTTCAGGACTTTGAGTCACCTTCTCATTCTTTGCAAAGGGTATTTCTGGCCTTAGGAAAAAGGCAAAGAACCTAGCCTATAATCATGTGAAGACACAAGGAAATTGTATGTCAGCTGCATAGTGACTGTGCACAAGAGCATATTCTTACCTCCTCGAACTAGGACAGAACTCACGGCCTGATAACCCATTAACCACCAAGGGAGCCAGGCTCAGAATGAGAAGTCCAAACATCAGCGAGGTGGCAGCTGAAGTAGTGGTGGTGTGGTATACCCAGAGCGGGGACTCCAAGCATTGGCAAGGCAGAGCCAAGGGCTCCTGGTTGTGGTAGGCCCAGAGTGTGAATTCCTGGTTATGGGCAAGGCAGTGGTGGCAGCTCCTGGTTATGGTAGGACCAGGGAAGGGGGGTCTCCTGTTTGTCAGTGCGGCAGAGGCAGCAACAGAGCCGGGGGCTTCTGGTTGCAAGATAATTGTGGGTCCAGCATGGGACCCAGCATTAGCAGCCCGTCAGCGGGGTGGACCCAGTGCTGAAGAGATGGCGCCTGAAGTGTGGTGACTCTGACGTTGGTAGGTCCAGTGCAGGCTGCGGTGGGGTATGAGAGCAGGTATTATTGGTGGAGAAAGTGAGGTCTGCAGATGCCGGAGATCAGAGCTGAAAATGTGTTGCTGGAAAAGCGCAGCAGGTCAGGCAGCATCCAAGGAACAGGAGAGTCGACGTTTCGGAAATAAGATGTGGGGACAGACAGAAAGGCACTGCTTCTCCACTGATGCCAAGTTCCGAGCTGATTCCTGAAGAAGGGCTTATGCCCGAAACGTCGAATCTCCTGTTCCTTGGATGCTGCCTGACCTGCTGCGCTTTTCCAGCAACACATTTTCAGGTATTATTGGTGAGCTGGCTCAGGGCTCAGGAATTGTGGTGGAGGGCCTGATACAAAGATGGACTTTCATTCAGCTTTATCTTTTTATTCTTAAAACATTCAAAGGGCTTGACTGCAGTAACATTTGCAGCTTTTCACCGTGTTTTAATTGTGTTGTTTATTGCAGCACATAAGTGACAATAAATCATTATTCATTACTCTTTTATAAATGTGACTCTGGTTTCTCCCCAACTAATATTACTCACCATTTTTCCCACTCAATATTACTTCCCAATTAATATTACTGTTTAATTATGCCCTAACCAATACTATTCCCCGACTTATTCCCAGTCAATATTACTTGCTATTCATTCCTCATAACACAACTCACTATTTGCCCTCAACCAGTATTATTCACTAATTACACCCTGATCACTGGATGCAAAACACTTTCAGAAATATAATGGTTGTAAAAATGAAGTGTAAGTGAAAGTATTTTTTGTTTTTGTTTTATCTAATATGACCGAACATTTACTTCAAATGGGGAATAAATTAGAGGGAAAGAGGGTAAAAGGGTAAATCAGAATTATGTCACATTCTGTCAGTTTTCTGATGGGGTAATTTAGATGATAGTTACTCCATATGTCTAAATGCCGAACTCATGAAATTACCTTTTTCAGTACTTAAACGCAACAGGAGCTCTTTGACTGAAAAATTATACTTTAGCAAAGGTCAGCGGCATAGATGCGCCAAACATTTGTACATCAATGCGCATTGTTACCAGTCAGGAAGTCCTGAAAAAACAGTTAACATTTTGCCAGACCTTCAATGCATCATCCAAAGGACTTTTCAAGGTAACGAGAAACTTCACGGTTGAGGTGACAGCATTGTAAAATATATATTCCTTAGGAAGCATCATCCCCAGCTCTCTGATGATGGCTCTACTAACCTATATTTTTCAGCACAGTCTAAGTGAGAGCCTCTCACTGGTAACCTAGATGTGAATTGGTGTATTAAATCTAATTGCTCCCATTGTTCACAAGGTTGTGATCCAAACTTACCAAAAATAAAAGATATCCTTTCGTGCCAGAGGTTAACGGCACATTATGCGTTCTGCTACATTTAACAGTATACAGAAACCATCAAAAATAAGATAACAATAAAATGTCAAGGGCTTAATTAGTGGGCTATATATTCTCTCAACCGAAGTGGCAAAAAAAAACCCAGCTACTATCTATGAGCTCTATATGAGGCCTGACACTCCTATTTGTGTTGGGTAGATGTTACAAACCTATCAGCTTCATTCAAGCAAAATGGAGGAAAGATACAGACCGGGTTCTGACACGTGAATAGATGCATAAGATGGAAAGAGATTGCAAAGCCATTTGGAGACACTCCTCATCTGAGATGTTCCTTTGCTAATGTGGCTAATGTGCCAATTATAATCATTTTGTACTTGTTAGAATAACTGCAGTGCACAGTGGAGGCTTAAACACCAGATTTGTTTACTTGACTCAATGTTGGAGGAACAAATCAATTGACTTTTGTCTCTTTGTTAATAAAAGAAATCCCAGAATACGCTACAGAGGATTGTTGGATGGACAGTAATGGAAGAAACCTGGACTTTCTGGGCAACAACAGCTGGAGGTGACATATCAATTCTAATTTACCCTATGGAAGCCACCTGTCTGATTATATTGAAAAGTGCAAACATATCACAACATAACAAACCTTCCATTAAAAGAAAAAAGTTATTTTGATTTGAAAAAAAATTGCTCTTCTGAAGATACATTGGAAACATTTTTTATGGTCTACTAGCTGTGGACTTTTCACATGAGACAATTGTAAAGAACAAAAGAAAAATGTTTGTAATTCGCTGCTTCTTTTCTGACTCACATTAGTGACTGGAAGACTGCATTCCATTTGCACTTCACAATATAGAATCATTGAGTCATAGAGATGTACAACATGGAAACAGACCCTTTAGTCCAACCTGTCCACGCCGACCAGATATCCCAAACCTATCTAGTCCCACCTGCCAGCACCCGGCCCATATCCCTCCAAACCCTTCCTATTCATATAGCCATCCAAATGCTTCTTAAATGTTGCAATTGTACCAACCTCCACCACTTCCTCTCGCAGCTCATTCCAAACCCGTATCGCCCTCTGTGTGAAAATGTTGCCCCATAGGACTCTTTTATATCTTTCCCCTCTCACCCTAAACCTATGCCCTCTACTTCTGTACTCCCCAACCCCAGGGAAAAGACTATGTCTATATATCCTATCCATGCCCCTCATAATTTTGTAAACCTCTATAAGGTCACTCCTCAGCCTCCGATGCTCCAGGAAAAACAGCCCCAGCCTGTTCAGCCTCTCCCTATAGGTCAAATCCTCCAACTCTGGTCACATCCTTGTAAATCTTTTCTGAACCCTTTCAAGTTTCACAACATCTTTCCGATAGGAAGGAGACCAGAATTGCACGCAATATACCAAAAGTGGCCTAATCAATGTCCTGTACAACCTCAAGTACTTGGCATTTTATCTCAAAATAGGCCTGCAATTCACAATCAGACCATATAGGCACTATCCAGAACTTCACTTGAAGGACAGGTCAAAATATTTTGGTCGAATTCTCTCACTTTACAAGAAAACACCAACCCTGGCAGTTAAGTCACACTATTGAGAAATTCCTTCAACCAGTCAGATGACAGAATCAGAGCTCAATCAATCAAAACTGAGATACTTGACCAATCAATTTCCAGCAACCAGTGAAACTTGACTATATGCCCTCCACCAATCAGTTCTCAGATTCTTCTCAGTAGAGATCTGAATTATACTTGAAATAACTGACAAAGGAGGAAATGAAGAATTTTTTTTTAGTCAGGATGTCGTTCTTGCCTGGGTTGCAATGTTTGAAAGTGCAGAGAAGTCGAATTTAAATATAGTGAAACAAAAACAGAAATTGCTCCAGAAACTCAGCAAGTCTGGAAGCATCTGTGGAGATAGTAATAGAGTTAACGTTTTGGATCCAGTGGCCTTCCTACAGAAAACATTGTGTTCTCAAGCTCTAGTTCTAGTTGTGAAGAAGGGTCACTGGACCTGAAACATTAACCCTGTATCTCTCTCCATACATTGATATTTGCTGAGCCTGCTCCTCCAGAGAGTTGTTTAACTGCCCTCCACCATTCACAACTGGATGTGTTAGGACTGCAGAGCTTAGATCTGATCCACTGGTTGTGGGATCGCTTAGCTCTGTCTATCACTTGCCACATTTACTGTTTGGCATGCAAGTAGTCCTGATTGGTGGCTTCACCAGATTGACACCTCTTTGTTCGATGTGCCTGGTACTGGCCCTGGCACATCCTCCTCGACTTCCCTTTGTTGATTCTCTGGCTGAATGGTGTTGAGTGGTGTTATATCGGGCCATGAGGTCACAGATGATGCAATGTTGTTGATGACCCACAGCACCTCATGGATGCCCAGTCTTGAATTGTTCGCAACCTCCCCTTCCCCCCCCACCTGCCAATCTCTGCTCTGGGACACACCTCCAGGACTCAATACCCCCCCCCCCCCCCCCCCCCCCCCCCACCTCCACCTCCCCACATTTGGCCTGGCCTGGGACTCACCTCTGGGACTTGCAAGCCCTTCCCCACAGCACCCGTCCCAACCTCCCACTGCCCTCCACTCTGAGACACACCTCTGGGACTTGGTCCCCCCACATCTAGCCTGGGGATAGAGAAATTGCTGGAGAAACTCAGCAGTGCTGGCCCCATCTGTAGAGACAAAACAGAGTTAACATTTCAAGTCCAGTGATTTTTCTTCAGAACACAAATGTTAACAATGCTTTCACTCCTAAAGAAATATCATGTCTGCTGTTAAAATCTATTGCCAAGTTATACACTGACTCTGTAGACTATGAATATTAAATGCTGTAAAACACAGCAGTTAAATAAATGTCAGACAATTTGTATGATGAACATATGCTTTGAAACTTAAAGCTACAAAGGACAGTATTAGAGGAATTTATAATCTTCAAAACTGACCACAGAACGTACCAAACAGATATTGTAGACACTTCGTAATATGAGTGAGCACATACTCGTTCTGGGGGTATTAAGGGCTGTAGGTAATGTTTTAAACTAAGTGAGTGTGGAGAGTTAGTGTTGGTTGGAAAATGATAAAGTCAAAGGTAAAGGCGAAGATAGAGTTGCAGGTTAACCATGGGTTGACTGTTATCTGAAAATATAAGGAAGCGGCAGAATAAGTGAATGTCATATTGTACCAAGAAATCATAAAAGTGTATGTGAACTCAATAATATAGCAAACCTAAAGACTTTGTATCTGTAATACATGATGCATTCACAATAAGGAAGATGGACTAGTGACTACTTTGTAGAACACCTATGTTGTTCTGTCTGTTAAAATGACCCTGAGCTTCCAGTTGTCTGCCACTTCAACATGCCACTGTGTTCCCTGCTGAAAATGTGCTGCTGGAAAAGCGCAGCAGGTCAGGCAGCATCCAAGGAACAGGAAATTCGACGTTTCGGGCATAAGCCCTTCATCAGGATGTTTCCTGATGAAGGGCTTATGCCCGAAATGTTTCCTGATGAAGGGCTTATGCCCGAAACGTCGAATTTCCTGTTCCTTGGATGCTGCCTGACCTGCTGCGCTTTTCCAGCAACACATTTTCAACTCTGATCTCCAGCATCTGCAGACCTCACTTTCTCCACTGTGTTCCCTGGCCAACATTTCTGTCTCGGACTTGCTGAAGTGTTCTTGTTCAGGCTCAGGGCAAGCTGGAAGATCAGAACCTCATTTCCTACTTGGGGAATGCGGAGATTGGAACCAGGGTGACCTCATCGACCATGAGGTTGTTCATGGAGTTTGTTACTCTTTGTCAGTCTGGAAAGCCCTGTGAATCAACTGCGCCTTTACAGATGGACTGTGTCTCTGTGAGCAGACCTGGGCCTCTGTGGATGGATCAGGCCTCTGTTGAGACTGGAAGAAAAATTAAAGTATAACCAGGAGATTAGAATCTCCTCAGTTCAGGTGACTGACTCTGAGCTGGCTGGCCACAGCTAGTGCACTGTACTTATGTATGCAAAGGGTGATTGGATGACAAGATACCAGCTTCAGTGCAGTTATTTCAGGGACCCTGCAGCCTTCAGGACTCAATATCATGTTCACCAATTCTAGGGCCTGAGCACCTTGTCTCATGACCTCTTCCAACCCCTACAGCCTAGGCCCTGTCATCACATGTGATATATATATCATTTCAGTTGCATGACACTGTAATTTTTTTGCTATAAATTCTGTGTCTTATGATCCTGCTCCACAGCCCCCTGGTGAAGGAGCAGCGGTCCAAAAGCTAGTATTGCAAATAAACTTGTTGGATTATAACATGGTGTTGTGTGATTTTTAACTTTGTCCAGCCTAGTCCAACGCCAGCACCTCCAAATCATGGCTTTTAAATGTTGTAACTGTAGCTATATTTACCACTTCCTCTGGCAGTTTATTCCACACATGAACCACTCTCTGTGTAAAAAAAAAACTGCCCCTCACGTCTTTTTAAAGTTTTTCTCCTTTAACCTTAAAAACATGCCTCCCAAGTCTTGGAGTCCTCCACTGTGGGAAAAAGACACTTACAATTCACCTTATCTATATCCCTCATGATTTTATAAACCTCTGCCTTCTATACTCCAGTGAAAACAATCCCAGCATATCCAGCCTCTCCCCATCACTAACACCCTCTTTTCCAGCAACATCCCTGTAAATCTCTTCTGAACTTCCTCCAGCTTAATAATATCCTTCCTATAAGTAAAAACAAGGATTGCAGATGCTGGAAACCAGAGTCTGGATTAGAGTGGTGCTAGAAAAGCACAGCAGGTCAGGCAGCATCCGAGGAGCAGGAAAATCGACGTTTCAGGCAAAAGCCCTTCATCAACAGGACAACAAGAACTGGACAGAGTATTCCAGAAGAGGCCTCACCAATGTCCTGTACAACTTCAATTTGGTGTCCGTAACATAACTTTTTCTTCTTCCCTGATTGAATATTAACCAATCCTTTGTCTGTCTAACTTTCTTGATCTCTCTCTGCACTCTGTCTTGACCTATTCGCTGACCCCTTAACCCCAACCTCTGCCATCAGCATAAAACACCACCTTTTTTTACAGAAGTTGCTGGAAAAACTCAGGTCTGGTAGCACCTGTGAAGAGAAATCAGAGTTAACTTTTCGGCTCTGGTTACCTTGCTCCAGAATTTGAGTTCTGAGTAAGGGTCATCAGACCCGAAAATTTAGCTCTAATTTCTTGTCACAGATGCTACCAGACCTGTTGCACCTTCCCAGCAACTTTGTCTTTTTTTCTGATTTACAGCATCCACAGTTCTTTCTGTTTTTTTTCCACGTTTTCCTAGCTGCTATAGTTCTGAAGAAGGGCCACTGGGCTCAATGATCTGCTTTCTCTCCACAGATGCTACCAGACCTGGTGAGTTTCTCCAGTAATTTGTTTCTATTGCGTCAGCCTCCACAGAGCGCTGACTACAGAAGCAGCAGTAAACTCAGTAACATTTATGCGTTCTGAAAGAGCATGAGGCCTACAATATTTTAAAGTCTCCCAGCTTGTTTCTTTTACAAGTTCACAAGTACAGAAACTCAACCTGATAGCGAGAAAATAACACACAACCCTATTTCAGATCTGCTACCTATTTCAGATCTGCTACATAATCTATCTCATTAGGGAACTTCAACAGGTCCGCAATTGTACTTTTTCCTGAAATAAACCAAATGCCTGATTATGATCCATTCTTAATTGCTAACAGACCCTATAACAGCTATTCACTCTCCCAGCCAGATTGTCCAACTGTTCTTCTCTCTCCTTGTGCTCCTTCCCCACCTATTACTCACTCCTTAACCCCTTCACCCACTCTACCTTCTGCATGTAAACCAACACTTTCCTCGCCACTGGGACAAAGTGAGCACTGCAGATGATGGAGATCAGAGTCAGAACGTGTGGCGCTGGTCAAGCACAGCTGGTTAGGCAGCATCTGAGGAGCGGGAATTCCTGAGGAAGGGCTTTTTCTCGAAACATCAAGTCTCCTGCTCCTCGGATGCTGCCTGATTATCTGTGCTTTTCCAGCACTACACTCTTCAACCACTTTCCTCGCTACCATCAGTTCTGAGGAAGGGTCACTCAACCCAGATTATTAAGTCTGATTTCTCTCCACAGATGCTGCCAGACTAGCTGAGCTTTTCCAGCGATTTCTGTTTTTGTTTCTGATTTCCAGCCTCTGCCGCTGTTTCAATGTTTACACAGATAATGTTACTGTGTTTGTAATTGTTAAAAAGCACACTACTCATTGGAACTTGATCTTCTCTTTGAGTGCATGAGAATGTGTGACGCAGCATTCAACTTTCATGAGAATGTGTGAAGAAACAAAACTCTTCATTTAAACCCACAAAAGCATGCTGCTTTTCATGATTTGAATGCTTTCCACACGCCATAGCTGAGAAATACACACATCCTTTCTCAAGTCCAAAACTAGCTGCTTATGGATAGATAGGGAGAGAAGTTTATTAGAGGTTTTGTTCTCTCTGGCTATAACTATAAGATGATACATCATTGGAGTGGAAGTAGGCCATTCAACCCATTAAGTCTACTCCACCATTCAATGAGATCATGTGTGATCTAATCATCCTTAATTCCACTTTCCTGGTTTTTCCCTATCTCCCTCCACCAGACCTCTACAGCCCTCTGTGGTAGAGAATTTCACACATTCACTATCCTTGGAGGGAAAATATTCCACCTCATCTCTGCCTAGTCCTAATTTTCTCACAGAGGAAATAAATATTCCACATGTACCCCGTCAAGCCCTCTAAGGAACCTGTCTGTAATGTAAGGGAAATGTAGCAGAAATGTGTGAAGGCTTGGAAGCTTGTTGAGGTAGGTCATCCTGATATCTGTAGATTTGGATTAGGAAGAGTGTCCATCCACCAATCTTTCCAACTGTGTGTTTTTTTGGGACTTACCCAACTACTTAAGGTAGACCAGCTTCAAATCAGCTTTGAAACTTGGATCTTACTTGATTTGTTTGTAGATAGCATAAATGAGTAATGAATTGAAACCTGGGGGGAGATGTGAATATTGTATAACTGCAATGACCTGGGGTTGTGGGTTGGATGGGGGAGTGCAGAGCAAGTGATTAACACTTGGAAATGAGGTGAAATATTTTCTCTCAGAGGATAGCAAATCTTTACCTCAGAGGGCTGTCGAGGCTGGGTCGTTAAGTATGTTCAAGGCTGAGATAGATGGGGGAAAAGCCAGGGAAGTGGCATTGAAGATAATCTTCACTGAATGGTGAAGCAGTCTCAGTGGGCCAATGGCCTATGTCCACTCTAATGACTTATGGTCTTATGGTTACAACCAGAGGGAACTAAAACTCTAACATGTAACTAAGAACCTAGCTCAGCAGGAAGCAGCTCACTACCAACGCCTTGAGGTAATAAATGACGACCTATCTAGCAAAACCCATGTCCCATGACTGAATAAAAACAATTGTCAGTAGTGATCAAGTGGTGGTAGAGAGATACTGAAGAGAGAAACAATAGTGTAGAGTTTGCGCTATTCCTAAACGTGGAGAAAGTGAGGACTGCAGTTGCTGGAGATCAGAGTCGAGAATGTGGTGCTGGAAAAGCACAGCAGGTCAGGTAGCATCCGAGGAGCAGGAGAGTCAACATTTTGCCCAAAATGTCAATTCTTCTTCTCCTCCGATGCTGCCTGACCTGCTGTGCTTTTCTAGCATCTTTCTCTTGACTAGTCCTAAATGTACACAGTTATTAGAATAAGCAGTGACATCTTGGTCTTCAGGTGATCTGATTCTCTTTAGCAATGTATCTCTTAGAAGACTACACAAACATTAACAATGTGAAACACATTGAACACCAACTCATTGTTCAAACTTCTGGTAACAGAATTGGAAAACTCATGTGAAAGATGTCCGTGTGAGAAACAGAAGCTGCCACCCACTCCCAAGACTAACTGCTCATTTTAAATAGCAACGACATCACTGACAATTTACTTTGGATAAACTTGTGGTGTTGCACTGATTTGGGCGACTTTGATAAAGTACTGGGACCCAAAGGAGTCCATTCTGTTTAGTACAAAGTGTCAAGTTAATGGAGAGCACTGCAAATTCTATCAAGTTCACATTATACTTGCCTTTGGACTTGATGCTGCATCTTGATATATTTGTCACCTTGAAAGGCAAAAGTAAGCGCTAATGTTGGTAACTGTTAGATCGTCATACTATTCGCAAAGAGCTAGGAACTAATCCTTGTGTGAAGATATACCCTTAGGGGCCACATTCACTATCGCACTGCAGTCATGCACCAAGTAGCAATGTGACATCCCATTGATCACACAGAGAGCCGAGAAAATATACAATTGAGGGAATTCTAGCATTTTGAGTCTAAAGTGGGATTCTTCCTAACGTTTGGGAGCCTAATAGTAAGAGAAACAGAGTCTAAGTCCATTATATTCATTGATTAGTAGATTAAATTCAGTTGGCCTGGATTTATCCTTAATATTATTCACACTGCGTGATGCCAAGTTATATATTCAGTTAATCTGCCTGATTATTGGCTGCATCATCCAACTGAGACCTCCTAATGTGGAGCCTAGGGCAAAGGAGCTGTATATTGACAATACAGCCAATCATACCACAGGTCAGAAATCCTCAAAGATGCTGTAATCACACAGTGCTCTGTGTTGAATGCACTCATCTATATAAGGCGCTGCTTAGGGCATAACTAGGGTTTTCTGTACTGTTCTAGTCACTGCATTACAGGAAGGGCATAATTACCCTAGAGAGAGTACAGAAGAGAGCTACAAGAAATGTTATGAGGGCTTGAAAATTGCAGCTACAAGATGAAATTGGATAGGCCAGGGCAGTTTTCCTTAGAACACAGGAGGCTGAGAGGTGAAAAAAATGATGAGTGGCTTGGTTACAGTAGCAAATGAAGACCACTTCCCCCGTGTGTAGATATCAATTACTAAGAGTGACAGACTTTTATTTATTCACTGGATGTGGTATCTCTGGTTAGGCCAGCATTTATTGCCCATCCCTAATGGCCCACAGGACAGATAAGAGTCAACCACATTGCTGTGGGTCTGGAGTCACATATAGGCCAGACCAGGTAAGGATGACAGTTTCCTTCCCTAAAGGAAATTAGTGAACCAGATGGGTTTTTCCCAACAATCAACAATAGATCCATGGTTATCATTAAATTTCAGATATTTCTTGAATTCAGATTCCACCATCTGTCACGGCAGGATTTGAACCCAGGTTCCCAAAACATTAACTGGTGTCTGGATTGACAGTGCAGCAACATATCGCCATTGCCTCCCGAAGGTGGTTGATATTGGTGGGGGGGGGGGGGCATAAAGCAAACACTTCCAGTCAGGGAGTGGTGATGTCTGAAATTCTTCAACTGTCATTTGGTGGTTGAGGTAAAAACGTTCAATTCATGAAAAATGATCCAGCATCTGGGCTTTTAAATTGTTTTTGGTGTGACTCAATGGAACATAAGGCCTCTTCGGTACTATTCAACTCCATGACTCTATAACCTGCAAAGCTAGGACAAAGTACTGGGATATGAAACTAAAATAGGCAATTTGTTTATTCAAAGTAGACAAGCATCAGGCTGGATGAATACAACAAGCCAGGCCACATCAGGAGGTGGAGAAGTCGACGTTTCGGGTCTAACCCTTCTTCACCTTTCTTTCCTCTCTGACTACTTTATTCAGCTAGTATAAACAGAGTAGGCTAAATGATCTCTTTCTATCATCGAGTCATAGAGCCAGACAGTACGGAAACAGACCCTTTGGTCCAACCAGTCCATGCTGACCATAATCCCAAGCTAAACCAGTCCAACCTGCTTGCTCTTAGCCCAAACATTTCTTATCCGTGTACATATCTAAATGTCTTTTAAATTTAACTGTACCCACATCTGCCACCTCCACACACAAACCACTCTCAGAGAAAAAAAAGTGCCCCTCATGTCTTTTTCAAATCTTGCTCCTCTCAGCTGCACTCTCCGAGCCAATGTCCCTCCAAACCTTTCCTATTCATGCACTTACCCAAATGCCTCTGTAACTGTACCTGCATCCACCAACGCCTCTGTTCCCAGCAATATCATTGTGAATCTTTTCTGAACCCTCTCCAGCTTAATAATATCCTACCTCTAACAGGGCGACCAGAACTGGATTCAGTACTCCAGAAGTGGCCTCACCAGTGGCCTGTACAACCTCAACGTGACATCCTAATTTCTATATTTAAAGGCATCTTGTCACCTTTCTGTGGTTCTATCCTTTCTCACTTTCACATGTTCAGGATATTTTCAAATATCCTCATAGCCAATGGATTATTGCTAAAGAGACCATTGATAGTTGCTTTTGGGCAATTTAAGCCATCTTGTCAAAAAAAGATACCTTTCTGTCTTGTACAAGATTCTACTGTTATCTTATTTCAGAGCGCATGAAGCATAATGCGAGAGGGATGAGAGTATCATGAATGCTTGCAGAGCAACTGTGTCTTTTGTTTAACCAGGAAGACGAGTGTTAATCCAGAAGCAATCTGTTGGTCGTGTTGTTTAAAGGGATGGTACGTAGCATGAAGCAACAACAGCAAGCTTAAAATTGACACAGCGCTTTTAGCCTAGTCACATGGTCACGAGAGGATTGTCAAGTAAACTTTGATGTTAAGTCAAATAAGGAGATATTAGGGCAGATAGTGAAATCCCTGGTCAGAGAGGCTGGTTTTATACTACTTCTGGGTTCAGGAGACAGTTGGTAAACACTGCAGGAATTATTTGATGCATGGCAGCATGGTGGCTCAGTGGTTAGCACTGCTGCCTCACAGTGTTAGGGACCCGGGTTTGATTCCACCTTTGGGTGACTATCTGTGTTGAGTTCTCCCTGTGTCTGTGTGGGTTTCCTCCCACAGTCCAAGGATGTGCAGGTTAGATGGATTAGGCCACGCTAAATTGCCCATATTGAGGGATGTGTAGATTAGGTGCATTAGTTGATGGAAATGTAGGGGAATGGATCTGTGTGTGTTACTCTTTGGAGGATTGGTGTGGACTTGTTGGGTCGAATGGCTTGTTTCCACACTGTATGGATTCTATGAATGACTTTACTTATTTAAATCCAGTAGATACAAACTACAGACAGGTCAAAACTCCACCTCTGCCATGAGGCTGCAAGATTGGCACCATCAGATGCCAGTGATGGTGAAAGCTGTTATTTACACACTCATATTAACCCTTTAGCCCATGGGTTTTAAAGACTACCCTAAAGGATGAGAGAGGGAGAAAGAGAAAAGGAGACGTGGAGAGGGTTTTTTTAGGGAGGGGCTTCCAAACTTTAGGTCCTTGGCAGCTGAAAGTGGGGCCACCAATGGAAGAGTAATTAAATCCGGAATGCACAAGTCCAGAACTGGATGAGTACAAATATCTTGTCTTTTGAGGCTGGAGGAGATTACAGAAATATGAAGGGACCACGCCATGGGGGGGGGGGGGGGGGTCTGAAATTTAGCAAGAGGACTTCCACATCAAAGTATTACTTAGCTGGGTGCCAGTGGAGGTCAGTGAACAGAAGGTAGAAGGGTAGGTGAGTGAGAGCAGGTGCAGATAAGGACACAGGCAACAGTGTTTTAAATGACCTGAAGTTTTGAGGGATGACAATGGGGAAGACCAGTCAAAACTGTGTTGAAATGGTGATGCTTGAAGGTATCAAAGGAGTGGATGAGAATTTTGGCAGAGGATGAGGTGGGACAGGGACAGAGTACAGCCATGGTATTAAGATGAAAACATGGTGTTAGTGATGGGTGGGAGTTCATTTTGAAGTCATACAAGTCATTAAGCTACAGCCTGATTCAGCCTCAGACTAACGTTAGGAAGAGGGGTGTACTCAGTGGGGAGGGAACAGTGTTTTTGAGAGGGATTATAAATAATGACTTCGGTCTTTCCAATGTTTAGATGGAGGAAATTTCTGCTGACCCACAATGGAAAGGAAGATAAACATTTCATGTTTCTGAAATGGTGCTGGAGGATCACAGAGGGTGGGGGAGTGGGTAGAGTGGAAAGGCAAATAGATTGTCCTTCTTCACAGCCTGCTCTCTGTGCATCTTCTCTGCAGCCATAACATTGTATTCCTCGCTCTGTCCCATTACCATAATGCACTTTGTATGGGATGATACTTCACGCAAAACAAAACTTTTCACTGAACCTAAGTACATATAACAGTAATAAATCAAATCAGAAAGAAGTGATAGATGCAAAGCCACACTGCTTGTTCAGTGATACCTGCTTTATTGAGGACCAAATTCCACCCCCATCCTCTCCTCTGCTCACCCAACATGATCCCTTCTTTGAGACAGATGGTCATATCTCACTTGAGAAGCACGAGTGCAAAAGCCAGACGAACTCCCTATGGGTGTTACTGAAGGAGTGCTACACTGTCCTCGGTGCCACATGTCCAGTGAGTGTTTGAATGGGATTGTCTCTCAGACAGGGGTGAAGCTGGAGGAACTCTGTGGTAATAAGCAGCAGCTCCTTTACCTACAAACAGAAAAGGTCACTGCTTCCTGTCATGGAAGAGAAAGAAATCTCCTAGCAACAAGTACGGGCCTGAGAGATTTTTATCTTGTGCTTCACCATTCTGGGTCTTTTGGGTCACATGAAACCAAATACAAAATCTACCAGCAAGAAGAGTAGATTTTCTGCATGAAATCACATTTCACTAGAAACTATATTTATCTAACTGACAGCATGCACATGAATGCATTATTTAAACTGGCCCAGAATCATTTTGCAGAAAAACCCACTTAAAACAACACAGCCAAATTGAAAAAGCAATCTTATGATCAACATCCATTTCTTTTCATAAGGTGGAAATTATAGGTTCTGCTAATTCCATTAATTTACTCTCAGTGTAACATTTCCTTAATTGGAGAATTGGCAGCAGATGAAAGAGGTTTTTGCGGGGAAGTGATGATACCATCACATCAGTTGTCTCTGTGCTAAAGCCACAGATCAAAGTCAATCAAAAGATGTGAACTTTTCAGCTGCAACCTTTCCCAGCCAACAATTCTTTCTTTTTAACTGTAACAGTTAAGGTGAAAGTAGGAAGAAGAAGTTTATGTCAAATCCAAAGCCAGGCTCCTATTTAAAGGGAGGTGATGGCTTAATGGTATTATCACTAAGCTGTTAATGCAAAGATCCTGATAATGTCCTGGATGCATGGGTTTGAATCTTGCCAAAGCAAATGGTGGAGTTTGATTTCAAGAAATGTCAGGAATTAAGAGTCTAATGGTGACCATTGTCAGGAAGAACCCATCTGGTTAACTAATGTCCTTTCGGGGAGGAATCTGCATTCCCTTCCTAGTCTGGCCTACATGTGACCCCAGACCCACAGCAAGATGGTTGACACTTAACAGAACAGTTAAAGATGGGTAACAAATGCTGGCCTGACCAGTCATATCCACGTGAATGTTTCTAAAAATCCAAATAATAGAAGCCCAAATTGGCCACTGAGTCTGCACCAACCTGGCAAAGACCATCTCACCCTGACCCACCGCATTCAGCATTGTCAATACACCTAACCTGCACATCCCTGGACACTTTGCAGCAATTTAACTCAGCCGATCCACCTAACCTGCACATCCCTGGACACTTCGGAGCAGTTTAGCTTGGCCAATCCACCTAACCTGCACATCTTTGGCCTGGGAAGAAGCCAGAGCACCAGGAGGAAGCCCAGACAGCCAAGGGGAGAATGTGCAAACTCCACACAGCTGTTATCCAAGGCTGGAATCGAACCTGGGTCCCTAGCACTGTGAGGCAATAGTGCTAACCACTGAGTCAGCAATAGAGGAAGAGGGACACAGAGAAACAGGAATAGGAGGAGAAATGAAGAAGCTTGACTTTGATACCTTTCATGTTTCAGTAAAGGAGAAAATGAGGACTGCAGATGCTGGAGATCAGAGCTTAAAAATGTGTTGCTGGAAAAGCACAACAGGTCAGGCAGCATCAAAGGAACAGGAGAATCAACGTTTCGGGCATAAGCCCTTCTTCGGGAATGAGGAGAGTGTGCCAAGCAGGCTAAGATAAAAGGTAGGAAGGAGGAATTGGGGGAGGGGTGTTGAGTATACGATTGGTGGAAGGAGGTTAAGGTGAGGGTGATAGGCCGGAGAGGGGGTGGAGGTGGAGAGGTCGGGAAGAAGATTGCAGGTCAAGAAGGCGGTGCTGAGGGACTCATTGAGATCCTTGTAGAGGGAGGAGTAGAGCTTCTTCAAGGAAGGCATCCTTGCAAGAGGATTCGCAGTAGGTTAAAATCAACTAGGAGAAAGTGAGGACTGCAGATGCTGGAGATCAGAAATGTGTTGCTGGAAAAGCGCAGCAGGTCAGGCAGCATCAAAGGAACAGGAGAATCGATGTTTCAGTAAATCCCATTCAGATTATTTTGAAGGTGTAGCCAGTCATTTTCTTGGCCAATCTGGCGGCCAACTTGCTCACAGCAGGTTCCAACAAATAGCAATGAGATGATGAGCAGACCATTGACAATTGTCTTGGACATCCCAACTCCACCAATGTACACATAAATGTTATGACCTCAGGGAGGAGTCACTGATATTGGACAATGGATCTTAATCCTGATTGTAGAGGGAGCTCCAATCGAGTAAATTAAGAAGGTTTGGCTGCTTCTAACTGCAAGGGTCAAAGTTTACCTTGGGGGGGATAAGCAAGCACAGGACACTATAGTTACAAAAGTGATACTGTTGATGCATGTTAGTGGTTGCTGAGTGACGCCAATGACGTGGATTCAATTGCTGCACCATCTGAGATTACCATGAGAGATTCTCCTTGTTAAGCTCTCCCCTCACTTGAGGCATGGTGACCCACAAGACAGATCATCACCGGCTGCCGCTGTCTCTAGTGAGAGATTAGAACTATGGTGACTTTACCTTTACGCCTATTTATTAATTTCGTGGTAGTACCGAGATAGTTATGAATTCAAATTGTTTATTTACATGACCTAAAACATCTTCTAAATTTGTGAAGTCAGAGTCTTGAGCACTATGTCACATCTGTCACTCTCAGATTTTCTCTCTGACATCCAGGAGTCTTGATGTGGAGCAGCTGGATTTGGACGGGAGTGTAAAAGTTAAAAATCACACACCATCAGGTTGTAGTCCAACAGATTTATTTGGAAGCACTAGCTTTCAGAACGTTACTCCCTCATCAGGTAGTTGTGGAGTATAAGATCGTCAGGCACAAAATTTTTAGCAAAAGTAAAATAGTATAAAAGTATAAATAGTAAACTTTGCTATAAATTCTGTGTCTGACGATCTTATACTCCACAACTACCTGATGAAGGAGCGTCACTCCGAAAGCTAGTGCTTCCAATTAAACCTGTTGGACTATAACCTGGTGTTGTGTGATTTCTAACGTTATCTAGGAGTCAATCGCTTGTTCTTTCCAAGGTTGAAGCAATTAAATGCTGGACAAGGATCAGCAAACATGATAACCAGTGGCAGGAATCATTTGAATGATCAACGCAGAGCAGCAAGCTATGGAGTTCTTTATCTGTCTGCTCCAAAGCAGGTATGACCCGTAGTAACATGATAAGCATTGCAGATAGAACAAGGCAGCATGTCAGGAATTCATTTCAGCTGTAACACGGATCAAACTTCATTTTGTTGGTGCCGACTCAGCTAACCTCCTGCTCTTGACATATATTCCAAGTATTTACAATTTGATACGTATTCTGTTTGGTCGCATTAAAACACATGCTTCCCTTTGCCATCAGAACCTGAAGTGGGTCTTGAACTCAGAGCTGCTAGTGTGCGGCAGACTCATTACTTTCTGTGCCCCAGAACCTGCCCAACCATCCCAGTGGTACAACCATTTCTACTCAACTATTAGAAATGGCACAGTTGAAACAGAACCTGTAATTATACCCTTTACTTCTCTTCCTGGAGTAATTCACATTAAGAGCATCATTCACCAAAAAGAAAGATATCTATTACTTGTAAAAGGAAACTGAATAGACAGGGGAAAGAAAGGACAGGTCTAACAAAACAAAAACAGATCTACTGGTCCAGATGTCTCTCCTGTGTGTTTCCTGTTAAATAACCAGTTCCTCCTTAACAACAGTGATTACACTCAAGAGTGATTAATTGAGCACAGGATATCCTGAGGCTGTGAACAGTGTTTTTATTTTGCAAGTGAAAGGGAAATGCAAACTAGAGTTGACCCATTCATTGCCATCCCTTTCTATTTTCCATTAATGCCTGGCCCAGATGTTCCGATCTGATGACTGTCATTGCTGCAGTGTAGACCGGAATCATGGAATCCCTACAGTATTGAAACAGGCCTTTTGGCCCAACAAGTCCATAACGACCCTCTGAAGAGTATCCCACCTAAGCCCATTCCCCATTACACTACATTTACCCCTGACTAATACACCTAACCTACATACCCCTGAATACTATGGACAATTTAACATGGCCAATTCACCTGACCTGCACATCTTTGGATTGTGGGAGGACACCCGGCCGGATATGAGGAGAATGTGCAAACTCTACACAGACAGTCACCTGAGGCTGGAACTGAACCCAGGTCCCTGGCGCTGTGAGGCAGCAATACAAACCACTCTGGGAGCATGTGGAAATGTCGATTCATGTGCTGGGACCATGTGGAAATCCCAAGGCAGCTGAATTCCTGGGAATTGCCTGGGACAGTGAGGCCTCTTATTGGCAAATACCGGCAATGCATAACCCTCAGAAAACATTCTGAGTTAGAGTTGGGGACTTTGGTCCAATGATGTATAGGTTAGGGTGGATTGGCCATGCTAAATTGCCCATAGCATCCAATGATGTGTAGGTTAGGTGGGTTAGCCATGGGAAATGCAGGGTTACAGGGATAAGGTAGAGTGGTGGGTCTGCATGGGATGCTTTGGAGGGTTGGTGAGGACTTGATGGGCCAAACGGCCAGCTTCCATGCTTCAGGGATTCTAGGACTCTACAATTCTATAAGATACTAGGGAAGCAAGTTTGTTTGGGGGGCAAACAGGGAGTCAAGGAGGATGGAGTTTGGTTGGGGTGGGGGGTGTAGAACCATTTGGGTGGGAGTGTCAGAGGGCAGTCAGGTCAGGGGATTGGGTGTGAGGCCTTGTATGGGGTGACAGAGACTTTGGGGCCAGGGAGGCTAGGATCAGCATGGGTGGTAAAGATGGATCTGTTTGTATTGGGGATGGCTTGTTGGCAAGAGGTTGGATGGGCGAGTCAGGTGGAGTCTTGCGTGGGAGGCTGGCATTTTGTTCTGGGGGAAAGTGTCGTGTGTAGAGAGGCTGAGTCCAGAGGGGTGGCAGGGGAGTGGGTGGGGTTGTTGAGTTGGGTTCCGAAGGTCATGGGAAGGGTCGTCAGGCGGGTCAGTTTAATAACTAATCAGTAGTAGGGGGCATTGCCTCTCACCTTTCCTATCTAGTCAGTATGTTACCTTCCTCACCCATACATATTCCCTCAAAAATATTAAATAACATTAAATGTTAAAGTATATAAGACAATCCACTACACTTGGAATTACAACTTTTTATTATCCAGCACCTATGAGACCAGGAGTGTGCAGATTGATCAATTATTCAGGATAATCAAGACACCCACACAATCAATGTGAAAACACACACCAAGTAATGGAACTGTAATGCAGGGGGTATACACATCACTGTTATACTTTATTTACAGCATAAATCACCTAAATAATAATGCGACTTTGCCTTAAATAAAACTTAACAGCAGAGAGTCTTCTCACTCACACCCTCAATTGACCACTTGGACATCATTAACCCTCCGAGGAGCATCCCATCCAGACCCAACCCTCTACCTCATCCCTGCATTCCCAATAATCATAGTTTTTGACTCAAAATTGGATCAACTGGCCATTCGATTGAAGAAAATGTATATATACATTGAGGTAAGTAAATTTAAAAATGACAATAAATGGACAGAATGATGAAGTTCACTCACGGTATTTGTGGTATATCACTTTTGCTGGTTTATCGAGAGTGCCGGTTCATGAGGTGCCACTTAAAACAAAGTCTGCTGTGTTAAATCATCGTGACAGTAAATCAACAAATATTTTACATAGCGTATTAAAAAATAAAAGTTATATTCAACATTCAAAATAAATACAACAAATACTAGAAAGCTATGTAATATCTTCAAAAGATTCATTACATTTATTATAAAATCCCTACAGTGTGGAAGCAGGCCTTTTGTCCCATCATGTCTACACTGACCCTCCAAACAGCATCCCACCCTATAACCCTGCATTTCCCACAGTTAGCCCATCTAGCCTGCACATCCCCGGAATCTATGACAATTCTTCATGGCCAATCCACCTAACCTGCACATCTTTAGACTGTGGGAGAAAGCAAGAGCACCAGGAGGAAGCCCATGCAGACACAGGGAGAATGGGGCGGCACGGTGGCACAGTGGTTAGCACTGCTGCCTCACAGCGCCAGAGACCTGGGTTCAATTCCCGCCTCAGGCGACTGACTGTGTGGAGTTTGCACGTTCTCCCCGTGTCTGCGTGGGTTTCCTCCGGGTGCTCCGGTTTCCTCCCACAGTCCAAAGATGTGCGGGTCAGGTGAATTGGCCACGCTAAATTGCCCATAGTGTTAGGTAAGGGGTATATGTAGGGGTATGGGTGGGTTGCGCTTCGGCGGGTCGGTGTGGACTTGTTGGGCCGAAGGGCCTGTTTCCACACTGTATGGAATCTAATCTAATCAATGTGCAAACTCCATACAGACAGGGTGGAATCGATCCAAGGATCCTGGCACTGTGAAGCAGCAATGCTAGCCACCGAGCCACTGTGGCACCCCCACTGTTCTGGATAATCTCTGAGTTGTTTGCTGCTGCTCTTGACAGTTATTCCCCAGTGCTTTGGCATCAAGGAAGTCATAGCCTCACCCCCTTGGAACTGTATCAGGTTGAGACAGAAGGCTGGTAATGAAGGCATCCACAAATATCCAGACATGGAAATCTGCCTGAAAATCAACACTCACATTACAGTGGGGAAAATGGAAAGACAAAATGCCAGAAATCAAACTTCGGATTCCTGAAGAAGAGCTTATGCCCAAAGTGTCGATTCTCCTGCTCCTTGGATGCTGCCTGACCTGCTGCGCTTTTCCAGCAACACATTTTTTCAGACCAGAAATCAAAGCAAGGCTGAATTTTCTCTGATGCCAACACTCTCCATTGCACTGCTCAGAAAGTTTGAGGTTGTAGACCTCTATGGTGTGTAATTGAAAATTGTTTGTACTGTGGTGGTTTATGATTGGTAGGTAAACATTGAAGGTCTTTTAAGTTTTCTGTTCAGAATAGAATCTCTACAGTGCAATAAGTGATGAGTTGTCCCATTGATTCTGCACCAATTCTCTATCCTAGTCCTGTATTTATTATGGCTAATCTATCTAGCCCATATACTACAGGCAATTTAACATGGCCAATCCACCTTACCTGCACACAGAATCTCTACAGTATGGAAGCAGAGAATTTGGTCCATTGAGTCCACAATAACCCTCTGAGGAGTATCCCAGCTGGGCTCAACCTTATCCCTGGAATCCTAAATTTCCCACGGCCAATCTACCTAACCTGCACATCTTTGGACTGTGGGAGGAAACTGGACCACCCAAAGGAAACCCAAGCAGATGTGGGGACAATATGCAAACTAAGCACGAAGAGACACCTGAGGGTGGAATCGAACCCAGGTTCCTGGCACTGTGAGGCAGATGTGCTAATCACCGAGCCACTGTGATTAGATTAGATTACTTACAGTGTGGAAACAGGCCCTTCGGCCCAACAAGTCCACACCGACCCGCCGAAGTGCAACCCACCTATACCCCTACATTTACCCCTTACCTAATACTATGGGCAATTTAACATGGCCAATTCACCTGACCCACACATCTTTGGACTGTGGGAGGAAACCGGAGCACCCGGAGGAAACCCACGCAGACATGGGGAGAACTTGAGGAGGAAGTGAGGACTGCAGATGCTGGAGATCCGAGTTGAGAGTGTGGTGCTGGAAAAGTACAGCAGATCAGGCAGCATCTGAGGAACAGGAGTATTGACGTTTCCTGATGAAGGGCTTAGGGCCGAAACATCGATTCTCCTGCTCCTCGGACGCTGCCTGACCTGCTGTGCGTTTCCAGCACTACACTCTCGACACTGCCCACATCTGTTGTGACAAACTGTGCTGTAAGGACACAAGCACTAGCTGCAATCCCCATGTCTTTTATTCACTTTCAATCTTCAAACTTGTCAGGCTGAGGTGCAGGAACATACCGGGGAACAAACACCTCAGGCTGATAAAGCCACTCCCATCCTACGCAGATGACTTCAAAGCAACTTGTGCTTGACTAAAGTGAAAAATGATTCTGGAGAGCAATAATAAAAATGATTAAAACACTGTCATCAATGTAACACTACTTAGGCTTTAAGGCATGAGTGGCTCAGGCATTTAATTTGATTTATTTAGTCAATGCGCAAATATTGCTTTGCCCCCTGACCTGTTCAGCCAATACATTCTTTAACTTTGTCTACAAAGAGCAGACCCAAAAAAAGATTATAATGTAAAACAGATCAAATCTATACAAAGTTTATTGCAGTGACTAGGCACCCAAGGGCACAGCCTCAGGAGTGAAGGGATGACCCTTTAGACCTGAGATGAGGAGGAATTTCTTCAGCCAAAGGGTGGGGAATATTTGGAACTCATTGCCACAGTGGGCTGTGAAGGCCCAGTCATTGAGCGTATTTAAGACAGAGATAGCTAGACCCTTAATTGGTAAGGGGATTAAGGGCTGTAGAGAGAAGGCAGGAGAATGGGGTTGGGAAACATATCAGACATGATCGAGAGTGGAACAACCTCAATGGGCTGAATGGCCTAATTCTGCTCATATATCTTATGGTCTTATCAGATGGTTATTTGAATATTAACAATATGGAAGGGTGGGGGGAAAAGTTGGGAGAATAGCACTTGATCATAATGCTCATTCAGAGAGGCAGTACAGACATTAAGGGTCAAATAGTTTCCCTCTACACTGTAACACGTGCATGATTATGTGGTCAGATAAGATTCTTACCTGAAGTAGCTTGTGTTTATATCATATTCTTTATGCTTCACAGGAAACTATGTGTTTTTGAAGATAACACCCTGTTATAAGTTGGGAAATTGAAGACGCCTATTTACAATTGAGCAAGGTTCCATTCAGAAAAATGAAATAAAAAGCAGGCCAATGTGTTTTACTGATAATGGATGTGGGATAGTTATCGGCCAGGACACTGAGGTGTGGTATTCTGCCCATCTTTAAATAGGGTTAATGTTGCAGAATGGACTTAATCCACAAGACCAGACCCGTAGCCCATCAAACCTGACCTGCCATTCAGTATGATCATGGCTAATTGAACACTTCAATGCCTTTAACTCACCTAATCCTCATATCCCTGTCCACCATTGGTCAACACAAATCAATCAATCTCGACCTTAAACATACCGAAAGGCTGAGCTTCTGCAGGCCTCTGTGATTGACATTTCCAAAGGTTCACAAACCTCTCCCTATCTCAAACCGACGGAGCTTCTCCCTGTCTTTAAGATTGTGGCCCCTTGTCTGAGATTCCCCAACTAAGTCACTTTGAGAGGATCGGTGGACCCTCAATTTGCTGTCTCAGCCATTTCAACACCTCTGACAGTATGGTACTTCCTCATCACTGCATGGAACCAACAGCCTGGATTATGTGCTCAAATCACTGAAGTGGATCTTGAACCCACAACCTTCTCTGACTCTTAAAATCATAGCATTATCAATGGGTTAGTCCCTTGGCTCAAACCGTGTAAAAGGGGATATCGTGTAATTTTTAATTTCTCTATTTTTCTAAGATCTTATAGCTGAAGAAGCTATCCCTGGGTACCTGAGAACAAAGAACAATACAGCACAGGAACAGGACCTAAGGCCTTCCAAGCCTGCGCCGCCACATTTTATCCTTCCACATTAAAACCATCTTCACTGAAAGGATCTGTATCCTCTATTCAGTTCCTATTCATGTATTTGTCCAGGTATTTCTTGAATGCTGCTATTGTGTCTACTTCCACCATCTCCTCTGGAAGCGCGTTCCAGGCACTCATTGCCCTCCAAATGTGTGAAAAACCTGCCTCGCACATCTCTGTTAAACTTCCCCCCAACCCCACTCCTTGAACCTGTGTTCCCCAGTAATTGACCCCTCCACCCTGGGAAAAGCCTCATACTTTCCACTCTATCCATGCCATTCACAATCTTATAAACTTCTATCAGGTGGGTCCTCAACCTCCTGCGTTCCAGTGAAAACAAACCCAGTTTATCCAAGATGGTTCTATAAATGGTGACATATAAACCTTTCACTGTGCTCATTTGAGAATGCGTGGCAATAAAGCTAATTCTAATGCTAATGTAAAATGGTGCTCTGCTAACACAACAATAGTAATCTCTAGGAGGTAAAATGATTTAATTGGGGCGGCACGGTGGCTCAGTGGTTAGCACTGCTGCCTCACAGTGCCAGAGACCCAGGTTCAATTCCTGCCTCAGGTGACTGAGTGGAGTTTGCACATTCTCCCTGTATCTGCGTGGGCTTCCTCCGGGCGCTCCGGTTTCCTCCCACAGTCCAAAAATGTGCCGGTTAGGTGAATTGGTCATGCTCAATTGCCCGTAGTGTTAGGTGCAGGGGTAAATGTAGGGGAATGGGTCTGGGTGGCGGGTCGGTGTGGACTTGTTGGGCCGAAGGGCCTGTTTCCACACTGTAAATAAGTAATCTTAAAAAAAAGCATGCATTGTCAAGTGAGCAATTCTCAATGCACTTACAGACGGTAGAAGTGAAATTTATGGGATTGTGCATTACACATGTGTTCACCAGCAGGAGCTATTGTATCGACTGTTTAGTAAACAATTGGGCTTTCAGCTCCTTGTTACCATACTGGAGTAATATATGTTTGCTCTCTTGCAGGCACACAGGAAGAAATGACTGAGAAGAAAATCTTAGTTTGCCTTCAACAATTCTAGGCAGCACACCTGAGGAGAGAGCACTGTCCTTGAAAGGAGGCTCGCTGCAGAATGCTAGATGAGTTAAGCTAAGGAGCCGACAAACAAAGCTTATATTCCCTGTAATTTTGAGAGTTAGGTAGTGAATTGATTCAAGTTTGAAGCTATTAAATGGCACAGAGAGGGTTGATGGAGAGAAATTATTTCCACTGGCCGGAGGTTTGGGTTTTCAAACTGAGGCATATAGCCAAAACTTAGCGGTAAAATTCTAGAGGTGAAATGTGGAAATATTTTGAGGCACAATGGTTAGAATTCTTTCTCGAAATCAGCCTAAGGCTGACATGGCTAGAGATTTTTTTTTCTTTTTCAATTTTCTTTTTTTTTAAATTTCTTTTTTACTTTTTAAAATAATTACCCCCACACTACCGCCTAACTGCGGTGTGGCTAGAGATTATAAGTGATATGGTGCACATGTGATTCTAAGGATTGGAATTACGACGCATTCGCGATCTGATTAAAGCTGAAGATTCAAGTGTTTAATTTATTTTTAATCACTTGTGGGATGTGGGTGTTGCTGGTTGGCCAGTATTTATTACTCATTCCTCGTTGCCCTTGAGAAGGTGGTGGTGAGCTTCCTTCTTAAACGTCTGTGGCCCACCTGCTGTGGGTTGACCCACAATGCCATTAGGGAGGGAATTCCAGGATTTTGATCAACAGTGAAGAAACGCCGATATATTTCCAAGTCAGGATGGTGAGTGGCTTGGAGGGAAGCTTGAATGTGGTGGTGTTCCAATGTATCTGCTGCCTTTGTCCTTCTGCATGGAAGTGGTCATGGGCTTGGAAGGTGCTGTCTGAGGATGTTTGGTGAATTTCTGCAGTGCATCTTGTAGATAGTACACACAGCTGCTACTGAGGGTCAGGGGTGGAGGGAGTGGATGCTTGTGGATGTGGTGCCAATCAAGTGGGGGCTACTTTGTCTTGGATGGTGTCATGCTTCTTGAGTGTTGTTGGAGCTGCCCACATCCACAATGGACGTCCTCCTTCCATTGGTATGGACAGTATCTCCTGTCCTTTTGAGGCAGGGAGGATATTTCATTGGACAAGAGGGTGGTGACTGAGCAATTGGCTGCTCCTTACCACCCTGTCAAAATCAAAATGAAAATCGTGGTTCTTGGTTTTCTCTCCAACACCTTTCCTGCCACCTTCCAGCTTCTACCATCAATTAAGGACCTTAAAGATCTCCTAAAGGCTTGATCCTGGTGCTGTTGGTATTTGTCCAGTGGTGGATGCTGCTTGTCGTCTCCCTGGGAGAGCTAGGGGTCAGCAGGATCTCTTGTTCAGAGACCATCAGGAAATGGGGGCTAGTGATTACAGCCCTGTCCTTGCTGTCAATCTCCCTATGACCCCTAAGTGCACAACTCCCCACCCCATGAGGCCTCTTCTGCCAATGCTGTGCCTCTGTACAAAGACCTTTGATGGATATTATTGTGGTGGGAGCCATGCCTCCCCGATGGTACTGCTATAAGACCTTAAGACACGGGAACAGAAAGTGACCATTCAGCTCATCGAATCTGCTCACTATTCGACACACTCATGCTTGATCTGATAATCTTCAACTCCACTTTCCCGCCTTTTCCTCTTGACTCCTGCCATAGTCCATGATCCCTTTCAGCAAAAATCTATTGACCTCAGTCTTGAATACACCTCATGATCTACCCTCAATGGCCCTCTTATAAGGACTTTTATAGGTTTACTACCATCTAAAACAAGAACTTCCCCCTCATCCCCATCTTAAATGTGCAACCCTTTATCCTGAGATTATAATCTTTAGTTCTAGTCTCCTCCCAAAATGGAAAACAACCTTCCCTCATCTGTTTTGCCAAATGCCCCAGGAATCTTGCATGTATCAATGGGGCTGCCTTTCATTCTTCTAAATTCCATTGAATCTAATTAACTCAATCTCTCCTCATAAGATACTTGGTGTTAGCTGAGTGAACCTTCCCTGCCTTGAGGAGAAAGTGAGGACTGCAGATGCTGGAGATCAGAGCTGAAAATGTGTTGCTGGAAAAGAGCAGCAGGTCAGGCAGCATCCAAGGAACAGGAGATTCGACGTTTCGGGCATAAGCCCTTCTTCAGGAGGGCTTATGCCCGAAACGTCGAATCTCCTGTTCCTTGGATGCTGCCTGACCTGCATTGAGTTGTTTTAGTTCTTTGAGCCTTTGGCTTTGGTTTTTGTACCTATCGTTTTTACAAAACATTTTCAAAAGTGAATTTCCGCCATAAGTTTTGCCAAATTAATTACAGACAGCATAAATCATTTTTACTCCACCTTTTGTGTTAAGGGCAGGATTGAAAAGCGTATTTTCTGAGCGATTAATCACACAAGTAAGGTTTCCATTCATATTGCACAGTTCATGATCTCAGTACATTGCAAACAATGATGTACTTTGGAGGGTAGGCACTGCTGCCTGTAAAAATTTGGTTTCCACAAAATACTCTCAATCATGGGGCGAGAGCAAGCTAACATTTTGAGTCCAGATGCCTCTTCATCAGAGCTCTGGGTTCATGTAGACTTGAAACGTTAGCATGCTCTCTCTCCACGGCTGCGGCCTGACCCGCTGTGATTTTGGGCATTCTTTTTTGTTTTCAATACAGGTTCCAGCATCCACAGTAATTTGTTTCTCCTTTTCGATCTCTCCCTTTGCCTGAGGCAAAGTTAAACGAGCACCACTCATTTCTGTCTAACGAGAGAGCAGCCCTACAGTCTGATAGGACTACAATGACTTTACCTTTACCTTTTACTGTGGAAACGTGACTGGCAATTTGCACATGGCTAGTAGCCACAAACAGCAATGAACAGATAATCTACGTTCAGAAATGTTTACTTGAAGAATAAACATTGGCCAGGATATAGCCAAGAACTTTCTTTGGACTTTAAAAAAAAATTCATTCCCAGAGTGTGAGCTTTGCTTGGGAAGGCAATATTTATTTGCCAATCCCCGATAGTGAGCTGCTTTCTTGAACTGCTGCAAGTCCATATGCTCGAGATACACCCACAGTGTTGTTGGGAAAGATTCTGTTCCTGGAACAGTGAATTAGTTCCAAGTCAGGGTAGTGTGTGGCTTGGATAGAAACCTGCAGGTGGTGGTTTTCATATGTTTCTGCTGACAAAGTACTTCTCAGTTCTCGAGGTCATGAGGTTGGAAGTTGCTTTTGAATGAGCAAAGTTGATGCAATACATAGAGTCTTGTAGTCATAGAGATGTACAGACCCTTCAGTCCAACTTGTCCACGCCGACCAGATATCCTCAGCTAATCTAGTCCCATTTGTCAGCATTTGGCCCATGTCCCTCCAAACCCTTCCCATTCATTTACCCATCCAGGTGCCTTTTAAATGCTGTAAGTGTACCAGCCTCCATCATTCCTCTGGCAGCTCATTCCATACATGCACCACCTTTTGCATGAAAACGTTGCTCCTCAGGTTCCTTTTGTATCTTTCTTGTCTCACCTTAAACCTATGCCCTCTAGTTTTAGATTCTCTCACCCCAGGGAAACGACCTTGGCTATTCACCCCATCCATGCTCCTCATGATTTTATAAACTTCTATAAGGTCAACCTCAGCCTCCAATGCTCCAGGGATAATAACTATTCAGCCTCCCCATAATAGCTCAATCCCTCTAACACTGGCAACATTAACATAAGTCTTTTATGAACCATTTCAAGTTTCACAACACCCTTCCTATAGCAGGGAGATCAGAATTGCATGCAGTATTCCAAAAGTGATCTAACCAATGCCTTATAGAGTCGCAACATGACCTCCCAACTCCTAAACTCAATAAAGGCAAACATACATTTTATAGATGCCACACTGTTGCCACTGTGGATGAAGTGAGTGTTTAAGTTGGCAGATGGAGTGCTACTTAAGCCAATTAGCGAGAGTATTCCATCACATTTCTGACTTGTGCTTTGTAGGCAGGCTCTTCAAAGATTCATCATTGGACTGGACATGTCCTCAGCCAGATCCATAAACTGCAAATCTCCACAGTTCTTTCTGTCCCTTTTTAATATTTTGGTGTCTTCATTTATAAAGAACTAGTGACCTAGCTTTATGCTTTAACAACAAAGTTAAAAATCACACAGCAGCAGGTTATAGTCCAACAGGTTTATTTGGAAGCACTAGCTTTCAAAGCGCTGCTCCTTTGTCAGATAGTTCCTGATGAAGGAGCCGCGCTCCAAAAGCTAGTACTTCCAAATAAACCTGTTGGACTACAACCTGGTGTTGTGTGATTATAAATTTTGTCCACCCCAGTCCAACACCGGCACCTCCAAATCTTAAGAACAAACATTAGTTTATTGTAAAGCTATTGCTGAAAGTCAAAATGTTTAAGATGATACAGTTACTTGCTAAAGATACAAAGATTAAAAGTAAGTATGGACAAACGAGACGGTTAAAGATGAAAGTAAAGATGAAGCAGCCTTTGTTTTTGAAGTGAAGGGGTTGAAAATGTTAGCTCATAATTTGGCAATGGCTTCTGTAGTGAACTAATTGGATATGTTTTTCAAAGGTGCACTGAACGGAACAGGGTCTGGGAGGGAGTGAAGGCTTTTTTATTTGACTTTTATGATATGGCATGTTGTGGCTCTTGAACATCTGTACAGAACAGCAGATGGTTTACCTTCCTCAGTTTGAGAACCTTTTCCTGATGGTCTCTCAGGATGAAGCTTAATGTGGAGGCTCACAGCCTGCCTTGTCACAAGGAAAGCAAAATGGCTGCCATCTTAATTTCAAATCAGACCCTGCTCCACAGTGTGAAAATAAAATCTGGATTTTCCTGTGGTCCCCTTGCAATTCTCCTGTTCTTTCAGGAACTTTGTATTCTCACACCTTCAGAAGGAAGTATTGTGTTAGTCCAAGGGTTGATTGAATTCTAAATGTGGTCTTTTATAATTTATATTAGATATACATTTCAATAGGCTTCTGATCCTATCCAATGGACAAAATTGTTGTCAGCTGTGATCTTCATCATGAAAGGGCTTTTGGAACTTAATTTAGAAGTTTTTATCAAATTACAGATTTTAAAGCAGATGTGTTCTTTTAACAGAGTTTTGCACAGTTCTGGCAAAAGTCAGGCAATGAGTTACTCTTGAATTTGTAGTTGCAGTATTGATGTGTCTGGTGCAGTCTAAAAGTAATCTGTTGCAGTTGAGAGTGCAGATTGAGGCAGTGTTTAACATCTTCTCTGAAAGACCATGCACCCAAATGTTACGGAGTTAAATTTAACTTAGATTAGGCTTGAATCTCTGGAATGGATCTTGAATCCATAACCTTTTAAGTGTTACAGATTCGTAGAAGTCCACAACATGGGAAAAAAGCTCCTTTAGTCCATTGATTCTGCGTTAATTAAAAACAACCACTTAACTATTCTAATTCCATTTTTCTGCACTTGGTCCATAGCCTTGGCATCACAAGTGTACATCTAAGAACTTCTCACATGTTTTGAGGGTTCCTGCCTATGCCATTCGTGCAGGCAGTTAGATCCAAATTCCCAACACCCTCCGAGTGAAAAAAAAACTTTCCTCATATCCTCTCCGAATCTCTGCCCTTGCCTTAAATCTACCACAGCCATTGATGCATCTATCAAGGGAGAAGCTTTTTCCTGTCTTTGCCTCTCATAATTTTATATCGTAATCATATCACCCTCTCAATCTCGTACACTCTAAGGAAAACAACCTGAGTCTATCCAATCATCCTTCACAACTAAAACTCTCTAGGTCAGAACTCAGAGCATTATTAGATTAGATTCCCCTACAGTGTGGAAACAGACCCTTGGGCCCAACAAGTCCACACCGACCCTCCGAAGAGTAACCCACACAGACTCATTTCCCTCTTACTAATGCACCTAACATTATGGGCAATTTAGCATGGCCAATCCAATCTAACGAGCATATCTTTGGACTGTGGGAGGAAACCAGAGCGCCCGGAGGAAACCCATGCAGACACCGGGAGAATGTGCAAACTCCACACAGATGGTCACCTGAGGCTGGAATCGAGCCTTGGGACCCTGGCACTGTGAGGCCATGGTGCTAACCACTGAGCCGCCGTGCCGTCCCACTGAGCCGCCGTGCCGTCCCACTGAGCCATCGTGCCGCCCCTGAGTTATCCATTGAGTCTAACATCTAAAGTGTTTAGGTTCCATGGCATTGGCTCTCTAGATTGGTTAATACATTCTGAAAGATTTAACTACACTTGCCCCTGGACGTTTTATCGTTGGTTGGTTGCTATCTTCAGGGTAGGCTGGTTTCATCCCATAGTCCAAAGATATGCAGGTTAGTGGATTGGCCATGCTAAATTGCCCCATAGTTTCACATAGGTTAGGTGAATTATCCATGGGGAAATGCAAGGTTATATGGAATAAGCCTGGGGGGTGATGAATCTGTGTGAGATACTCTTTGGAGGGTTGGTATGGACTCAATGGGCTGAATGGCCTGCACTGTAGTGATTCTCTAATTCTAAGTGCTTAAAGTACGTTAGACCTTTAGGTTGTTTTTTGATCTTAGAAAAAAACCTAAGCACTGCAGATGCTGGAAATCAGAAACAAAAATTGAAATGTCTGAGAAAACCCAGCAGGTCTGGCAGCATCTGTAGAGAGAAAACAAAGCTAATGTTTCAAATCGAATGACCCTATGCCTGAACACCTTCTGCCATGTTCTCACCCCCAACCCCACACACTAGGCCTTGGTATCAGATTGGCTGCTACCACAAACAGTCTGTCATCATCCTCTAATGGTCCCATTTTAGCAGCTATTCATTTTCCCAGACTGACCTCTATCCATTCCTTCGCCTGTCCAACTACTGTTCCTTCCGCTGTCTGGGTTTCATCTCCATCTATCATTTATTCTTCCCCCTACCCCACCCCATCTTCAGTGTATTTACCAACCCTTTCTGAGCTACAATCACTTCTGATGAAGGGTCACTGGACCTGAAACATTAACTCAGCTTTCTCTCCACTGGCGCATCCTGATCTGTTGCATTTTCCCAGCAATTTCTGTCCTGTTTTCAATCGGAAAATTTGGATTGCAACATGAAAAAAGTACATAAAATGTATCAATCAATGTTATTATATCAAACATGGAGAGTTGATGACATCAACTGCTCGTATAGCTATGTAATGCTGTGAAGGTTAATTCCTCCAGGACAATTCCAATGAAATGTGATGCATGATGTTACTTATATGATTTCAATATAGCATTGATTTGCATATAAATAATTCCAAGTGTTAAGTCACAGAAAACACTCACGCATTTCTTCCTAATGTAACACAAGCCTTACTTTGTGAGTATAATGATTTTATTAGTCACTGAACAAAACTCTGTAAATGATAGGTAGCTAACCAATCCAATTTATGTCAGCACTGATAAAATCTGCATCCCATAGAAGTTGCAGAATGTGTGCAGAAGGCATGTTGTATTGTTCACATTTTTTGCCACACTGTTAAGTAGTGTCTGTTATCTCCTGGTGCTCTGGCTAACATCTCAGCCTCACCCATTGTCCACCCTCTAGCAAGCAGTTTCCTCGGTGCAGGCGTTAACGAACCTGTTATGATCTCCGATTTGATTTGATTTATTACTGTAATGTGTACTAAGGTATAGTGAAAAGTGTTGTTGTCTAATGTGCTTTACAGGGTTAAAAATATCACACAACACCAGGTTATGGTCCAACAGGTTTATTATGAGTGGCACGGTGGCACAGTGGTTAGCACTGCTGCCTCACAGCACCAGAGACCCGGCTTCAATTCCAGCCTCAGGCGACTGACTGTGTGGAGTTTGCACATTCTCCCCGTGTCTGCGTGGGTTTCTTCCGGGTGCTCCGGTTTCCTCCCACAATCCAAAGATGTGTGGGTCAGGTGACTTGGTCATGCTAAATTGCCCATAGTGTTAGGTAAGGGGCAAATGTAGGGGTATGGGTGGGTTGCGCTTCGGCGGATCGTGTGAACGTGTTGGGCAGAAGGGCCTGCTTCCACACTGTAAGTAATCTAATCTAATCACTAGCTTTCAGAGCGCTGCTCCTTCATCAGATGGTCCCAATCCAACACCCGCATCTCCAAATCATGCTTTACAAAGACCTCCTTAAATTTCAACTGATTCAAATGTGGACTTTCCAATATCCTGCACCACATCTTCAGGCCAAATCTTAACCAGAAATCAGCAGACTGTGATTTTTTTTTGGTGAATTTCATGGGGGATGCAGTTTCTCTCCATGTGGTCTAGCAGGTTTTCTCATGCTACCTTGTCAAACTTGACTCATTTTCTGAGCTCCAAGGGCACCAATTCATTGTATTCTTCTACTCACCAAAGATGTAACTAAAGCCACTGCTAGAACATCCTCTCTTGAACTGAGAGCATGGTAGTGGTGCACCCAGACAAGCACTGGTGCTCTGGAGCTGCCCTGCATGGTTCATTTCATTTGCCCTGGCAGACAAAGGAAAATTGATGTCTTGCTTTGTGGAGAGGGAGCTGGAGGTCCGACTGGACAGGGTAGTGCAGAGGAGGTCACGACACCCGGCCATGCCGTCCAGGTGAGTGCAACGCCCAGGGTCTGGAGGATCACCCACCAGTGCAGCGTGAAGGTCTGTGCTTTATTCAGGTATGTGCCACCACCTTCTCTCTGCTCCCTCACAGAGAATGTAGAACAGTACAGCACAGGAAAAGACCCTTTGGCCCAGATGTCTGTGCCGACCAGGATGCTAACCTAAACCAATCCCAGTTGCCTGCATACGATCCATATCCCTCTATTCCCTGCCTGTTCATGTGCCTGTCTAATTGTTGCTTGAATGCTGCTGTTGTATCTGCTTCTATCACCTCACCTGGCAGAGCATTCCAGGTATCTACCATCCTCTATGTGAAAAACTTTGTTCACACATCTCCTTTAAACTTTCACCCTCTCACCTGAAACCTACGTCCCCTCATAATTTGACATTTCTACCCTGGGAAAGAGACTCTAAATATAGTCCCTATCCACACCTCTCATAATTTTATACACTTCTATCAGGCCACACCTCAGCTTCTGATGCTCTAGTGAAAACAATCCAAGTTTGTCCAATTTTTCATACTCACTAATATTCTCCAATGTAGGCAACAAAATGGTAAACCACTTCTCCACCCTCTTCAAAGCTTCCACATCCTTCCTATAGTGCGGTGACCAGGATTGTGCACAGTACTCCAAATGTGGTCTAATCAAAGTCCCACACAGCCTAAATTACACGCACCCTATCGCTACTGCTACGCCGACTTCCAACCAAGGCGCACAGTGTACCACTCTCATTATTGCATGCAGCATCTTCCCTCACACACTCTTGCCCATCCTAACTCCCCACTCCGTTGTATTTGTCTTAATTCACTCATGGGACAAGGGTGTTGCTGGCTGATTAACATTTATTGTTCATTTCTAGTTGCCCTTGAGAAGGTGGTTTATTGGAACTGCTGCAGTCTACTCACTGTAGTTCGACCCACAGTGCCATTAAGGAGAGAATCCAGGACTTTGACCTAGCGACCGTGAAAGAACGGCAATTGATTTCCAAACCATGATGGTGGGTGGTTTGGAGGGGAAGTTGAAGATTTTGGTGTTCCCATGTATCTGTTGCTCTTGTCACTCTATTCAGAAGTGAACATTGGAAAAAGTGAGGACTGCAGATGTTGGAGATCAGAGCCAAAAAATGTGGTGCTGGAACATTGGTATAGAAAGTGCTGTACACACTATTGCTACTGAGCCGGTGGTGGAGGGAATGGATGCTTGTGGGTGTGATTCAAGAGTGTGGTGCTGGAAAAGCACAGCAGGTCAGGCAGCAGCTGAGGAGCAGGAAAATCAACGTTTTAGGCAAAAGCCCTTCATTCCTGATGTAAGACTTATGTCTGAAACGTCGATTTTCCTGCTCCACGGCTGCTGCCTGACCTGCTGTGCTTTCCCAGCATCACACTCATGAATCTAATCTCCAGCATCTGCAGGCCTCACTTTCGCCTCGCTTGTGGGTGTGATGCCAATCAAGCGGGCAGCTTCGTCCTGGATGGTGTCAAGCTTCTTTAGTGTTGTTGGAGCTGCAGCCATCCAGGCAAATGGGGTGTTTCTAATCTCATATGCGCACTGCACTGCCTACCCAGTCTTTCAGGACACCTCATCACTTCTTCCTACCTGCACATGGAGTAACAACTGTACCACCAATTTTCGGCTCTCTTTCTTCCTCCATTTGTCTCATTTCAGTAGCAAGAAGCCCATAATTGAGAGATCCAGAATCAATAACTGAATGCCCATGGTTGGTTTGTCACCCGCTACAAGGAGAGGTTCCTTTCATTACATGGGGAGGGCCTAACTAACTCATGCCGAGATGTTGAAATCTCCATAGAGTGTGAGAGAGAGAACAGGAGTTGGGCAGACAAAGGAGTGGATAATGGTGGAAGAAAAGCTGTCACTGGGGATCCTCAGTGGATGACAGTGATGAAAGCAGTCTATGTGATGACAGGACCTGGGTTTGGGTGTTGGGTAAATGTCGTTGAAGAAGGTGCTCAGGCCATAAAAGTATTGAACTCGATATTGAGCCCTGAAGGCTGCAGAATTCCCGAGCAGAAAACGAGGTGCTGTTTTTCCAGCTTGTGCTGTGCTTCATTGGAGCATTGCAGCAAGCCTGAGACATGGATGTTGGCCAGGGAACAGGGTGGGGTGTGAAAGTGGCAGGCAGCTGGAAGCTCAGGGTCATTTTTGTGGACAGAAGGAAAGTTGTTCCGCTAAATGGTCACTCAGGTACATTTTGTCATCGTGATGTAGGAGAGACTATTTCTGGTTTTGTTTCAGAGGCATTGCCCATTTCTGTGCTGCTCTCCCATTATTATCGCTGTGAATTTACTCTTAACATGCCCAAACCTCCAGCCCTTGTTCACAGTGTATTCTCTCTTTTGCCTCCTGCAGGCATTTTGTGGCATCCATGAAACCAGTCCCACAAGTGGTCTCCTTCTCTGCCTATGAGAAAGGAGCCATGGTTCCCTCAATCCCTCAGAAGGGAATGTGGAGAGAGAGTAGCAAGAGAGAGAAAGAGAGAGAGAGAAAAGGAGTGAGAGAAAAAGAAAGATAGAAAGGGATTTAGGGGTGCATACACACACACGTGCACGCACACAGAGAGAGAGACACAGAGACACACACACACACACACACACACACACACAGACACACTCCCTGACGCCCCATCTTTCGAAGTCCTCTGGAACATTTTCAGGTGTCCTTTCTGCATTGACAACAACAACAGCATAAATTTACGTGGCACCTTTTAAAGTAGTTAAAATTCCCTGTGGTGCCTCACAGGTGACAAAAAGCTCGTTGAAAAATGAAGTTTACAGCAGCATTTGAAAGGAAGAGGAAGAGAATGATGAGGTGAAAGTTCAAAATGTGGTGGAAATTGGTGCAATTGCAGCATTTAAAAGGAATCTGGATGGGTATATGAATTGGAAGGGTTCAGAGGAAAGTGGGCCAAACACTGGTAAACAGGACTAGATTAATTTAGGATGTCTGGTCGGCATAGACGAGTTGGACTGAAGGGTCTGTTTCTGTGCTGTACAACTCAATGCCTCTATGAATGCAAGAGGAATGAAATCATTGACAAAATATGCTTTTTTTCAGCAAAACCTGTGCCAGCATTATGAGTGAGCAGCGTTCCTGCTGATGAAGAACAGGAAGACACAGGAGCAGTAAATTGATGAGCTCCATTGTTGTTTACTGAGATGCACCATTCGAGAAATACGTGACTGAACCTCCCCAGTCGGATAGTAACCACGTAAAAAGACCTGGCAGATTGTTCCTATGGTGACTGGATTGCAGCTTATTAAAAGAGTTGGAAACTAAAGCATCGAACTGAGGATATAAGCTTTCACACAGTCTTATCTATAAACACATTGTGTAGCCGGCTCAGAAACTACTGGATGCATTTCCCTGTGTTGCATTGGTGTTGCTAACAGCAGCAGACTGCTATTCTATTCATGAGGTTATAATTGATTTTCTCGAGTTACAAACAGCTTCCAGAGGAGAGTGTGGAGAGGGCTGTTTGCTCGAAAAAGTAGAAGACTATTCCCCGAGTCCATTAAAGTACAATAAGAAACAATGGGCAGCTGGAGTCAGTCACAAACACAAAGTTAACATATTCCTTGATTCACTTCGAAACTTTCACTCAATTGTACAATTGACTTGCATCTACACAGCTTCCATCCTCTATTACTTATTCCTCAGTTCAGCACCTGTTAGTACACTGCTTTCAAAACAAACCTGTTGACAATTTGGCTTCTCACGACTGAATTCTCAGAGCATTTTCTGTCTGTGTCCTGATGAACTGATCAGGTGCCTGTTTGTGATGCAAGCCCTATGTTAACATGAAGGGTCAAAGAGAAAACCACAGGCTTTCCCAAAGATCCCGCTGTAAAGTTCACATGCCATGCACATAATAAGCTTGTTACAGATATATATTTGGAAGTGCTTTGGCTTGGTGATAGAATGCTTGCTTTAGGATAATCACAAAGGAAGGAGGTCACTGACAGTAAATACGTGATAGATAGATACTGCAAACCAAGCAGAGGCTGTGGCCAGATATGTGCCAATGATACAAATATGACTGATGCTCATGACAACCAGACAACGCACTGCAGTACAGACTGAATCATCTGACCCATTTACTCCATACCAGCTCTATGCTAAAGCAGCTCAGCCTGACGCATTCCCCTACAATTTCCTCCTGTGCTCTGCCATTGTCTGTTCAAGTCATTATTGAATTCTCTATAAGACCATAAGGTTTAGGAGCAGAATTAGGTCATTCTGCCCATTGGGTCTGTTCTGCTATCGATCATGTCCGATATGTTTCTCAATCCCATTCTCCTGCCTTCTCTCCATAACTTTTGAGCCCCATAACTGTCAAGAACCTATCTATCTCTCTCTTAATTTGGAGATGCCGGTGTTGAACTGGGATGTACAAAGTTAAAAATCACACAACACCAGGTTATGGTCAACCACCTGATGAAGGAGCAGCGCTCCGAAAACTAGTGCTTCCAGTTAAACCTGTTGAACTATAACCTGGTGTTGTGTGATCTCTCTCCTAAGTACACTCAATGACTTAGCTTCCACAGCCCTCTGTGACAATGAGTTCCACAGAATCACTACCCTCTGGCTGAAGAAAATCCTCTTCATTTCAGTTTAAAATGGTTGTCCCTTCACTCTGAGGTTGTGGCTTCATGTCCTCGTCTCTATTCCTAGTAAAAATATCTTCTCCGTATCCACTCTATCTGGGTCTCTTCGTATTCTGTGAGTTTCAGTCAGATCCCCCACCTCTTATCCTTCTAAACCATGTCAAGTACAGACCCAGAGTACTCAAGCCATCCTCATATGACAAGCCCTGCATTCCTGGGGTCATTCTTATAAGCCTCCTCTGGAATCCCTCCAATGCCAACACCTCCTTCCTTCGGTACAGGGCCCAAAAATGCTCACAATATTCCAAATGCAACCTGACCAGAGCATTATGCAGCCTCAGCTGTACACTTCTACTCTTGTATTCTAACCCTCCTTAAATAAATGCTGACACTGCATTTAACTTCCTCACTGCCAACTGAACCTGTACGTGAATCTTAACAGAATACTGAACTAGGACTCCCAAGTCCCTTACTGCTTCAGATTTCTGAAACCTTTCCCTGTTTAGAAAATCATTTACAACTCTATTCCTTCTACCTCATACCTTCCTGCATTATATTCCATCTGCCACACCTATGTGCACTCTCCAAGCCTGTCCAAATCCTTCTGCAGACTCCCCGCTTCCTCAACACTACCTGCCCCTCCACCTCCCTTTATGCCATCTACAAACAATGCCCTCAGTTCCTTCATCCAGATTGTTAATGTACAACATCAATAACTCTGGTCCCAACACAGACTCCTGCTGAATCTCACTAGTCACCAGCTGCTATCCTGAAATAGACCTCTCTATCCCCACTCTCCACCTTCTGCCAGTCAGTGGATTCTCTATTCATGCGACTACCTTGCCTCTAATAGTATGGACTCTTACCTTATTAACAGTCTCCTTGTCAAAGGTCTTCTGAAAATTCAAATAGATCTTGTCCACTGACTCTCATTAATCTAAATTACTCATTGCCTCCTCAAAGAATTCTAACTGATTTGTCAGGCATTGCCCCCCCTCCCCCCTTGATGAAACCATGCTGACTCAGCCTTATTTTACCAGACACATCCCAGATGCAACCCTCCAGCTTGACACCGACTTCCTGACCTGGCCCACCTGTCCGTCTTCCTTCCCATCTGTCTGCTCCAGCCTCCCCACTGAACTATCTCAATCACCCCTCCACCTGCATCTACCTGTTGCTTTCCCAGCTACCTTCCTTCCAGCCCCACCCCACGCTCCAATTCATCTCTCAGCCCCCTTCCCCTACCTCACATTCCTGATGAAGAGCTTACGCCCAAAACATTGACTGTCCCGCTCATCAGGTGCCACCTGACCTGCTGTACTTTTTCAGTGCCACACGTTTTGACTCTGACTCTCCAGCATCTGCTGTCCTCGCTTTCTCTCACTACCGAGTACTCCGCAATCTCATCCTTGATAATGAACTCCAAAAATCTCACCAATAACTGAGGTCAATAACTCAGCCTATGGAATCCTCCTTTCACAAACAGGGGTGTTACATTAACCATTTTCCAGTTTGCTGAAACCCTCCCTGGCTCCAGCAATTCCTGAAAGATTACCATTAATGCCTCCACAATCTCCTCACTTATCTCATTCAGAACTCTGAAGTGTCAGCTGTCTGGTCTGGCTGATTTATCCATCTTCAGACATTTCAATTATCCCGGCATCTTCTCCTTAGTGATTCACCTCTGCCCCCTGACTCTCTTGAAGTTCTGGTATGCTACAGCTGTCTTCCACTATGGAAACAGATGCAAAGAACCTATCTAATTCCTCCACCATTGCTTTATTCCCCATTACTGTTTCTCCGGCTTCATTTTTCAGCACTCCAATGTACTCTCTTTTCTTTCTCTTACTTATTAGATGTAGAAACAAAACTCTTGCAATCTTCTTTTACATTGCTGACTTACTTACTGTCATATTTCTTCTTGTCCCCCTTTATTGTTTTTTTAGTTATCCTCTGCTGGTTTTTAAAAGCTGCTCAATTCTTTGGCTTCCAATTAATCTTCACCACATTGTATACTTTCTCTTTTGCTTTCATGCTGTCCTTAACTTGCCTTGTCAACCATGGTTAGCTCATCCTCCTCTGAGTATTGTTTTTCTCTCTTCTGCTGTTCCTCCTGAATTATCCACAGAAACTCCTTCCATTGTTGCTCCATTGTCATCCCTGCAAGACTCCTCTCTCAATCAACTCTAGCCAATTCCTCCTTCATGTCTTTCTAGTTTCCTTTACTTAATCGTAATTCCGTCACATGTGATTCCAGCTTCTCACTCGCTAACTAAAGGGTGAATTAGGTGGCACGGTGGCTCAGTGGTTAGCACAGCTGCCTCACAGTGCCAGGGACCCGGATTCAATTTCAGCCTCAGCTGACTGTGTGGAGTTTGCACATTCTCTCCATGTCTGCTTGGGTTTCCTTGGGGTGCTCCGGTTTCCTCCCGCAATCCAAAGGTGTGCAGGTTAGGTGAATTGGCTATGGGAAATTGTCCATAGTGTTCAAGATGTGTAGGTTAGGTCAGGGGTAAATGTAGAGTGGTAAGGGTCTGGGAGGGTTACTCTTTGGAGGGTCAGTGTGGAATTGTTGGTCCAAATGGCTCTTTCCACACTCTCGGGAATCTATGAATCATTATGGTCACTGGCTCCTTGGGGTACCTTTACCTCAAGCTCCATAATCAATTACACATTACGTCTCATTACACATGCCCAAAAGCAAAATTGCCTGTTCCCTGTGGGCTCGACTACAAACTGCTCCAAAGAAAAAATCTCACAGACGTGCCACAAAATGCTTTTGTTGAGATCCCCTACCAACCTGATTTTCCAAGTCCATCTGCAAATTGAGTCCCCTATGATTATTGTAATAGTGTCTTCCTTATGTGCGTTCTCTATCTCCTGATTTATTTTCTCCCCCTCATCCTGACTACTGCCAGGAGGCCTATATATAACTCACATCAAGGTCGTTTTGTCCTTTGCGGTTCCTCAACTCTACTCACCCAGATTCTGTGACTCTATGTCACTCCGTGCTATTGATTCAATTTTATTTCTTACTAACAGGGCAATCCCATCTGCCTGTCCCTTCAATAGGGAATGTATCCTTGGATATTTTCTTCCTAGCTCTGATCCCCTTGTCTCTATGATATCCACAATATTGTACCTGCCAATTTCAATCTATGCTACAAGCTCATTTACCTTGTTTTGCATAATGTGTGGATTTAAGTACAACTCCCTCAGAAATGTGTTAACCGTCTCTTTTCTTATAGATGTTCTCATAGACCTGGTTATGTGATTCACCAGGACTCTGGGCCCAGCGTGATTCAGGTGGAGCCTGGTCCATTGGAACAGCTCCCTCCTTCCCCACGACTCATGCCAACATCCCATTCATTCAAGTCTATTTCTGTCCGATCTATCTTTGAGCCATGTGTTTACCTCTTCAATCTGTTGACCCTTTCCTAATTTGCTCATGGCTCAGAAAGTAATCCAAAGATTAGTGAGTTTTGTGAAGATTTGTAGCTCAGGTTGAGGTTCTGGATGTAAGTTTGCTCGCTGAGTTGGAAGGTTCATTTTCAGACATTTCATCACCATACTAGGTAACATCGTCAGGAGGCCGGAGGTTCACTGATGATGCTCCCCAATATGGTGACAAAATGTCTGAAAATGAACCTTCCACCTCAGCAAGCAAAGTTACATCCAGAATCCAAAGATGATTACCTTTTTGGTTATGCTTTTTAAATATAGCTCCTAGTTGTTCAGATCCCCTCAGCAGAGCCCCGTTCCTCTTTCTGTGCTATTTTGCTGGTACCTAAGTGGACCACAACACCTGGATTTTTCCCCTCCCACTCTAGATGCATCTGCAGCCCAGATGAGATATCCTGAACCCGGGCACCAGGCAGGCAACATAGCCTTCAGGACTCTCATTCCTGGCCACAGTGAACAGTGTCTATTCTCCTGACCACCGTTCCATTTCGCTTTTGTCCCCCAGCTATAGAAAGTCACTGTTGGCTTTGTCATGCACATAGAACCATAAAATCCCTACAATGTGGTAGGAGGCCATTTGGCCTATCAAGTCCACACCGACCCTCTCAAGAGCATCCCACCCAGACCCACCCCATCTCTGTAGCCTTACATTTCCCATGGCCAACCCACCTAACCTTTGGGCTGTGGAAGGAAACCAGAGCACCCAGAGGGAACCTACGTAGACATGAGGAGAATGTGCAAACTCCACACAGACAGTTGTCTGAGGCTGGAATCGAGCCCAGGTCCCTGGAGCTGTGAGGCAGCAATGCTAACCACTGACAAACCATGCCACCTCTTTGCATTGTGTTTCAGATTCTAAACATTCACTGCTAAATAAAATGGTTCTTCTTTAAGTTTACCTCTGGTTATTTTCCCAAGTACCCCTGATTCTCATTATTAGCATTAATGAGAATGATTTCTCCCCATTTACTTGGTCCATGATTTTGACCACGTCTGTCAAATCTCATTTCAGTCTTCTCCCTGGAGAACAATTCCAACTCCTCCAATCTATTCTTGTAATCAAAGACAGTGGATGAAGAGTGGATACTGGCAAGAAAAACAAGGTCTGAGGAAGGTCCTCAAACCTTCTAACCCTACTCCATCACCACTCGCCCAGAATCCAAAATGGGCTGACCTCAGGAGCTAGTGGTAATGAAATAAAATAACCTTTTAACTATCTAAAACATCTCCCACTACATAGACTTGGTAGTGGGAAAAAATTTGCATTCGTGAAAACATCAAAGTTTTTCCATCGGAAAAGTTTATTCTCTTATTAAAAGCAAACAAGCTTCTGTATTGCTAAAAGCAAAATAATCTGAGCCAATCATTTTCCACTTGCCAAGCCATTTGCAAGTACCCATGTAAAGAGTAACATTTCATAAGTTTTGAGAAGAGAGTGTTGATTAGTTGGGCAATTTAAAGAAAATGATGAGTGATGAGTGCAAGGTGAAAAGCTATCAACAATATCAATCTTTTATCAGTGATATTGAAGTTATACACGACCGCAGGATGACTTCAACAAATTTCTGTTCAAACAGCTAATTTAGTAATATCCCTTTATTCTGTCAATCAAACTGTGAATTCAGAATCCCCTGCTGAGAAAATTCCAGTTTTTAGAAAGCATTCATAAAGAATAATTCTTAAACATTGTCAACAAGGAACTCTATGGAAACTGTTTTAATAGATGCTACACCAACTGACCTGTTGATCAAGGAAGTCCAGAAGATGTTTTCTTATTAACAATAACTGGTAAGTGCAGCTAGTATTCTTCACAATTTGATGAATTAATTATTTAAAAAGCATTGTATTATTGAAGTTATACAGAACTTATCTGCTATTCAAGAGAGTTTACACATATTCCATTAATTTATGATTCTCATATGCTGGGTTAAGGCCTAGCAGCTAAAATGGGGTCTATTTTAAAGAAACTTCCAAAGCCTTGCTGAATTTGTGTTTCCCTCCTATGTGAATTGCGCCCCATCTCTTTCTCCTCCAGAAAACAAAACAAAATCAGAATCTTTTGGATAAGAATAAACCCACCCATCATCTTTGAAGGTCCACAGATTCCTTCCAGCTTCCTAAAAATCTGGCCCTAACTAGGGAGGAATGGCATCGCAGTGGTTAGCACTGCTGCTTCACAGCACCAGGGATCTGGGTTTGATTCCATCCTCGGATGACTGTCTGTCTAGAGTTGGCACTTCCTACCCTTATCTATGTGGGTTCCTCCCACAATTAAAAGTTGTGCAGGTTATGTGGACTGGCTAAATATGCTAAATATCCCCTTAGTGTCCAGAGATGTACAGGCTAGCTGGTCGAGCCACGATAAAAGCCCCATGTGGTTATGGGGATGGAGTGGGGGAGGTCAGTCTGGTTGTGTGGACTGGCCATAGGAAGTGCAGGGTTACAGGGATAGGGTGTCTTCAGAGTGTTGGAGCGGACTCAATGGGCCAAATAACTTCCTTCCACACTGTGGGGATTTGATGATCAAATGATATCACAGGTTATGAAAAGAAGGTCAAAGGGCTTGTATAAAGGGACACATAAAGAAATGTAAGGTGTGTCGAGAGAAGGTAAGATTGGCAAAATCATGACCAGAAATTCCAAACATCCAGATTATAATGTAATTATTCTTCCACAATAATATACATTGAAATCAAACTCAACACTGCTCTACCTGTCAGAGTCAGGGAATGTTGGTTTTAAGTTTTAAAGTCGACACCAGGAATGACAGTCTTTAAGGAGAGTTGTTTTCCCTGCTAGATTTGTGATGATGCTGTCACTTTACAAACGTTGTTTAGTGTACTTGGATTTTTCAAAGACAGGAGTGTAAAGGCAGATGTGCTGAGGAGTCTAGGGAATTTAACAGTTTAACAATGAAAAGAGAGTAAAAACAATGGCTGCAGATGCTGGAAACCAGATTCTGGATTAGTGGTGCTGGAAGAGCGCAGCAGTTCAGGCAGCATCCAACGAGCAGCGAAATCGACGTTTCGGGCAAAAGCCCTTCATCAGGAATGGAAAGAGAGTAGCCTGTTTTCCCAGTTCAAATTTTTTCTAGTTTTTTTTAGCTGTAGCAGCTGCAAGATCTTTGAGTCCAGAAGAGTTGCAAGTTTCGGTAAAGAACTCCTTTGACTTTCTCTGAAATCTCTTTAGGAATGTTGCTCCCTCCTGCCTGTAAGAATCTGTGTTTGAATTTACCTTTCTGTCAAAGGGTATGTTTATGGGATGTTGCTGCATTGGAACAGTGAATTAGTTAAGTTGCTGTATTGGGTCAGTTAAGTTTTCCAATAGTTAATTTATTCCAAGTTCCACTTTCCTTTGTTTGTTTTTCAACTACATTGTTTAAGTAAATTGTGTTTTACTTAAATCTAAGTGGTTTTCCAGTTGCATCACACCCAGAACACCCACTTTACATCCACCTTTGGGATGGCAAGGTGCCTCAGTGGTTAGCACTGCTGCCTCACAGTACCTGGTCCCAGGTTTGATTCCAGCAACTGTCTGTGTGGAGTTTGCACATTCTCCCTGTGTCTGTGTGGGTTTCCTCTGGGTGCTCCTGTTTCCTCCCACAGCCCAAAGATGTGCAGGTCAGGTGAATTGGCCATGCTAAATTGCCCATAGTGTTAGGTGCATTAATCAGAGGGAAATGGGACTGGGTGGGTTACCCTTCGGAGGGTTGGTGTGGACTGGTTGGGCCGAATTGCCTGTTTCCACACAGTAGGTAATCTAATCTTTAAAATGAGAGACGTTAGGGTTTAGGCTACCTTCTTGAAATATTTTGAGGGGCTCTAGCCTAGTCCAAAACACTCCCAATTGCTTTTTCCCTCAAAAAATACGACGCCCACTGGCTATTCATGCAGAGCTTGTTTACAGACTCTCAAAGAAAGAAGCATTAGGTTTGTTCCTGAGGGAAATTAGGGAAGCAGGTGTCTTATCATTCACCAGTACAGTTGTATTTAATTCAATGAAGCAGATTTGGCAGTGTATGGTATGGTCTGCTGCTGTGGAGAATTGAGTTAAGATACAGATCAGCTAAATGGTGGAATGGGCTCAAGGATCAATAGTTTGCTCCTGTTCCTCTGCTATATTCGGAGGCTCCAGTGTTGCAGTTGGTGGAAGCAAGTTCCGCATATAAACCCCCACAGCTCTATCTATTCAATACACGTACAGATGGCGATCCTTTTATACTGCTCTACTCATAAGAACACAAGAGATCAGAGCAAAGGAAGGCCATTCAGCCCATCAAGGCTATTTCACCATTCAACATATTCTTGGGCTTCAACTGGCTTTGCTGTCCACTCCTTATATCATTTGATTCTCTGAGAGACCTAAAGTATATCAATCCAGCCTTAAATGTATTCAACAATAGCGACTCCCATGAGCTTCTGAGGGATAGAACTTGAAAGATTTACAACTTTTTGAGCAAAGAAAGCTCACAGTTATAATGACTAGCATCCTATCCTGAAACTGTGTCTCCATGGTTGAGATTCCCTGATCATCATTGATCTAACCATGCCTGAAATAACTCCACAGAGGCCAATATCCCGTCGCCAAGTCATCCTTTATTTACACGTGCACAGTACTTGACAATGGTCTGGCTTCTCTCAGAGTGAGCAGAATCTCTGATGCAAAATAAAAACCTAAAGAACTGCGGATACTGTACATTAAAAACAAAGACAGAAGTTGCTAGAAAAGCTCAGCAGGTCTGGCACCATCTGTGGAGAGAAATTAGGTTGGGTGAAATGATTGTTGCTCAGAATTGATGATAGCTAGGAAAATGTTGGTTTATATGCAGAAGATAGGGTGGGGGGAGGGTTGACTAGTAAATAATAGGTGGGGATGGAGCCCAAAGAGAGAAGAACAGTTGAACAGTGAAAGGAATGGATGATGATCTGGCTAGGAGGGTGACGATCTGGCTAGGAGGGTAAATAGCTCTTAGAGTGAAATGTTAGTGGCTAACAATGGATTGTGTATAATAACAGACTATGTGTTAACAAGGCCTCGTGCGTGGGAGTTGAGGTAAGGACATGTGAGAGCTTAAGCCCCAAAGTTATTGAACTGGATATTGAGTTCCAACAGCTGTAGGGTCCCCAAGTGGAAAATGAGGTGCTAACACCTCATGACATGAACCTTTGATGCTCCTGTTTATATTTGTCAGCCAAGGCTCCCTGATTGGACCAGGTTGACAGTCCCAATCAGGGAACTCATATTCTATGATGTCCACCTAGGTGAGCTTGTACCAATTACCAGAATGCCCTTTCAGAATCTTGTACATTTTCATTGAGGTCATCTCCCATCTTTCTCAATTCCATTGATATTTTAGCCAGTGATTAGTGAGCATTTCATCACTACAAGATACTGCTGAGTAGGGAACACTTAAAGAGCCTCAAAAGACTGTTAAACAATCTCTTTTATTATTTCATCTGGGGAAATAAAAAACCTTCACAGTTTGGATACTTACCTTGATCACTATAAAGTGTAATGCAGGCTGGAATTAACTAACTCAGCAACTTAAAAATAGATCCAGAATTAGCCTGGAAATGAACAACAAATTAATAACTCTGTGATTAATGTATAACACATCCAGGGACTTGTGGCTAATTGCAAATTAAATCATTACAAAACACCACAGGCTGCTGCGCAATTTGTAGAGTTCCACCAAAAGTGGACTGGCTAAACAGCAGCTGAAAACTGTGTTGCTGGAAAAGCGCAGCAGGTCAGACAGCATCCAAGGAGCAGGAGAATCGACGTTTCGGGCATAAGCCCTTCTTCAGGGCAGCCCATACACAGCTTTAAAATTATTGATTAATTTAGGGTTAATACGTAACCCTAAAGAACATTTCCAGCAACAAAATCTTTCTTCTTGCCATGTATGAAACTGCTTCAACTCAGAAAGTGAATAATTACTAAGGTGCAGTCTCATTCTCACAGGTAGCAATTGTTTTTTAGAGATTCCATAAATTGAAAAGTTCAAAACACTTTTGTTACTATCCCCCTTTCTCACCCTCTAACCTTTCTTCTTTTCATCTCTTTCTGTGCTTAATTTAACACTAATTGACTACTTCACTTGTTTCTTTATCTGTTTCGTTGTCTATCCTTGTAAATTATTGCTTGAGGAGACAAAATTATTAGACCCAGATGACCTGGTGACCTCTCCACAACGTTAACAATTTGCAATTTTGTCACTGCATCACTGACATCCATGCAATGCTATGGAAAATTGCCCAGGTATGTTCTGTACACAAAATGCAGGACAAATCCAACCAGGTCAATTACTGCCCCATTAGTCTGCTCTTGGTCATCAGTATAGTGAAGGAAGGTGTCATCAATAGTCAGCGCTTAGCAACAGCCTGCTCATGGATGTTCAGTTTGGATTCCACCAGAGATAATTAGCTCCTGACTTCATTGCACTCTTGGGTCAAACATGGGCAAAAGAGCTGAATTCCAGAGGGGAGATGTGAGTGATAGCCCTTGATATCAAGGCTGCATTCGACCAAGTAGAAAGATTGGAATTGGGGCAACCTCTCTGTTTGTTAGAGTCATACCTGGTATATAGGAAGATGGTTGTGGTATTTGGAGGTCAGTCATCTCAGCAGCATGACATTGCTAAAGGAGTGCCTCAGGGGAGTGTCCTCGGCCCAACCATCTTCAGCTGTTTCAACAATAACCTTCCCTCTGTCATAAGGCCAGAAATGGGGATGTGCACTGATGATTGCATAATGTTCAGCACCATTCGTGACTCCTCAGATATTGAAACAGTTGATGTTCAAATGCAGCAAGACCTGGGCCTACAGGTGGCATGCAATGTAAGTGCCAAGGAAATGCCAGGTAATGACCATCGCTAACAAGAGACAATCTGACAATCATTGATAAGTCAGTGCAAATATATGGTGCTTGTCCAGATTTTTAGACTTTAATCATGGAAAGCTATAGCATATATCAATGGAAATTATACACAATTTTGCCATTTGTGTCAGTAAACCATTGGTAGTTGTCAACCATTTTCACAGGAAAACAGATGCAAGCTCTTCCAAAGGGCAGCACTCCTTCAGTATTTCCCTGGGCAAGTCAATGTGCATTAGGAACTCAAGACTGTCTCTGCTGGGATGTAAAGAACCCTTTAACATGGAAACAGGGTGTTAACTACTGAGCCATATCTCTCTTGTACTAAATGCTTTTAAGTAGGTGCAGGCCTTTGTGAAATCTGGTTACTTACCCACATTGGCAAAATCCTTTAATCCTATTTAAATAGGGGAGACTCAAAGCACAGTGCTGTTCTCTGTTAATGGAAAGACGTGCAGGTTGCATTTGGAATGCAGGATTTAGCTCTCAGTTGTTATCAGAAATGTAATCTGATTGAAAATTATACATAAAGAAGAGATCTCTGCTGTTTCAGCACTGAGCTTGATTAATATCACCCCAGGGAGAGAGAGAAAGAGATGTGTGTATCTGGCTAAGACTGAGATGGTGTTCATGATAAGATTAGGGATCTTACAAACAGGAATAAATCAGTGAATAGTGGTCAGTAACAACACTTGCAGCAAAAGTAGTCGGTCATAGAGAACAATCTCAATGGTGTTGCATTCATCAAAGGCTTTGAGGAAAGCAAATATAGAAACTGCTCACAAGACAAAATGGAGAAAGGTAACAGAGTGTAAAGGAAACAGAGTGTAAGACAATTCCCAAATCAGAACTTTAATTGCAGAAGTGTTTACTGGAAAATGACATGAGAATAGTTCGATATTTGTTTTTGACTGGCGCAGAGTCGATGGGCTGAAGGGCCTTTTTTCTGTGCTGTTGACCTCTATGACTCTATAGCTAAATAAATCAGAGGAGCTTCAACAACTGGCAGTGCTAAGCTTCATAGAGTAAAGATCCTTCCATTTATTTGTACAGCAGGGAAGTAAAAATGTAACATGCTACAGGCAAAAAAAAGAAATGCCCAAAGAGTGTAGAACATAGAACAGTACAGCACAGGAATGGGTTCTTTGGCCCATGATGTTGTGCTGAGCGTGACGCCAAATTAAATGAATCCTTCCCTCTGGCCTTCGTCTGTATCCCCCCATTCTTTGCATATTCATGTGCTTATCTGAAAGTTCCTTAAATTCCGCTATCATATCTGCCTCCATCATCACCCCTAGCAGTGTGTTCCAGCGCTTACCACTCTCTGTGTACAAAACTTGCCCCTCACATCTCCATTGAACGTTCCCCCTCTCACCTCGTATTAGATATTTAAACATTTCTCTCATGCAAGGAGTGATTAGGACTAGAATGGGATGCCTGATAATATGGTGGAAGTCGGTCTAATTGAGGTATTCAAGAGGGAATCAGATTGTTATCTGAAAATTAAGGAAAGATGCACAGGATTACAGGGAGCAGCCTGAGTTGTGGCCCTGAAGAGTTGGTCCTTCAGAAAGCCAGCAGAGTCAAAATGGACTAAATCGATTCCTTTGGTGCCACTAACATAGAAACATTGAACATTGGAGCAGGAGGAGGCCATTCAGCCCTTCGAGCCTGCTCTGCCATTCAGCACCATCATGGCTGATCATCCAACTCAAAAGCCTAATCCTGCTTTCTCCCATAACCTTCAAACCCATTTACTCCAACCACTTTATTTAGCCACCCCTTGAATGCATTCAATGTTTTGGCATCAGCTACTCCCTGTGGTAATGAATTCCATAGGGTCACCACTCTTTGGGTGAGGAAATTTCTCCCCATTGCTATCTTACATGGTCCACCCTGAATCCTCAGACTGTGACCCCTTGTTCTGGTCGGACCGACCATCGGGAACATCCTCTCTGCATCTGCCCTGTCTAGCCCTGTTAGAATTTTAAAAGCTTCAATGAGATTCCCCACCTCATTTGTCTGAACTCCAGCGAAACCATCTGATCAATTGAGTTGTGTGAAGACTTTAAAAAAAAATGGCATGCAGACCAGCTTACCTCCCTAGCGATAGGTATTGCTCCCAGGTCATTTAAATTGGAAACTATTATTATATAACATGCTTCAAAGTAAGGTATTGTGAATCCTAATGCCTGTAGGAGCTACAGTGAGGTAGCTGGATACAAAACAGGAACACACTTCCCACAAATGGACTGAAGCCATGATACATATGAAACCACCACGATAAATTGATTGTGAACAATTTGCAACTTTATTGCATTCCAAACCTCATTAGCATCAAACTGCTCCTACATTGATTCTCTCAGAGTTGCTTCTATAGATTTTTATATGTTAATATTTTTGCTTTATTATAAAGTACGTGCGAGTGATTTGTTGCCATCAGGATTAATCAGTGAGGATCGATTTTTGCTTTTTTTTTTGAGTTTTGAGAATTTTCAATTTCCAAGTCCTCAGAATTATGAGGAATAATGTTGCTCATTGGAGAGAAAAAAAAAGACAGAAAGGTAAAGGGAGGTAGGTGGTTGGAGAGACACAGATAGAGATGTTTTGCCAGAGAGATAAATGGGGAGGTGGATAAAATGCTGTGAAAATATTTAAGGGGAGTGAGAAAGAATACATCAGAGTTGAGATTTTTCTTCACTAGTCTCACAGAACAAATGATAGTGAATCCGCAACTCTTTACATACTTTGAGTTTTTTTTTAAGGAAAAGGAAATAAAATTGTATTTATGTAAATACTCTTGGCAACCATTGGATGTCTCAGAACCAATGCAGTACATTTTTGAATTATTGTAAAGTAAGGAACACAGCAGCTAATTTGCCCTTTGCAAATTCTCGCAGAAAGTTGTATAATAATGACCAGATAAATTGGGTTTTGTTTTGTGATGTTGAGTGGAGGGACCTTGTTTTCAATTGATTCAAGAGATATTGCTATTGCAGGTGGGGCCAAAATATTTAGTCCATTCCTGATTTTCCTTGGGAAGGTGGTGTTGAGCTGTCTTCTTGAACTACAGCAATGCTTTGGGTATGGGAATACTTACAATTCTGGTTGGAAGGTACCCTATAAGACTGAAGAAATGGAGATGTAGATCAAATTAGGATGATGTGAGCATGGAGGGGAACATTCAGGCTGTGGTGTTCTCACATGTCAGCTGCTCTTCTGCGATTGACCAGATCTTTGGGGAGAACTCCCCTTGCTTTTCTTTGAGCTAGTGTCTCTGATGATTTTACTTCAGAGGCCCAAAGATTATGCTCATGGTTTCAAATCCAACCACAGTAGTCTGTGGAAATTAGATTAGATTAGATTCCCTATGGTGTGGAAACATGTGGTGTGGTGGCTTAGTGGTTAGCACTGCTGCCTCACAGTGCCAGGGACCCAGGTTCGATTCCAGCCACGGGCAACTGTTTGTGTGGAGTTTGCACATTCTCCCCATGTCTGCATGGGTTTCCTCTCATGGTCTGAACTTGTGCAGGCTAGGTAAATTGGCCATGCTAAATTGCTCATAGTGTTCAGGGATGTGTAGGTTAGGTACATCAGTCAGGGGGAAATGTCAAATAATAGGGTAGGGGTCTGGGTGGGATACTCTTCAGAGGGTCAGTGTGGACTGGCTGGAAAAATAAGGATTCTAATTCTAAAAGGCCCTTTGGTTCAACAAGTCTACACTGACCCTCTAAAGAGTAACCCACCCAGACTCAGTATCCTACATTTCCCCCTGACTAATGCACCTAAAGCTATGGGCAATTTAGCATGGCCAATTCTCCTGACCTGCACATCTTTGGATTGTGGGAGGAAACCCATACAGACTGTCTCCTGAGGCAAGAATCGAACCCAGGCCCCTGGTGTTGTGAGGCAGCAGTGCTAGCCACTGAACCATTATGCTGCCCTAATAGAATCCCTACAGGTTGGAAACAAGCCATTTGGCCCAACAAGTCCACACTGACCCTCCAAAGAGTAACCCAACCAGACCCATTCCCCTACCCTATTTAGGTTCCTTCAGAGGAATAAGTGATCCTTCCATAAGGATAGAGTATCAGGCAATAATGCTTATGCACAACCTCCTCAATCAGTATTCTTCCAAAGTTACTGTTTGCCTTGTCACTATCCATGTGGAGCTGACACCTGGTTAAATAGGTTCCTTGTAGTTGGTCTCATTGGTGAGAAAATGTAGAGGTCCCAAAGTATTATGAGAAGACAGACCACAATGGGGCCGATGGCTTTGCCACCACAGGCTGGTCAAGCTGAAATTGTACCCTTCCTCAAGTGACTCTCTTGGTGATAGTGCAGCGGTGAAGCAGCCCTGGTCACACACAAGACCTTGACTGAAGAGGATGAGTGGTCCTTGTCAACCACAGCTCAGGGTCCAGCAGGCAACATCACCATTCCCTATCTCACTCATTACCTGCCTCCCAACTTCTAGCAAGATTTTTCACAATCCGATCAGTCATGACTGGCGAGACTCTGAGAGGGCCTTCAACAGAAATGAAACATGACTGTGTGGGCCCCTAGGCAAACACTGCGTGGTGATATATACATTGTAGATGCACTGTGGCAGAGAAAGACACAGTTGCTGTTTGGGCCAGATGATAATCAGACTTGCCTTGCCTTTGCCAAATCGTGTCATTTGCTGCCTTTGCATTTCTGGGCATTAATATTTCATGAAGTGAGAAATTAAAATCTGTAACTCAATATTTCACATGGACTAATTTAGCAAGCACGGTCTACTAATGATTTGAAATGAGGGCAGAAGATGTTGCTGATATTTTGAAGAGAAAGGGTCAAATTGCATTCGAGGGAGCTTTTCCGGATATTCTGCAGTGTCACCTTCCATACCTCTGCACAGTGGGAGTGTGGTGGCCTGGCTACACATTAACTTGGCTTTGGAACTTGTATTTTTTTAATTGTCTTGTGAGGATGTGGGCGACATTGGTCTTGCCTTTAGGAAGGTGATAGTGAGCTGCTTCCTTGAGCTCCTCCCGGTGGAGGTAGGGGAAATGATGAAGGGTCTTGTGGACAGCAGACTCCCTTACGGTTTGGTGAATAAAGGGGGACATGGCTTTCAGCAGATACAGCCTCTTTCTACAGACCTCCTGTCCCCGACTCCAGCTTCTTGAAGGCATGACTTCATCTTGGGCATCTAATGTGTGATACCAATCTGCAAAAAACAAGGTTCTGTTGGGTGGTTTATACCACCCCAGAAGGAGAAGGGTAGCAGATGCGGGATCTACCAGGTTCCATCCAAATCACACACATTCCTGATGTGGAATTATACCATCATTCCTTTCCTGCCCTACCAAAGACAGTGGCATTGTGGTAATATCCTTTGATCAAACCAGTGATCTGGCCAATTCTTCAGGGACATGGACTCAAATCCCACCAGAGCAGTGGTTGGATTTTGTAATTAATAAATCTGGGTTGAGAGTCTCAGTTATGGCAACCGTAGCAGCTATCATTGATTGGTGACGAATAACCTTCAAGGAGGAAAATCTGCTGCTGTCCTTCCACGGTGTGACCTGCATGTGGCGCCAAACCCACAGTCACGTTGTTAACTCAGGGACGTGTCAAATGGCAGATAAAGGGACAGTGCTTTTGGAGCAGTGTTTAATATTCAAAATGTGGCCAAATCTATCCACAGCCTCATGCCCAGGCTCTTCAGCCCAAGGGTCAAGGAAGTGCAAGCATGCAGTGAGCTTCCAGACAAACTGACCCCTCCCTGACATTGGTCCCAAACCCCTCCTTGGAATCTTCATAGAATCCTGTAGTGCAGATGGAGGCCATTTGGCCCACTGACTCTCCAGATGGTACCCATTCTATTCTCATAAACCCACATCAACCATGGCTAATCCATCTGGCTTGTGTATTTCTGGACACAACACTGCAATTTCTCATGGCCTAACCACCTACCTTGTGCATCTCTGGACTGTGGGAGGAAACCAGAGCACCTGGAAGGAATCTGCAGACATGGGGAGAATGTGCAACTCCACACAGTTGCCCAAGGCTGGAATCGAACTCAGCTCCTGGCGCTGTGAGGTAGTGGTGCTAACCGCTGAGCCATTGCACCGCCCATATTGTGGGGATAATTGAGATGTGGCTCCAAGTGGACAGAGCCTGGGAAATGAATATTCAAGGCTACACGTGCTATCGTAAGGACAGACTGATGGGCAGAGGGGTGGGGTGACCATGTTGGTAAGGGATGATATTCAGTCCCTTGCGCGGGGGGGGGCGGGGGGACCTAGAATCAGAGGATGTAGAGTCAGTGTGGACAGAGCTGAGAAATAGACCCTCTTGAGAGTTATCTACCGGCCCCCAAACAGTAGCCTGGATGTCGGACGTAAGTTGAATCAGGAGCTGAAATTGGCCTGTCGCAAAGATGTTACTATAGTTGTTATGGGGGATTTCAACATGCAGGTAGACTGGAAGAATCAGGATGGTATTGGACCTCAAGAAAGAGACTTTGTGGAGTGCCTCAGAGATGGATTCTTAGAACAGCTGGTGCTGGAGCCGACCAGGGAGAAGGCAATTCTGGATCTGGTATTGTGCAACGAACCAGAATTAGTCAGGGACCTCGAAGTGAAGGAGTCATTTGGAAGTAGTGACCATAATACAATAAGCTTCAATCTGCAATTTGAGAGGGAGAGGGTACAATTGGAAGTGACAATATTTCTGTTGAATAAAGGGAACTATGGAGCTATGAGGGAGGAGCTGGCCAAAGGTCAATGGTGTAATACCTTAGCAGGGATGACAGTGGAGGAACAATGGTGGATATTTCTGTGTATAATGCAGAAGTTGCAGGATCAGTTCATTCCAAAAAGGAAGAAAGATCCTAGGAGGAGGCATGGGTAGCCGGAGGTTAAGAAACATATAAAGTTAAAAGAGAAAAAGTATAACATAGCAAAGATAAGTGGGAAAACGGAGGATTGGGAAGGTTTTAAAGAATAACAGAGGATTACAAAGAAGGAAATATGCAGAGAAAAAATGAGGTATGAAGGTAAACTGGCCAATAATATAAAGGAGGATAGTAAAAGTTTTTTTAGGTATGTGAAAGGCAAAAAAATGGTTAAGACTAAAGTTAGGCCATTGAAGACAAAAACAGGGAAATATATTATGGGGAACAAAGAAATGGCAGAATAATTGAATTGGTACTTCAGATCTGTATTCACTGGGGAAGACACAAGCAATCTCCCTGGGGTAACAGTGTCTGAAGGACCTCACCTTAAGGGAATTTATATTTGCCAGGAATTGGTGTTGGAGAGACTGTTAGGTCTGAAGGTTAATAAGTCCCCAGGGCCTGATGGTCTACATCCCAGGGTACTGAAGGAGGTGGATCAAGAAATCATGCATTGGTGATCATTGGTGATAGATTCGGGATCAGTTCCCGTAGATTGGAGGATGGCTAATATTGTACCACTTTTTAAGAAAGGTGGGAGAGAAAAAGCAGGAAATTATAGACCAGTTAGTCTGACCTCAGTGGTGGGAAAGATGCTGGAGTCTATTATAAAGAATGAAATTACGACATCTGGATAGTAGTAACAGGATAGGTCAGAGGTAGCATGGATTTATGAAGGGGAAATCATGCTTGACTAATCTTCTGGAATTTTTTGAGGATGTAACTCTGAAGGTGGACAAGGGAGATCCAGTAGATGTAGTGTACCTGGACTTTCAGAAAGCCTTTGATAAAATCCCACATAGGAAGTTAGTGAGCAAAATTAGGGTGCATGGTATTGGGGGTAAAGTACTAACTTGGACTGAAAGTTGGCTGGCTGATAGGAAACAAAGAGTAGTGATAAACGGCTCCATTTTGGAATGGCAGGCAGTGACCAGTGGGGTACCGCAGGGATCAGTGCTGGGACCGCAGCTTTTTACAATATATATTAATGATATAGAAGATGGTATTAGCAATAACATTAGCAAATTTGCTGATGATACTAAGCTGGGTGGCACGGTGAAATGTGATGAGGATGTTAGGAGATTACAGGGTGATCTTGACAAGTTAGGTGAATGGTCAGATGCATGGCAGATGCAGTTTAATGTGGATAAATGTATGGTTATCCACTTTGGTGGCAAGAACAGGAAGGCAGATTACTACCTAAATGGAATCAATTTAGGTAAAGGGGCAATACAGAGAGATCTGGGTGTTCTTGTATACCAGTCAATGAAGATAAGCATGCAGGTACAGCAAGTAGTGAAGAAGGCTAATAGCATGCTGGCCTTCATAGTAATAGGGATTGAGTATAGAAGCAAAGAGGTTCTTCTGCAGCTGTACAGTGCCCTGTGAGACCACACCTGGAGTACTGTGTGCAGTTCTGGTCTCCAAATTTGAGGAAAGACATTCTGGCTATTGAGGGAGTGCAGCGTAGGTTCACAAGGTCAATTCCTGGAATGGCGGGACTACCTTAAGCTGAAAGACTGGAGCGACTGGGCTTGTATACCTTTGAGTTTAGAAGACTGAGAGGGGATCTGATTGAGACATATAAGATTATTAAAGGATTGGACAATTTGGAGGCAGGAAACATGTTTCCGCTGATAGGTGAGTGCCAAACCAGAGGACACAGCTTAAAAATACGGGGTAGACCATTTAGGTCAGAGATGAGGAGAAACTTCTTCACCCAGAGAGTGGTGGCTGTGTGGAATGCACTGCCCCAGAGGGCAGTGGAGGCCCAGTCTCTGGATTCATTTAAGAAAGAGTTGGATAGATCTCTCAAGGATTGTGGAGTCAAGGGTTATGGAGATAAGGCAGGAACAGGATACTGATTAAGGATGATCAGCCATGATCATATTGAATGGTGGTGCAGGCTCGAAGGGCATAATGGCCTACTCCTGCACCTATTGTCTATTGTCTATTGTCATACTTATGCTCTGCTATTTGAAGTGTCTTAAGAAAATATCTTCTGTGCACTTCAAAATGGCATGGAGAAGTTTCCTTACAGGAACATCTTGAATCACCGATAGCTTCCGTCTATGCTATACTTTCTTTTGAGGAAATTTAGATTTATGGTGTCGTGATAAATGTGTTTGAGAGAAATAAATATTGGGACACCAGGGGAATCATTGCTGTTCTTTCATGAAATACTTTGATACTCTAAAATCCACCTGAGAGAATCTCAGTCTAACATTGTTAAATCTTATGGCACAACATTCCCTTAGAATTGCATTGGACTATCAACTTAGATTGCATGATAAACTCCCTCTTGATTGGGACTTGAACTCCCAATGTTTTGACTCTGAAGTGAGAAGTAGGTGGAGGAAGGTGAATCGATCAATCTAATGTAGCCTTTGTAAGGAGCAGACCTGCTCTGGTAAATCCTCTCTAGATCATGCTCTGAATCCCTTTCTGGAGGATTGGAAGAGATATTGGATTCTCACCAAAACCCAGATCCATAAAGATCTTTCTCCACCCACTGAGCAGGAAGGCTTCTCCGAATCAGAACGTTGTGAGTTCCCCATAGAACGTGGGTGGAATTGTCTCGGATTGTGAGGCTCTGTCCTGACGGTCAAAGAAAATGTGACAGATCCACTCTGAAGACTCGTTCTTGGAGTTTTGACATCCTAGGAATGGCTCCTCCAGCATCACTGCTCCAGGTGTGACTAAGGGAAAAATGGCATAGCCTCCTTCAAAACCAGAACGCTCATCAGAAACAGGGAAAAGAATACAAGGAGAGAAAATCCTGGCCCTTGTCCAATTGATCCAAAACTCAGCTGTCTGTCATTGCTTGTCCTATTTGCAGCAGAACCTGTTGGCCATCACAGTCACCTACATAGCTGTTGGAACCCTACAATAACTCAAGGGGCTACACAGCTGGAGCTGTTACCTTTCAAACAGACCATCAGGATCAGTATCGCACTAACGAAACCCTGGAAATGTAATGTCCAAAATGTTTGTGAGACTGTTTCAACTGAAGAGTTTCAAATTGGCAAGAGCTCAATTTGGGAGGATTGCCTTTAAAGGTTATAGAGTTCGGGGAGTTGGTTTAGCTTTGTTGACTGGTTTGTGATGTCAACAACGTGGGTTCAATTGCTGCATTGTTTGAGGTTACCATGAAGGATTCTCCTTCCCAACCTCTCCTCTTACCTAAGGTATGGTGACCCTCCACCACCAGTCATGTCTGGGTAATGAAAGCAGTCAAATGGTCTGTTAAGACTGTGGTATCTTTACCTTTATTGTGTTTGATTCTGTGATATTCTTCTCATTGAGTTTAAAGCCTTGAATATCAGGAACTTATGGAATGTCACTCCGATGTCCATTGCCTCATTGTCTAACCTGGGGCATGTCTCACAGTAGTCAGTCCTCATGGCTGTGGGACATTGGATCACATGGTAACTTCCCCTGGAGCACTCAACGTGATATGTGAGTTTCCCTTGTTTATATAATCGTAAACACAGACAGACTGCCTGAGGATTGGAGGTTAGAGAATTTTACTCCAATATTTGAAATGATAGTGATAGAAAGAAGGCTGCAATAACTGCTCAGAGACAAATAAAGCCAGTCTGAAAGTTGATCCTAATCAGAGCAGATTGGAGTACCTACTTTCCATCACTGCCCTACTGCGTACTTGTAATCAGTATCAACACAATGATCAGCCACTCAGCTCCAACTCGCAATGTCTTTTTAAAAAAACTAAAAGGACTGCAATATTTATAAACATAAACATTCAAGAAATGGGCTCCTGAGAAACTAATGCATTTTTCTTGGTTTGACATATTATTTAATTGAATAGTCAGTTATGTCGCTAAAAAAAGCCTCTAATTTTGATACTTACTGCTTTTGTAAGGATACATGTTTGAGATGATAATTGTGAATGAGGAAGGCTTTTGGATCCATCTTATTTCATCCATCAAGATCGTCCTTTCCAGTTCAGTGGTCTGCAATACTACAGAATCTCTGCACATCTCTGAATTTGGCCTCTAGCACTGTCTGATTAACCTTGTTCCGCCACTAATGGCTGTGCCTTTACCTTCCAAGAGTGTAAGTTCTCCAATGCCCTATCTAAACTCTCTGTGACTCCCTCCCTCATGCCTCTTTGACCAGCTGGATATAATGTCTCTTTATGTAGCTTGACTCTTAATTTTGTTTGATACTGTTCCTGCAATGTGGCTCGGCTTGTTTCAACAAATTAAAAGGCATGTCAGAAATGCAAGTTGTTGTTGCAATTTTACCAATGTGCTTTGTGGGGACACGTTGACTGTGGGCTCTCAACAGAACGAGTGACGGCATAATTCAGGAGGTTACTGGAAAAACTACCGAACATAGTCATAGAGATGTACGGCATGGAAACAGACCCTTTGGTCCAACTTGTCCATGCCGACCAGATATCCCAACCCAATCTAGTCCCATCTGTTAGCACCCGGCCCATATTCCTCCAAACCTTTCCTATTCATATACCCATCCAGTTGCCCTCTGGCAGCTCATTCCACACACACACACACACACACACACACACACACACCTCTATGTGAAAAGGTTGCCCCTTAGATCCTTTTAATATCTTTCCCCTCTCACCCTAAACCTACACCCTTTTATTCTGGACGTACTCACCTCAGAGAAAGGTCCTTGTCTATTTATCCTATCCATGCTCTTCAGGATTTTGTAAACCTCTGTAAGGCCACCCTTCAGCCTCCGACATTCCAGGGAAAACAGCCCCAGCCTATTCAATCTCTCCCTATAGCTCAAATTCTTCAAACTGGCAACATCCTTGTAAATCTTTTCTGAAACTTTTCAAGTTTCACAATATCCTTCCGATAGGAGGGAGACCAGAATTGCATGCAATATTCCAACAGTGGCCTAACCAATATCCTGTACAGCTGCAACATGACCTCCCAACTCCTGTACTCAATATTCTGACCAATAAAAGAAAGCATACCAAACACCTCCTTCACTATCCTATCTACCTACAACTCTACTTTCAGGGGGATATAAACCTGCACTCTAAGGTGTCTTTTTTAGATTAGATTATTTACAGTATGAAAACAGGCCCTTCAGTCTAACAAGTCCACACCAACCATCCAAAGAGTAACTCACCCAGGCCCATCCCCCCGACTAATGCACCAAACACTTTGGACAATTTAGCGTGGCCAATTCACCTGACCTGCACATCTTTGAACTGTAAGAGGAAACCGGAGTACCCACGCGGACATGGGAAGAATGTGCAAACTCCACACAGATAGTCACTCAAGATGGGATTTGAACCTGGATCCCTGGTGTTGTGAGGCAGCAGAGCTAGCCACCATGCCACCCCGTGTTCAGTAAAAGTCTGGAGGACCTTATCATTAAGTATATAAGTCCTGCAAGGTTTCTTTCCAAAATGCAGCACCTCGCAATTATCTAAATTAAACTCCATCTGCCACTTCTCAGCCTGTTATCTGATCAAAGTCCCCTTGTAATCTGAGGTAATCTTCTTCGCTGTCCACTACACCTCCAATTTTGGTGTCATCTGCAAACTTACTAACTATATACCCATGTTCAAGTCAGTTCCTGGAAACAGAAAATAGGAGAGGAGCAGGCCATTCAGCCTATCTAGCCTATACTGCCATTTAATGTGATCAGGGATGATCATTCAATTCCCTCCATATCAGTTGATCCCATTAGCCCTAACTCCTTCTCAAAAACATTTAATGTATTGTCTTAACTGCCTTCTGTGGCAGAGAATTCCATAGATTCACCACTCTCTGGGTCTGGGTGGGATGCCCTTCGCGGGGTCAGTGTGGACTGGATGGGCTGAATAGCCTGCTTCTACACTGTAAGGATTCTAAGAAGTGAAAAAGTGCCTAAACTAATGTAATAAGTATTAAAATGTGAGAGTCTTGGGATAAAATGCAAAGATTGCAAAAGTAACTCAATAGGTCGGTTAGCATTGGTGGACAGTATACAGTTAATGGGTTGAATGACCCCAAGGCCTTATATAATGTCAAAAATAGTGAATCAACAGGGGAAGATGATGATCCTCGGAGAAGTCCATGGGATCTGTCTTCAATTAGGAATTACCAGACAGTAACTCAAAGACATCTCTTCCATCAAACTTTTGACTAGAAACCCTTTCCCTTTAAAGGAGCCAAATTTCTTTTTCCTTTATTCATTCATGAAATGCTCACAAGGTTTGCATCTGCCCTTTTGCAAACTTACTTTTGAATGGAACGGATTGCTAGGACCTTTTCAGAGGCCAATAAAGAGTCAACTATATTTCTGTGACTCTGGAGTCGTGGACAGGCCAAAACTGGTAGGAATGACAGATTGCCTTCCGTTTTCCTTAAAAAAAGTTAGATTAGATTCCCTACAGTGTGGAAACAGGCCCTTTGGCCCAACCAGTCCATGCCAACCCTCCGAAGAGTAACCCACCCAGACCCATTTCCCCTCTGACTAATGCACCTAACACAATGGACAATTTAGCATGGCCAATTCACCTGACCTGTGGGAGGAAACTGGAGCACCCAGAGGAAACCCACGCAGACCCACCCACGGAGAGTGTGCTAATTCCACGCAGAATGTTGCCTGAAGCTGGAATTGAATCTGGGATCATGGTGCTGTGAGACAGCAGTGCTAAAGGATGCCAGTGAACTCAGTGTGTTTGTACAAAGATCAGTGGTAACTTCCTGGTCGCTATTATTGAAACTGATGTTATATTCTAGATTTTAGGAACTTAGTTTAAATCCCACTGGCTGCCAATCAACCCCATGTTCTCAGATGTCTAGACTGGGCCTTTTGATGCATAATCCAGCAACCATAAGAAGTAGACCTTCCAGTCCCTTGAGCCTGTTCGATTCAGTTGGATTATTGGTGATCCAACATTTCTCATCCCCATTTTGCCCTTTCTCCATAAACCTTAATTCCCCTGTTGATCAAGAATCTATCTCAGCCTTAAACATACACAAGGACTCTTCCTCCACAGATCTCTGTGGCAAGGACTTCAAAAGACTCACAAGAAATTACTCATTTTAGTCTGACTCGCCCATGGGGGGAAACATCCTCTCAGCATTTACACCGTCAACCCCCTTAAGCATCACCTCTCATTCTTCTAAACTCTACTCCACCCCACCCCACCCCAGCCCAGCCCAGCATTTGGGTATAAACCCAGCCTCAACTTTAAATAAGATGCGTTTGACAGTTAACAGAAATAACGTTTATAAAAATAATTTAACATAAATAACTGGGGTGGCTCAGTAGTTAGCTACTGCTACCTCACAACACCAGGGACCCGGGTTCTATTCCAGCCTCAGGTGACTGTCTGTGTGATGCTTGCACATTCTCTCTGTGTCTGCATGGGTTTCCTCTGGGTGCTCTGTTTTCCTCCCACAGTCCAAAGGTGTGCAGATTAGGTGAATTGGCCATGCTAAATTGCCTGTAGTGTTAGGTGCATTAGTCAGAGGGAAATGGGACTGGGTGGGATACTCTTCAGAGGGTTGGTGTGGACTTGTTGGGCCGAAAGGCCTGTTTCCACACTGTAGGGAATCTAATAACAAATTTTGCTTTAGGTTACATGGGTCTCTGAGCATCTAGTTTCTTTCAGGGTCCAGGGGTTATTTGTACCTTTCTTGGGCAAAGGGTGGTCAAAGAAACAAAAGCACCAATGCATATTATCTTTTACTCAAGCAAGAAGACATAAAATACCCACAGAAGAAGGCCATTTGCCCTAGCTCTTTGCCAGATCAATTGAACTGGTCCCACTCCCTTATAGCCCAACAAGTTTTCTTCTGGTCAAAGATTTTCTGGTCAATATCCTTTCTTATATTGAATCTGCATTCACCAATCTCCCATTGTACACTAGAACACCTCCCAATCCTACCATTGCTTTAGACAGGATATTCTGGATTGATGTGTTTCTCATGTTATCCTTGGTTCTTTCGTCAATCACTTTCAGTGTCTAAAATATGGCTCTTGGTCTTCAGCCTACAGCAACAATACCTTTCGATCTGTTCTTACTCCCTCTCTCAATGTTGGATCCTTCTATAACATGAGATTTGAACACATGGACAGCCCAAAGATCATGAAGCAGGGATTCTTTATTCCACTGGCATCAGGTTATTGCAAACATGAAGGAAAATTAAAGGTTAAACAGTAATAAGTATTCACATTATTGATGTGGAATAATATCTGCATTGGGTTAGGCAATCCTTTGACTATCTGCTCCTCTATCCCACTGCTGGGATAGTGCACTTCTATAAAATTCCCTAGCAACCATCTCCATTCCAAGGAAAACACTGCCAGATTCTCCAGCCTACATTTGAATGTGGACAATCTCAACTTCAACCCATTAACTGAAAAAATGAATTCTATATCCTCCCAGTTCATTGAAGGGAAGAAATTCCTCTTAGTCATAATTCAGTTACATTCATCTTGTATCTGTGGCCAGTCAATGTAGAGCCCTCAATTCTATAAATGATCTGCTTCTAATCATTCTGTACTGTTCTTTCATAGTTCTATGCATTTTTCCCTAGTGCTTTGAATGTTACAGTGAAGAAAATAACCTGCCCTGTAAAAAGTGTGAGCTGAAAAATGTGTTGCTGGAAAAGCACAGCAGGTCAGGCAGCATCAAAGGAGCAGGAGAATCGATATTGCGAGCATAATCCTGAAGAAGGGCTTATGCCCGAAACGTCGATTCTCCTGCTCCTTGGATGCTGCCTGTCCTGCTGCGCTTTTCCAGCAAAACATTTTTCAGCTCTGATCTCCAACATCTGCAGTCCTCACTTTCTCCTGTGAAAAGAGTGGTCTATAATTAAAGGTAAATTTGTAAGCAGTTTCGACATGTAGTTTAGATTCACGCAATCTGCTTTTGCTTTCATACATAGAGTACAGGCAGTCCACGGGTTGCAAATGATTTGCATTTTTGAGTTCATATGCAATTCGATTTGTACAGAAGTCAGAACACAATGTAGAACAATCTAAAATTGCCGTTTGTAAGGACAGGAAACATTTGTATATCAGATCTTTCAGATTGCACCCTGTATAGGACCATGTCTGTAAATCAGCCACTCCTAAGTTGGAACCCGCTGTCGGAAAGGGGAACAATAAAAGCAGAAAGAGAAAAATTAGTGTTTGATGGTACCTGTGTGATATCCAGTGCTGAGTAAATTAAGATTTATTCTGAGAATAAACATTAGATTATGAAGTATATAATGGTATAACAATGAATTATTTCAGGTATCATCGCCTTCCCTCCTTACATGTTGAGTTTCCCTCCTTCTCAGTTATTGTCCCATCTGCACCCCAGCATGCTGCCTCTAATTCCCATAATGGACTTCCCCAACCTCCCTGCCACTGCATTGACCCCTAGCGTTGGCCTTTGACTTTTATTGAGTTTACCCCATTCCCCTTGGACTGACTATGGTCCATCCCACTGACAGATTTGGATGGACAACACTGACTGATGAGTGCCCAGAGCCTGGTTGGACCAAGGAAACCCAGTGGATGTTATCTACCTGGACTTCCAAAAGGCCTTTGATAAGGTGCCTCACTGGAGGCTGCTGAGTAAGGTGATGGCCCATGGTATTTGAGATGAGCTACAGGCATGGATTGAGGATTGGCTGTCTGACAGAAGGCAGAGAGTTGGGATAAATGGTTCTTTTTTGGAATGGCAGCCAGTGACAAGTGGTGTCCTGCATGGTACAGTGTTGGGGCCGCAGCTGTTCACTTTATATGTTAGTGATCTGGATGAAGGGACTGGGGGTATTCTGGTGAAGTTTGCTGATGATACAAAGTTAGGCAGACAGGCAGGTAGTTCTGAGAAGGTGGGGAGGCTGCAGAAAGATTTAGACAGTTTAGGAGAGTGGTCCAAGAAATGGCTGATGAAATTCAATGTAAGCAAATGGGAGGTCTTGCATTTTGGAAAAAAGAGTACAGGGACGGACTATTTTCTAAATGGTGAGAAAATCCATAAAGCCAAAGTACAAAGGGATCTGGGAGTGCTAATCCAGGATTCTCAAAAGGTTGACTTTCAGGTTGAGTCCGTGGTTAAGAAAGCAAATGTAATGTTGTTATTTATCTGAAGAAAATTGGAATGGAGAGCAGCGATGTGCTACTGAGACTTTTTAAAGGTCTAGTTAGGCCCCATTTAGAATACCGTGTCCAATTTTGGGCCCCTCACCTCAGGAAGGACATTGAAGCATGGCACTGAAGCATGTCCAGCAGAGATTCACATGGGATGATCCCTGGCATGGTAGGCCTAACGCACGATGAACGGCTCTATTCATTAGAGTTTAGAAGTTTGAGGGGAGATCTAATAGAAACTTACAAGATAATGCATGGTTTAGAAAGGGTGGAGAGACAGGTAGAGAGACTAAGACCCATGGGCGCAGCCTTGGAATTAGAGGGGGTCAATTTAAAAAGGAAATAAGGAGACATTTCTTCAGCCAGAGAGTGGTGGGCCTGTGGAATTCACTGCCCCGGAGCACAGTGGAGGCGGGGATGTTAAATGTCTTCAAGGCAGGGATTGATAACTTCTTGATTCCACAAGGAATTAAGGGCTACAGGGAGAGTGCGGGTAAGTGGCATTGAAATGTCCATCAACCATGATTGAATGGTGGAGTGGACTCAATGGGCTAAATGACCTTACTTCCACTCCAATCACTTATGGACTTATGGTCTTATGGAACCCTGCCTGTATTACTGATCACAGTGGTGTTATAGAGTCATAGAGATATACAACACAGAAACAGATCCTTTGATCTAACTCATCCATCCCGACCAGATATCCTAAACTAATCTAGTCTCATTTGCCAGCACTTGCTCCATATTCCTCTAAATCCTTCTTATTCATATACCCATCCAGATGCCTTTTAAATACTGTAATTGTACCAGCCTCCACCACTTCCTCTGGCAGTTCATTCCGTACTCGCACCACCCTTTGCATGAAAACCTTGCCCCTTAGATCCTGTTCATATGTTTCCCCTCTCACCCTGAACCTATGCCATCTAGTTCTGGACTCCCGCCCCAGGAAAACGACCAAGTAAGAATGACAGATTTCCATGCCCCTCATGATTTTATAAACCTCTATGAGGTCATCCCTCAGCCTTCGACAGTCCAGAGAAAACAGCCCCAGCCTATTCAACCTCTCTCTTTAGCTCCAATCCTCCAACCCTGGCAGCATCCTTATAAATCTTTTCTGAACCCTTGCAAGTTGTAGGTCTACAGGAAGAGGGCACTGTTGGTACGATCAGCAAGTTTGCAGAAGACACAAAGATTGGTGGAGTACCAGAAAGCATAGGGGATTGTCAAAGAATACAGGAGAATATAGATAGACTGGAGAACTGGGTGGAGAGGTGGCAGATGGAGTTCAATCCAGGCAAATGTGAGGTGATGCACTTTGGGAGGTCTAATTCTAGAGCGAATTATATAGTAAACAGAAGAGCCTTGGGAAAAGTTGATGATCAGAGAGGTTTGGGAGTTCAGGTCTATTGTACCATGAAGGTGGCTGCACAGGTGGATAGAGTGGTTAAGAAGGCATATAGTATATTTGCCTTCATTGGACGAGTATTGAGTATAAGAGCTGGCAGGTCATGTTAAAATTGTACACGACATTGGTTTGGCCGCGTTTAGAGTAGTGTACAGTTCTGGTCGCCACATTACCAAAAGGATGTGGACGCTTTGGAGAGGGTGCAGAGAAGGTTTATGAGGATGTTACCTGGTATGGAAGGTGCTAGCTATGAAGAGAGGTTGAGTAGGTTTAGATTGTTTTCATTAGAAAAAAGGAGATTGAGGGAGGACCTGATTGAGGTTTATAAAATCATGAAGGGTATAGGCATGGTAGATAGAGATAAGCTTTTTCCCAGGGTGAAGGATTCATTAATGAGAGGTCACACTTCCAAGGTGAGAGGTGGAAAGTTTAAGGGGGATACACGCGGAAAGTACTTCCAAGTGGTAGTGCCTGGAATGCGTTGCCAGCAGAGGTAGTAGAGGCAGGCAGGGTATAGTCATTTAGGATCCATCTGGACAGATGCATGATTAGGTGGGGAGCAAAAGGATACAGATGCTTAGGAATTGGGTGACAGGTTTAGACAGTGATTTTGGATAGGCTCAAGCTTGGAGGGTTGAAGGGCCTGTTCCTGAGCTGTAAATTTTCTTTGTTCTTGTCTGTTCTTTTGACTGTGCGGTCTACTCTACAGATTGTATCAACATGAACACCATGACCCAGAGCTCACCCAGCAGTTGACTGAGCATGTCCAAGCCCCTGAAATGACATCAGACAATGGCCTTGACATACTGGGCCAGGACCCCCTGACTGGACGGTGTCTTCCTTGATTGGACTGAGGGCTTCTCCTCTTCGACTTCAGACATGGCCTTTTGGTTGAAGCACATGTAGCATGGTACCACAAAGCACCATATCCATTCCATTGTCTGATCCCCGCTGACAACTATGATGTACTGCCTGACCTTATGTCTGTGCTAAAAGACAAAACAAGGCAGGAGTAATATTAGCCTTTAGATTCTGAATGCGGAGCGAAGTTCAAAATGACAAGGCAAGGCAGAGATGTTGTGAGCATCCAAGTAGGTGCAAAATGAATGGGCAGAAACGGAGCCTGAACATACCTTATTTCAATCCAGGAGATGACCAGAAGACCACAGGAGCAGAAATTAGGCCATTCCACCCATCGAGTCTGCTCCGCCATTCAATCATGGATGATTATTTTCTCAACCCCATTCTCCTGCTTTCTCCCCATAACCCTTGATCCGCTTGACAATCAAGTATCTATCTCTCTATCTCAGTCTTAAATATACTCAATGACGTAGCCTCCAAAGTCTTCTGTGGCAATGAATTCCGTAGGCTCACCTCTGTCTCTGGCTGAAGTAGTTTCTCCTTATCTCTGTTCTAAAAGATATTTCCTTTACTCTAAGGCTGTGCCCTTGGGTCCTAGTCTTTCCTACCAATGGAAACATCTTCCCAACATCTACTCTATCGAGACCATTCAGTATTCTGTTTGTGTCAATTAGATCCCCCCTCATCCTTCTAAGCTTCATCAAGTATAATCCCAGAGTCCTCAAACTTTCCTCATATGTTAAGTTTTTCATTCTGAACATGCTCCAGGGTCAGTACATCCTTCCTGAGATATGGGGCTCAAAACTGCTCGCAATACTCCAAATGTGGTCTGACCAGAGCCTTACGGAGCCTCAGAAGTATATCACTGCTTTTATATTCATATCCTCCTGTCCTTGCATGCAGGGTGGCCTGGTAGCTATATTACAATGAAAGATGCTGTGTGCCCCACAGCACAACATTGAAGTGGAGAACTGCACTGAAAGTAGATCAAAAATGTGCCACGATTATGGGTGCTGCTGGGAAATGTCCAATGCTAACCTCTTTGGATGAGGGGGTGAGTTGGTAGGTTTGTAGACAGTCTGTGCCCATGGAGTGTGCCCTGAGTTGTTGACGACTACTGTCCGAGATGGAGGTCCAAAGGAGCAAGTGGTGGATGCCAGGTACCTGCTCTGACTCTCATGTTGGGAAATGGCTATGCCTAGCTTCTCTGTAGCAGGTGGGAGAATAAGGATCAATGAGGCAAAATGAGGCACTAACAACTTGCAAGTGCGTACAGATAGCCATCTCTCGTCACTCACTAGTGAGATTCTCATCTTGTTGTTCAAAACCCAGTTGTAGAATCAGACGTTAGTTTTCCTCAATGTGGAGACATTCAGTTCTGCTGATCTCAGCATATTTACCCAGCTGCCTCGTTGTTGCAGGGCTGGGAAGATTCAGACCATAAATGTTGTTTATGCAAAGAACATATTGACGATACCAGTCCAGCTGATTCCCCCTTTACATCTTCTATTCAAACAGTTTGGAGATGTTATTTGTATTCATTCACAGGATGAGGACATCACTGGCTTGGTCAGCATTTATTATCCAGTTGAGAATCAACCACATTGCTGTGGGTCTGGAGTCACATTGTAGGCCAGACCAGGTAAGGATGGCAGTTCCCAGCCTTAAAGGGCATTGGTGAACCAGATGGTGTATTCCCCCAACAATTAACAATGGATTCACAGTCAACATTACAGTCTTAATTCCCAATTTTCATGGGATTCAAATTCTACCATCTGCCACAGCAGGGTTCAAACCCAGGTCCCTGAATCATTACCTGTGTCTCTGGAATATCGATCCAGCGATAATGCCACTAGCCCATCACATCTCCACAGCACAGACGCCCCTCTGGATGAGATGGGACTTGAACCCCAATCTCCTCGCTCAAAGATGGGGACATTCCCACTGTGCTACAAGAGCTCTTTTGTGTCCCCCCATTATATATCCTGACACACATGAAGTAATAAACCATCACCTTTTTCCCTTCTAGCCTTAATTACTTGCTATATTAATTATTAGTGGTAGACAACATATGCTCGCCTAGCAGGGGAAACCCATGCGTTTTTAAAGGAGAGTGATTTCTGCTCGTGACAAGTACTTTGAACATTTCTAACAAGTGAATGCAATATTTCACACTGTTTCGTCAAAGGGTGTACATCATGAACCTGACATACGATCACCTCGACAATGTGACAAGATGGACTCACTGGATATTCAGGAGCTTAACTGCTATCAAAACACTACCTTCACAAATTGCTGGTTATGTGACATGATCGAATTTTCGGTATGTATTGGCTGTTTGATTCAAGCATGAATCATTCATCACATCAGTGGTCTTTATGCCTGTCTCATTTCAGCCTTTCATTAAGAATGATGCAAGGCAACACATTGCCTCATTCCCACCTTGCAAATTGTGTTGATAAAGATGAAACGTTTGACACTTTCTGCCTGACCCTGGTTCTTTTGAAGGGCATTTTTACTCTGCAACAAAAAAACTTACATGCGTGTTGCCAGTCAGCCAAGTCCTCTGTATCTCTTCATTATGTTGACATTGCACCTGAAGAACACCAGAGTTCAGTTGCTTCACTTTATATTGACTCTGCACAATGGTGCCAAGCTCTTGCCAGCTTCATACTTATCCCTCTTCTCTAGTGCTTGAGAGAGCAACTTTCCTGTATTATTGAGTATGACAGAATCATTCACCTTCCTCAGGACTAAATGTAAACCTGGCCATTCAATCTGTGAGGGCCATGTGATTTGTGAATTGACTTTATGCAATTTTATCAGCATTCAATTAGACTGGCCAAAATGAATAAGTGTCTTTTTAACTTTTATTTTCATTCATTTAAAGGATGTGGGTATCGCTGACACATTTATTGTCCATCCCTAGTCACCCATGAGAAGGAGATGGTGAGCTGCCTTCTTAATCTCTCACAGTCCTTGTGGTAAAGAGGGAGACCAAGGAATTTGACATTCAGTTCACCACTCCATTAATCTGAGATTACAGTTACAATATTTAAAAGACATTTGGATAAATACACGAATAGAAAAGGTTTGGAGGAACACGGGCTAAATGCAGGCAAGTTAGTTTGGGAACATGGTCGGTGTGGACTAAAGGGTCTGTTTCTGTGCTGTATGACTCTGTGACTCGATAACCATTCACTTGGCGCTTTCAGCTGAAGACTCTTGCAGTCCTATCTTTTGCAGTAATGTGCTGGGCAACTCCCTCTTAATAATAATTGCAGATAAGGATATTTGTGGAGCCTCCTTCTCCAGTAAGTTATTGAATTCAGTGACATTGAAGGAATAGCAAAATAGCTCCAAGTCACAATGAAGTGTGAATTGGAGAGGAAACTTCATGTGTTTGGAAGGTGCTGTCCAAGGAGCCTTGATGAATTTTTGTAGTGCACCTTGGTGGTATGCACTGCTGCGACTGAGTGTCAGAGAGTGAATGTTTGCGGTTGGGATGCTAATTAATTGGACTGCCTTGTCCTGGAAGGTTTGAGTTGATTTGATTTGATTTTTGATTGTCACATATGCCTAAGTACATTGAAAAGTTTTGTTGGAGTCCAGGCAGATCATAATAAACAAAGACATAAAGATTGTAGAGTGATTGAACAGAGCGAGAAAAACAAAGTTACGACTGCAAAGAGGGTGTACAAAAAGCAAGGTCAACATTAGATTTGAAATTTGAGAGGTCCATTCAGAATTCTGTCAGAAGGTATTGATCTTAAGTGTTATTGGAGCTGCACTCATCCAGGCAAATAGGGAATATTCCATCAAACTCCTGGCTTGTGCATTATTGGAGATAGATGGTGAGTTAATCACTGCAGGATTCCTAGCTTCTCACCCGCTCACGATAGCACCATTGATGACCATTTCCATACTTTACTGATGATCAAGTGTACTCTGGTGGAGCGGCAATTGCCCAAGCTGGACTTGTCCTGCTTTTTGAGGATGGGAAATTCCTTGACATTTTTCCACATTGTTGGATTGTGCTGTACTTGCAATAGAATAATTGCAGCAGGCTGGATCGTCAGTCTTAAGTGTGATTATTGTCATATTGTCAGCCCCCACAGTATTTGCAGCAGCCATTACTTGATATCACATAGAGTGAATCGAATTGGCTGAAAACTGAGATCTTTGATGCTGGGAACCTCTGGAGGAGGCCAACATGGATCATCCAGTTGGCACTTCCAGCTGAGGAATGTTGCAAATGCTTCAGCCTTATCCTTCGCACTAATGTACTGGGCTCCACCATCCCTGAGGATGGAGATATTTGTGGAACCTCCTCCTCCAGTTGATGAGTTTGAGTTTACTTTATTGTTGTGACATGTGCAGAGATACAGTGAAAGATGTTGTTTTGTGTAACTTACAGGCAGAACGTACCATACAAAGTGCATCAGGGTAGCAGAACAAAGTGAGAATACAGTGTTACAGCCACAATGAAGGTGCACAGAGAGAGAGAGAGAGAGAGAGAGAGAGAGAGATCAGAATTAACATTTGAGTGTATTCAAACTTTTATGTTTTCTGTCTGACAGAAGAGGGTGGAAGAGAGTATAACCAAGATGAGAGGGGTCTTTGATGATGTTGGTTGCTTTCCCAGGGAAGCAAGTAGTATAGATGAAGTCAGTGGATGGAAGGCTGGTTCGTGTGATGGACTGTTGAATTATGCTCCACCATTCACAATCTGATCTGATGGTTGAGGAATCAATTAGCTCTGTCTATTATTTGTTGCTCATGCAGTGTGGCATGCAAGTATTTCTGTTTGGTAGCTTCACCAGATTGATACCTCATTTCCATTTGTGTCTGGCATGGGCTCCTACACTCTGCAGTGAACCAAGTTTAACCCCTTGGCTTGATGGTAATGATTCAGTGGGGGAATATACCAGGTCATGAGGTTGTAGATTGCATGTTGAGTACACTGGCCCACAGTGCCTCATGTAGCCCAGTCTCAGATTGCTGCATCTGTTCAAGAACTATCTGATTTATCCTGGTGGCAGTAGGGTGTTCTTAAAGTGAAAATGGGACTTGATGCCCATTAGGACTGGGCAGTGATTTCTCCTACAGATACAATCATGGACAGATAGGCCTGCCAGGCAAATTGGTGAGGATGAGGTAATCTATGTTTTCTCCTCTTGGCTTCCTCATCACTTGCCACAGATTCAAGTCCAGCAGCTTGGACAATGAAGGTGCTACCAAGCCACTCGTAGTGATGGACATTGAAAGTTCGCCCACCCAGGGTACATTGGCACTCTCAATGTTCCCTCCAAATGATGTTCAACATGGATGGGTGCTGATTCATTAGGTGGTGGGTGGGGGAAACAGTATGTGGTCATCATTGTTCCAGTAGATTCATGCTGTCTTGAATGATGGCAGATAAGTGTTTTAAAGACCCTGGAAATGTGAGTTCTTTTGCAGCAGGAGACCCCACTGTTTGCTGAGATATTGTCGAGGTAGACAAGCAGGTGTCTGGGAGTACACAACAAGCCAGGCAGCATCAGGAGGTGGAGAAGTCAACGTTTTGGGTGTAACACTTCTTCAGCACTGGAGTTGACTTCTCTGCCTCCTGATGCTGCCTGACCTGCTGTGTTCTTCCAGCCTCCTGCTTGTCCACCTTGGAGTCCAGCATCTGAAGTTTTTTCCTGTCTCTAACTGAGATATTGTTGAGGACATGGAGAAATTTCTGAACTCCCTGCCTAACAGCATACAGGTGTCCCTGCATCAAGTGAACAGCAGTGGTTCCATTAGGCAGCTCAACATCACGTTCACAAGATCAGCTCGGGACAGACACTAAATGGTGGCCCAGCCAGCAGCACCCAGGTCCTATGAGTGAATAAAAAGAATAAATGTGCTCAAACTTTGAAAGAACAGGATGTAAATTTGGCTTGAGGAAGATATGCGTTTGGAATAACTGTAGGACTGAAACTGAAGAGACAACATGGATTGTCTAGTAACTAGGTGAGGTATCTTTCTTGTTGTAGCCCCTATGCCATATCTCATGGATAGTTCAAACTGAATGTGATTTTCCTTTGAATTATACTGTTTCTGATTTGCATTGAAGTAAAAGTTAGGAAAAGTGAAACCTCGCCTGCTAATTTCTACAAATTAGAATCATTCAGTAAATTTGATTCATGGATTCTCCGCAGGGAAATTCAGCAGATGTTATGATGGAGGTGTGTTTAACTTGGCAAGCACCTCTCAGGCCAAAACAATGTAAGTAAAGTGCAGCAGGAGTCTGCTATACTTTCTGCTCAATTACATCCATTGTGAACTGTTCTAAATAGATGCATCCCTGTTTCTATTAGTAGCTAATTACTGTCAGTGAGGAGAAATGGCGTTAAAATGAGACAAAGTGGTAATCCTGGGTATTTCTCTTAAGAATCAGTTGGAGAGTATTCCTGTCTGATCTATTTTGGTAAAGTCAAGTTATCAGCATCAACAGACACCAAAAGAGAGTGACTTGCTTTCTTTGTCTTTGAGATTGATGGCTTGCAGTTTGGGTCATTGTTAAGGTACAAAGTTATACTCGAATCCATCTGGGAGGCAATGGTCCAGTGGTATTATCTATAGACTATTGTTTCAGAAACCCAGATAATGTTCTGGGGACCTGGGTTTGAATCCTGGCACAGCAGGTGGTGAAATTTGAATTCCAATTAAAAATCTGGAATTAAAAGTGGAATGTCAATTGTCAGGAAAATCCCATCTGGTTTATTGGTGTCCGCTAGTGAAAGAAACTGTCATACTTACCTAGTCTGGCTTACATGTGACTCCAGGCCCACAACAATGTGGTTGACTCTGAACTGCTTGCTGGGTAATTAGGGATGGGCAATGAAGGTTAGCCAAGCCAGCCAATGGAGGAAAATGATTGACTGAAGCTTCTCATTTTCCATGATCTGTAGCATCATGGGGTTTGCCTTGAGATCTTTTTCTCTGTTAAGATCATAATAGATGATAAGATATAGGAGCAGAATTAGGCCATTCAGTCCATTGAGTCTGTTTTGTCATTCGATCATGGCTGATATGTTTCTCAAACCTATTCTCCTCTTAAATTAGAATCTAGAAGACCGGGGTAGAATAGAAAAGGTTATTGCCTCATAACTGGCAAACAACAGCCCTCATTTTAGTGCATCCAATTCCTAAAGCACTGTTTCTTTACCTTCTATAATTATCTATGGGACTTGAACGTTTTCTGTCCATTGCTAATTACCCTTGAGAAGGCCTATGTATTGGTACACCCATGGTGCTCAATGGGAGGGAGCTCCAGTATTTTGACTCAGTGACACTGAAGGAACAATGATCTACTTCCAAGTCAGGATTGGGTATGCCTTGGAGGGAATCTTGCATGTGGGCATTCCTCTATATCTACTACCCTTGACCTTCCAGAGGCCTGGAACCTGGGTAAGGGACAGCTCCATACACCCAATCGCAGTGTTGCTCACTCTCTCTATAATGCCCACTCACTTTGGACCCATCTGTATGTTCACAGCATTCCAGTCTTGCCATTTTACCCTTTGCCACCTCAGGGCTCAAGACTCACAGCACTTCTGACTTGATTCAGTTGTCAGTGCAGACACAATGCCAGGCAGTTCATCAACATTCATCAGTCTAGAGGGTGGACAATTTGTTGTACAGCACAGCTCTATCACAATGTCACGGCCACAGCATGTGTCAGCTGTCCATGTGCGGACATACTGTGTGGGCATCGACAAAACAAGCAAAGTCGAATGGGGTTTGCACCCAGTCAACACACTTGCTGGCCTTAGGAGGGAAGAAGCTGGCGAATGTCCACACCAGGTCTCCAGGTCCCTGTCTGCAAAGCTGGGCACTGATCTCCCTTCTCCTGTCCCATCGGGGCAAATGTCACAAATGAATACAGGGCAGCTCCGTACTGCCAGCACTTAAACCAAGAACACAAGTTGGCAATGGAACCAGGAATCCAGGGACATCTAGGCAGTGCCAAATGCTTATGGTGAGTGAGAGAATTGGGCTAGGATTGGACATTGGAGAGGATTAGCATTGTGGCATGGTACCTGGTTAATGAGGTGGGCTTGAGAGGATGGTGTGTTTAGACCAGCCAGGATTCGCAGAGAGAAACCTTCTGTGAAACTCAATGGCACTTAGTCCATTTTGGGCAATTTAGCATAAAAGGGTCTCTCTCTCTCTCTCTCTTTTCAACAATACTCAAGTTCTACACCATTAAGTGATTGTTTTTAATATGGATTGCTTGAAAATAGGCATGAGTTGTATATGGGTGTGATTAAGTGTGAATATCGAAAACAATGGCCACATTTTTCTAAATGCGGAGAAGAAAATCACTGATTATTTTTCCCTGGAAAGAGGCAGCATTTTAAAGATTTACTCGCAAGTTAAAATATTGCCATTGGCAATTGCTGAGGATTTTACTTTTTGTGCTGTTTTCAAGCAGCAACATCTATTGCCATAAACTAAAAGATCCAATATTCCGTAAACAATAAATCTTGCTTTTTGTGCTTCAATATTCCGGTCCAAACCCAGGGATTATCTGATATAAACCAGTCAGGCTTTGATCTCATGGTTTCTTAAATAAGACAAAGTCCTTGATTGGATTACAGTACAGTAATCGCTGTCCATTATATTTCATACAATCGTACTTTTTTTGATTAACTGGTTTTGAAATTGCCCTGATTCACAAAATAAAATTTGATGAATTGGAATATAATGGAATATAAAACCAAACAGAACACAGAAAAGATAGAAACCACTGATGATAGGGTGAGGGCCCAGAGTTTTGTGACATCTCTTGGGGTATGTTGGAGGCTGGGGAGGATGTTTGGACAGAAAAGAACACAAGACATCAGAGCAGAAATTCGGCCATTCAGCCTATCAAGTCTGCCCTGCCATTCAATCATGGCTGATAGGTTTGTCAACCCCATTCTCCTGCTTTCTCCCCATAACCCTTGATCCCCTTGATACTGAAGAACACATCTATCTCAGTCTTCAAGATACTTAATGACCTGGCCTCCGCAGCCTTCCGTGGCAATGATTTCCATAGATTCACCACTGTCTGGCTGAAGAAGTTTCTCCTTATCTCCATTTTCAAAGGTCTTCCCATTACTCCAAGATTGTGCCCTCGGGTCCTGGTCTCTCCTACCAATGGAAACACCTTCCCAACATCCACTCTATCCAGGCCATTCAGTATTCTGTATGTTTCAATTAGATACTCCCTCATCCTTCTAAACTCCATCGAGTATAAACCCAGAGTCCTCAAAAATTCCTCATAAGTAATGGGTTGGAAGCAAGTGAGGATCTCACTGCCTTCATGCTTCTGACAAAGTTAAGCACTGCAGCAAGGCAGTGATGACATAGTGGTATTATTGCTAGACCAGTAACTCCGTTACTGTTCTGGGGACCTGCTTTCAACTCCCGCCAATGACATTTGGTGGAATTTGAATTCAATATAAAATATCTGGAATTAAGAATCTACTGATGATCATGGGTTGATTGTTGGGAGAAAGCACTCATCTGGCTCACTACTGTCCTTCAGGGAAGGAAATATGCCATTCTCACCTGGTCTGGCCTACATGTGACTCTAGACCCACACAATGTAGTTGACTTTCAATTGCCCTCTGAAATGGCCAAGCAAGCCATTGTACAATCTCTCCAAGGGCAATTAGGGATGGATGGCCAGCAATGCCCACATGCCACAGATGAACAAAAATAAAATCAGAAAGTCCAATGACCAGGCTTCCTGGCCTGGAACCTGTTGAGGTCCATACATGTACAATTACAGAGTCTGTGATCAAGGAACTAATGAGTGGAGTTGATGCTGTTGAGATCAGAGATTTTGATTTCCTTTTGCAGTTGGGGCACAGGAATAGGAACTGTTTCCATGTTCCGAACTAAACTTTGGTGAGAGGAGGGGATGGGAACAATAACTGAGATCCAAGGGAGACATCCATTGGCATGGGGAAAGGTTCCTTGTTTAAATCAAGGTGGCAGCCTGGCTCTCAAGGTTGGAGGGGCAAGAGATTACAGGAAAGGGTCAGTTTGAGAAAGGGGGCTTCACCTGTGGAGCTCTTCACCAATGTTTGGTAAAAGAATGAGGAAAGGAATAAAAGAATCCAGACACTTGAGTGGGGATTCGGTTGGTGTGTGGTAAAGCAAAAGGGACGCCCACACTCAGACAGATAGGTAGGGATCTTAAACCTTTCTGAAAAGTTACCCCTTCTCCACTCCCTCTCCCAACCAGCCTTCATACCAGCCTGCCACTGGGCAGCCATTCAGTCCTCTGTTGTGTAAATTGGAAACTGTTTTGCAATCTTATATATTGGATCTATTCAGAGGTGACACTCATTTCCATGTGTATGATAGACCTGTCTCACAGCTTTACCTTTCATCTCCTCCATGTTTATTCTTCAGCCTCTAGCCCTTCGTACAACTGTGATTCCATTTTCCTAAGTCCACAACCAGACGCAACCAATTGAGCACAGTGAGCATCAATAGTAAGCAGACTCACATAGAATCATAGAATCCCTATAGTGTGGAAACAGGGGCTATGGCCCAACAAGTCCACACCAACACTCCGATGAGTAATCCACCCAGACCCATTCCCCTATCCTATTACTCTACATTCACCTCTGACTAATGTATCTAACCTACACATTCCTGAAAATTATGCACAGTTTAGCATGGCCAGCTCACCCAACCTGCACATCTTTTGGACCATGGGAGGAAACCAGAGCAAACTCATGCAGACACAGGGAGAATGTGCAAACTCCACACAAACAATTGCCCAAGATTGGAATCTTTGTTTTAGAATCCCTACAGTGTGGAAACAGGCCCTTCAGCCCAACAGGTCCACACCGACCCCTACCCCTATTCTATTACTTTACATTTATCCCTGAGAATTGCACCTAACCTACACATCCATGAACACGATGGGCAATTTATCCTGGCCAATTAATCAACCTGCACATCTTTGGATTGTGGGGAGGGAACCAGAGCACCTGGAGCAAACTCACACAGACATGGGCAGAATGTGCAGACACCACACAGACAGTTGCCCAAGGCTGGAATCGAACCCAGGTCCCAAGCATTGTGAGGCAGCAGTGCTAACCACTGAGCCACCGTGTCACTAGGTCAAACACAGAACAACTGAACACTACAGAAGTTCACTAGAAAACTCCAAAAGCACCCCCATCCCACCCTGCCGAGATCTTTGTTATAGGTGACTGATAGCCTATATATCCACCCATCACATGGATCCTGCCATTTTATCCAGGGTCCTCCCATATTCATTGCATAGCTGACAATAGCAAAAGAAACGATAACTGGTCATCATCACTTGACTGATTATAGGACATTTCCATTTGCAAATCGACAGCTGTATTTTCCTACATTTTGTAATAGTGACTCCACACTGCTCAGCTGAAAAACACTGTGAGATATCCTGAAGGCATTACATAATTGCACCGCATGGATCCTTGAAAATGGTTGGCATCAGGAAACAAAGTTGGTTCTGGTATTTTCGGGCTCATGTGCCTCCTTCCCTGATGACAGTGTAGCCTGAAAATCCTCTTGTCATTGACTGTCCTCAAGTAAACCCTAAACTGGAAAGACAAGACCTCATTCCGTCTTTCCTCCACTGGATGCCAGCTATCGTTCGGAAGATGCCCATTTCCCATCTCTCTTTCTTCTTACTCAACAGGACACTTTGAAAGGAAAGAATAGTTTCTGAGAGCATGGTCTTCTTACTAAAAATAATGTCCCAGTCTACGTTATTAAAGCAAAATGCCACCCAGAAAATTTGCTGATTTTTTTGCAGCCATATCAATACAATATTCTGTGTTTACCAGTGCTTACAGCTAACACATGTAGAGCTATTGTCTCAGTGACACTAACACAGTATGCCAAGCATTGCTGGACTAAGTACAATTGTTTTATTCAGTTAACTACAGGTATCAGATAACAGCAAGCTGAAATGGAACGGTAGTTGTGTTTTTTTTATCGAACTTACATCAATCACGCTCTTCATAATAATGTTTGTAGCTATATACTCAAAGGATAGAAATATTGTATTTTATAAAGCTGCCATCATTCATGTTTCTCCAGCAATCCTGCCAAGTGAAAACTTTGATAAAAGGAAAATATTGTGGATGCTGGAGATCTAAAATAAACATTCAATGTACTTGAAGTCTCTCTCTCTCTCTCTCTCTCTCTCTCTCTGTCTCCCCATCTCTCTCTCTCTCCACAAATGCTGCCAGACCTGCTGAGATTCTCCTGCACTTTCTGCTTTTGTTTAAGACTTACATTTATAACCTTGCTGGCTGCACTTACATCTTCCAGTTTTCCATCCAGCTGGCAACCATTCTGTCTGCATAAACGAGATACAATTCATTTATCTGAAAATCAGTGGCTTAACACAAAATCCTGGCTGGCACTGTGGTGCAGCACTGAAGGAGATCTCCACTGCTTGGCTTTCTGTTGTTTACGGATGAGATGCTAGGCTGAGGGTCCCTCCCCTCTCAGCTGTAAAAGATCCATTGGTATAATTCGCTGAAGAGTAGGTGAGACTTTTTCCAGTGTCCTTGCTAATATTCATTATACAGCCAATATTAACAATAAAAAGATAACTAGTCATCATCACTTTGCTGATGGCAAGACTTTGCTGTGTGCCGTGTGCAAGTTGGCTGCTGTAATTTCCTACATCGCTACAGTGACTACTCTAACGATATAATGGCTTTAACTAGTTATTTTTTCCTGTTTGTTTTTGAAGAGATGTTTCAAGGCAGAGGTACCAAGCAATCTTGTAAACAGCTTGTGAAGTCTTGTTTTTTTTAAAAAAAGTTAAAACAAAAGAAGCATCATGAATGGGTGGGATCATGCTTCCACAGAACCAGGACTTTTAGTTTTAGCTCTCAGCAGTTGCTGGTGGGGATCTTGAAGAAGTGGAAGCTATTTCTTCCCTCTCTTAGCTACAGCCAAAGGCTGGGGGGTTCTCTTTTTGCTGTTGGAGTTGCATGTGAGACATTATGGTTTTTGAATCTGCCTTTTGCCAAGGGTATGTTTATGAGATGTTACTATGTTGGAACGGTTACTGTTTAGTAGTGAAATAATCTATTATTCTGTTAAATTTTCCAAAAAGGTTCAGTTATTCCGATTTCCTCTTTCTTTTGTTGTACTTTAACTATAGTGTTTGAATAAAGTGTGTTTCACTTAACGTTGAGTGGTTTGACCAGTAGAATGGCATCCTACAATTACCTATAAAATAAGAAAAAGGGTATGGGCTATCTTCTTAATATATTTTGAGGGGGTTTGGTCTGGTCCATAATGTTGTGCTCAACTGAAAAGCACTTTAAGATATTCTAAGGTTGCGAAAGATGCTTACACAATTACAAATTCTTTCTTCCTTTTGCAGGGTTTGTGGGGTGCTCTTTTGAAGCTACAATCACTAGAAGTGCTGGAGAAAGCCAGCAGCTCTGACAGCAGCTGTAGAGAGACAAACAGAATTAAATGTTCCAAGTCCAGTCACACTTTGTCAGAATTTAAGCAGCCTCTACAAGCACAGCTTCCTCCTCGGGGTATGGGGTTGGTAAATCTATCCTCATGGTAGTACTGAAATTTTTACTGGAATTAATGTCAGAGGGTAAAAGCTCGAGAGAGGTAAAGAGCTTGGAAACCCTGAAGGAAAACATCTTGAATTCAACAGACTAAGCAATGGAAATTCCTCTCGGATGGAATATTTGAAGATGAGGAGAATCAAATGAAGACAATTGATGGACAATTACCCCAATCATGAAAAAGTGAATGAAACTTCCTTTCCTGCTTTTGAAAAAAGGAATGGAAAATGAAGAATCCTACCCCAACATAATATTCTGCGAGTTTTTTTTGTACACACTTAAAACGTTAGTGGAAGGAAGAACACTATTAATATTTTGGAGACATTGCATCTGCAATGTTGAGGCCAGTTAATCACTGTTTGGAATGGAACATTTTTCTTCACAGCCATTTGATGAGCTGTTGATCCTTTAATCTGTGTTCAGTCATTGCCTGGCAATGTCAATCAATAACGTCAAAGATAGGCCTTGTTACAACAAGTTGTCAAAATTGGTCTTGTTGTGATTATTAAAAGGAGCATCTTGTGATCGATGCTGATTGGAATGTATTTTCGAACTATTCCTTCTTAATATTGACATGATCATGTGTACGTGTTAAGGAATTAGTCCTCTGAGGTACTAATATGGTCTTCAATCATAAAATCCCTTCAGTGTGGAAGCAGGCCATTCAGCCCATTGTGACTTCACCTGATGAAGGAGCAGCGCTCCTAAAGCTTATGATTGCAAATAAACCTGTTGGACAATAATCTAATCTCATGTGATTTCTGATTTAGTCCATCCCAGTCCGACACTAGGACCTCCACATCATTAATATATAACAACAAGACCCTTATACCAACCTTCAGTCACACTCTCATGTGCTCCTCTCTAACTGAAACAACTGCTCAGTTATACACACTTCTTTCTATCCGTTTGACTAAATTAATATCCAATTTATTAATACCCTGCAATCTCTGATCATTTAACTCAATGGACTTCCATGTTATGAACAAAGCTATTACCTGATACTGTATCAAATGCACTTTGCAAGTTTGTAAGCACAACATCAAATATATTATCCTTATCAACCCCCTCCAATAGATTCAATTAGATTCCTTACAGATTAGACTCCCTACAGTGTGGAAACAGGCCTTTGGCCCAACAAGTCCACACCGACCCTCTGAAGAGTAACCCGCCCAGACCCATTTCCCTACCCTATATTTACCCCTAACTAATGCATCTAACACAATGGGCAATTTAGCATGGCCAATTCACCCAGCCTGCACATCTTTGGACTGTGGGAGGAAACTGGAGCACCCGGAGGAAACCCATGCAGACACGGGGAGATTGTGCAAACTCCACATAGACAGTAGCCCGAGGCGGGAATCGAACCCGGGTCCCTGGCGCTGAGAGTCAAAAGTTGCTTGCCTTTAACAAATGCATGTTGGCCTTTGTTTAATCTGCAATGAAAGGTTGTGCAGCCTACATAAGGCCGTCAGGAACCTTTAAAGAAATCTATGGTGGACAATATTGTAGGACGCCCCTTAAAGATCCAAACTTCGATTGTGAGTCATTCATATTCTTATGATGTTACAATATTTTATTACAGTTGAGTATCTGTGAGTATCATCATTGAAGATGGTTGTAGAATTATTTAGCCATATTTTTTCAGTTCAAAGCATCGACAGTAGATACTTCTTTAAGACAAAAACATGGTGTTGCCAGGGAAGTAAAAATCAATTGGATGAGGATATGCTGTATTTTGAGTAAGTGAGAGCCATCCCCATTGATATACATCTGGTCATTGATCTCAGAACACTGTTGTTTTGGTGTTGATTCTCTCTGGCAAGTTGATGACATTTCTAGCTCCATACAATGTTGAATTGTTTGTGTCTGTGCACACTTTGTCTTTTCAGCTGTTCATCATTGTGCCAGGAATGGCCTTGTGGTGTAAGAAAAAGAAAGAACTGAATTTATATGGTATCTTTAATCATCTCAGAAGGGTTCAAACAGCTTTGTCATGAATGAAGTATATAACGTTGCTGTAATATGGAAAACCTGTCCCTCGCTATCGCTGCAATCTTCTTTTAGCCTGTAGTGCTCTGAAATATTTGTACTCCTCCAGTTTTTGCCTCTTGTGTGTCTGTGATTTTATCACTTTGCCATTGGTGCTGCGTTTTCAGTTCTAATATCCTAAATGCCAACATTCTTTCCCTAGACCTTTAAGGCATCTTAAAGGCCTTTTCCCACTTAAACCAAGGCCTCCTTGTTTTGCAGAGCTGCAAGCAGAGAGGTCAGAGAAGGGAGGGCTGCCAGCAAGGTAAACTCTTCCACTTTAAAAGGGACTTAACTCAGGAGTCGGGCCTCCATTTTTGTCAGACTGGGGAGGAGGGAGGGCGGAGAAAAGCAAGGGCTGCTGGGAAGGTAAATTTTCCCACTTCTAAAAAGGAACTTGCCTTGGGAGTCAGGCCTCCATTTTTGTCAGACCGGCGAGGGGGGAGGGCAGAGAGAAGCGAGGGCTGCTGGGAAGGTCAATGATTTTTTTTTAAGTGGGTGAGATCTAAATCCGAGACCCGACACCATAGCATCTCCCTCTCACCCATCTCATCTAACTTTACTATGAGTCTGTAAACTTGGTAAGTTCTTCAGGTTTTTTTTTCTTTTCCTTTGTTTAGCCCCTGTGTGGGCTTTCAGATTAGTGGGGTATGGCTGTTCGGGCTGTTGCATGTTTCTCCTGCAGAATGCGGCAGGTGAGAGACATGACACATGTCTCCGCTGTCCATATCTGTGAGAGTGCACCTAACTTCAGTTACTCGAAAACCAAGTTAGGGAACAGAAGCTGGAGCTGGATGAACTACAGATCATCCAGGTGGCTGAGGGGGAAATTGAGACGATGTACAGGGTGATGGTCACTCCTCAGACACAGGATAAGGACAGCTGGATTACAGTCAGGGGGAGGAAAGGGAACCAACAGACAGGGCAGGGATGCCCTGTGGCCGTTCCCCTCAGCAATAAGTATACCGTTTCAGACACTGTTGATGGGAATGGCCTGCCAGGGGAAAGCCAGAGTTGTCAGGTGTCTGGCACTAAGGCTGGCACTGAGGCTCAGAAGGGAAGGGGGGAGAATAGAAGGCGCTAGTGGTAGAGGACTCAATAATTAGCAGATTGACAGGAGATTTTGTGGTTAGGAACGGGATTCCCGGAAGGATGTTACCTCCCCGGTGCCAGGGTCTGGGATGTTGCTGATCGGGTTTGCAGGATTCTGAAGGAGCAGGGTGAGCAGCCAGAAATCATGGTACTATACCAATGATATAGCCAGGAAAGGGATTGAGGATCTGAAAACTGACTACAGAGAGCTAGATTGGAAGCTGAAGAGCAGGACGAGTAGAGTAGTGTTCTCAGGTTTGCTACCGGTGCCACGAGATAGTGAGGTGAGGGACAGTCAGCAAATGCAGCTTAACATGTGGCTGTGAGGCTGGTGCAGGAGGGAGGGTTTCAGATACCTACACCATTGGGATACCTTCTGGGGAAGGTGGGACCTGTACATGAAGGACGGGTTGCACCTGAATTGGATGGGCACAAATGTCCTGGGTAGGAGACTTGCTTGTGTGGTTCGGGAGAGTTTAAACTTGTTTAGCAGAGGGATGGGAACCAGAGCTACATATCTGAGATGGGGGTACTTGCACATGGGGCAGTGACAGGATGTAGTGAATCTATCACTAAGGTTTTCAATGTGATGAAACAAAGTGACCGATTAAAGTGTGTCTGCTTTAATGCAAAGTGTGTCAGAAATAAGAGTGATGAGTATGGAGCAGTACTTGGGGCTATGATGTTGTGGCCATAATGGAGACGTGGGTTTCACAGGGGCAGGAATGGTTGCTAAATGTTCCAGGGTTTATAACATTTAAAAAGAACAGAGAGGTGGAAACAGAGACGGGGGTGTAGCATTGCTAATCAGAGAGTGCATCACAGCTACAGAAATGAAGGTTGTCAAGGAAGGTTTGTCTACTGAGTCAGTATGGGTGGAAGTTAGAAACAGCCACCTCATTGGGGTCTACTACAAACCCCCTAATAGCAATAGGGAGATCAAAGAACTCATAGGCCGGCAGATTTTGGAAAATTGCAGACGTAGCAGGGTTGTTGTCATGGGTGATTTCAACATTCCCAATATTGACTGGACCCGTGCAAATTGTTTGGACTGGACTAGTGCAGATGGTTTGGATGAAGCTGTTTCTGTCAGGGGTGTTCAGAAAGGTTTCCTTACTCAGTATGTAGACACGCCGACGAGGGGAGAGGCCATTTTGGATTTGGTGCTCGGCAATGAGCCAGGACAGGTGTCAGATCTCGCGGTGGGAGAACACAGTGATCACAACTGCCTCACATTTACCCTACCCTTGGAGAGGGAAAGAAGCAGATACCATGGGAAAATATTTAATTGGGGAAAAAGGAAATTATGATGCTATCAGACAAGAGTTGGGAAATACAGCTTGGGAGCAATTGTTCCACAGAAAGGGCACAACAGACATATGGAAACTGTTTAAGGACCAGTTGTTGTGAGTGATGCATACATTTGTTCCTCTGAGACAGGCAAGAAGGGATAAGATTAAAGATCCCTGGATGGCAGGAATAGAGGAGCTTCTCGTCAAAAGGAAGACGGCAGCTTACGTGAGGTGGAGGAAGCAAGGGCCTAGCACAGCTTCAGAGGATTACAGGCTCATTAGAAAGGAGCTGAAAAATGTATGGAGGAGAACCAGGAGGGGGCACAAAAAAGGCTTGACAGGAAGGATTAGAGAGAAGCCAAAGACATTTTACTCATATATGAGGATTAAGAGAATGATCAGCTAGAAGGACTGCCGGTCAGGCTTAGCGTAGGGAACTTATGCGTGGAGTCTGAGTAGATAGGGGGCCTAAAAGAGTTTTTTGTTTTGGTTTTCACTAAGGAAAGGAACCTTCTTGTGAATGAGAACTTTGAGGAGCCAGGAAACAGGCTTGAACAGATCGAGATTGAGGAAGTTAATGTGCTGAATGTTTTGGCAAACATTAAGATGGATAAATCCCCAGAGCCAGACCAGATTTATCCTAGGTTGCTCTGGGAAGTGAGAAAGGAGGTTGTTAAGCCGCTGGTGAAGATCTTTGCTTCCTCACGCTCCATAGGAGTCGCACCTGAGGGTTGGAGGGAGGTGAATGTCCTTCCTCTTTTCAAGAAGAGGAATAGGGAAATCCATGGCAATTACAGACCAGTAAGTCTTGCGTCTGTGGTCAGCAAGGTTTTGGAAAGAATTCTGAGGGATAGGATTTATGACTATTTGGAAAAGTATGGCGTGATTAAAAGCAGTCAGCATGGCTTTGTGATGGACAAGTCATGTCTGACAAATCTTGAGTTCTTTGAGGAGGTGACGAGACAAGTTGACGAAGGTCAAGCAGTGGATGCTGTGTATATGGACTTCAGCAAGGCATTTGATAAGGTTCCCCACAGTAGGCTCATTCATAAAGTCAGGAGGTATGGGATATAGGGAGATTTGGCTGTCTGGATTCAGAACTGGTTGGCTGACAGAAGGCAGAGAGTGGTTGTAGAAGGAAAATATTCTGCCTGGAGGTCAGTGCTGAGTGGGGCCCAGCAGGGCTCTGTTCTTTGGCCTCTGCTCTTTGTAGTTTTTATAAATGATTTGGATGAGGAGGTTGAGGGGTGGTTAGTAAATTTGCCAATGACACAAAGGTTGGAGTATTGAGGGCTGTTGCAGGTTGCAGTGCGACATTGACAGGATGCAGAGCTGGGCTGAGAAATGGCAGATTGAGTTCAACCTGAATAAATGCAAAGTGATGCATTTTGGAAGGTCGAACTTGATTGCTGACTATAGGATTAAAGACAGGATTTGAGGTTATCTTCTGTACTCAAAAATAACCCCAAAGAACTGCAGATGCTGGAAATCAGAAACAAAATCAGAAGTTGCTGAAAACTGGTCATTTGACCCGAAACATTAACTCTGCTTCTGTCTCTGCAGGTGCTGCCAGACCTGCTGTGCTTTTCCAGCAATATTGGATTTTGCATCTGCCTTACTATTGCCCTATAGGGTGCAGTGTCAATATTTCCATTTCATGATGCAAAGAGCTTTGCGATGTTCTACGCTATATAAATGCAAGTTGTTGTGAAAATGATTCCTCATAACAGATGTTTGTCATTTGTGGGCGCAGAACAGATAATTTGAAATTGCAGAATGTGGTATTAATGATGAGAGTGCTTCTGTTTTGAAATGAGTTTCCTGTGTACATGATTGAAAGAATTAACCCCCTTTTTATATAGGTTAACACATTCAGTTGGAGTGCTGAAAGTAGCATATGAACAAGATAATTCCCCTCCAGGATATGAGTTTTAAATCTATCTGACCCTAAAAAAAAACAATTTGATCATTTTCCCATTGCTTTTCTATGGGAACTTACAGAATTGGATGTTTCCCTTTAACATTACAATACTTCAGAGGTACTTAATTGTCTGTACAGCACTATTGAACTTCCTGAGATAATGAAAGATGTTATATAAATCAATCAGGTTTATTTGTCTTCTTCCCACCACAGAACAGGATTGAGGGAGTGCTGTGTTCACAGAGGTGCCATCTTTCAAGTAAGACAATAAATTAGGTGAATATTTTGTGAGTATAATTGTTCAAACATGTTTCTATTGGAATTCTAAATTGCAATCCTCTGATCACTTGCTTCTAAGATAATTCTCTGTGTAACATGTGGGAGACTTTATTCTCATTTATATCTGCATTTTTGCCAGTACCAGTATGGAGGCTGTTTGCCTGATATCTCTGATGCTCACTGACATTCACACTGAAAGACTCCTGATTGCAAATTTCTCACAAAATAAGAACTGAGTGGACAATCCTTTGGCCAATATATATTCTAGGCATTTTCATGAGAATCTATCATTTTACAGTCTACAATCACAATAAGCAGAGAAACAACAGATTAATGATTGCTGTTTTCAGGTAAGGTAAATGCTGATTTATGACACAGTCACTTGAACAGATCAGTTTAATAGCTCATTATTATGTAACTACCCACCAGCATAAATGGCATGCTTCTCAACTCATTAATTTGTTATAAACTGAGCTTTTACAGTAAATATAAAAAATTTAAATACATTTTTATATATTCTTGCCATATAATTTTATGCCTTACAAGCTTTACTGGAGGACTGTATTGAACTGTAGGTGTGTAAGAATATTGGAAGTCACGTAAGGATAGAGTGCCATAATCTTTTTTGATGATGCTAACCAATATTCTTTGCTGATAGTTTGGTTTATTTTACTGCATTTCAAAATGCAAAAGTTTAATGAAACATGGATGCTTTGACAAACTTAAAGCTGTTACTGGATCAAGGGTCCCATTTAAGGATGACAATGACAAGGTCCTGGAAAGGTCAGGTCAAACACACTGGTCAACTTCATGAGCAACCCTACTAAAAAAAATGGGGAAAAACTAATTTTAAGATAACTGGCCTGATTTCTTTGAAACTGAAGGTAACCTATACAGTTCATGGAAGTAATAACACCATGTTGGATGTCACGTTCTTGTTGTTTGTGCATGAATATCCAATATCCTTGAAATTCAGGGTAGAGTGAAGACAGCCTGACTGTGTGAATTCTACCCCTCTGTCTCAAAACTATAAGCAACTGGAACTACCTTGATCTGAACACTGCTCATAGATCAGAGAGGGTTCATCTCTCCTGGAGCATGAACTTAATATCAGTTTGATCTTTGCATGTTTGGGATTATCCTCTACTCTTTGACACTTTTTCAGCTTCGATTTGATGATCATTAAATGAGATGTTGATTACCACTTGGCCCCACATCTGTCATGGCTGTGGCTGTGGGAGTTCCAAATTGGTGAATGGGTGAGGACTGAGTTGTGGGGCAGAGTGGTGAGTGGGTTAGGTCTAGTACAGTTAATATGAGATTTTACGATATTGAACAGATTGACTTGGATAATGTTTATGAAGGCCTATTACCTGAGATTGGGTATGAGAATGTCTGGGATATTGATGGTGTCAATTGTGGCCGAAGACCCAATGTTTAGTCCCAAGGTCAGTAACAAAATGGCAGACATTGAGGAAAAGATCTGGCAGCAATAAAGAGAGTAAGTTGTGGTGGGCTGAGTGGCATTGCTGCTAGACTATTATTCTAAAGACCCAAATAATATTTTGGTGACCCAGTTCAAATCCTGCCACAACAGATGGTGGAATTTAAATTTAATAAACAAAATCTGGAACTAAGAGTCTAATAATGACCATGAATCCACTGTCAATTGTCAGGAAAAACCCATCTGGTTCACTAATGCTCTTCAGGGAAGGAATCTGTCATCCTTACCTGGTCAGGCCTACATGTGATTCCAGACCCACAGCAATGTGATTGATTCATAACTGCCCTCTGGGCAATTAGGGGTGGGCAATAAATGCTGGTCTAGACAGCGACACCCTCATTCTGTGAATAAATAAAGTGATGTCAAAGTTCAGAAACAAATGCAGATAGTTCCATACCAATAGGTCTTCCTAATCTTGCTATGACTATTCAACTTGGTATAGGTATTTATAACAAAACTCAGTGAAGGGGGTGGCATGGTGGGTCAGTGGTTAGCAGTGCTGCCTCACAGTCCTAGGGTCCCAGATTCAATTCTAGCCTTTGTTGACTATCTGTGTGGAGTTTGCACATTCTCCCTGGGTCTGTGTAGGTTTTCTCTGGTAACCTCCTAAAGTCCAAAGCTGTGCAGGTCAGGTGAATGGGCCATGCTAAATTGCCCATAGTGTTAGGCGCATTAGTCAGAGGGAAATGGATTTTTTTTTTAGATTAGACTTACAGTGTGGAAACAGGCCCTTCGGCCCAACAAGTCCACCCGACCCGCCGAAGCGCAACCCACCCATACCCCTACATTTACCCCTTACCTAACACTACGGGCAATTTAGCTTGGCCAATTCACCTGACCCGCACATCTTTGGACTGTGGGAGGAAACCGGAGCACCCGGAGGAAACCCACGCAGACACAGGGAGAACGTGCAAACTCCACACAGTCAGTCGCCTGAGTCGGGAATTGAACCCGGGTCTACAGGCGCTGTGAGGCAGCAGTGCTAACCACTGTGCCACCGTGCCGCCCACCAAGGTGGGTGGGTTACTCTTCAGAGGGTCGGTGTAGACTGGTTGGGCCGAAGGGCCTGTTTCCACACTGTAAGGAATCTTATCTAACTGCACAGAAGCTGGTATCCTGTCACCAAATCACTCTTTATTTATATGTGCGCTGTACTTGGGCTCTAACTAGCTTGCTGAAAGCCAGTTTGCAGAATCAGGAGGTTCTTTGAGAATCTTGTTTATATTTTTTTGGGCACAGTACACTAGCTGTGACCAGCCGGCTCAGAGTCAGACCCCTGAACGGAGGAAATTCTAAATCCCCGGTCATATATCTTTTTTCTCTTTTTTTTGACACCATTTCTGTCAATCATTATATTCAATATTTCCGTCACCAGGAAAACACCCATGTGGCCAGGGAACCAACAACGAGCAAAGCCTGATAGGGGCAGTGCCTACATGAAAAGAAAAAGTGAAGGGGGTGGGTAGGGATTCCAATCAAAATAGAATTGGAGGGGGAAATAAAGCACTCCACCCCTCCTCACGGTGCCATCCCTCCCCAAAAGGCAGTGAGAGTAATGGTGGACACTGTGTGCTCCCTCTCCAACGATGCCAATGTTTGAACATAACCACGGAAGAGGGGCAGGCAGCTGAAATGACCCCCTCCATGGCCCGCTGCCTGTCAGGTTAACAACCCCAATCAAGAATTGCAATATCAATAAGATCCACCTCATTATAGATTCTTAATTTTCCGGATGAAGGAAAAACCATGCCCGAAACATCAACTCTCCTGCTCCTCGGATCCTGCCTGACCGGCTGTGCTGTTCCAGCGCCACACTTTTCGACTCTGATCTCCAGCATCTGCCGTCCTCACTTTCTCCACGATTCTTAATCAGTAGGCGAATCAAGGGTTCTGGGAAAGAGGCAAGAAAGTGGAGTTAAGGATTATTAGATCAGCTTGTTGAATGGTGAAGCAGACTCAAGGGGCTGAATGCTTTTGCTTCTATATTTTATGGACTGATGGTCAGTCAAGAGAAATAATCTCTTTCACCGTTGCACAGTGCTCTCAAGGTAAAGTCACCGTGGCTTGTGTCCCATTTCTAAAATTGAAGTTATTCTCAACTCAACCCTCATTGAACTCTAACTCCCAACTAAACAATAACTAGGCTAGCTTGACTATACCTCTCTCCACAACCTTGGCCTCCAGCCAAAGTCAAGCCCTCAATCTGTCTCCAACCAAGTGTGCAGATAACACAAACCTATCCCTCAATTTAACTCCAATTTTACTCTGCTCGAATCTGGGAGGATTTCATTCCAAGAAAATATTGACAATGTTGATATCATGTTACTGGAAACCAGCAAGTCTAAAGTGGTCACAAAACCAGTGAGAGCAACGATTTGATGAAGGCAGTTATATATCGGGAAGTTTTGACGGTAACACAGGATGGCGTTTCATAATGCCACTGGACCAGTGATCCATAAACCTGGGCTAATACTTTAAGGGCCATGTGTTCAAATCCGACCATGGTAGCTGTTGAAATCTAAATCTAATTAATTAATAAAGCGAGAGCTAAGAGTTCTTCATAATAATGACCACAAAGCTATCATCGATTCTTGTTAAAAACCCATCTGGTTCACAATTACAACATTGAAAAGACATCTGGATGGGAATGTGAATAGGAAGGGTTTTGAGGGATATGGGCCAAGTGCTGGCAAATGGGACTGGATTAATTTAGGGTCTGTGGTTGGCATGGACGAGTTGGACTGAAGAGTCTGAGTCTATGCTGTACATTTCTATGATTCTATGACAAGTAATAGAGTGCCAGGACTGCTTTACAATCTAGAAATATGAACCCATTCCACTTCTTCTTATAATGATTCTATATGGATGTAGAACTTAATATCACAACTTGATTTAACTCAACGACAACACTCAGTTAACATAGGCTGACTACATGTACATGAAAACGTGTTGCTGGAAAAGCGCAGCAGGTCAGGCAGTATCCAAGGAGCAGGACAGTCGACATTTCGGGCATGAGCCCTTCTCCTGCTCCTTGGATGCTGCCTGACCTGCTGCGCTTTTCCAGCAACACATTTTCAGCTCTGATCTCCAGCATCTGCAGTCCTCACTTTCTCCTCCTGACTACATGTACATATCATGCATTACGTAACAAATATAGTTGGAAACATTGATTATTCACAATAAGCATAACTTAGCTGTAGATTATCATGCGTAGAAAAATGATTTTATATTCCCAAATCATCAACACTATTTCTATATCTCACCATCAGCATTGATTTATCAATTAAAACTATGTGCCATAACAGTTGCTTAGCAAATTTCCGACTAGAAATTTGACCACACAATGCCTACTTCTCAGACTCTAACTAAACTACTCAACTCACTAAATGACAGAAGTGAGGCCAGGAGTAGAAGACATTTTTTCCAAAAAAGTGAACTTACTTCCACTACTAGTGAGGAAACGCTGGACTGTGGTTATGTTGCAGTATGAATGATGAATAATAAATGAAGCAAGACTCATTGGTTCTTTCCTGATGTTGAAATTTGCAACTGTTAATGAAATAAAGCTAAATTTGTAACTCTCATAAGGATATGAGATGGCCTTGTGTACACCCATTGAAGAATACTATCCATAAACAAGTCTCATCTGTTAACTCCATCACTGAAAGGAGAGAAGTAGTGATAGAACTTAGCTTTAAATTTGGACTATGGAACAGAAATGTTCTGCTGAAGAAAATGAGCAAGCAAATTCTCATTTCTGTAGCTCAGTTAGCTGAATGGCTGGTTTGTAATGTAGAGATAATAGCAACAGTATGAGTTCAATTCCTGTACAAGATTACCATGAAGGACTCTCCTTCCAACACTCACCCCTCACCTCAGGTGTGGTGACCCTCAGGTTAAGCTACCATTATTGTCCCTCGCTATTGAGAAACCAGCCCTCTGGGACCACAGTGACTTTAACCTTTTACATATAAAGGCTTTGAAGTTTGTAATTCACTGTCAGGATAAGAATGGATGTGTTTCTAACCATAACGTTTCCAGCAATCATAAAATATATTTTCAATCTGAACCATTGCAAAAGGGGAAAGAAAACCTAACTTATTGTGATTGGATGTGAGTGGGAGAATGTAAATGGTTTACATTGCAAACAGTCAGAAATGATCTTGGTCAATGAATGGTCATTTATATTGTCTGATTTTCAGAAAGCTATGGGGAGGCTTCTTGGTTTACATTGCTGCCTCACAGTACCAGGAACCCGAGTTCAATTCCCACCTCGGGCTACTGTCTGTGTGGAGTTTGCACATCCTTCCTGTGGCAGCATGGATTTCCTCTGCATGCTCCAGTTTCCTCCCATAGTCCAAAGATGTGCAGGTTAGCTGGATTGGCCATGGAAAATGCAATGTTTACAGGGATTGGGTGGGATGCTCTTCAGAAGGTTGGTGTGGACTCGATGGGCCAGATGGCTTCTACATTGTGGGGTTTCCATGATAACTTGGAAGCATTTATGCTGAAGACTATTTTCTTATTAATATAAATTAGTTCACATTGATTGATTGAGTAATTTTCATTCCTGCTTCCTTCCATTGTAGTGGTAATGTTGCTGGCCTAGTTACCCAGACCTACAAGCTAATGGTCTGAAGGCAGGAGTTTTAAATCCCACCATGGCAGATAATGAAATTTGAATCGAACTTTAAGGATTCTTGTGTTGCAGTGGTAGTGTCCCTACCTCTGAACCAAGAGGCATGGATTCAAGTCCCACCTGCTATGGAGGTATGCAATAACATCTTTGAAAATATCTAAATCACACTAGAATATCCTTTACAGACTAAGGCTGTTGTGGTGAAACATAAAATCTCCACAATACGGAAAGAGGCCATTTCACCTATTGCACCAACCCTTCCCAATCCCCCCCACGCTATCCTCGTAACCTTCCATTTACCATGTCCAATCCACTTTACCTGCACATCTTTGGACTGTGGGAGGAAACCCACACAGACACAGGGAGAATGTGCAAACTCCACGCAGTCGCCCGAGGCTGGAATTGAACCCAGGTCCTGGGTGCTGTGAGGTAGCAGTGCCAATCACTGAGCCACCATGCCACTCGCCCAGTGGTAACATCCCTATCTTTGAGCCAGAGGCTGGTGCTGAAATTCCTGCTGTTCCGGAGGTGTGTGAAATCTCTCCAGAACACAAGTTCTTTAGTAAATTAAGTCCAAAATACACTTGCCTACGTTTGAATTTGTTTGCAGGATGCAGCTGTCTTTTGCAAGAACGCATTTATTACCCACCTCCAGTCACCAATGAGATTTGAGTGTCAAAAGTAGCAGTGGGACTTAAAACTTCTATCTGTGCCTCGGACAATTTTTTGTGCAATTAGGCATTTATTTGGTTGGCATCATTGTGTCAGGATAAATATCCCACTTCTCGCCAATCAGCGGACAACAGATCTTCAGCGCCATCACGAGTTGTGGCCACTGCTGGTATTGCAGGATCATCCTGGAGTAAAAGCTTGATAATGCCCCATATAAGGGAGACGAGTTGTGTTATTTGTGAGGTATGTAGGCATGGGGGAGGAGGGGAGCGAATGTCTTAATCAATGTATGGTCCACAAAAGCCTTCTGTTGGGCAATGGCTGCTCATAAAGGGATGTCCCGTCCTCTCAAACAGGCTGCAGGATTAAACATGTGAGATATAGTCCTTAAATAGTCCATAAGCCCTTAACCACAAAAGGACCTCAGTTGGAATAGCAATTTTAAGCCTTCCCACTTTAGACATAAATGGGGAGTTGAGAAGGCAACAGGGACTCTATCCTGCATCTTCCTGACCATCTGTGGGGGCAGCATGATGTCTCAGTGGTTAGCATTGCTACCTCACACTGTCAGGACCCCAGATTCGATTCCACCCTTGGGCAACTGTACTGCCCGTGTCTCCGTGGGTTTCCTCAGGGTGCTCTGATTTCCTCCCACAGTCCAAAGATGTACTGTTTAGCTAGTTTAGCCATGGTAAATTGCCCATAGTGTCCAGGGAGGTATAGGTTAGGTGGATTAGCCATGGGAAATACAGGGTTATAAGATTGGAGGGGTTAGGATACTCTTTGGAGGGTCGGCGTGGGCTTGATGGGCTGAATGGCCTAATTCCACACTGTTGGGTTTCAGTGATTCATTCCCTGTCTCCTGCCCCAGAGAATTCAATACTGTCCCGTGTGTAAGCTGAGCATGGTTAGAATAACAGCACCTTCTCTGAAGTACATTAATAGTCTGAGTAGAAGACATTGAGTGAAAAAAAAGCAAAGAACAGTACAGGAACAAATCCTCTGACACTCCAAGCCTGGGCAACACATGACACCTTTTTAAGCTGAATACCTTTTGCCTCTATGTGGTCTGTATTCCTCTATTTCCTGCCTATTCATGCATCTGTCAAGATGCCTCCTAAATGTTGCTACTGTATCTGCTTCTACCACCTCCTCAGGCAGCTTGTTCCATGCACTTACCACCCTCTGTTTAAAAACATTTGCCGCTCCCATCTCCTTTAAATGTTCCCCCTTTTACCTTAAACCTGTATCCTGAGTCATTGACATTTCAACCCTGGGAGAAAGACTCCAACTCTCCATTCTGTCTATCCCTCTCATAATTATGTAAAATTCTATCAGGTCACCCCCTCAACCTCCAATGTTCAAGTGAAGACAAACCAAGTTTGCCCATTCTCTCCTCATAACTAATCCTCTCCAAAACCAGGCAACATTAATCTTTTCTACAGCCCTTCCAAACAAAAAGCAACTTTCAATTTACTTGGTTTCAACTCATTTATTTTACTGCACTGTTTGGGAGAATCGGAGGCATGGAAACTTCATCACTTCCAAATTTTCCTCCCAGATTCAAATCATTTTCACATGAACATGCATTGCACATTTCATTTCTGGGTCAAAATCTCAGCATTCCCTGGTGTGGGAACAGAGTAACAGTTTCATTAAACTGACCACCTTAGCTCAGGGCAGTTCGGATTGAGCAATAAATAAAATCATGCATATCCTGAAAACATTTTAAAAACAGTGTCTAAGGAAACATAAATATGAATTTATAGGGCGGCTATCAAAAAAATGCTGCGGTGTGGCTCAGTGGTTAGCAATGCTGCCCCACACCACTAGTGTCCCAGGTTCAATTCCAGCCTTGGGCAACTGTCTGTGTGGAGTTTGTATATTCTCCCTGTGTCTGTGTAGGTTTCCTCCGGGTCCTCTGGTTTCCTTCCATAGTCCAAAGATGTGCAGGTCAGGTTAATTGCCCATTGTGTTAGGTGTATTAGTCAGGGGGAAATGGGTCTGAGTGGGTTACTCTTCAGAGGGTCGGGGTGGACTGGTTGGGCCGAAGGGCCTGTTTCCACACTGTTGGGAACCAAAAAAAGGAGAACCTTTTGAAGTATAGTTGAATGTACGGGAACACAGCCCTGAATTACTCACACACGCACAGCACAGCAATGAGAGAATGTATTTGATTGGATCAGTGAAGATAAAAATCAGCCAAGACAATGCATCTATTTTTGTCTTCTATGTCTTCTGCCATGTGATTGTTTCATAACCACTTGGGCAGGTCTCTGTTTAACATCTCACCTGAAAAGTCATCCCTCTGACAATGTAATACTCCCTCAGTACTGCCTAATAGATATTTCGACCTACGTTATGTGCGAACATTAAGGGGGCTTAAATCCAGATTTTTCTGATTTAGCAACACGGATATTATCACTGGCTGAAGCGTGCCAGCTTGCAAGATAATTTGAGCCATGGCAAGGTATCATGGGGTCAATCTCATAAAGCACTCATTTGTTTCACGCAAGGATGAAACTAAATATTGTGGCTTTGACCTTTTGACCTTGTGTGAATGAAACCATTTATGTAGATAATCCATCAGGTGAACAATGACAGTGTTCAGATCAATAACTATTATGTGTCATATCAGAAACAGGCCATTCAACCTCACTGGTCTATCATCATGTTCAAACTCTTTATCCCTTTGCATCCAAACCCTGCACACAAACCTTTCCATTCCTTGTCTCATCGTCTATCAGCTTCCCCTTAAATGCATCAATATTTTCTTGATTCAAACACTCCCTGAGGTGATAATTTGCACATTCTCACCACTCACTGGGCGAAGAGGCTGCTCCTGATGGATTTATGGTGACTATCATATTCTTGTGACCCTGTTTTGTTCTTCGTCACACACGGGGACATCTTATCTATGCTGACCAAACCGTTTCACAGGCTTAGTCTCAGAGCTGTCTCGGGTCCCCCTGTTAGCCTTTTCATTTCTACATGAAAAAGTGCTGGTTTTATCAAATCTCCTCATTCAGTTTTTGCATCTCTCATAATCATTTTCTTTAGCTTTCTTCATTGTCACAGCACCCTGTTTATAAGGTGGAGGGAGGAACTGTGCACAGTGGCAAAAATTGAGTGGAACTTCAGTAGGTCGCATTCAGCGATCATCGAGTCCTACAGTACAGAAACAGACCCTTCGGTCCAACCAGTCCATGCTGACCATAATCCCAAACTAAACTCGTTCCACCTGCCTATGCTTGACCCATATCCCTCCAAACATTTCCGATTCATGTACTTATCCAAATGCCTTTCATAGTTGCAATTGTATCCACATCCACTACTTCCTCTGGAAATTCATTCCACACAAGAGCCACTCTTGTGTCTTTTTTAAATCTTTCTCCTCTCACCTTAAAAATATGCTCCCTAGTCTTGAAATCCCCTACCCTAGGGAAAAGGCACCTGCCATTCACCTTATCCATGCCCCTCATAATTTTACAAATCCCCATAAGGTCACCCCGCAACCTCCTCCGCTCCAATGAAAGAAGTCCCAGCCTATCCAGCCTCTCTTTATAACTCAAACCCTCCATTCCTGGCAACGTCCTGGTAAATCTTTTTTGAACCCTCTCCAGTTTAATAATATCCTTCCAACAGCAGGGCAACCAGAACTGGACACACTACTCCAATGTCCTGTACAACCTCAACGTACTTTATGATCAGATAGTGTTTGCAAGTACCTTCCTCAGACAATTGGCTTGGGCAGGAGGATTTTGTGTCAATGCGATTTCATATGAGCATGAAGGGTTAAGAAATCTGGCTCAGTGAGGTGGCATGGTGGCTCAGTGGTTAGCACTGCTGCCTCACAGCATCAGGGTCCCAGGTTTGATTCTGGCCTCAGGCAACTGCTTGTGTGCAGTTTGCATGTTTGCCCTGAGTCTGTGTGTGTTTTCTCTGGGTGGAGAAAGTGAGGACTGGAGATCAGAGCTGAAAATATATTGCTGGAAAAGCGCAGCAGGTCAGGCAGCATCCAAGGAGCAGGACAGTCGACGTTTCGGGCATAAGTCCCTCTTCAGGAATTCCTGAACAAGGGCTTATGCCTGGAACATCGACTCTCCTGCTCCTTGGATGCTGCCTGACCTGCTGCGCTTTTCCATCAATACATTTTCAGCTTTTCTCTGGGTGCTCCGGTTTCCTCCCACAGTCCAAAGATGTGCAGGTCAGGTAAATTGGCCATTCTAAATTGCCTATAGTGTTAGGTACATTAGTCAGTGTGATTTGCTCTTTGGAAGGTCGGTGTGGACTTGGGCTGACGAGCCTGTTTCCACACTGTAGGGAATCGAATCTAAACTCAATCAACCCTTCTCAATCCTGGTGCAGAGATATTTTTTCTTAAAACAGAATTACAAGGGATTGCCAAGCAGTACCATTAGCCTGTTACTAAAGCAGATCAATACAAACACATAAAATTAGCATGATGTCTACATTTACTGAGACATTAGATTCCTCTTAGATAAAAGCTCTTGGGTCAATTAGCAATGTCCACTGGAGAATGTCACAGTTTCAAAGATACATACAGCAAACCTTGTCAGCTTTCTGAAGTTCCAACGAACTAGAATAAATAGAAAAAAGACTGACACAATTAAATATTTGCACTTGTGGCCTTTAGATGATGCAATTGACAATTAGTTATCACAATATTGCTGCTCACAATGTGGTCTCCTCGACATTGGTGAAACGAAAGTGCAAGCTGGGTGACAACCTGGCAGAACTCCCATGTTCTGCCGGCAAATGAAGACCCTCAGCTGCCTGCCTGCCACTTCAACACCCCACTCTGTTCCCTAGCCAACATCACTGTCTCAGGCTTGCGGCAGTGCTCCAGTGAAGCTCAGGACAAATGAGAAGAACAGCACGTCATTTTCCGCTTGGGGACTCTATGGCTTTTTGGATTCAATATCAAGTTCAACAATTTTACGGCTTGAGGTACCTTCTCCCATGTCCTTACTCCAAGCCCCACACACCAGGCCTTGTTATCACATGGTGTGCTATGACACACAACTCATTGTCAGCCTCACATAACCCAGTTAGCAGCTCATTCTCTCAGGCTGATCGTTTTCCACGCCTTTATCTATCCAACTGTTCTTCCTTTTCTTTGGATTCTATCGCCAACTATCATTTCCTCCTTTCCCCATTCTACTCACCACATCTTCTGCATAAAAATAACCTTTTCCCAGATACCATCAGTTCTGAGGAAGGGTCACCAGACCCGAAACATTAACTCTGATTGCTCTCCACAGATGCTGCCAGACCTGCTGAACTTTTCCAACAATGACTGTCTTTGTTATCACAATTTTGGAGTTTGCCTCATCCAGTCATACCAAGCAATTAAGCTTCCTTCCTGCAGGAAGGGTTAAGCAGCAACATTCACTTCAGAATTTAAGGGAGAAGGGAAGACGATCACAGAATTACCCCATGTCTACATTACAGTTTAAGTGATATACAAAAGAACAAAGAACAAAGATAATTTACAACCCAGGAACAGGCCCTTTGGCCCTCCAAGCCTGAGCCGATCCAAACCTACTGTCTAAACCTATCGCCCAATTCCTAAGCATTTGTATCCCTCTGCTCCCCACCTACTCCTGCATCTATCCAGATGCATCTTAAATTAATCTACCGTGCCTGCCTCTACTACCTCTGCTGGCAACGTGTTCCAGGCACTTACCACCCTCTGTGTAAAGTATTTGCTGCGTGTATCCCCCTTAAACTTTTCACCTCACATCTTGAAAGCGTGACCTCTCGTTATTGAATGCTTCACCCTGGGAAAAAGCTTATCTCTATCTACTCTGTCTATACCCTTCATGATTTTGTAGACCTCAACCAGGTCCCCCCTCAATCTCCTTTTTTCCAATGAAAACAAACCTAACCTACTCAACCTCTCTTCATAGCTAGCACCTTCCATACCAGGCAGCATCATTGTAAACCTTCTCTGCACCCTCTCCAAAGCGTCCACATCCTTTTGGTAATGTGGCGACCAGAACTGTACACAGTATTCTAAATGCAGCCAAACCAATGTTGTGTACAATTTTGACATGACCTGCCAGCTCTTATACTCAATACCCAGTCTGATGAAGGCAAGCATACCATATGCCTTCTTGACCACTCTATCCGTCTATGCAGCAACCTTCAGGATACAATGGACCTGAACTCCCTATTTAATCAATTTTATAGTAAGATTTCTTTTCTTCATTTTTTTTTGCTAAAAGCTCCTACTTTCAATGACTATCATATAATCCTTGGTGAGACCCCAACAATTACTTCCAGATTATACACCGTTCTGATTGAAAGGCATATTGTTGTTCCGTTATCATTGCTCAGCCAGATTGTTAGAATTCTTCAATGTTGTGTTGATTAAATGTGTTTGATCATGAATCTTTGTACATTCCTTGATTATTTTAGCCATTGGTCAGGCATCGTGAGTTATGTGATTGACCCCTGACTCTTAAAGTGAAATTTCCAGAAAGAGAGAGAGCGAGACGAGACATGCCACCTCTAAGTTATAAGATGTTTTACGTTAAATGTTAGAAATTAGAATTATTTCCTAATTATTTGAGATAAATAGCATGCAACAATTCAACTTCACTGTGGCACTCATCAAACATACTGTGGCTGTATCTTCAGCAGATAGATCGCAGCAGTTCAAGAGAACAGCTCACTACCACCTTGCCAAGAAAAACATTGGCCATGCTAATATAAGCCATGTGTCAAAAGCGTAGTTTTTAAAAAATACACTGCAAATAGTTCATACATGAACGCAAGAAGTGAAACATCAGACTTGAATATAATACTCCACACACTGAAATTGTTCCATAGGAACTGTGCACCAAATTTAAAGGGATGTAGCCACTTAGCTGAACAAGTTTAGATTAGATTACTTACAGTGTGGAAACAGGCCCTTCGGCCCAACAAGTCCACACTGACACGCCAAAGCGCAACCCACCTATACATTTTACCCCTTACCTAACACTACGGGCAATTTAGCATGGCCAATCCACCTGACCCACACATCTTTGGACTGTGGGAGGAAACTGGAGCACCTGGAGGAAACCTACGCAGACACGTGCAAACTCCACACAGCCAGTCGCCTGAGTCAGGAATTGAACCTGGGTCTCTGGTGCTGTGAGGCAGCAGTGCTAACCACTGTGCCACCGTGCCACCCAACATGGATCCAAAAATTATTGGAACCTTTTGAAAGCTTAAGGGTAGATTTCATCAAAGGCTTGAGGGAGTAAAAAGAAATTATAAGCACAAATACATGGATTCGAGAAATAGAAATTGCAGTCAGATTGAGAAGCAGAACTGCAGTAAGCCATAGATTATCGAAAAAAGTATCTTTTCCTTACTTGGATTTTAACAGTATGTGGATTTTCAAATATTTTGAAAACAAGCTGAAAGATAATGTCGAATTCCCTTCAATAATAGAATTGAGTATAAAATAGGATATATAACAGCTGATGTAATTTAGGCTGCATGATTGCAGAGGAAAGGTTTGACTCCAGTGACTTTGGAACTGATGTGAATTGTCATTTAATGTTCTCATTTTGCTTAATTTTTACAGAAGAACACAGCACATCAACAATGTGGGGAGCCAATATGAATAAAATTTTCTGTCTTCAGCTTCCATCGTCTGGGCTGTATCCAGAGAAAGCTTTAAGCTGAAGAAATCTGGAGCTCATGCAGATAGATCTTAAAGCCTATAGATCTTAAAATTAAGCACGGAATGTTATCTCATGACTGCACAGATTTTATCAAAACTGTTGGTAGGCTGTCGAAAAGTGTGGCGGCAGAAAAGCACAGCAGGCCCGGCAGCACCTGGGGAGCAGGAGAGTTGACGTTTTGGGCAAAAGACCTTCATCAGGAATGTGCCCGAAACATCAATGCAGCACGCATACCGAATATCCACCCACAACCCTGCACTCCGAACGCACTTTGTTAGTTGTAGAGCGCATCAGGGAGATGTGGAAGGCGCTAGACAAATGCAGTTTCTTTTTCAAGAGAAATCGGATGCACTGAATGGTGATGGAAGGAGTTGCAATGTTTCTTCTTAAGGGCTGCGTTTATGGCAGGGAGAACATTCACCGTCCACGCAAGCCGAGCCTTTACTGGGTGAGACGTGTGAATCGAACAGAAGTTGTTCAAGTTACAGGCGCGGCAAGCAAGGTGACCAGGCTGACAATTCCGAGTTAGGGGGGTGGGGGAGGGTTGTAGGGTGGATAGGAGGTGGCACAGGGGGAACAGACAAAGGGAGATACAAGATTAGAGTGGTGCTGGAAAAGCACAGCAGATCAGGCAGCATCCAAGGAGCAGGAAAATCGACGTTTCGGGCAGGAGCCTTTCAGCAGGAATGGTTCCTGATGAAGGGCTCCTGCCTGAAACGTCGATTCTCCTGCTCCTCGGATGCTGCCAGACCAGCTGTTCTTTTCTAGCGTCACACTTTTTGACTCTGACTGTTCAGCATCTGCAGTCCTCACTTTCTCCTTACCCAGGTTTCTCTGTATTGTTTTAATGTTGTTGGAGCCTTTTGATGACTACAACGCAGAAAGGAATTGGGCTGTAACAGAAGGTGTAACACCTGCCCTTTTACATCTTCCCTCCTCAGTATCCAAGTGCCTATCCACACCTTCCAGGTGAAGCAGCACTTTACCTGCACCTCCCACGATCTAGTCTACTGCATTCGCTGGTTTCCTCCACATTGGAAAAACAATACGCAGACTGGGTAACAGCTTTGCAGAACACCTATGTTCTGTCTGTAGAAATGACCCTGAGCTTCCAGTTGCCGTCTGCTTCAACACCCCACCCTGTTCCTTGGCCAATACCTCTATCTCAGACTTGCTGCAGTGCTCCGGTGAAGCTCAGCGCAAGTTGGAAGAACAGCACCTCATTTTCCACAGGTGGACCCTGCAGCCTTCAGGACTCAATATTAAATAGGTGAAAGTGAAGACTACAGATGCGGGAGATTAGAGTCAAACGTGTGGTGCTGGAAAAGCACAGCAGGTCAGGCAGCATCCAAGGAGTAGGAAAATCAATGTTTGGGGCAAAAGCCCTTCATCAGAATGCATCAGTATGATTGCCACTATTCTCTCTTGATTCCACATAGTGATTTGTGAAATATTAGACAATTATGTGAGGTGTTAACTGCTATAGACGTCTATTTGTTACAAAATCCTATGTAATGTTTCCTGCTGACATTTCTAGTGTACAACCTAGTTCCCAGAATGACCTGCTGTGCTTTTCCAGCACCACACTCTCAACTCTGGACTCAATATCAAGTTCAACAGTTTTAATACCTTTCTCCAGGCTTTCCCCCAACCCCACACATCAGGCCTTATCTGCTCGCCACTAACAGTCCCTGTTAACCATTTCTCATTCCCCCAGACTGACCTTTAACTGCTCCTTTGTCTGTCCAACTGTTTTTCTTTCTCTTTACACTCTATCTACACCTATCATTTACTCTCACTGCTAACCCCCCTCCCCCCACCCCATTCTGTTCAAAAACCATCCTTTCCCTAGCTACCATGAGTTGTGACGAAGGGTCACTGGATCTCAGAATTAACTCTGATTTCTCTCCACAGATGCTGTCAGACCTACTGGGATTTTCCAGCAATTTATGTTTTTGTTAAGGAATTTAGGTGAATGTGTTATTGGGTCAAAAAGAGCAAACACTGAAGTACAAGCCAAAGATGCAATATGATTTCTGAGGCAGTTTTATGTGGCTCAACTAACAGTTTAATTAACTGTCTGCAACAGAGAAAGTGACTGATGCTTTCTTATTGGTATGACCAACCAGGTGGAATAATAACCATAAGAAATACGAGACTATTCTTTTGATCAATTTAACACGAGGAGAGAATTCTAAGAGAAAGGCATAACTGCCTCAGTGCTGTTTCATATATGTTTCTATGGCATCTGTTGTTAGATGAAAATGCTGTCTACATAATACGACTGTCTACACTACAAAAGCAATAGCACTCTGGGATATTCTAAGGACTTGATAAGAAATTCCATATAAATGGAAGTTCCATCTCTTGTATATGTTATCAATCTCAGTCATTTTCACAGCCATTATCCTTGAGCAAATCTACATTAATGTCAAATGTACTTTTGAAATCCATTCAATTTACTCTATAATGTCACTGCAGGATATTATGCTGATGCAACCTCAGAAATCAAGAGAGAGTTGGAGTGCCCAAAAGAAGGTGTAATTTTATCCTTACTAAATACAAAAATAAATGGTCTCATGATGTTCTAACCTTTGCAAGTACATAGTTTAAGAGAGTCCATATGCTTTTTAATTTATAGTCTATGTAGAAACTTTGCACTTTAAAACTAACATAGCTATCGGAATACCAAATGCATCAGTATGATTGCCACTATTCTTTCTTGATTCCATACAGTAATTTGTGAAATATTAGACGATTATGTGAGGTGTTAACTGCTGTAGACCTCTATTTGTTACAAAGTCCTGTGTAATGAAACCAGCTGATATTTCTAATGTACAACTTAGTTCTCAGAATGAAATCTGGCTTGATAGATCATTTCTAAAGCTGTTTTATTTCACGAGGTGGTATTTCGCTGAATCAAGCATTCAAGACTGCAGATTTGGTTTTAACAGTAAAACGGAAGTTTATTGTGCAAAAGAAATAACACTTAATTAAAACAACCCAAGTAATATAAATAAAAAAAGTTTGAAAGATTCTATGGCAAAACTAAATCCAAACTATTTCCCCAATTCTATCACTTTATCACAAATCAAAATCTGAGGGAAATGCCCTTTCTTTATCCAATCTTTGTTTTGGCTTCACTGTTTCTTGTCAGTACCTGGCCTGTGAGCTGTAAAGTTTTTTTTGGAGGAATAAATATCCAACTGAATGATTAGACTCCCTCAGCTTTGAATATTCAGCCAAACATTCAGTAGTGAGGAAAGTATGAGGCTTTTTCACAGGGCGGAGGGGTCAATTACTAAGGGACACAGCTACAAAGTGCAGTATGTGTGTGGGTGGGAGTTTAAAAGAGATGTGAAAGGCAAGTTTTTCACACATGGAGGGTGGTGAGTGTCTGGAACACGCTGCCAGAGGAGGTGGAGGAGGCATGACACAATAGCAGCATTCAAGAAACATCTGGACAAATTCAAGAATAGGCAGGGAACAGAGGAATACGGATCCTGTAAGTGAAGGCAGTTTTAGTACGGAAGGGCAAAATATGTCAGTGCAGGCTTGGAGGGCTGAAAGGCCTGTTTGTGTGCATTATTGTTCTTTGTTCTAATTACAAATTTTCACAAACTTAACCCTTACGCTAACTTAATTTATTCCCTTCACTGCTCTGAACAATCTCCTTTCGTGGGAGAGATTGTACTGGCATCTGATTTCAGTCTGGTTTTCCTTCAAATTGTCCAAAAGCTTTAAACTAAATCTAAAAGAAAATTGATCTTCAATGATTCTGCTGAGCTGATGATGCAATGTTTTCTCTCTTGTGTCATAAACTATCATAACATAAACAAACTTCCACTAACATTCCAGGAGGCCTTGCAATCACCTCTCTGATACGTACTGGTTCAAAATCATGGTTGTAGAAAGACTGACTTAGTTAATTACTAAACCACTTCATTAATTAGACCAATACAAGTATGCATTAGTTTGGTAACAAACTGAAACAAAACGTATGTTTATACCACACACATTTCATCACATCCAATATTTATGCTTGTTTTAAAAAGATGCTGAAAATCTTACTGAGTGGAATTGAAAACAATTAACTTATGATTGATTAAAATATCATACCAATTATTGAACTTGTCAATTGGGTTGATTGATTAAATCGATAAAAGTTGATAGATTTCCAGCAATTAAAGAAAAACTCTTTGATAAATGCTTTAGGGTGTCTTTACTAAAACGATTATGAATCCCTTTGCTTTTTGCTCCATGACATCTTTGACATTTAATCTCTTCCACCCTCCACCATAATCCAGTCCTTCCCTTTTGTTTTCCCATCTCCCTCTCCCATTTTGACATCATAAAGCCTATCACAGGTGGTGTCATGGTATTTTACTGTTGGACTAGTAATTCAGAACCCTGGGCTGATGTTCTGAGGATCTGAGTGACCCAGCACAATGGTGAATAATGAATTCTATAAGACCTGCAATATAAAGCTTATCTAATGGTGACCACATAACCATCATCAATTATTCTGGTTCCCTAATATTTGGAAATTGGCCAACATTACCTGGTCTGGCTGGCATGTGACTCCAAGTCTGCAGCAACATGATGGGCTGAAGAGCCTCATTCCATGCTGTTATAACCTAATGTCGTTGACGTTCAGCTATCTTCTGGTCAATTAGGGTTAGGCAATAAGTGCTAACTTAGGCAGTGGCACCCCTATCCAATGAATCAAATTGCAATGACCAGACTGAAAAACAATTCAGTTTCGAGTTCAATTTGACTCCTAGAGTTAATTGTTTCTCTCTCCACAAAAGTTGCCCACAGTGTTTCCAGCCGTTTTTAATTACATGTCACTCAACCTCGCCAAACATTTCAGGAAATCTCTGTGCATGGGAATTGAACTCTCTCCTGTGAGTCACAGCTCATGGAGGACCAGGATGCTGTCTGGGCTGGAGGGCTTGTCTTATGAAGAAAGGTTGAATAAGCTTGGACTTTTCTCTCTGGAGAGAAGGAAGAAGAGAGGAGACCTGATTGAGGTGTACAAAATAATGAGGGGAATAGATAGAGTCAATAGCCAGAGACTTTTCCCCAGGGCAGGATTGACTGGTACAAGGAGTCATAGTTTGAAGATATTAGGAGGAAGGCATAAAGGAAATGTCAGAGGTAGGTTCTTTATGCAAAGAGTTGTGAATGCATGGAATGCGTTGCCAGCTGTGGTGGTGGAAGCAGAGTCATTGGGGACATGCATATGGATAGCAGTGAGTTGAGGGGTGCGTAGGTTAAGTTACTATATTTTACATTAGGATTAAACCTCTGCACAACATCATGGGCCAAAGGACCTGTTCTGAGTTGTACTTTTCTATGTTCTATTCTATGTTCTATGTTCTAACTTCTGCTGTGCAGCATGGATACTATCCCATGAAGGTTCAGCAGCTTAGTGTGAAGGTCTTTACAATCATAAACCCCATGGTGACTGCATGGAGTTTGTTTAACATGGAAACCTTAACACATCATTGTCCACACAGTCTTGTTGAGTTGGTAACCAGATTTCAGTGACATATCAAGCCTCCTTGATAGTCCACCTTGCCTTCTGCTGCTTTCACAGCCAGTGAGACACACAGGCTACTATTGCCTCATTTTGCAGTCAAGTACTATGAATGACTGCTTTTTTACAGAATGGTTCTGACTGATCCTGTATTCAGGAATCCATCAGCGCTGGTTATAGAATAGCCACATAGAACTAGTCATAAAGTCATAGAGGACAAAAACAGACCCTCTGGATCAACTCATCCACATTGTCGAGACATCCCAATCTAGTTCCATTTGCCAGCATTTGGCCCATATCCCTCTAAACCCTTCCCACTCATATACCCATCCAGATGACTTTTAAATGTTGGAATTGTACCCACTTCTAGCACTTCCTTTGGCAGCTTGTTCCATATATGCACCACCCTCTGCATGTAAAATTAGAATCCTTTTTAAATCGTCTCCCCTCATCTTAAATCTTGTTATGAAGTTGAAAGCATGTACTGTACCTTTAAGAGAGAGTGAATGCTGTTTTGCACTGAGAGATTACAAGCACCTGTCGTATGCCTAACTAGCAGTCTCAGGGTGTACTGGAAAATTGAAAATGTGTAACATTTGGCTGTGAAATAGATGCCTGAGTTGGTTGCTGTTTTGATAACAATTCAAATTTTGCCAATCAGTTTAAATTATGCTTCAGGATACTAACAACCAATTGAATTTGAATTTATTGTTTTTGCCTACCTCAAACCAATGGGATGATCTGATGTTTGGAGTATAAGGAAGCAGGCAGTTTAAAAGTTTGGCAGAGACCATATGCCATCAACAGAGAGTAACTACCATCGATAGAGGCAACTGCTAGCAAAACACTCTCCAACAAAAGTGCTTTCTTCATATGAAACATCTTCACAGTAAAAAGAAAGAAGATGACCCAGGATATCTTCAGCCGAAGGAAGGAAGATACCAGAGATGACAGCTGCCGTGTGGTTTTGAAATTATGTTGATGTAATTTTAATAAGTGTTTTATTGGAACAGTGTATTGTTATAGAGTTGGAGGCAGATAATAAGCAGTTAAGAGAAAGGGGGCTGAGAGTTGGGAATAGTTGTTGTTTAACTTCATTTTTAGACTTAAAGAATAATTGATTTTTTTTCTTCAATTAGTGGAATTTGGGAGTTCTCTATCACTCATATTTTAACAGATTATAAGGCGAGGTGAACTTTTCTGGGTGTTGGTTTAACTAACAGAGGGGTTTACTGCCCTGTCATAACAATCTATGCCCTCTAGTTTTGAACTCACCCATCTTCAGAAAAAAAAGACCTTGTCTATCCATGTCTTTTGTGATTGTATATAACTCCATGAACTCACCCTCCTCAGTCTATGATGCTCCAGGGCAGAAAGCCCCAGACTATTCAGCCACTCCCTATAGCCCAAACTATCCAGTTCCAGCAACATCCTTGTCAAACTTTTCTGCACCCTCTCAAGTTTAACAACATCCTTCCTATATAAGGAAGACTAGAATTGTATGCAGTATTCCAAAAATTGGTCACACCCCAATGTCCTGTACAGCCACAACATGATAACCCAACTCCTACACTTAGTGTTATAACCAATTAAGCCAAATGCCTTCTTCATCACTCTGTCTTCCTGCAACTTCATTTTAAAGAACTATGTGCCTGAACCTCTAGGTCACTTAGTTCATCAACACTCACCAGGGTCCTACCATTAACTGGATAAGTCCTAGGTCAGACAGCATCCAAGGAGCAGGAAAGTTTACATTTTGAGCCAAAGCCCTTCATCGGGACTCCTGCTGTGCTCTTCCAGCTTTACATCTATTGCCTCTGACTTTCAGCATCTGCAGTCCTTACTGTCTCCTAGTCACTGTATAAGTCCTGCCCTGGTTTGCCTTACCAAAGTACAACACCACACATTTATCTAAATTAAACTCCATCCACCACTTCTGGGTCCAATGGCCCATCTGACCTAGTTCTTGTTGTACTCTAAGATAATTTTCTACACTGTCCACTGCATCCACCCATTTTGGTGTCATCTGCAAATGTACTAATCGTATTGCTTAAATTCACATCCAAATAATTTATATAAATGATGAAAAGTGGCGGACCCAGCAGTAATCCTTATGGCTCACCACTGATCACAGGCCTCCAGTCCGAAAAACAACCCTCGACAACCACTGTCTGTTTCCTACCTTCAACCAATTCCGTATTCAGTTGGCTAGCTCCCCCTAGATTCCATGTGATCTAACCTTATTAACCAGTCTATTCAGCGGAACCTTGTTGAATGCCTTGCTGAAGTCCACATAAATTACGTCCACCACTTTGCCCTCATCAATCTTCTTTGTTATCTCTTCAAAAAATTCAGTCAGGTTAGTGAGACATGATTTCCTATGCACAAGGCTGGGCTGACTATCCCTAATCAGTCTGTGCCTTTCCGAATGCATGCAAATCCCATCCCTCAGAGTCTCCTTCACCAACTTACCCACCATTGACATATGCCCACCACCCCCCACCTTTTCCTCCGCCACCACCCCCCACCTTTTCCTCCGCTCACCACCCCCCACCTTTTCGTCCGCACACCACCCCCCACCTTTTCCTCCGCTCACCACCCCCCACCTTTTCCTCCGTTACATCGATGACTGTATTGGCGCTGTCTCGTGCTCCCACGAGGAAGTTGAACAGTTCATCAACTTTACTAACACCTTCCATCCCGACCTTAAATTCACCTGGACTGTCTCAGACTCCTCCCTCCCCTTCCTAGACCTTTCCATCTCTATCTCGGGTGACCGACTCAACACAGACATCTACTATAAACCGACTGACTCCCACAGCTACCTGGACTACACCTCCTCCCACCCTGCCCCCTGCAAAAACTCCATCCCATATTCCCAATTCCTTCGTCTCCGCCGCATCTGCTCCCAGGAGGACCAGTTCCAACACCGCACAGCCCAGATGGCCTCCTTCTTCAAGGACTGCAGACTCCCCCCAGACGTGATCGACGATGCCCTCCACCGCATCTCCTCCACTTCCCGCTCCTCCGCCCTTGAGCCCCGCTCCTCCAACTGCCACCAAGACAGAACCCCACTGGTTCTCACCTACCACCCCACCAACCTCCGCATACAATGTATCATCCGCCGTCATTTCCGCCACCTCCAAACGGACCCCACCACCAAGGATATATTTCCCTCCCCTCCCCATCAGTGTTCCGCAAGGACCACTCCCTTTGTGACTCCCTCGTCAGATCCACACCCCCCACCAACCCAACCTCCACCCCCGGCACTTTCCCCTGCAACCGCAGGAAATGTAAAACTTGCGCCCACACCTCCACACTCACTTCCCTCCAAGGCCCCAAGGGATCCTTCCATATCCGCCACAACTTCACCTGTACCTCCACACACATCATCTATTGCATCCGCTGCACCCGATGTGGCCTCCTCTATATTGGGGAGACAGGCCGCTTACTTGCGGAACGCTTCAGAGATCACCTCTGGGCCGCCCGGACCAACCAACCCAACCACCCCGTGGCTCAACACTTTAACTCTCCCTCCCACTCCACCGAGGACATGCAGGTCCTTGGACTCCTCCACCGGCAGAACATAACAACACGACGGCTGGAGGAGGAGCGCCTCATCTTCCGCCTGGGAACCCTCCAACCACAAGGTATGAATTCAGATTTCTCCAGTTTCCTCATTTCCCCTCCCCCCACCTTGTCTCAGTTGGTTCCCTCAACTCAGCACCGCCCTCCTAACCTGCAATCTCCTTCCTGAACTCTCCGCCCCCACCCCACTCCGGCCTATCACCCTCACCTTGACCTCCTTCCACCTATCCTACCTTCATCGCCCCTCCCCCAAGTCCCTCCTCCCTACCTTTTATCTTAGCCTGCTTGGCTACTCTCTCTCATTCCTGATGAAGGGCTTATGCTCGAAACGTCGAATTCCCTATTCCTGAGATGCTGCCTGGCCTGCTGTGCTTTGACCAGCAACACATTTTCAGCTGTATTGTTCCTGGACTTTCCTTACAGCTTTTCTTAAATAATGGCACCACATTAGCCAATCTCCAGTCTTCTGGCGCTTCACCCAGGGCTGTCAATGATTCAAATATCTCAGTAAGGGGCTCAGAAATCACTTCCCTAGCTTCTCATAAAGTTCTGGGAGACACCTGATCAGGTCCTGAGGATTTATCTACCTTTTTACTTTTTAGACCACCAGCACCTCCTCTTCGGTAATATGAATTCTCTACAAGCCATCAATATTTATTTCCCCAAGTTCCCTAACTTCTAAGTTCTTCCTCAAAGTAAATACTGATGGAAAGTATTTGTTTAATATCTCACCTATCTGCTGTGCTTCCACACGTAAATGACCAGGCACCCTAAGGCACCCTATTCTTTCCTGAGTAACTCTTTTGTCCTTAATGTTATTATAGAATCTAGAGTCATAGAGTCATAGAGATGTATAGCATGGAAATAGACCCTTCAATCCAACTCGTCTATGTCAATCAGATATCACAACCCAACCTAGTCCCACCTGCAAGCACCTGGCCCATATTCCTCCTAACCCCTTCTATTCATGTACCCATCCAGATGCCTTTTAAATGTTACAATTGTACTAGCCTCCAACTCTTCCTCTGGCAGCTTATTCCATACACGCACCACCCTCTGAGTGAAAATGTTGCCCCTTAGATCTCTTTTATATCTTTCCCCTCTCATCCTAAACATATGCCCTCTAGTTCTGGACTCCCCCAGCCCGGGGAGGAGACTTTGTCTACTTATCTATCCGCGCCCCTCATGATTTTATAAACCTCTATAAAGTCACCCCTCACCCTCTGATTCTCCAGGGAAAACAGCCCTAGTCTATTCAGCCTCTCCCTATAGCTCAAATTCTCCAACTCTGGCAACATCCTTGTAAATTTATCAGTTTTACCTTGTCCTCTGCCAAGCTCTTGCCTGCCTTGATTATTTGGCTACGTCCCCTTATCCATTATTCGAACCTTAAACTTATCTCTTTATTTCATGATATGGAGGAGCTGGTGTTGGACTGGGGTGGAAAAATTTAAAATCACACAACACCAGGTTTTAGCCCAGCAGATTTTATGGGAATCACTAGCTATTGGAGTGCTGCTCAACCTGATGAAGGAGCAGCGCTCCGAAAGCTAGTGCTTCCAAATAAACCTGTTGGACTATAACCTGGTGTTGTGTGATTTTAAACTTTTTTTTCACTATCATTTTGATTTCCACACTCCCCCATCCACCAACACCATCACCTTTGCTAGTTTAAATCCTCCTTTTTAGCACTAGCAAGTCTCCCCGCAAGGATATTGGTCTTCTTCAATTCAGGTAGAATCCATCCCCCTTTCACAGGTCATTTCTACCCATGTAGATATGCCAATGTTGCAAAAATGTGAATTCTTGCCCCCTGCACCAGTTCCTCCACCACTCATTCATCTATACTGACACTCACTAGTATGGGCACTGGTAGGAGTCCAGATACTACTACCCTTGAGGAGGTAGAGAGGTCACTTTATAGAAGTTTATAAAATAATGAGGGATATAAATAGGATTAATGGTGGGTGCCTTTTCCCTAGGGCATAGGATTTCAAGACACATTTTCAAGGTGAGACGAGAAAGATGTTAAAAGACAGGAGGGCCCCACTTTTTACACAGAGGGTGATTCACTTGTGGAATGAACTTCCTGAGGAAGTGGTAGATGTGGGCACAATTACAACATTTAAAAGACACTTAGATCAGTACATGAATAGGAAAGGTTTGGAGATATATGGGCCAGGAGCAGGCAGGTGGAACTAGGTTAGTTTGGGATAATGATCCGCATGGACTGGTTAGACGGAAGGGTCTGTTTCCGTGCTGTAAGACTCTATGACCTACCCTTAAATGTCCTGCCTAGTTTCCCATATTCTCTTTGTAAAACTCATCCCTTACCATACCTATGTTGTTCGTACCAAGGTGCACAACGATCTCCTGCTGGTCACTCTCCCCTACAAGAATATTCTGCACCTGCTCTGAGCCATCCTTAACCCTGGCACTAAGAACGAAGTACACGATCCTGAGGTCTTGCTGATGGCTGCAGAGATGTCTGTCTGTGCTGCAGACGAAAGATCAGTAAAATCAGGGAGCAAAGCAAAAAGATAGAAATGGCAGTATCTAATTCAGTTTAAATAACAAGTAACTCAAGATAATCTATCCCAGAGGCCACAATGCACATTATTACATAATTCCACAAAAAGCCAGTCATCACAAATCTGAAAGTCCTTGCTCTGACACTCTGACTTTGTATAAAATGCACCAATTACCCACAAATCGTTTTTCATGAATCGTAACATTAAATAAACGGAATATAGAACATAAATAAGAGGTGTCATCTGAACTTCAGCATCACTATTCTTTTCAATATTTAGCTTTGATGAAACACTTTATCATCAGCTGAGGTACTTATGCTGTCTTTTGCAGTTATTTATCCTGTTCTGCAGATTGGCACTCAACTTACGTACAGCCTTGTTGGGGTTTGGCAGACTATTTTAAAACTGTCACTGTGAAAAATAATTTCTCAAACGCCCGCCCGTCACAGCTTAAGGCACGAGTTGTGGAACATCAGATGACAGACGAATTATTGAGAGGCCCCAGTCTGGTCACAGTCATTGCAAGTGATTCGAAACAATTCAGTTTAAACCATAAACGGCATCGCTTCTATTTGACAAGAAAGCCATTACCGGTGTCTTAGCTGTGCTTCAGTGGAAGGTACCTCACCCTCTGTCTCATGATGGTTGGTCCAAGCCCCACTCCTGAAGCTCAGAGCACAAAATGTTTGAGTGGTTGACTCTCTGCATGCAGTGCTGAGGGAGGACTCCCCTGTCTTTTGGCTGAAGTACAAAACTAAGGGTCAAGATTCGAGAAGTGCTGGAAAAGCACAGCAGGTCAGGCAGCATCTGAGGAGCAGCAAAAATCGACGTTTTGGGCAAAAGCCCTTCATCAGGAAATGAAAAAGGGCTTTTGCCCGAAACGTCGATTTTCTCCTGCTCCTTAGATGCTGCCCGACCTGCTGTGCTTTTCCAGCACTACTCGAATCTAGACTCTGATCTCCAGCATCTGCAGTATCAACTTATGCCGAGTATAAAACCAAGGCCCTAGTCTGTCCCCCTCAGATAGCATGGCAGTCTTGAGAAATGTGTCAAAAAAATGTGGCGCTGGAAAAGCACAGCAGGTCAGGCAGCATCTAAGGAGCAGGCAAATTGATGCTTCAGGCATAAGCTCTTCATCAGGAATTCCTATTGAAGGGCTTATGCCCTGAAATGTCCACTCCCCTGCTCCCCGGATGCTGCCTGCTTTTCCAGTGCCACATTTTTCGACTCTGATCTCCAGCATCTGCAATCCTCACTTTCTTCTAGTCTTAAGAGATGGACAGGGGAGAATAGCAGAGTCTGCCTCACCTGTATTTACATAGCACAGTTCCAAGCCATGAAATACAGTAAACCTTTCTATTCACCAGCACCTATGGGACCAGGAATGTGCTGATTAATCCAGTTTTCAAGAGTTTCACATCATCAATTTAAAAATGCACACTAAGAACTAGAGTCATAGAGTCCCATAACATGGAAACAGATCCTTCAGTCCAACCAGTCCATGTCGACCATAATTCCAAACTAAACTAGTCCCACCTGCCTGCTCTTGGCCCATGTCCCTCTGTGGGTGGCATGGTGGCTCAGTGGTTAGCACTGCTGCCTCACAGCCCCAATGACATGGGTTGAATTCCAGCCTTGTGTGACTGTCAGTGTGGTGTTTGCACATTCTCCCCTGTGTCTGCGTGGGTTTCCTCCAGTTGCTCTGGTTTCCTGCCACAGTCAAAAGATGAGCAGGTTAGTTGGATTGGCCATGCTAAAATTGCCCATAATGTTCAGGGATATGTAGTCTAGATGCATTAGTCAGGGGAACTGTAAAGTAATAGGGTAGGGGAATGGGTCTGGGTGGGATACTCTTTGGAGAGTTAGTATGGACTTATTGTTCTGAAGGGCCTGTTTCCACACTGTAGGGTTTCAATGATTTTTTTATTCATGTATTTATCGAAATGTCTTTTAAATGTCGTAACTGTACCCACATCCACTACTTCCTCTGGAAGTTCATTCCACATACGAACCATTCCTAGTGTAAAAACAATTGCCTCTGATTTTTAAAAAAATCTTTCACCTTTAACCTTAAAAATATGCACGCCTAGTCTTGAAATCCCTCACCCTAGTCACCTTTTCTATGCCCCAAATAATTTTATAAACCTCTATAAGGTCAACTCTCAACATCCCACACTCCAGTGAAAAAAAGTCCCAGCCTATCCAGCCTCTCCTTATAACTGAAACCCTCCATTCCGAGCAACACCCTGGTTAATCTCTCAAGCTTAATACATCCTTCCTATAACAGAGTGACGAGAACTTGATACAGTACTCCAGAAGAGGCCTTTATAAGCACCCTGTACAAACTCAACTTAACATGCCTATAGAATAGATATATAATGCAGGGGGTATACACATCACTATTCTACTTTTATTTACAGCAAAAATCACTTAATTAATAATGCAACTTTGCCTTAAGTAAAACTTACTAGTAGAGTTCTCGCTCGCACCCTCAGCTGACTACTTAGACCTTAGATAATCGCAGTATTTGAGGAGAAATTGACTTGAAATGGAATGAGCTGTTGATATTTCATGCAACCATTTGCTTGAACAATGAGTATATTAACATAAAGAAATTAAAATCTGTAATAATTAGGCAGAATAATACAGTAAACTTTGTGGCATTTGAGGTATATAATTTTTGCCAAGAGTTTGTCAAGAGTGTCAGTTAAAACAAAGTTCTCTGTACTCTGATGTTGAGTCAGAGTCATAGAGATACAGAGATGTACAGCGTGGAAACAGATCTTTGGCCCAACCTGTCCATGCCGACCAGATATCCCAACCTAATCTAGTCCCACCTGCCAGCACCCGGCCCGTATCCCTCCAACCCCTTCCTATTCATATACTCATCCAGCTGCTTTTTAAATGTTGCAATTGTACCAGCATCCACCACACCCTCTGGCAATTCATTCCATACACACACCACCCTCTAGGTGAAAGATTTGCCCCTTAGGTCTCTTTTATATCTTTCCCCTCTCACCCTAAACCTATGCCCTCTCATTCTAAACTCGCCCACCCCAAGGAAAAGACTTTGTCTATTTATCCTATTCATGCATCTCATAATTTTATAAATCTCTATGAGGTCACCCCTCAGCTTCCGACACCCCAGGGAAAACTGCTCTAGCCTATTCAATCTCTCCCTGTGGCACAGATCCTCCAACCCTGGCAATATCCTTGTAAATTTTTTCTGAACCCTTTCAACTTTCACAACATCTTCCCAATAGGAAGGAGACCAGAATTGCACACAATATTCCAACAGTGGCCTAACCAATGTCCTGTACAGCCACAACATGACCTCCCAACTCCTGTACTCAATACTCTGACCAATAAAGGAAAGTATATCAAATGCCTTCTTCACTATTCTATCTACCTGTGACTCTATTTTCAAGGAGCCTATGAACCTGGTCTCCAAGGTCTCTTTATTCAGCAACATTCCCTTGGACCTTACCATTAAGTGTATAACTCCTGCTAAGATTTGCTTTCCCAAAATGCAGCACCTTGTATTTATCTAAATTGAACTCCATCTGTAGTGTGGTGCTGGAAAAGCACAGCATGTCAGGCAGCATCCAAGGAGCAGGAGAGTGTACGTTTCAGGCAAAAGCCCTTCATCAGGAATGAAGCTTGTGAGCCAAAGAGGTGGATAGATAAATGGGAGGAGGGTGGGGCTGGGGGAAGGGAGCTGAGAGTGTGATAGGTAGATGGAGGTGGGGGTAAAGGTGAAAGGTTGGAGAGGAGGGTAGAGAGGATAGGTGGGAAGGAAGATGGACAGGTTGGACAGGTTATGAGGGCGGTGCTGAATTGTAAGGATGAATCTGGGATAAGGTGGGGTGGAGGGGAAATGAGGAAGCTGGCGAAATCCACATTAATTCCATGTGGTTGCAGGGTTCCACGGCAGAAGATGAGGCGTTCTTCCTCCAGGCATTGGATGGGTAGGGAGGGGCAATGGAAAAGGCTGAAGACCTGCATTTCCTTGGCAGAGTGGGAGAGGGGCATTGAAGTGTTCCGCCACGGAGCGGTGGGGTTGCTTGGTGTGGATGTCCCAGAGATTTTGAGTCACTTCAGTTGATAAACCTGATTGGAGAGATAAAAAAGAACAGAATAAAATGCTTAAAATAGAATGGGGACTCAAGATAGAACGCAAGATAAAATTTTACAGTGCAAAATGAAAATAGAACAGAGAAATAGAACATAAATGTTTGGGATAATAAAAAGAAATATGAATCATTGTTTGATGAGGTTACATCTTGATACCAGAGAGCGGGTGTACTGAAGGATGAGACTCACACATTAGCACCATGAATCATGATGCGTCTGAAGCTTGAGAGGAACTAATTAATAAAGATGTCATAAAGAATGGTTTCGAACTCCACAATAAAGACATAAAATGTGTCAAGTCAATAAATAGGAAGTTCATTCCACACACAAACCACTCTTTGTGGAAAAAAGATTACCCCCTAGTCTTGAAATACCCCACCCTGGGGAAAAGACACCTGCCACTTACCTTGTCTATCCCCCACATGATTTATAAACCTCTATAAGGTCATTCTTCAATCTCCTATGCTTCAATGAAAAGAAGTCCCAGGCTATCCAGCCTCTCCTTATATCGCGAATCCTCCATTCCCCGCAACGTCCCGGTAAAGCCCAATATCTCCCCCACCCAGATTACTGAATTAGGATAAAAAGTGCTGGGGCCATTTATTGGGCAGATTATGTGGAAAGAGAGAGAGAGAGACAATCAAAATTTCACCAGAACAGGAAGAAGAAGGCTGAATAGAGAGTCTGCAAAGTTTGTGGGCAGCAGTGGCTTGGTGTGGGGGGCAGAGAAAATAAACAATTGGAAAGATACACTAAAGTGGAACAGATTTGAGGGATTCTATTGTTGATATTCCATTGTTCCAATGACAGGATAGGAAATAAGTCTGATTAAATGACAAAATGGATGGTGATGCTGGGCAAAAAGGTAATCAGACAAGGATAGTGTCAAACTGGAAACAAAAAATGCTGGAAATCACAATGGAGCATCCGTGGAGAGAGAGCAAGCTAACATTTCAAGTCTAGATGATTTTTCATCAGAGCTGGATAGAGAGCAAGCTATCAATTTGCAATGAGATGTCTCTTCATCAGCCTAATGTGGGGAGAGAAAAGTGCATGTGATTACAACCTAATAGCCAAAGAAGGAGGAGACATGAAAAAGCAGATAAAGGCAGGAGGGTTCCCTCGTTACCCCTGGACTTGTCTGTTATATTGTTTTCTTGGTTGGCTTCCCATCTTGCACCCTCCTTAAACAGAACTCTGTTTATCTAAGACTTGGCTGTCCACATCCAACTCACACCACTTCTCAGTTACTCATATCAATCCCCCTCCTCCATGCCAAAGCCTTGTCTTTTCCCACCTCATTAATCCCCTACAACCCTCTGCACTGTTAGATTTCTGGCATCTTGAACATCTCTGATTTCAACCGTTCAATGTCCAAGTCTCCAGCTAGAACTTAAACATAGGATATCCCTAAATCTCTCCAATTTCCTTCCCTGCTTTCCTCCTTCCAGATGCACCTTAAGTCCTATCTCTTAGGGCAAGACTTTTGATCACCTGGTCTCAGTGGTTTGATATTAAATCGGTTCGTTAATGCCCTATGATGTTCCTCAGGATGTTTAACTTTGTTAAAAGGGTGACAAAGGTGCAGGTTTCCTGCTGTTGTAGAGTCACAGAGTCATACAGCACGGAATCAGACCCTTTGCTCCAAACAATCCATGCTGAACATTATCCTAAGCTAAACTAATCCCCCCTGCCAGCTCCAAGCCTGTATCCCTCCAAACCGTTCTTATTCATGTACGGAACCCCAATTATGCAGCATTTGATTATCCAAACAAGATCGCAAGGTCCCAGTGCTTGGGTAAACTGTGTTACCTGGCATTTAAATATCCGAACATTCGATTGTCCGAACAAAATACTCCCCGCACGTGTCGCTTGGATAATTGAGGTTCCTCTGCACTTCTGTCAAATGTCTTTTAAATGTTGTAATTGTGCCCACATCCACAACTTCTAGGTCGACTTCAGCGTTCTGCTATATAAATTTCACATGGACAGGTACCTTTCAGAGAGCTCTTCAGCTAGCTATCTACACTTGTTGGCTTTCTTGGCAGTTCTTCCCCCTAACTTTGCAAAATGTGCAGTGTTATATCTCAAAATATCAGATCAATTCTTTGGCTTGATGTCATCGAAACACTAAATTCAAATTCAAATAGATTTTGGTATCCTGGGGCATAATTTAAACTGATTGGCCATGAAGAGACAAAGAATTCTACCATACATAGAACTTTGCTTTCTCAACTTCAAGATCTCAATGAAAACAAAGAATTTCCCAAAGATGTACATCAGACAGGTGTATTTATACCTTGGATAATTGTGTGGTGTTCCCCATGCATCAGGATAGAATGTAGATGTCACTTGCATGTGCATCAAATAGAAACTGAGCTACACGTCATTGTTAACTCTTTCCCTTAGGTCTGTGATAGAGTATTAATTAAATGGAAAACTAAATGTTCTCTTTCAGTTTCAGATGATCCTGAAAAATGAGGTCCATTTTCCCATAGCTTTGGAGCTTCCCACCTTGACAGAAGCAGTCTAAATTCAGCATCTCCTCTGATGTACCAACTCAACATTTGGCCAACTAAGGGAAAGAGTATTTGAGGAGCAGGATTTTGAACCTAAGTCTATGATCATGGCTTAGGTAACAGGCAGCAGTAATACTCCCACCTCTATCAGCTTTGGAAATGTGGTCAACCAATAGGAAACATGTCAAAGCACAAGAGGAGTACCAAGAGCACGAAACCCAGGGTAGTCCATTAGCAGCATCCTCTCCCAGGCCAACACACCCAGTATCAAGACACTAATCAGTTAGAACCAGTCTTTTTGGGCATTTATGTGCTTAATAGAAGAACCACAAAGTAACTGCTTCACTCTGCATTCGTTCACAGCAGAAGATCCCCTGGAGGTTAATGGAAACACTTCAGGGAAGTCCTTAAAGTGTACCTGAAGAATCAGGCTTCCTTACCAACTTGTGGGAATCCGTCACCTATGAATGACCAAAATAGAGAAGGTTCAAACAAGGAAACACTTTCAGAGATTTACTGGAGCGCACAAAGGCAAATCAGAGAGAGTCAATCTCCAAAATCAAGCCAATCCCTACAAAAATGTATCTCGTCAATTGTTGAAACACCATATACCCTGCACATGGCAGAGTCCATAAATCAGACGTTAAACCCACCAGCCATTTCAGAGCCCATTATTTTGGAATGGAAGCAAGTTATCCTCAATGCTGAGGGACTCCCTTGGAAGAGAAGACCAGAGCAGCTAAATTAACAATGGATTTTTATACAAAGGACCGCAGGTGGTTCACTGGGCATGAGCAGGATCGTGAATGCAAAGATCCACCCATACTTTGCTGTTAACGTGGATAAGTGTGATAACTTTATTCCTATGATTTAAATGTGAAAAATCGATTACTCCTGTTCGTAATGTGTCAATGTATAAACATAACAATGTCTCAGTTTCTGAACTGCTTTCCTTTACCATGAAATATTCCACCAAGTGTTCAGACATAAATCACAAAGCTATTCCCTTTTCTCAAAGCTGTTCCTTTTTCTCAAAGTTACTGTGTCCTTGATATTTTTCTCAGGGGGGTTGTTAAACAGCCCAGGCTCTGAAACGACTGAGTTGGTGCAGTGGTGATTGGTTTACAGGGGGCCTTCCCGTTTACCCCTAAACAGATGATACCTCAGGCCAAAGGCTTTCATGTTTGAGAAATAACTGGCATAGTGAAAGGGGAGTGGTCAGTCCTGGCAAATGAGGTGTAGTTCAGCAGTTGTATGTGAAAAGAAAGGCTGGGTATTCTCTCTCCTTCTGCCCCTGTGATTTTGAAATGTGAGTGGCCTGTGCCAGCGAACATAGAACCTAGAAAAATACAACACAGACCAGGCCCTTCGGCCCACGATGTTGTGCCGAGGATTAATCCTAATCTAAAATAAAATAACCTAATCGATGCACCCCTCAATTCACTGTTATCCATGTGCATATGCAGCAGTCACTTACATGTTCCTTTTGACTCTGCTTCCACCAAAACCACTGGCAACACATTCCATGTGCTCACAACTCTCTGCGTAAAGAACCTACCTCTGACGTCTCCTCTATACCTTCCTCCTAACACCTTAAAACTATGACCCCTTGGCAGTCAATCCTGCCCTGGGGAAAAGTCTCTGGCTATTGACTTTATCTATGCCTCTTATTTCCTTGTACACCTCAATCAGGTCACCTCTGTTCATCCTTCTCTCCAAAGAGAGAAGTCCAAGCTTATTCAACCTTTCTTCCTAAGGCAAGCCCTCCAGTCCAGGCAGCATCCTGGCAAACCTTCTTTGCACCCTCTCCAAAGCCTCCACATCTTTCCTATAGTAGGGTGACCAGAACTGGACACAATATTTCAGGTGTGGCCTCACCAGGGACTTGTAGAGCTGCAGCAAAGCTTCGTGGCTCTTAAATTCGATTTCCCTGTTAATGAAAATCAAAACATCGTAAGCTTCCTTAACAACCCTATCCACTTGGGTGGCAAACTTGATGGATCTATGCACTTTAATACCAAGATCCCTCTGTTCCTCCACACGGTCAAGAATCCTGCCTTTGATCCTATATTCAGCATTTAAGTTCGACCTTCCAAAATGCATCACTTTGCGTTTATCCAGATTGAACTCCATTCGCCATTCCTCAGCCCAACTCTGCATCCTGTGCAGCCTTCAACAGCCCTCAATCTATCAACAGCACCTCCAACCTTTGTGTCATCAGCAAATTTACTAACCCACCCCTCAATGTCCTATGAATATCACAAAGAGCAGAGGCCCAAGAGCAGAGCCCTGCCTAATATTTGTGCTCAGGGATGTGTGTGTTTTTGGAACAAGCATCATTAGGGCGGGTTTGGATAGGGTAAGTTATTGGGTATTCTATTTTCTGTTCTTTGTGTTTCATTCCATAATTTTGTAAATAAACTTTGTTTGGTTAAAACTTGGCAGTTGACCCAACTAATTTACACTGGGAAATTCCACTGTACATCTAGCTAAACAAATAGCAAAGTTATGGTCTCAGCTACCTGCTTAAAGAGGTTTGGAGGGGTCGGGCCTGGTATATAGCACACAGAGTGGAGTGAAATTCAACCTGGGTGACAATGGAAAATAGGCATCAGAGAGTGTCCACATGTTTTATATATTGTTGGACTTTATATGACATCTGAAAATGTGCGCACAGCATAAAATGAACTGTCAACTCCCTATCAGTGGTTTGGTGATAGTGTAGAAGAAGTATTTTAGCCCCAGTATCTTCAATCCACAGATTAAATTTCAAGGATTCAGTTTCCATTTTCGTTAACATGAGCTCATTGTCATTTTTCACAACTTCTCAAAGTCAGTTTCGTTTCTGGTATGGGCTATAAATGTATGCTGATTACACTGTGATAACTCCTGATAGCTTCTATTAATACTTACATTTAGTATGGAGCTAACAGGTACATCCTGTGTTTGCAAAGATGAGAAGTAGTGAGCTTTACAGAACTCTCAGTACTATTTTACAGTGCCTTGCGAAATTTCCTTACAAAGAATGAGATTTTGAATCCTGTGAGTGGTATAGGATGAAGTTTTGGAGGATCCAGTCTCTTGTGTAAACAATGATATATGTTTTTATCATGTCAATAGATCAAGTTCAGTGCTTTAAATTTGATGATAACTGTACAATTCTTCAGAGGGATGGGTTTGGAGTAAACAGAGTTTTTAGAAAAGCAGGCAGGGGGTATCATAGAATCCTTACACAGTGTGGAGACAGGCCACTCAGCCTATTGAGTCCACATTGACCCTTCAAAGAGCATCCCACCCAGAACCAATCAAATCCTGTAACTCCACATATCCCATGGTTAATCCACTTAGTCTGGACATCTTTGGACTGTGGGAATAAACCAGATCATCCAGAGAAAATCCACACAGAAACAGGCAGAATATGCAAACTCCACACAGGCAGTAGCCTGAGGATGGAATTGAACCCAGGTCCTTGGCGCTGTGAGGCAGCAGTGCCAACCACTGAACCACTGTGCCAGGAACTAAAATGGGTGGGAGGCAAAAATTCAGATTCCTAGCAGAGGATTAAATTTTGCCCTGAAATTGTCCGAACCTTACAGGCAGTTGGCTTTCTGTTTTTTTGTATATGTTAGCTGTACCATGAATTCTCCTTCATATCCCTAATACTGGAATGACCTTTAGGGGCACAGTCGTGTAAATGCAGAAATGGGAAAGGCGTGTTTACAAACTGGGCTACATTTGGGCGGGTGTGCCTGATGGAGTTGAAACATAGAAGTTCCAGTGAGTGCAAAAACTTCTTCAGTTGTTTGGCTCTTTCATAACCAAGGCGTTCCTCTGCCCGCGGTGTTCAGGGTGAAGCATCACCATGGTGATCAGCTCAGGAGAAGTCTCAGCCATACGCAGTCTGTTATTAAATGCGGTGTTAGAAAAGCAGGCAGGGATATCATAGAATCCAATCACAGTGTGGAGGCAGGCCATTCAGCCCATTGAGTCCACATTGACCCTTCAAAGAGCATCCCACCTAGAACCAACCAAATCCTGTAACTCCACATATCCTATGGTTAATCCACTTAGCCTGGACATCTTTGGACTGTGGCCTGACTGGGTGAACAACTGCCCACAGACAAGACAGCCACACTGACTGTGACTAACAAGCCTGACTGGCACAGGCAGGTTGGCCTGAACTCTAAAAATAGCTCAACTCAAAAGGCTATCCTTTGTACTAGAGGGTGACATGGTGGCTCAGTGGTTAGCACTGCTGCCTCGTAGTGCCAGGGACCTCCAGAATTGGGCGATTATCTGTGTGGAGTTTGCACATTCTCTCTCGTGCCTGCGTGGATTTCCTCCTACAGTCCAAAGATGTGCAGGTTAGTGGATTAGCCACAGGAAACGAAGGGTTAGAGGAATGGTGGGTGTGGGTGAAATGCTTTTCGGGGGGGGTGGTCAGTGCGCTAAATTGCCTGCTTCTATACTGTAGGCATTGTGTCATAGAGTCTCAAAGGTCTCCAGCTCAGAAAAGGCCCTTCAGCCCATCAAGTCAATATCAGTCAAGAACAACCAACTAAGTATTCTAATCCCATTTTCAGCACTTGGCCCATAACCTTGTACACTCTGGCATCACAAGTGTACATTTAAATACTTCTTAAATTTTATAAGGGTTTCTGCCTCCACCACCCTTATAGGTTGAGAGTTCCAGATTCCCATGATGCTCCTGGGTGAAAGAAGATTTTCTTCACATCTCCTGCCTTTTACCTTTGACCACTGGGGGGGGAAAGGTTTATTCCAGCCCATGCCCCTTATAATTGTACATCTTAGTCATGTCCCACCTCAAGCTCCTCTGCTTCAAGGAAAACAACCTCAGTGTGTCCAATCTCTCTTGATGACTGAAACTCTCCTGCTCAGGCAAGATCCTGGTAAATCTCCACAACACTCTTGTGCCCTTGTCCCACGTGAGAAAGTGGTAAGAATTTATCAAATGTGTACTTTCTCTTGGTTGTGATGAAAGACAAGTGAAGGAATGGTGCAGCGTGCCCGAGTGTTGTAGCTTCCTTCTCAGTTTTAAATGTAAATCCTGATACATACATGAGTGACTGTAACACTGTGGTGCCAACAATGGCAGCTGCAATGAAGTGACATACATTGTTCGCTTATTAAGCATCTAAAAGAGCTGCCTGGCACCGAATGTTGTGCCTGACTGTAGTGCCAACTTTATAATGCCAACTCAATCCAATTGCTCCCGTAAAGCATTTGTAGCGTTCTCTTTAGGTTCAAAGATCTGCATTCAAGTCTTGCCTGCCACAGAATAGGCTGACCAAATCTGGGGCTCTTGTGGAATCTGTTTGAGATTTTGGAGAAGATTCGTAGCTCAGGTTGTGGATCAGGTTTTAAATCAAGTGGGTTTGTTCTCAGACATTGCATCGCCATGCTAGGTAATATCATCAGTGAGCATCCAGTGAAGCACTGGTGTTTTGTCCCACTTGCCACTTATGTGTCTCGGTTTGTTGTGGTGGAGAATATCATTTCCGGATCTGTTGCTGAGGGGTTGGTAAATGAGGTCCAAATCTATACGTTAGTTAATGGAGTTCCAGTTTGAATGCCAAGGCCTCTCAGAATTGCCGTGTGTGTCTTTGCTTAGCCTGTCCCTACCAGGATGTCAGATTCAAGTCCCAGAGATGTGTCAGAGCATCTCTGACCAGGTTGATTAGGAATATCTACAATGTTAACTCACACTCCTAGGGGATTGAATAGATAGTGGCACATACTCTGACAGATTCATACTCTAGGGACACTGGAGCTAGTTTCTCTTTTGGCACTTTTAGGTGCTGAGTGTTGCCTTTGTCCATGATGCCTTTCTTGAGTCAGGATGGAATTCTGTTGCCATTCTTCCTGAGCAACTTGCAGGAGAACCTGTCAGGGGGTATTATTAAAGCCTGATGCCAATGTTGGCTTGGTCCATGGCATCTTCAGGAATGGGGTGGGTGGCAGCTGGCTGGAGTGATGGTAAATAGAGACTGAACGGCGCTCCTGGAGTGTGAAATGCTCCCTTGGCACCTTTTAAAAAAGTGGATCCTGTAAAAATTGGCAAGTTACCCATGCATAATGAGCAGAAGAGATGATAACTGCATGAGGGAGCCTGACTCCACCTCATCCAAGATGGATGACCCCTCCCAATACTAGACACACCTCCACATTTATTCTTAAAACAAACTTAGATAGAATTTCTACCAAACTGTGAGTTAGATTATAACCTGTAACCTTTGAAAGAACATCGTATTAGAGAATCATACATTACAGAAGGAGACTATTCAATCCAACTTGCATCTGTTGGCTCTTTGAAAAACTTTACAACTGGTGTCTCCCCTCTTTGTTTGCTCAGTAGACATGTACATTATTTCTTTTTAACTAATTGTTCGATTCCTTTTGATCATCACTATTGAATCTGCTTTCATTGTCTGTTCAGGTTGTCCATTCCTGACCATAACAACCTGCCATGTGAAGGAAATGAATCCATGTCTCCAGTCAGCTTCTTCCTCCAATCTTCCAAAATTAAGAGGCTATGGTTGCTGACCCTTCTACAAGTGGAGATGATTGCTTCAAATCTCCATTTTCCCAAACTTTCATAATTCTGATCATGCCCAATAAATCTCCCCCTTAACCTCCTCCACAAGAAGGAGTGAAAACTCAGGTTCTCTATCACACAATCATGGAATCACTATAGCATAGGAGGCCAATCAGCCCATCGTGTCTGCTCCAGCTCTCCCAATGGGCAACTCACTTTGTTCTATCCTCTCTGCTGAGTCTACTTTTGTTTGTCTTTGTATAAATGATAGAGATGAGAATATAGAAGCCCTGATTGATATGTTTGTGGAAGACACCAAGATTGGTGGTATAATGAGCAGTGGAGAAGGTTACTTAAGTTTATAAAACGATCTTGGTGAATTGGGTCAATGGGATGAAGAGTGACAGATGGTGTTTAATTTGGAGAAATGTGATGTATTTCTTTTGGTAAAACAAACAAAGACTTGTACAATTAAATATAGGGCCTTGGGTCACGTTGTAGAACAGACAGAGCTAGGGGTTCAGGTACATAATTCTTTGAAGTTTGCATCACATAATGATACGATACCATGGTTATCTCTATTGCTCAGACCTTTGAATAAAGCAGTTGGGACGTTGTGTTGAGGTTCTGCAGGACAATGATGAGGCCTCTTTTGGAGTACAGTGTCAAGTTTTGGCCATCCTGTTATAGGAAGGATATTATTCAGCTGGAGAGGGCTCAGAAGAGATTGACCAGGATGCTGGCAGGAACGGAAGGTTTGAGTTAGAAAGAGAGGCTGGATAAGCTGGGACTTATTTTCACTGGAGTGCAGGAGGTTGAGACACGACATTATAGGGGTTTATAAAATCATGAGGGGTATAGATAAAGTGAATGGCAAGTACCTATTCCCCAGGGTGGGCATATTTTTAAGATGAGAGGAGAAAGATTTTAAAAAGGCATGAGGGGAAATCTTTTATACACAGAGAGTGGTTTGTATGTGGAATGAATTTCTACAAGTGATGAATATTTACAATATTTAAAAGACATTTGGATAAGTACATGAATATCAAACGTTTTGAGGGACATAGGCCAAGCGCAGGCAGGTGGGACTAGTTTAGTTTGGGATTACAGTCGGCATGGACTAGTTGGGCTGAAGGGTCTGTTTCTATGCTGTATGAATTTATGACACCCACCTTCAGATCACAGCTTTTTAAACTTCCTGTCACTGTTTACATTGTAATGTTTTAAACCCATGTTCTCTGTGAATGTTGAGCCAATCCCATAACCACTACCACACACACAGCAGGGTTTGATTGCTCTGTTTCATTAATTTTTGATGAAAATGAAATATACGGATAATAAATAATCCTTTTGTCCATTGAACACTGATAATAGAGCAAACCTGAAGGAATACATTGACCTTCCATTATATTTTAGAACAATTGAGACTCCTTCAAATTTTTTTTATATGTAGTGGTTATTGATCGCATTGAACACGAGGCAGGTACAACGATGGAAGCCTTCATGCGTGAATTAATTGGAAAACAGCAGATAGCTGCACCAGGGTTTGTGGACACCAATCTCTCCCCATTTTTTGAAGTGACAGAGTTTTTCTTGAGGTTAGGATATAGTGTTAAGTCAACATATCCTTCAAAATAACTGTGAAGCGGGATTGTGGTAAAAGGAGTGTGCTTTGCTCCAGTTTAGTATTCTACCTGATGTGGGAATTTTCCCATGATGTAAGGAATTGGCTTTGGATTTTATGGTATTGAGGAAGACAACATTTAATGAAACTAACCTAATTTGCCCAAATATTACATTCCTCAGGCACATAAATGTCTGGGATAATATTAAACTATAGCATGGAGGTTTTGATTATGGCATGGAGGAAGGGAGTGATAGTGTTATACGTAAAGGTTAAACAGGTTGGGATCCTACTCATTGGAATTCCAAAGAATAAGGGTTGATCTCATTGAAACTTATCAGATTCTCAAGGGACTTGACAGGGTATTTGTGAGAGGATCTTTCCCTCATAGGTGAGTTTTGGACTGGGGTGAATATTCTCTGAATAAAGGAGGTGCCAATTTAAGACTGAGATGAGGAGAAATTTCCTCCCTCAGAGGGCTATGAGTCATTGAAACACTTGCCTCAGAGAGATGTGGCACAGAGTCTTTGTTTATTATAAATGCTGCGATAGATAGGTTCTTGATCATGAGGGGAAATCAAGGATTATGGGGTAAATGGAGGAAGATGGACATGAAGAATGTCATTCAGCCAAAATCCTATTGAATGGCAGATGATTGAGGGGATGAGCGGTCCATTTCTGTTCCTATTTCTTACAGTCTTATAGCTTAAGTTTACAACAGAGCAGTATTCTTCATGTAAAGTGTCATGTTTTAAGTGGGTCAAGTGAAGATGGAGTGTGAGACCTTTATACCTTTAGGTCACATACTGTGATACAGTGATGATGCCAAGAGCATATCTCTTAAAGATATACTGACATCTTGACCATGAGGCATCAAGGAAGCAAGCATAAAAATGATTAACAAAGATGATGCTACAACTACGAGATTATATCTATCAGGATAGACTGAGGTAGATGAGAGGCAGGAGTCTCTATTATCTGGAAAGGAGAAGTCCCAAGAGTGTGACAAAAATCTTTACAATCGTTTCAATGAGGTCAATGAATTCAAACAGAAGTTAGACAAATGTTATAGGAATAATGCATTTAATTCTAGTCTCTCTGCTGTAGGAAAGATGTTGTGAAACTTGAAAGGGTTCAGAAAAGATTGACAGGGATATTGCCAGGGTTGGAGGGTTTGAGCTATAGGGAGAGGCTGAATAGGCTGTGGCTATTTTCCCTGGAGTTTCAGGGGCTGGGGGGTGACCTTGTAGAAGTTTATAAAATCATGGGAGGCATGGATAGAGTGAATAGTCAAGGTCTTTTCCCCAGATGGAGTGTCCAAAACTAGAGGTGTAGGTTTAAGGTGAGAGGGGAAAGATTTACAAGGGACCTAAGGGGCAACATTTTCACATAGATGGTGGTGTGTGTATGGAATGAGCTGCCAGAGGAAGTGGTGTAGGCTGGTACAGTAACAACATTTAAAATGCATCTGGATGGGTACACGAATAGGGAAGATTTAGGGGGATATGAGCAAAATGGGACTAGATTAATTTAGGATATCTGGTCAGCATAGACCAGTTAGACTGAAGGGTCTGTTTCCAAACTGTGCGCCTCAATGACTCTAGGAGAAAGGAATAGAAAAATATGTTGATACAATTAAAAGAAGAGGAGAAGATGTTTTTACGGGGGAGAGCTGATACTTATCAACACCAAGATTTTAAAAAATGCTGAAAATACTTTTGTTGTACTGTAAGTCCATTTCGGTGCAGTGTATTTAATGCATAGGTTATAATTCTAAAATTTAGATGCTGCCACTCCTTCGCTGGTGAGAAAATGTAATAACAGTTCAAAAAGTTTACATAGGGACTTCCCATCATAAAAGTAGACATACGTGCAACAGTAGGACGGTTTGACCCAAACAGGCAACAGCGGATAATAATGGTTCTGAGGAAGGGGCTGATTTCTTTTTACAGATGCTGCCAGACCCACTGAGCTTTGTCAGCAACTTCTGTTTTTGTTTCTGATTTACAGCATCCACTGTCCTTTTGGTTTTCAATACAAAGGGCTCTTGAGGTGCAGTGGTAGTGCCTCCACTTCTGGGTCAGAGGTCTGAATTCAAATGCCACCTGACAAGATATATATTTCCCTCCCTACCCTTATCAGCTACCACAGAGACCATTCCCTTCACAACTCCCTCATTAGTCCACACACCCCTGCCAACTCACCCTCCACTCCCGACACCTTCCCTTGCTGCTGCAAGTGGTGTAAAACCTGCACCCACACCTCCTCCCCATATCTCTGTCCAAGGCCCCAGAGGATCCTTCGACATCTCTTAGAGGTTTTCCTGCACCTCCAAACACTTCATCTACTGTGTCCATTGCTCTCAATGTGGTTTCCTCTACATCGAGGAGACAGGATGCCAACGGCCGGAACGTTTCAGGGCACATCTTAAAGACACATGCACCAAACAATCCCACTGTCCTGTGGCTGACAACTTCAACTCCCCCTCCCACTCTGCCAAGGACATGCAAATCCTGGGCCGCCACCACCACCAAATCCTAGCCACCCGATGACTGGAGGAAGAACACCTCATCTTCTACCTTGGGACCCTATAATCACACTGTATCAACATTAACTTCACCAGTTTCCTCATCTGCCCTCCCTTCACCTCATCCCAGGTCCAACTCTCCAACTCAACACAATCCGTTTGAATTGTCCTACCTGTCCATCTTCTTTCCCAACTATCTGCTCCATCCTCCCCTCTGACCTATCACCATCACTCCCAAGCCCACCTACCTATCACCTTTCCAGCAACTTACCCCCACCCTCCTATTTATCTCTTAGCTCCCTTCCCCAACCTATAATCCTGATGAAGGGCTTATACCTGAAATGTCGATTCTCCTGCTCCTGTGATGCTGCCTGACCTGTTGTGCTTTTCCAACACTACACTTTGTGACTCCGATCTCCAGCATCTGCAGTCCTCACTTTCTCCCATACGTGTGTTGTAGCATGTCTGAACAGGCTGATTAAAATGCCTAGAAAATGGCTTCTGAGATTGAGAAGTAAAGATGTATATTTTTTTAAAGTGGATCATTATGACCAAATGACGATTATTGCAAATTTGGTTTGAAATAGCTTGAGAATTTGCCAAAAGTAATTGCATATTCTCTGACTTGCAAGGCAGGATATAAAAGATATCTGAGGAAACTTACTATCTGCACAATGCACATTGGACATCATGCATATAAACTTTCATTTGACTCCATTTTATTTGAAAATTACCCACATAGTTCGCATACAGCAGCATTTCTTATTCACTGTTCTGAAATCATTTCTTTCCCCTGCATGGCACACTCTCGGGAGAGATTATGGAGCGATCATACTTTCCTAATTTCTTAAAACAAATTCTAATTTAGGAGCTCATTTCAAAATTCGATCTGCCTGCATTTTCACTGTGTAAATCAATAAACCAATGACTGGAATCATAAATAATAGATAAGGGTTGCAGAAATACTCGCTGAGCATCATTATTGACCCGAAGCCGTGAAAATATTCAGGAGATGTGTAGCCTCAGCCCAATTGCAAGATTATCTCCCCAGAAATTCTCCTGTTTAGCTGATGTTAATGCTGCAAAATGGAAAGTTCACTGAGGATGAACACCATTGTAGGATAATCTCTTTCTGACGTGATTAATACAGGAACTTGATTTTTGTTGTGAAATGAATGCCATGATTTGGTCAATAATGATTCACTTCAATTACATTCTGGTCACTGTTACTATTACATTCAATTTTCTCAGATGCCTTTTCCCAGTGATGCTGTCCATTATAACAGCAGATGGTTTGGTTATATTTGAGGGAATATTTCTGTTTTCCTTAAAATGCACTGAAAAATGTCTTATTTTTGTTCATGGGATGAGAGTGTCACCAGGTAGGCCAACATTTATTGCCCATTCCTAATTGCCCAGAGGGCAGCTCTGACTCAACTACATTTCTGTGGGTCTGGAGTCACATGTAGGCCAGACCAGGTATGGATGACAGTTTTCTCCCCTAAAGGGAACCAGATGGGTTTTTCCAACAATTGACAATGGCTTCATAGTCACCAGTAGAGTCCTAATTCCAGGCTTTTTTAATTGTATTCAAATTCCATCATCTGTCATGTCAGGATTTGAACCCAGTTCCCTGGAGCATTGCCCAGGTCTCTGAATTATCAGTCCAGTAATAATACCAATAGGCCATCATTTCCAACTTTCAGTCCTTGCATATTTTGCTTATTTTTTTCATGGGGTGCAGGCATACCAGCACTTGTTAGTCATTCGTTATTGTTTTGAACTGAATGCTTTGTTAAGTCATCCTTGAGGGCATTTAAGAGCAGTCAACTATATCCCTGTCAGTCTGGGGTCACATTGAGGCCAGACCAGGTAAAGATTGCATATCTCGTTCATGAACCAAATGGGGTTTTCCAACAATTGATGATAGTCGTCATGGTCACCAGTGCTGAACCTAGATTTAGCTTCCAGAATTATTAATTGAATTGAAGTATCACTAGTTTCTGTGGTGGGATTTGAACACAATAGAAACATTAGCCTAATTGTCTGGGTTAGTAGCAACACTACCACCAAGTGCCACTGACTCTTGTATTCCTTTCTCTCTCATGTAGCCTATCCTTAAATGCATTATTATTTGCATTCATCATCAACTTTCACTTACTTTAGGTGGCACGGTGGCTCAGTGGTTAGCACTGCTGCCTTATAATGCCAGGGATCTGGATTCAATTCCACCCCCAGGTGACTGTCTGTGTAGAGTTTGCACATTCTCCCCGTGTCTGCGTGGGTTTCCTCTGGGTGCTCTGTTTTCGTCCCACAGTCCAAAGATGTGATGTTAAGTGGATTGGCATGGGAAATTGCCCATAGTATGTAGGGATGCGTAGGCTAGGTGAATTAGCATTACTAAATGAGGGGATAAAGAAAGTTCTCCTGAACTCTTTATTGAGCTTTTTAGGGATTGTCCTAAATTTATGGCTCCAACACCCCTTCAATTGAAAGTGAATCTTGGATGCTGAGTTAATTCTTTTTATTGTTTTCATCAAGACGCTTTCTATCTTCTGAATCCATCACCCAGTGTACCAATAACACTCAGCTCCCTAATTACAGCCATTTATGTCTCCAGTTTCCTTAGATATAACTGTTGGAGTGAAGATCAAATCTATATTTCAATCTGCTCTTAAAAGTCTCAAGAATTCTCAATGTTAATTGAATATTTCTGCAGTGTTTGTAACATTTTCAGCTTCCCTTTTTGGAGCACTTCGCATAGCTCTGGTCTCCATATTATGAGACCATATCAAGACCACGGGACAGCTTAAAAAAAACACAGAAATTGAAGAGGTCGTCATTGTCAGAAAAGACAAAGGCAGAAGCTCTTTTCTCTAGGAAAGAGAAGGTTGAAAAATGTTGGAAGTATTTAAAAAATTCTGAATGTATGTTGTATTACAGAGTTGGATAAGCTAATGAACCAAAGAATGACCAGTTCAACAGAAACATGTTTGAAGGAGAATGCATACATTGTTATCTGTAACTTCAAGTTGTAAATAAACTATTAAATAAACCTATATGAGATTTTCAAGTAAACTAAGTGTGATGTTAGTTTGCCTCAAACATCATCTTCCTGATGTGGTAATGCTTACTTCATCTCCCATCATGAAAGGAACGGGACATGGTTATTGTGGTATTAAAGAATCCTATAAACAATTACTATTATTATTTACAGCTAATTATTATCTACAAACATTGCATTCCTCAGGCATATAAGTGTTTGGACTAGCTATTAGATTACAACAGAACATTCTGCTTTTCCTGCACTTTTTCTGCCATTAAAAATGGAAAATATACCTGATGCTACTCTTTCGGGTTGTCAGTAAAGTGCTTAATCATTGCTAGCGGAGAGACAGCTATGGAGGTTACTCTGGTAGTTATGTAGTTAATTTAGTGTTGCAAGCATGCCTGGGATCATATTACAGCGTTCCAGTAACAGATAATGGTAGTGCATTGTGATAGATTAGCCGAATCACTGGTTGGTAGTGAGAAGGGCTCTGCCTATGAGATCCTTTATGCACGCCAGACTCTCTGCCATGCCGCACGCTGCCCTTGAAGCAGCTGTGGTGTTTGTCAAGGTTCGTCCCGAGCAGTGCCGTGACGCGGGACTCCATGCTCTACGGTCTGTTCCCCGGGACGCACACTGAGATGAACAGCAACTGTGCCTGGAGGATCATCAACTTGGTGAAGTTTGCTCTCTAGGCGATCTGAAACCTGTTGGCCTTCCAGCTGAAGGAGTTGACCCTAACTGAGTGTTGCAGACTGGCACATTCCTAGGTCCAGGACTATTGTTGAGGGACACGCTGAAGCTTGGGGCAGCTGCCACCAAGGCGCGGTCGGGAAAGACCACAGTGTAACATCTTCCTGCCTAAGAAGAACAGGGGGCCCACACAGTCATTTGGGCTCTGCTGAAGCCTCAGCTAAATATATGGATATATGATCGATAAACGTACAGACCTGTATATATAAATGGTAAATTCTGATCTCTGTATGCAAATGATTACGTATGTATAGCATGACCAACTGTACAGACCATTAAATTATTTTATGAATAAAGTATATTTTTGAAATTGAAAAATTCTGTTCCTATCAGTTTAATCGTTGATATCTCCTGAGCATGGGAGTGTCTGTATTAAATGGATTTTTGGAGCAAGGAGATGGGTTAAGGGCTTGCTCTGTCCTCTCCATGTATCAGCCTGGTATTTCAGTGTTTCCAGGAATTCCACCCAATGCCTACCCAAGTTCAAAAGCAGGAAAGAGAATTTTAAAAAAGTTGAATCCCTGGTAGATGAGCTAATGCAGAAGGTGATGGTAGTGCATTGTGATAGGTTAGCTGAATCACTGGTAGATGAGCTAATGCTGAAGATAATGGTAGTGCATTGTGATAGATTGAGTGGGATGGAGGGAACCAATGTGGCAGATGATGATTAGTTCAAAAAGATAAAGCAAGTCAGCATGATTGGTTATGCTAATATTATCCAATAAGCGCGGGAAGAATAACTGTATAAGTTGCAGGTGAATAAAGAGCCTGTGGGGAGCCAGGAAAGGCATTTTGTTGGTTTCTACAGCTTTGTAAGATTAAAGTTTAATTTTGTGAAGGATTTTCTGTGTCTCCTGGTAATTGTTTTATCGAATATTGGGTGATTCTTCCACAACACAGCCAATAGGGAAATATTTCACAAATACCCTGGAACTTAGAAAGAAAATAAAATCCTTAGTAAACTAGATTAGTGGTAAAGCACATGAGGTTTTGAGAGGCATTAAGGAGCAATTATTTCAAACAGAGGGTGGTAGGGGTATCTGGAACTCACTGCCTGAAAGGGTGATGGAGGCAAAATCTATCATGATGTTAAGAGGCATTTAGATGATCATTTGAAATGCTGTAATGTACAAGGCTGTTGGATAATGCTGGGAAATAAGATTGCAGTAGATGGGCATTTGATGACTGGTGCAGACACAATGGGCTGAGGGACCTCCTTTGATACTGTAAAACTATGACTGAAAGAGGAATGGGTTTCTTGTGGCTGCTCCAGACTCCCCATCCCACCCCAGCACAGTCCAGTGATGTGCAGGTTAGGGTGGATTGGCCATGCTAAATTGCCCCATTGTGTACAGGGATGTGCAGGCTAAGTGGGTTAGCCAAGAGAAATGCAGGGTTACAGGAATAGGGTAGAGGAATAGGTCTGGATGGGTGCACTTCGGGAGGTAAGTGTGGACTCAATGAGCTGAATGGAGTGGCTTCCATACTGTGGGGATTCTATGAATAATAGGAGTAGACTTTGCAGTCCATCAAACATGCTCTAGTATTCTGTGTAATTACATCTGATACATATTTTAACAATCCAATTTGATTATATTTTCTTTAATACCGTGACCTCAAGCTCAGCTTTGGAATTTTTCAAATTGAAGCCCGTCTCAAGTTGCAGTGGAGAGAGTTCTACATTTCCACTACCCCTTGAGTGAGGAAGTGTTTCCTCATACAACCTCATGGATGGTCTAACTTTAAGGATGTACCCATTTGATGTGGACACTCCTACCAGAGGAAGTAATGTCTTATTCCCAACCTTTTCAATCCCATCCCTTGTGATGGTTTCTGATGCTATTGGAAATAGCAAGAGTGGAAGCATGTTGGGGGTGGGGGGGGGAAAGGGGGGGTGGATTGTTGCTGGCAGTGGTGATGATAATGGGATGGGAGTGCGGAGAAATACCCTCATGCCTAGATAGCAATTCCGCTCCCATATTCACTCTTTCTCAAAACAATCTGCCGAATTTGTTCAAAATCATTTTTTTTTACTCATTTGTGTGGTGTGAACATCATTGCCTAGGCAAGCCTTTATTGCCCAAGTCTAGTTGCCTTTGGGAAGGTGGGAGTGAGCTGATTTCTTGAGCTGCTGCAGGCTGTGTGCTGTGGTTTGACCCACAATGCCCTTAGGGAAGGAATTCCAGGATTTTGACCTCGCACCAGTGAAGGAATGGTGATATATTTCCAAGTTGGGATGGTGAGTGGCTTGGAGGGGAACTTGAAGGTGGTGGTGTTTCTATGTGTCTGCCTATATTCTCATGTACTTCCCAATCAGTCCTCGTAAACCACAGTAATAGGTCAATCCAGCTCTTGACGCCACAAGAAGGTTTCTGTCAGACTAATTGTCCTGCCCTTTTTCCACATCATTGTAAAGATGTTCTTTTTCAAATATATGTGTCTTCTGGAAAATAATATAAACTCTGTATTCATCAACTTTTCTTTTAAAATTGGGTAGTTCACGACCAACCAAATAGATCGTTCAAAAGATTTGAATCTTAGTTCTTTTTATTACACCATGTCCCTCTGATAAGTTGGAAATAGATATAGTGACCATATAGAAAATGGAGCTTAGAATGTTAACTAAAATGGCTGAAGCACATTGGCTGTATTGCCCGGCATGCCGAGCGAAACAAATTGCTAACACAGCAACTTGTAAGGGTCCCTGCACAAGCTGGATAAACATGCCCAATCCCACAGATCCGAGAATGATATAGTACATAGCACTAGGTCAAAGGGCAGCCATCAGAGGAGTACTGGTGCCTCACGGTCTAGCTGTAACACAGTAATGAGGTTTGAATGTTTACATTTAAGAGCATCTCTGAGATCTGACTGTTACCTTGAAGAGCAGGAGAAGAATAATGGGGGCTAATGTCTGACTTTAAAGATAGTGTTAATATCTTAGCCAGATGGCTGCTGGTGTCTGTGTGTTAGATTTAGAGCATTTTTTAATGTGTAAGCTTACAATTAAGTATACTTTGATTAATATACTTTTCGATAGCCTAATGACACGGGACTCTGTATTGCGTGAGAAGTTATGTATAAATGTAACAACTTTCCCTATCGAGAGTGAGAGAATCCACTCTTTAGTACCCAGCGTGGTCTAAAGTGGCTTTTCTCCCAAGCCTTGTTTGTATATTCGTATACTGACAGTCTTGAATAAAAACAGTGCTGTTGAAATGTGTTAATCAAGTGGTGGTTCTCTGTTCTTGGACAGGCGTTCACAAGAAGCCAGGAGCTCAAGGCTGAGCCTCCACATTTTGGTGGCAGCGGTGGGATCCCAACGGAAGGCGGCTCCTGGTGACGGTTGAACAGGACACGGTCTTGCTGTGGCAAGGTGGACACGGGCCCAACTAGGACGTGAGTATACCGTTTGGGACTCACGACTAGTGTCTCCCCAAGCTAGGGGCGGACCTGGATCCAACTCACCGCAGCAGGAGCTGCTACCGGACGGGATCCAGAACGAACCAGTGAACAGCTTTTTAAAGGGACCACCACAAAAGCGCTGGGAGTGCTATAGAAGGTAGGAAAAAAAAAGGGCGCTGGGAGCGCGGTGAGAAATAAGAATAGTTAGATACGTACGGGTTTAAAGTCCCATGGGGTTAGAGTCCTCATAAAAGCACCGAGGTACGTATGTGTGAGAGGGTTTAAAGTCCCTTGAGCAGGATCTCATAAAAGCAACACTCACAAAAGGTTAGGGAAAGTTTAGGGAACATTATGGGACAGTTCATGGATAAATGTGAGGATCCGGGATCATTAATTGTAACAGTCTGCGCAGAATATCCTGAGGATGCGCAGTCACTCAGGAAATTGTCAGGATGGCTAACAGAAAAATTGGGACCTGATGAATGGCCTGCAGGAGGTACGTGGAAATTGGAGATTGTAAAAAGAGCTACGGAGTTAGTATGGAAAAAGGGAACAGGGGGAAAGAAGGGTAAGAAAATTATGGCTAAACTAAGAGATGCATGCTTAAAAAAGAAAGAGGAAGCTAAACAACAACAGGAGCAGAAGGTTTACAATAGTTGGTTACATAATGCTACAAAAAGGGGGCTAAGTGTCACTAAGGATGGGCTTCCTTTGACCCTCCATGAGCTCAAGGTTGCATGTTCAAATTTTGATGAAAATATTAATAAGAACAAACGGTTGGCCAACCAAGCGGTGGAGACGGCATTGTCAGACCTGAGGCTGGGTGCAGGATGGGAGGATAAGGGAATTAGTTCTAGGAATGTGGAATCCCCTCCCCAACCCCCTCCATCGGGTACAGCACCCCAGGAGGCACGTAGTGACAGGAGTTTTACCCCAAGCACAGGTAAAAAAGGATATCGGCCTCCACCACAGTGTGAACCCGAACGGCAATTGCCCTACCCTTGGACAGAGGAGGCTGACGATGACAGTTCAGAGATAGAGGAACCCTCAGGTTACATGTTCCCGATGCGTACTGTTCCTAACCCTCAAGCGGGACGGGTAAGAGTCCCTGCCCAGCCGAACGCTGTCCCTCCTGTCGCTGCGATTCTTCACCCTCCTACCCTAGAAATTTTTATGCCATGGAAACCGCAGGAAATTTTGGCACTGACTATGAATCTCCCTGACAAAGATAGGGACCCACAAAAATGGTGTGAATCAGTTGAAAGCATTTGGCAGGCTTACTGGGCAGTGGGAGAAGATATCTGGAATTTTTTGAGGGTTGTGTTTATTGGCTCTAAGTGGACAAAATTTTTGGAAATATTAAATATGCCCCCTGGTGCCAACAGTTGGACTGCCTTTACAGCACAACACCCGAACCAACCACAGCAGGAGCAGGAAATTAAAGAAGCAGTGCGGCAGGTCCTCAGAAAACCGGTTGACTTAGCAAAAATCATTGATGTAAAACCAAAAAAGGTGCTGAGGAATACCTACAGAGGTTTAATGAAACTTATGGCACATATTCTGGGGACCCTCTTTTCCCTTTGGGAGCGGGGGCTGTCTCACAACAGTATAATAGTCTCTTGATGAACACTTTGCCTAAACCTACACAAGATAGATGGAAAACTAACAACTTAACTTGGATCAATTCCTCACAGGGTGATACAGCTAGGGCAATTAAAGCATTATGGGGCGAGGGTGACGGTCCTAAGGCCGAAAAACCTATTAAATCTGAATTTGTTGTACGGGAAAGTGATCAAAATACCATGGCCCCCTTGCGGCAACCTCCCACCCCTCCCCAGCAGACACAGCAGCAAGGGCTGTGGAGATTACCCGGTCCCCAGCTGCAGTCTGACAATAGAGGCTATCAGCTGGAACCGGATTTTTATGTCCCAGGCTGGCAAAACCAAAAGGGCACAGAAAGCTGAATTAATTGCATTAACTAGGGCATGTGAGCTAGCCTCCGGACTTACAGCTAATATATATACTGACTCTAGATATGCTTTCGGGGTTGCCCATGATTTTGGGACACTATGGGAAAATCGAGGCTTCCTCACCTCGTCTGGGACCCCTATCGTACACAGGGAGGAAGTCATTAATTTGTTACAGGCCATTCAAAGTCCTCACGAATTGGCCATTATTAAATGTTCCGCGTACACTGCCGGAACGGATCCGGTTTCTATGGGAAACAAACAGGCAGATGAAATTGCTAAACAGGCTACGGAGCTCCCTGGCTCCTTTATGATGGTTCAGAGGAAATCTATTAGGGCCTCAGTTCCTGACAAGCCGCCTCCCTCCACCGCTGATATTGTTGCTTTACAGGGGGACACCCCTGACAATGTACTTCATGAATGGACTGATCTGGGATGTTTCAAGGACATTGACGGTCTTTGGAAAACCCCAGCAGGCCAGGTGTGTATGACTGATGTTTTAGCCGTCTGGGTGGTTGATGTTGTCCATCACTTAACACACTGTGGGGCTAGACAAACTGCAGATTTAGTCTGGGAATCTTGGTGGCATCCCAGTGTTCTGCAATTGGCTAGAGCACAAATTAAAAAATGCTTGACATGTATGCAGCATAACCCTGGCAAGGGGGTCCCCTGTGAACAGGGTAGAACCCCGCTGCCTGAAGGCCCCTTCGATACGTTGCAAATGGACTTCATTGAGCTACCCAGAACGGCCAAGTGTAAATATGTTTTAGTTATTGTAGATGTTTTTAGTAAATGGATTGAGGCTTATCCTGCAGCCGATAACAAGGCTGACACTGTTGTTAAGACTTTACTTAAGGAGATTATTCCTAGATTTGGTGTGCCGCGGACACTCAGTTCCGATAACGGCCCTCATTTTGTGGCCCTTGTTAGTCAAGAACTTTGTAAAGTTCTTAATATCAAGCAGCAGTTCCACTGTGCCTACCACCCTCAGAGTGCGGGAGTGGTGGAACGGGCTAATCAGACCTTGAAATCTAAATTGGCCAAACTGTCAGCTGACAATGGTCTCTCGTGGCTCCAAAATTTGCCCATTGCCTTGTTTCAACTCCGGGTGTCCCCGGCAGGAGCCCACCGTCTCTCCCCCGCCGAGATTTTGTGTGGGCGGCCCCTCCGCACTCCCTTTAGCTCTGACTTCTCTGATTCTCCTGTTGACATCCATCAGATGTCAGATGGGATGATCTCCTATGTTTTATCCTTAACTGATGCCTTACGCATGAACCATGCGATGGTTAAAGCTGCCAGGCCTTTGCGGTCAGATTTGCCGTTGCCTCCAAATATCCGACCTGGCACCTTTGTATTGATCAAAAACTTTGCCAGAAAGCACGGCCTGGAACCCCGGTGGGAGGGCCCTTTCCAAGTCCTCCTTACCACCCCTACTGCTGTTAAGGTTGAGGGTCGTAAAGCCTGGATCAGCCTACACCATTGCAAGCTTATTGGGAAGGAATGATAATAAGGGGCAGCTACTGCTGTATATATTTTCTCTTCCCTTGACATAGGTGCCACTAAGGAAGGAAGACTGAAGAAAAGTGAAACGATGAAACCTATCTTCTTTCTCTTTGGCCTCTGCCTAATAGCGACATGGATATCAACGCAGACCAGTAACACCACCAGCGGTGCACCTCCCACTCTCCAAGGGCCTACAAGCAACTCTAGTGCAGCCACCGCGGAGACGTGGATAAAAACAGGCACCCCCGCGATGACTTCACACTCTACAGATGTTACTACTAAAATGACTAATGGTTTTGTGAGTATGGCACCACGTATTGCTTCTGATGGCCCCAATGGTACAGTAATAGTCCCGAGGGATCTCGTGAGTACTATGAGTGACAATATGACTATTAGCACCCCCCTCAATGAGTTTATCACTGCCCAGAGTGATAGGTACCCAGTCTAATAATATAAGTGAGTCCAGTCAGACCCTAGCTACCCCTTGCAACCTCATCGGGGATTGGTGGGTATGGAAACAGGAGAATAGCATAACGCTGAATAACACAGGCCCCACGAGAATAGTTCAGGTCAGAGTGAATGCCACGTGTGATTGTCATGGCCCAGGTAACAGTGGGTTTAACCAGACAATTTGTCCCTTGGTCGGCTTTCCTGACTACTCTAAGGCCACTTCTAATTATAGCAGCATAGTCATCCAAAATATTGCCTGGTCACAGGATTGCGTAGAGCATTTGCAAAACCTAACAGGACTTCAACAGTGGTGCCCTGGATATAATATTACAACTCTGGATGCCAGGAAGTAATGTATGTATGCCTACGAGGAAATGGCACCAAATCCGAGGATACCTATACTTACTTAAATGATACACGCACGTGCTGCCATGCCTTTGTGAATAATACTGCAGCGGACCCCAGAGACTATTTGTCCAACTTTCCCGGTTACTTAAAATCAAAAAATCTCGCCCGCACACTGCACCGTTTTCTTAAGACCCACCGAAAGAAAAGAAGCAATTTACCGGAAGCAACGAGCCTTACCGGCAACATCTTTACTGGCTTCCTTGAAAAAGTAAAAACTCATCTTGACAATCAGACTGATGAAGGAAAGAATACCAAAGTAGTATGTGTCCCAGGCCCACACTCGGTAGGGTCCGGATTCCTCATGATGGCGGCCCCTACTCGTCAGGATGAACTATGCAGTCTTACCTACAGGCGTACCCAACAAACCCCAAAAATTATTCCCTATAGAGACATTTCTGACCAATACCCGATCCAGTATGGTTACCTCAGGCGTTGCTATGACACCTGGCAAGTGGTACCAAAAGGTTTTGTAGTAGCGGTGGTGCCAGAATTTAAATGGTGCATTCATAGTGATACAGGAAAACATGCCATGGGAGACTTAGAAGACAGTAGATGCCAGGTAATAATATCTCATGACCAAACCAACTCAGACCCCTTTGGGGGCCTCCCGGAGGACAATTGGGAATATTGTGTTAATGAAAAGACTCGTCCCGACGCACCTACAAGCCGCATGGGTGCTGTCCTCTTCCACGCTAAACACTGTATTACGCCTGCACTTAATGGGACATTTTGGTTATGCAATCACACAGCCTATGAATACCTACCCATTAACTTTAAGGGCACCTGTGCGCTGATATATCACCTCCCAGCATTCCGGTTATTGAATTCAACCCCAGAGGTTAACAGCGAATGGAAGAAGTGGCATGATCTTAATTCAAATTACAAACCTCATGCTCGAGGCCGGAGCAGATTCTTTGGCGCCCTTCTGCCCAATTATGGGGTCATGCAAGCCCTGGACCAGATTCGTGATCTCAGTCACGAGCTTGAGGAAATGGCTAAGGCCACTGCTGATGCCCTGGGTCATTTGGAACACGAGCAGACTGCCCTACGAATGATGACCTTACAGAATAGGATGGCTTTAGACTATCTCTTAGCAAGCCAAGGGGGAGCATGTGCAGTTATTTGCCCGGAGTGTTGTACCTATATTGAGGATGAGAGCTCGGCTGTATATAATGACACTTCACTAATTAACGATGTTGCCACTAAAGCATATGATCTGGACCACACAGACTCAAAGGAGGCCTGTGCCTGGTGGAACCTACTGTGTCAGCTGTTGGGATGGCTAAAGTCTATTGGGCTGGACATTCTCTCCATTCTGGCCATCATTCTTGGCATTTGTATTAGTATCTGAATCGCTTGGGCCCTTATTACAAAAAGTTGTCGGACTTGTCCTGCACGACGCCGATGTAAAAAGGAGACAAGCCCGATATGGACACAGAAGGAAGGATTGACACTGACACTTTTGATTGGTGACAATTCAGATGTAGAAACAGAAAAGGAGTTTGCTCGACTTCAACGTATTAATATCTGAGGGTTATCATAAAATGATAAAAAGGGAGGAATGATAAGTTGGAAATAGATATAGTGACCATATAGAAAATGGAGCTTAGAATGTTAACTAAAATGGCTGAAGCACATTGGCTGTATTGCCCGGCATGCCGAGCGAAACAAATTGCTAACACAGCAACTTGTAAAGGTCCCTGCACAAGCTGGTTAAACATGTCCAATCCCACAGATCCGAGAATGATATAGTACATAGCACTAGGTCAAAGGGCAGCCATCAGAGGAGTACTGGTGCCTCACGGTCTAGCTGTAACACAGTAATGAGGTTTGAATGTTTACATTTAAGAGCATCTCTGAGATCTGACTGTTACCTTGAAGAGCAGGAGAAGAATAATGGGGGCTAATGTCTGACTTTAAAGATAGTGTTAATATCTTAACCAGATGGCTGCTGGTGTCTGTGTGTTAGATTTAGAGCACTTTTTAATGTGTAAGCTTACAATTAAGTATACTTTGATTAATATACTTTTCGATAGCCTAATGACACGGGACTCTGTATTGCGTGAGAAGTTATGTATAAATGTAACAACTTTCCCTATGGAGAGTGAGAGAATCCACTCTTTAGTACCCAGCGTGGTCTAAAGTGGCTTTTCTCCCAAGCCTTGTTTGTATATTCGTATACTGACAGTCTTGAATAAAAACAGTGCTGTTGAAATGTGTTAATCAAGTGGTGGTTCTCTGTTCTTGGACAGGCGTTCACAAGAAGCCAGGAGCTCAAGGCTGAGCCTCCACACCTCCTCTCATCCCCTTCACTTCCCTTTCCTTCCATCCTTTAGATTGGTTTGTTCCCTGCTTCCTCCTTCCAGTGTCACCAATGGGTGTCTTTCCTAAGTTCTCACCTTAAATAGTTCCTAGATGTAATCCAAAAATGTGCAGGTTAGGTGAATTGGCCATGCTAAATTACCCAGTGTTAGGTGCATTAGTCAAGGGTAAATATAGGGCAGGGGAATGGGTCTGGGTGGGGTACTCTTCGGAGGGTCAGTGTGGACTTGTTGGGCCGAAGGGCCTGTTTCCATACTGTAAGTAATCTAATCTAATCTAATGTAGCCTAATTTGGTTTAGTCTACAAATTTAGGATTTAATTTTGAGTAACTCGTGTATAATCAGTATACTCACACAATCAAAAGAGATTTGCATTTATATAGATCCTTTTATAAGTGCAGGACATCCCAAAATGTGTTACCACCAATTAAGTACGATACAGTTAATGTCAGAATCACAGCAGCCAATGGGAACACTGCAAACTCCTACACATAATGAAAATGACCAATACATCAACTTTTCTCGATGTTGATTGGGGTATAAATATTGCCCAGGACACAGGGGTAGATTGTCTTCACAATAGCATTGTGGGATCTTTTGCAACCACCTGAGTGGACAGAAAAGGACAATGTTTGATGTCTCACCCAGAAGACAGTACCACTCACAGAACAGCACTCCCACAGTACTGCACGTGCGTGTCAACCTCAATTTTTTGTTCTCCAGCTCGAAAGAAGGTGTCTCTGACACACCCCACCCCTTCTTCAGCCAGCGCCACGTTCCGAATCAGAGGTGCTGCGGTGACCAGCTGAGATGCAGTGGGAAGCTGGCCAATGAGAGATAAAATGCTACAACGTAAAGGAAAATAGAGAGTGCAGGTGAGAGAGCATGAGAAAACAAGATTTAAATTAACAGAAGCAAAAACAGAAAATTGCTGGAAAAGCTCATCAGGCCTGGAAGCATCTGTGAAGAGAAATCGAAGTTAACGTTCTGATCCAGCAATGCTTCCTCAGAACTGATGGCAGCCCGGAAAATGTTAGTTTCCATACAGAAGATAGAGTGAGGAGAGGGGGCAAGGTGTAAATGATGTGTGGGGATAGACCCAAAGAGAGAGATAAACAGTTGGACAGACAAAGAAATGAATAATAACCTGGCTAGGATGGTGAATAGCTATTATTGAGGACTGTTAGGGCCTAACAATGGGTTGTGTGTAATAGCAGATGTGGTAACAAGGCCTGGTGTGTGGGGGTTGGGGTAAAGACATGTGAGAGCTCAAACCCTGAAATTATTGAACACGATATTGAGTCCAGAAGGCTGAAGAGTTTGCAAGTGGAAAATGAAATGCTGTTCTTCCAGCTGAGCTTTACACTGCAGCAAACCTGAGACAGAGATATTGGCCAGGGTACAGGCTGTTGTGTTGAAGTGGCAGGCAGCTGGGAGCTCAGGGTCTTGCTTTGTGGGCAGAACGTAAGTGCTCCACAAAGTGGTTTTTGTTTTTGTTTTTGATTTCCAGCATCTGCAGTTCTTTGGTGTTCAAAATAACAGGCATTGGAAGAATTGGTAGTGCAGAATATGAATCTGTTGATAACTAAGCTTCATACAAATGGAGTATCTGATATATTCGACAGTTAGTAATCAGGGCATGCCATCACTTGTCTCAGTTTGGTGCATTCTGTGCACTGCTGAGTTCTTTGTGCAAAGGGACTTGTATCCTTCTCATAGTGTGTAGGATCCAATCAGTCACTAAATCTATACAAATGAAGAAACAAATAATTGGAGACATGACAGTTCTGTTGAAAACATTCAAACACAGCTTGATCTTATTTTTGTCACTTACTTCGGGAAATTGAATGAAACCCAAGAGAAAGGCTGGTTATGTGTGAAATAGCTCCAAACTGGCTGATATCCTGTCACTAAGTCACCCTTTATTTTTATGCGCTTAGTGTCTGACACTGGTCTGACTCCCTCAGAGCCAGTGAACAGAACCTCTGATTCTCCTGTTTCTTTCTGTCAGCCAGGGCTCCCTGATTGGACCAGGTTAACAGCCCCAATGAGGGAACTCATATTCTATGAGGTCCAGCTATCTGACCTCGGCACAATCAATGATCAAAGTAAATGAGCAGGATGGCCAAGCAATGATACAGCTTCTTATATTCCTCTCAGTACTTTGAAGGAAAGAGAATAGAGTTTCTTTAGAATGATGAACGACAGGGTCACAGCTACAATGGAACAACAAGTAGTCTTTTGTCAAAAGGGTTTGATTTGACATGTTGATGTTGAAAACCAAGACTGAATAAATCAGAGAATAGAGAGACGTGAAAAATATTCAGTGAGGGCTGGTTGAAGGAAGACTTGAAAGGAAAAATCATAGACTGAAGAAACTTAGTGCACAGAAAGAGATCATTTAGTTTGTCAGGAATCTGCCAGCTCTTGAATACAGTGTTCCCTACATTATGGTTTTATCCATGTTACTAAGGAAGAAAGTGGTTTCATATGAAGTTCTGGCATGCTGTGGAGAGGAATTAACTGTTAGACAGAAGGTATAGTTTGGCCTAGTGATAGTTTCGGTGGACTATTAATCTAGAGACACAGGTAATGTTTTGGGGACCTGGGTTTGAGTCCCGCCATGACAGATGGAATTTGAATTCAATTTTTAAAAACCCTGGAATTCAGGGTCAAATACTGACCATGTATCCATAGTTGAGGAAAACTCATCTGGTTCACTAATGCCCTCTAGGGTAAGGAAACTGCTATCCTTACCTGGTCTGGCCTACATGTGACTCCTGACCCACAGCAATGTGGTTTACTCTTAACTGCCCTCTGGGGATTTAGGGATGGACAATAAATGCTGTAAGGCAGAAGTGGGTATTGCAGATGCTGGAGATCAGAGTTTAGATTAGAGTGGTGCTGGAAAAGCACAGCAGGTCAGGCAGCATCTGAGTAGCAGGAAAATCGACAGTTCGGGCAAAAGCTCTAATGAAAATGTTGATTTTTTTCTGCTTCTTGACTACAGCCTGACCTGCTGTGCTTTTCCAGCACCACTCTAATAAATGCTGTAAGTGAGCAATGCCCTCATCCTGTAAATGACGTTTTAAAAAAAACACTGGACAAATTATACTACCCATGGGGTCAGAAAATGTTGATGGAAACATTGTCACTGTTCTTGAAATGTCCCAGAAAATGACATAACGCCCACGCACATGGAAAATCGGTGACACCCTACCATGTGCAATTATTATAATGGCTGTGATTTCTTTTAAGTATCAGTTTAAATCCACGGTAGAACTCCCGTCTAGTGTTGAAGGTAGACTTTCAAGTCTCAATTCAGCACGCACTTTAAAACCTAACCTCAATGATACAGGCACCAGCCGTCTTCAAGATTGGAATGTGACTTTTTTTAATTTCCATTGAGAACACTAACCAAAGTGTGGCCATGTTAGCTGGGATATTAAAAGCTATCTCTGCACATTACAAGAAGCACAGAGCACTGAGGCAGCTGTGATCACCTCATTACCAATATACAAGATGGAGCCAGCAATGCTCTGGTATAATTGCAATGCTTAAATATCCATTAATTACTTTGTGACAGATTACAGCCAATAGTTCTGGGCACAACAGACCGCAGTCCGGTCAGGTCAATATCGAGGTGTTTGTAAGATGTGTGTGTGTGTGTGTGTGTGTGTGTGTGTGTGTGTGCGTGTGTGTGTGTGTACCTCATTGTCGACATTCAGACCAAAGACCTGCGGATGCTGCAAATCAGAAACCAAAACAGAAGTTGCTGGGAAACTACATACAACAAAGAAACACGATAGAGTGAACACAAGTAAGAGAAAATGGCTGCAGCTTTTCCTTTCCCAGCTCTGGTTAAAATGAAAGGTCTCATGAAGCAAAACTGACAATGGGAATATTGCAAAAAAAAAGAAGCAAAATATCTGTTTAACAAGCCAGAGAACTTACACATGGCTACATTCTTCTCATTTTTGTGAAGAGAATATTTCAAATCTCTCTTAAAAACAGAAAAACGATCAACTGCAGAAATTTGTGAAAATTTGAGGGGCACACTTTGAACTGCAAGACATAATATATGACTGAGGTGTTCATTTAATATTATGGTTAAAAATCACACGACACCAGGTTATAGTCCAACAGGTTTATTTGAAAACACAAGCTTTTGGAACGCTGCTCCTTCATCAGGTGAAGCACTCTGAAAACTCGTGATTTCAAATAAACCTGTTGGACTATAACCTGGGGTCAGGTTACTTATGGCTCAGTCAATCATAGTCAAAGAATATTTACTATGAACAAAAGCAGAAGACACTGGAAAAGCTTAGCAGGTTTGGTCGTAGATGTGAAGAGAAATCAGAGTCAAGAGAAGGGTCACTGGACTGAAAATGAGCCATAAGTAACCCGACCCCAGGTTATAGTCCAACACGTTTATTTGAAATCACGAGTTTTCGGAGTGCTTCACCTGATGGAGGAGCAACGCTCCAAAAACTTGTGTTTTCAAATAAACCTGTTGGACTATAACCTGGTGTCATGTGACTTCTAACCGTACTATTAAATGAACACCTCAGTCATATGTTATGTCTTGCAGTTCAAAGTGTGCCCTCAAATCTTCAAAAATTTCTGCAGTTTATCTTGTTTTGTGTTTTCAAGAGAGATTTGAAATATCTTCTTCACAAAAATGATAAGAATGTAGCCATGTGTAAGTTCTCTGGCTTGTTAAACAGAATTTTTTTTGCTTTGTTATGCAATATTCCCATTGTCAGTTTTGCTTCATGAGACCTTCCATTTTAACCAGAGCTGGGAAAGGAAAAGCTGCAGCCATTTTCTCTTACTTGTGTTCACTCTATCGTGTTTCTTTGTTGTACTTAGTTTGTGCAATTTGCTTGAAGCAGCTTTCACAACTGTGAACATTCCCGTGTTGTTCCATCATGAGCTGCATCTTTTCAAACATGCACAATTTCAGCTCCACTTCTGACAGCATGTTCTGAGTACAACAGGATATAGCCCAGTCAGAATGACTTCTTCATTGAAGTGCCTGTAAGGTAGTTGATTACAGCACGTGTACCACATGGCAGATGGCACGTGACTATGGCTTGTCAGGAAGGACATTTATACATGACTGTATTTCAATCCAAACAATTTTAGTTTGAATCTAGGAATTGTTTAAGTCTGTACTGTATGTTTCACGCAACCTACAAGGCACAAGTCAAGAGTGTAATAGAATAGATTAGATTACTTACAGTGTGGAAACAGGCCCTTCGGCCCAACAAGTCCACACCGACCCGCCGAAGCGCAACCCACCCATACCCCTTACCTAACACTACGGGCAATTTAGCATGGCCAATTCACCTGACCCGCACATCTTTGGACTGTGGGAGGAAACCGGAGCACCCAGAGGAAACCCAAGCAGACACGGGGAGAACGTGCAAACTCCACACAGTCAGTCGCTTGAGGCGGGAATTGAACCCAGGTCCCTGGCACTGTGAGGCAGCAGTGCTAACCACTGTGCCACCGTGCCGCCCTAATACTCCTCACTTCTCTGGCTGGGTGAAGCTCCAACAACACTCAAGACGTTTGACACCATCCAGGACAAAGCAGCCCGCTTGATTGGCACCACATCCACAAGCATCCATTCCCTCCATCAATGACGCTCAGTAGCAGCGGTACGTACTATCTACAGGATGCCCTGCAGAAATTCATCAAAGATCCTTAAGCAGCTTCAGTCTAGAAGAGGAATGACTTAAAAGGGGCCTTACAGGCTATCATGTTCCCATGTATTTGCTTCATTTGTCTTACTAGAAGTACTGGTTGTCTGTTTAGCATGTGTTATCAAAGAAGCATTGGTGAATTTCTGCAGAGAATTGTGTCGTTAGTACATGCTGCACCTACTGAGTTCACCCACAGGTGGAGACAGTGAATGTTTGTGGATGTGGTGTCCAACAAGCGGGTTGCTTTGTCCTGGATGGTATCAATCTTCTTAAGTACTGTTGGATCTGCACTTGTCACACTCCTCACTCATGTCTTGTAGATGATGGAAAAGTCAGGAAATAAGTTACTCACAGAGAGGGATTCCTAGCCTCTGACCTGCTCTTATAGCCACAGCAATTATAAGGCTAGTCCAGTTCAGTTTCTGGTCAATGGCTAGCCCCAGAGTGTTGATAGTGAGGGAGTTAAAAATCACACAACACCAGGTTATAGTCCAACAGGTTTAATTGGAAGCACTAGCTTTCAGAGCGCTACTCCTTCATCAGGTGATTGTGAAGGAGCAGCGCTCCAAAAGGTAGTGCTTCTAATTAAACCTGTTGGACTATAACCTGGTGTTGTGTGATTTTTAACTTTGTACACCCCAGTCAAACACTGGCATCTCCAGAGAGTGAGAGATTCAGTGATGGCAATGCCATTGAATGACAAGGGGCAGTGGTTAGTTTCTCCTTTTTTTGGAGATGGTCGTGGTTGCCTGGCAAATGTGTGACACAAATGTCACTTGCCACACGTCAGGCCAAACCTAACAGGTCTTACTGCCTTTGGACACAGAATATTTATGTATCTGAGGAGTCATAAATGGTGCTGAACATTATGACATCAACAAACACATGGCACGGTAGGAATACAACAGCCTGTAAGGTCCCTTTAAACCTCTCCACTTCCAGATCGATGCTGCCTAAGAATCTTTGGTGAGTGTCTGCAGGGTATCCTGTAGATAGTACACACTGCTGCTACTGAATGTCAGTGATGGAGGGAGTGGATATTTGTGGATGTATGCAGTATGGTGTCTCAGTGTTTAGCACTGCTGCCTCACAGTGCCAGGAACCTGGGTTCGATTCCCACCTCAGGTGACTGTCTGTGTGGAGTTTGCACATTCTCCCTGTGTTTGTGTAGGTTTCCTCCGGGTGCTCTGGTTTCCTCCCACAGTCCAAAGATGTGCAGGTCAGGTGAATTGACCATGCTTAAATTGTCCATAGTGTCAGGTACATTAGTCAGAGGTAAATGCCAGAGAATGGGTCTGGGTGGGTTACTCTTTGGAGGGTTGATGTGGACGTTTTGGGCCAAGTGGTCTGTTTGCACACTGTAGGGAATCTAATCTAATCAAATATCCTCAGTTCTGACCTTGAAAATGGAGGGAAGGTCATTGATAAAACAGCTGAAGATGATTAGCTCGAGAGCAACTAGAGTAGAGAAAGAAAAGATGAAATGACTGCTTTTTACTGATGCCATGTAAATTCTGATTGATTAGATTACTTACAGTGTGGAAACAGGCCCTTCAGCCCAACAAGTCCACACCAACCCGCCGAAGCGCAACCCACCCACACTCCTACATTTACCCCTTACCTAACACTACGGGCAATTTAGCATGGCCAATTCACCTGACCCGCACATCTTTGGACTGTGGGAGGAAACCAGAGCACCCGGAAGAAACCCACGCAGACACGGGGAGAATGTGCAAACTCCACACAGTCAGTCGCCTGAGTCAGGAATTGAACCCGGGTCTCAGGCGCTGTGAGGCAGCAGTGCTAACCACTGTGCCACCGTGCCATGATCTAAATCATGGAATCATAATCACTGAAGGAGGCCATTCAGTCCAGTATGCTTGTGCTGAGAGAGCGATCCAATTAGTTTCTATCCCCCTACTCAATTGGCAATCTTACAAATAATTTTTAAGTTTCACACCCGAAGAAGAAATTGATGCCATTGATGTGATGCTCAGGAGTCTGCATATTGTCGCTGCCTCTCTCTTGCCACTCTATTGTTGAATGCAAGAGGAGTCAATGGCCTAGAGGTATTACTATTGGACTTTAATCCAGATGATGTCCTGCAGACCTGAGTCTGAATACTACCATAGCAGATGGTGGAATTTGAATTCAATAGAAACTTTGGAATTAAAACTCTAACAATGACCATGAATCCATTGCCAATTGTTGGGGGGGGATAAAGCAAATGGTTCACTAATGCTCTTTAGGGAAGGAAATCTGCCATCCTTACCTGGTCTTGCCTACATGTGACTCCTGACCCATGGCACTTGGGGTTGACTCTTAAATGCACACTGGACAAATAGGGATGGGTAATAAATATTGGCCAAGCTAGCGATGTCCACATCCTCTGAATAACTTCTTAAAAATCTTCTCAATTCCTGTCAATTCCCCAACCCATTCCTTCACTGCCCTGTTCTCCACTTCCCCCTGAAAGGCCCTGCTTGGGTCTCCCTTTAGGCAAAAGTAGGTACTGCAGATGCTGGAGATTAGAGTCAAGATTAGAGTGGTGCTGGAAAAGCACAGCAGGTCAGGCAGCATCCGAGAAGCAGGAAAATCGACGTTTCAGGCAGGAGTCCTTCATCAGGAATGGTTCCTGATGAAGGGTTTTTGCCCGAAACGTTGATTTCCCTGCTCCTCGGATGCTGTGCTTTTCCAGCACCATTCTAATCTTGCATCTCCCTTTGTCTGTTCCCCCTATGCCACCCCCACCCCCCTAACTCGGAATTGTCAGCCTGGTCACCTTGCTTGCCGCGCCTGTGACTTGAACAACTTCTGTTCGATTCACACGTCTCGCCCAGTAAAGGCTCGGCTTGCGTGGACGGTGAATGTTCTCCCTGCCATAAACGCAAACCTTAAGAAGAATCATTGCGACTCCTTCCAGTGCATTCGGCTTCGCTTGAAAAAGAAGCTGCATTTGTGTAGCGCCTTCCACATCTCTCTGATGCGCTCTACAACCAACAAAGTGCATTCGGAATGCAGCGTTGTAGGTGGATATTCAGTATGCGTGCTGCATTGATGTATATGATGGTGAATAATCTCCCTGCCACCCCTGAAAAGGCTTTGAGTGATATGGACAGAGACTCGGCAATGCTTCCCTTTCCAATGAGTTACCACTACCTGACAGCTGTCCTCTGTGTAATCAAGTTTCCCTGTAAGTTATGCCCATCCATTCTTTTCATTTCGCTAAAAGAAGGCACCATCGAGAGAATTGATAAACATCGGGAAGAAATTCCTCACTCAAAAATAGGTGTCAGAATGATTCAAAACTGAACGGACCCTGCCCTGTCAACAGCAAACAAACCTGCCCATGATTAATTTAAACAAGGAAACCTCAATTTCAAAAATCCATTTTTAAGCTTGCCTGGAGCCTGTTTATTCTGGCTCCCTTCCAGCAATCAAGCCTGGGCCCTGCTTTGCTCTGTCAGGCACACAAATCATTTCTTGGAAGGTCTGGGGTTGAGGGATTTCTTATTTAAGATGGTGCGGGTTACTCGTGTTATCCAGCATAACAATAACACAAGTAATTTCTTCAGGTCCCTGATGATGTGCCAATATTGTACAGCAGGCATTTTATGAGCTGGTTGAGTTTTGTCTTCACTGTCACACTCCCCTGTTATGATCGGCACATCACTACTTTTCCCAGATTCAAGATGTGATTGTTTTCCTGTACAGACTGACTTCTGACTTAATTCGCAATAGTCTTTGCTCTTGGGTCAACATAGAGGGATTTTGGTGTGAAAATGAAGGCACTTTTCATATCTTTCCAAAGCTCCCCCAGGACATGCACTGAACATGGAGCCTGGATTTTGCACTTAAGGCCCTGGAGTGGGACTTGAACCCAAGACCTCAGACTCAGCCAAGCATGTTCCCCATCATGATGGGCTCAGAATGTCCAGGGTGGTACGCATAGACTGAAGCCAGTGTACGGATTTTTTTGCTTGCTTTTCTAGCAAGTTGGGAAATCATGTTGAGTTTGCACAAGACATTGGTGAGGCCTCTTCTGGATTACTGTGTCCAGTTCTGGTTGCCCAGTTATTATTAGGCTTGAGAGGGTTCAGAAGAGATTTACCAGGATATTGTTGGGTATGGAAGGTTGGAGTTAGTTATGGAAAGTCTGGATAGAGTCATAGAGACGTACAGCATGGACTGCGACCCTTCAGTCCAACACGTCCATGCCGACCAGATATCCGAAATTAATCTAGCCCCATTTGCTAGTATTTGGCCCATATCCCTCTAAACTCTTCCTATTCATATACCCATCCAGATGTCTTTTAAATGTTGTAATTGTACCAGCCTCCACCTCTTCCTCTGGCAGTTCATTCTATACACGCACCACCCTCTGTGTGAAAAAGTTGCCCCTTAGGTCCCTTTTAAATCATTCCCCTCTCACCTTAAACTTAAGGCCTCTAGTTCTGGACTCCCCTACACTGGGGAAAAGGCCTTGTCTATTCACCCTATCTGTGCCCCTCATGATTTTATAAACCTCTATAAGGTTGCCACTCAGCCTCTAACGTTCCAGGGAAAGGAGTCCCAGTCTATTCAGCCTCTGCCAAGAGCTCACGCTGTCCAAACCCTGGCAATATCCTTGTCAATCTTTTTGAACCCTTTCATCATTTTGCGGGCGGCACGGTGGCACAGTGGTTAGCACTGCTGCCTCACAGCGCCTGAGACACGGGTTCAATTCCCGACTCAGGTGACTGTGTGGCGTTCGCATGTTTTCCCCGTGTCTGCATGGGTTTCCTCTGGGTGCTCCGGTTTCCTCCCACAGTCCAAAGATGTGCAGGTCAGGTGAATTAGCCATACTAAATTGCCCGTAGTGTTAGGTAAGGGGTATGGGTGGGTTTCGCTTCGGTGGGTCGGTGTGGACTTGTTGGGCCGAAGGGCCTGTTTCCACACTGTAAGTAATCTAATCAAGTATCATAGCATCCTTCCTATAGCTGGGAGACCAGAATTGCACACAATATTCCAAACGCTGGGACTTTTTTCACTGGAGCATAAGAGCTTGAGAGGTTACCAAACCGAAGCTTATAAAATCATGAGGGGTAAAGATAGACATAATGGTAGGTGTCTTTTTCTCTAGGATGGGGGAATTTTAAGGTTAGGGGGTATATTTTTAACGTGAGAGGAGAGAGATTTAAAAAAGGCATGGGGGCAATTTTTTTACATGGAGGGTGGTTTGCGTGTGGAATGAATTTCCTGAGCAATTGGTGGACTTGGGCACAATTACAACATTTAAAGGAAACTTAGATAAATACATGAATAGGAAAGATTTGGAGGGATAGGGGCCAGGAGGCAGGCAGGTGGGACTAGTTTAGTTTGAGATTAAGATTGGCATGGACTTGTTACACCGAAGGGTCTGTTTCCGTGCTGTATAACTTTGTGACTCGATGATGTCAGGAGAAGGATATTTAATTGTGGCAGCTCTCCCCATCACCTTCTGACCATGCTGCCAATTAATTCCAAGGCGGGAATGTCCATGATTGGCTTTCCTGCCTGCTTCAGCCCCATCTCACCTCAAGGCCTTGAGTGAATGTCATTCCATCCACAGACACATCCTCCAGGGGCACTTCTGTCTACAGAAGAGGGACTAGCTTCCTGATGAAGGGCTTTTGCCCGAAATGTCGGTTTTCCTGCTCCTTGGATGCTGCCTGACCAGCTGTGTTCTTCCAGCACCACTGGGCGGCACGGTGGCACAGTGGTTAGCACTGCTGCCTCACAACTCCAGAGACCTGGGTTTAATTCCCGCCTCAGGCAACTGTCTGTGTGGAGTTTGCACATTCTCCCTGTGTCTGCTTGGGTTTCCTTTGGGTGCTCTGGTTTCCTCTCACAGTCCAAAAATGTGCAGGTTAGGTGAATTGGCCATGCTAAATTGCCCGTAGTGTTAGGCAATGTAGGGGAATGGATCTGGGTGGGTTGCTCTTAAGAGGGTAGGTGTGGACTTGTTTCCTCAAAGGGACTGTTTCCACACTGTAACTAATCTAATCTAGACTCTGTCTGCTTAAGTGCCTCATCTCACCTCGGCAGGTATTGATGTAGGTGCTAGGCTGAGAGCTATCCAAGTGGAGAACATCACAAACAAGCCATGATGTGTTCCTTTTGTGTTCCTCAAGGAGGGATGCCCCTTGGTCAAAGGAATTCACTGCCTGATTGAGGGATCTGTGTTTAGGAAAGGGAGCGTTCCAAAAAGCCTTTGGTACCAATACCCTTTTCCTTGACCACTCTTACATGTGGGGGTCCCACCTCACCTCAAGGTCTTGAGTGAGTGTCATACCATCCACAGCCACATCCCCCAGGGGCACTGCTGTGTACAGAAGAGATGCTGGATTCTTATTGGGAAGGCCACTGTCAGTGGGTGGTACTTCTGTCATTGGGTTCTGAGGGAGGCCCACTATTGTAGTAGTGTGCAAATGATGGAGAATTCAATGAACTCAACCTGACACACATGGATGATAGCACAAATTGCTGAACGTATTTTAATTTGTGTTCTGTAAATTGAGAAGATCTGTATTTTACAATGCATTGTAATTATTTGCATATTTAAATGACCATTTTGTTTTATTCATTCGTGGGAGGTAGGCTGGGTCAGCACTTATTTCCCATGGTGGTAAAAACAATGACTGCAGATGCTGAAAACCAGATTCTGGATCAGTGGTGCTGGAAGAGCACAGCAGTTCAGGCAGCATCCAACGAGCAGCGAAATCGATGTTTCGGGCAAAAGCCCTTCATCAGGAATAAAGGCAGTGAGCCTGAAGCGTGGAGAGATAAGCTAGAGGAGGGTGGGGGTTGGGGAGAGAGTAGCATAGAGTACAATGGGTGAGTGGGGGAGGGGATGAAGGTGATAGGTCAGGGAGGAGAGGGTGGAGTGGATAGGTGGAAAAGGAGCTAGGCAGGTCAGACAAGTCCAGACAAGTCATGGGGACAGTGCTGAGCTGGAAGTTTGGAACTCGGATGAGGTAGGGGAAGGGGAAATGAGGAAGCTCTTGAAGTCCACATTGATGCCCTGGGGTTGAAGTGTTCCGAGGCGGAAGATGAGGCGTTCTTCCTCCAGGCGTCTGGTGGTGAGAGAGAGGTGGTGAAGGAGGCCCAGGACCTCCATGTCCTTGGCAGAGTGGGAAGGGGAGTTGAAATGTTGGGCCAGGGGGTGGTGTGGTTGATTGGTGCGGGTGTCTCGGAGATGTTCCCTAAAGCACTCTGTTAGGAGGTGCCCAGTCTCCCCAATGTAGAGGAGACCGCATCGGGAGCAACGGATACAATAAATGATATTAGTGGATGTGCAGGTAAAACTTTGATGGATGTGGAAGGCTCCTTTAGGACCTTGGATTGGGGTGAGGGAGGCGGTGTGGGCGCAGGTTTTACAGTTCCTGCGGTGGCAGGGGAAAGTGCCATCCCTAATTACCCAGAGGGTAGTTGAGTGTCAACCACATTGCTATGGGCCTGGAGTCACATGTAGGCCAGACCAGGTTAAGGGATGGCAGCTTCCTTCTCTAAAAGGACATTAGTGAAACAGATGGGTTTTTCTTGACAATTGACAATGGCTTCATGGTCATCATTTGATTGTAGATTCGAGATGTTTATTGAATTTGGGTCCCCAGAGAACATTACCCAGATCACTAATAGTGCAGCAATAACATCACTAGGCCATCGCCTCTCTCTGTAATAATGCAAACTTTTAAAAATTATGTTGTGCTTCATTTTTAGTTGAATGGATAATGACAGCTATAATGTGAATGATCATTATGTATCATATTTGTATCGCAAGCACAGTTTGATGCAGACCAACAAAATAACTTTTCAATAAACTAATTATCTACCTAACTATTGGAAATATCCATCATTAATATTCTAATGTCTCTGTTATATCTATTCCACTGATTTTATCTGTTGTATCTTCAGTTGTATGTATAGCTGTCTTATTTACATTTCTATTCCATCCAGTTATTCTATCTATCTGACATGATTCTTCCAGGCCACCACAAGTAAGTCAATATTGGGTTCCATATGAAGCAAATGAATGGTACCATCTGTAAGGAAGGGGATATCTGCACCATGTTCTCAATGGTTAAGAGAGATTCTACCAGCTGACCAGGCTTCACAGTTCAAACCTCAGTGAACATCAGGGTCCCCTGCATTGGCCCTGAACCAAATATAGACTGAAAGAGTGAACACTTGATGAACGTTCAGACGATTTTTCTTTGTGCCATTATGACCTGTCACCCAGGGAGCAGGGGCGATGCTTTTATAATGCGACTGCTGATGGGGCCTGAATTATTTAAAGCATCACCAATTTCCAATACCTCAGAGCTTTGTCACTTAACAGACTGAAGGCTTCAGCATTAACAAGTAAGAGTGAGTCAGAGTTGAGGTGGTAACGGGTCGGTTTTGAGACACACAATGAAGAAGTTAATTGCTCCCTGCAACATCAACAATTGACATGAAAGTATGTCAAGGTTTGACATAATAAAACGCTCAAATGTGCTTCACATAAATTTAACATGATTTGACCAAGGGAGGTACAGTGGTTCAGTGGTTAGCACCACTGTTTCATAGCGTTTGGAGCCCAGATTTAATTCCATCCTCGGGCGGCTGTCTGTGTGGAGTTTGCGCATTCATCCTGTGTCTGTGTGGGTTTCTACTGGTTGTTTAAATTTCCTCCCACATTCCAAAGGTGGATTAGCCATGCTAAATTGCCCCATAGTGTCCAGGGATCTGCAGGCTAGTTTGATTAGTAAGAGGAAGGGTGGAAGGATTTGTGTGGGCTGAATGGCCTCTTTCTACACTGTGAGGTTTCTATACATTAAAAAACATGAGGTTAGATGACTAAATGTGATAGACTTTAGTTTGCGCTTTAAAGCAGGAGAGAGGCAGAGAGGTTTAGTGAGGAAATTCTTGACTTCAGGGCCTGGCAAACTGAAGACATGGCCTGCATAGCATTCCTACAATGGGAAAGCAGGCCATTCAGCCCATCAAGTCTATGTTGACTCTCCAAAGAGCATCCCACCCAGATCCAGTCCCACTACCCCACTCCTGTAACCCTGCATTTCCCATAGCTAACCCATTTAGCTGATACATACGTGGACTTTATGGGCAATTTAGCATGGCCAATCCACCTAACCCTGCACATCTTTGGACTGTGGGAGGAAACGCATGCAGATGAGGTGGGAATGGGCAAACTCCACACAGTCACCCGAAGGTGGGGAATCGAACCCGGGTCCCTGGCGCTGTAAGGCAGCAGTGCTAACCTCTGCTAGTGGAGCAATTAAAGTGGAGATGTGCAAGAGTTCAGAGCGAGAGAAGACAGAGAAATATCAAATGCTTGAAGGAAATTACAACAATAGGGAAGGACAAGGACTTGAAAAAATTTAAAAAGAACAATGAAGGTTTGAAAAAGACTGAAAACCAATGCCAGTCAACGTGCAGTGGGGTTAGAGTGTGATCAGAACTTGGTGGGACCACATGACTCACAGTGCTTCAGGACTAACTGAAGCATGGCTCACCTGGCTGCTAGATTGAGGCCAAAGTAGGCTAGTCCTTGTGACTAATCCTGCGATAGATATTTTTAATGAGGAAGGTCTTTATAAGGGATCTATAAACATGGGTTCATCCTGCTGCATCAGTCCTCCCAAACACTGCGCCGCATAAACTTTCAGGACATTGGGAAGTTGTTAAGCAGGGAAATAATTGGGAAATTTCAGCCCAGCTTTTCAGAGGGAGGAATGTATACTCCAAGAGTTATTTTAATGATGAAGTTAATGCACCATCACCGCCTCCCAGTGGCTGAAATGCCAATTTCATTGATGAAGGGTCAGAGTGGACCTGATCTTCACAGCTTGACAAGTCCCAGGGAAGTGCAGAGAGCAGCAGCAACCTGTGTGCTCAGTCTACTGTGACCTCACAAAGACCTTCCAGGCCATCACCCAGGTGGGACTCTGGAGTGCCCTCCTTGAGGTTGGTTGGCCAATTCATCACCACCCTCTGTATGGTGCATGGCAGCAAGCAAGCTGTCATCTTCACCAACACATCCACCACAGACCCAAACTGTGTCCAAACTGGTATCAAGCAAGCCTCTATCAACTCACAGAGCATGGAAATTGACCTTCACTCCAACTTTTCTGTGCCGATTAGATATCCTCCACTGATCTAGTCCCATTTGCCAGCACTTGGACCACATCCCTCAAGAACCTTCCTATTCATATACTCATCCAGACGCCTTTTAAATGTTCTAATTGTACCCACCTCCATCACTTCCTCATTCCATACGCACACCACCCTCTGCGTGAAACATTACCACTCCAGTCCCTTTTAAATCTTTCCTCTCTTACCTTGCACCTATGCCCTCTAGTTTTGGATTTTCCCTCCTGGAAAAAAAGATCTTAGCTTATCCATGCCCATCATGATTTGAGAAACTTCTTTAAGCTCCCCCCTCAACTTCCGACACCCCAACCTATCTAGCGTCGTCCTATCGCTCAAACCCTCCAATCCTGGCAATGTCCTGCTAAATCTTTTCTGAACCCTTTCAAGTTTAACAATATCCTTCCAAGAGCAGGGAAACCAGAAATGAATACAGTATTCCAAAAGTGGCCTAACCAATGTTCGGTACAGCCATTACATGACATCCCAACTCCTAAACCCAGTGCACTGAAAAATGAAGGCAAGTGATGCAAAAGCCTTCTTCATTTTCCTGCCAACCTGCGACTCCACTTTGGAGGAATTATGTACCAGCACGCCTAGGTCTCTTTGTTCTCTTTGTATCATCGCAGCAACATTCTCCTCCATTTTGTTTTGTTCCAACATTACATATCTTACCCATGAGACGTCCTGCTAGAATGGGGCCCATCTACAGGACAAGTATGAACTTGGCAAACGGCGTCATCGCCAGTCCGGAACCAAGTTCAGCACAATGTCTGTCACTGGGCTGCAGTATACGATCAACACTTGCATGTGCACATGCTCATAGGCCAAGATTCTTTTTTTTATATATAGGAAGAAAAGAAACACCCAAGTGGCCAGTGACAGACTCTACTGTTTTTTTTTTCAGTGAAGGGGAGGGCAGGGATTCCTCTGTTTCTTTTTTTTTCTTTTTTTTCTTTCCCTCACATTACCGCCTAATTGCGGTAGTGCTTATTTTTCCCCCAGCACCCATAGTGTGTGTGTGTGTGTGCACAGGTGTGAGACACAGTGAAAGACACAAAGTGTACAAATCTTTATTCAATTTCCACCACCAGGAAGATTGGAAAAACACCCGAGTGGCCAGTGACAAGCAGAAGGCCAAGATTCTTAATGTTAATTGGTGCATTAATCAATTAGTGATATCAATAAATGGCAGAAGAAGCTCTTGGAGCTGAATGGCTTACTCTTGCACTTACGTTCTAGGATCCCATCATGTGCCTCAAGAGACCCTGGAGGACTTTCTCAACTTGCCAGCAGCGAAGGTCCTTAATGGCTGCTGAAGGATTTCTACCTGCTCCCTTTTCCATCACCTACCCCCACTGGTTGGGCAATCAGGGTGTTTCTTTCACCAACTGGAAGACGACAACAACCTTGTGCATTGCTTTGGGGTGGAAGGGGGTTGTGTCCTGTTGCCCCCATCTCGGGGAGAGGGGGGAGGTGAAGAGACATGGATGAGGTTGTCCTCTCAAATACATGTTTGTGAGACTGTCCAGTCTGTGACGAAAAGGTAAAAATGGCCAACCTTGTCACCACTGGACCCACCTAAGATAGGCCTGGACTGTCAGTCATTTAGGACCCAAAGGCTGCAGCCTCTGATTGGCTCCAGTCAGTGAAAACAGCCTCCCACGAGGTAACCTATCTGACCAAGAGTTTTATAAGCTTCAATAGTTTCACTCTCACTCTTCTAACCTCCTTCTTACACCTAGAGGGTGAGTTGGTGGGAGGCTATGGTAGCATAAGATTGGGCACTATGGTGGTAGTGGTGCCATGTCACATAAGATGTCCCCTCACCACCATTGGATGGCACTGTCCAGACTGCCTGGTAATATATGGCGACAGTTTTGACATGTTGTACGCGAGGGGGTAAATCCACATGTTGGGTACTTTCTATCCAATGGATCCCAAGGGGAATTCTGTCCCCATCTTGTTTCCTCTACCTGGTGGTACCTATTCCACCTTCCCAGTCTGCTTTGAGGCCCTGGCATTGCTTCCTCAGAGACAGTCTGTAATTACAACAATGACCACCAGACACAATGGCACCGTTGAGAGACAAGAGCTGCCCCTCCCCCACAGCCCATTTGATCAGAGGTGATCAGCCAGTCACTGGTCCAGCGAAGATTAACTGGCTGTAGGCTACCCTGCTCAAGCCTGGGTGGGCTGTGAAATAACTCCAAAGAGGTCAGTATCCTGTCACCTAGTGACCCTTTCTTTACATGTGGAGAGTCCTTGACACTAATCCAGCTCCCTCAGAGCCAGCTCTCAGAGTGAGCAGAACCTCTGACACTCCTTTTTATATCTGTCAGCCAGGGCTCCCTGATTGGACCAGATTAACAGCCCCAATCTGGGAACTCATATTATATAAGATCCACCTGGCTGCCCTCATTACAATCACCATCTCCCTCCCACCCTGAGTCTGAGGACATAGGCCGGTTCTTTTATCTTATAGCTCCTCCTGGGGTGTTTCAGTGCCGGGTCAGATTCTTCCAGCTCTGTTGACAACACACAGGAGCTTGCCTCTTGTGCCCAGACTGTCTCAGAAGAAGTTCATTCTCTTCTTCAGACGACAAAGACATTGAGGAGGAGAAAGTGAGGACTGCAGATGCTGGAGATCAGAGCTTAAAAATGTGTTTCTGGAAATGCACAGTAGGTCAGGAAGCATCAAAGGAACAGGAGAATTGACCTTTTGGGCATAAGCGAAGGGCTTATGCCCAAAATGTCGATTCTCCTGGTCTTTTGATGCTGCCTGACCTGCTGCGCTTTTCCAGCAACACATTTTTAGGCAAAGACATTGAGGCAGCAACATCCACCGTGTCCATCTCAGATTTTGCGGGATATTCAAAGTTTGATGGAGAGGGAGAACCCACGGGTTCCAGAACAGTTGGAAAGGCTGTCAAGGAGCCAGGCACATTTTGTTCCTGCACCATTTGCGAGTTTGCAACTTTTGTACAGTCCATGTGCTTGTTCAGAACCATTGCATCGACCAGAACTTTATACGTCACTGGACCTGACCTTGCATTGACCATACCTCTGCACCATGCAGAGCCATTCCTGTGGTTCTTACACCAAACTTACTCCCCTGAAGTAAACTGTGTCTCTTGCTTAGTTAAAAATAACACAACACCAGGTTATCGGCCAACAGGTTTATTTGTAAGTACAAGCCTTTGGTAGCTACCTGATGAAGGAGCAGCGCTCCAAAAGCTGGTGCTTCCAAATAAACCTGTTAGACCGATAACCTGGTGTTGTGTGATTTTTAACTTTGTACACCCCAGTCCAACACTGGCTCCTTCACATCATCTCCTGCTTAGTGAAGGCTTGTGTCCGGCATTGGTATTCCTGATGGCATTTCACCCTCACTGCCCAAGTCTGGGAGGATCAGATTGAACCTAGTGCGGAGTCTTCTGTCTGTTAGCAACTCTGTTGAAGCTATCACTGCTATTGCACGAGGGGTGGTTCTATAATCAAATAGGAACTGGGACAGTTTGGTCTCTAGCGAAGCTGTCGGCTGTTTCTTTAAGGCTGTCTTCAAAGATTGTGCTGCTCTTTCTGCCAGAGAATTGGATGATGGATGGTAAGGAGATGTCCTTTTGTGATGAATACCATTTGATTTTAGGAAATGCTCAAACTCCCTGCTGGTAAATGACGTTCTATCATCTGTGACCAACACTTGCAGGAGTCTGTGTATTGCAAAAGGTGTGCGCAGTTTTCTGTCATCGATCCTATGTTTGATGAATGGATGCTATGCATTCCCAGCCACTTTGATCGGGTGTCCATAATGACTAAGTACATTGAGCCCATGAAAGGACCTACATAGTCAACCTGTAACTGAGACCAGAGTTTACTCAGCCATTCCCATGAATGTGGGTGTGCTGGTAGTAATTTTTGTCCTTGCTGGCACTCTGGGCACTGCCCCACCAGTGTGACTTTGTCTGCATCCAGTCCTGTACCAGGTGTAACTTCTCACCAGCATCTTCATTTTGGAGACCCCCTGGCTGACCCCGATGGAGTTCAGCTTGTATCTGGCCGTGACCTTTGCTCAGGACAATCACTCTTGCTCCTCATAATAATATTCCATCCTCAACTGTGATCTGGTCTCTTCGGGTCCAAAATGGTTTCAGTTCTGGATGTGATGGCCCTTTGGTTTCCCCCATCAACACCAGCTGTTTCAGTTTTGCCAGGACCAGATCTTGCTGCTCTCAAAGTCTAATATTGTCAGCTCTGACTGGAAGTGGGTCAAGAAAGTTTAAAACCAATGATGGTACACTGAGGGCGTAACTACCAGTGGGAGGCAGCTCATTGCACCTGCATTTGCTACTTGGCCTCCCGAACTGTGTTCCAATTTGTAATTAGACGCACTTAGTTTTGAACCCACCACTGAGTTAGGCCTGAAGCTATGGCTGCACGGCCATGTCCTCAATAAATGGACCCAGCAGGGATTTGTACTCCATTCAATGCTGTGTGATCAAACAGTGAAGGGGAGGGCAGGGATTAAATCAAAATAGAGTTGGGGGTGGGGGTGGGAATAATGCACTCCACTCCCTGCGGCGCCCACCTTTCCCTGAACAACTCCAGGGTGTTGGTGGACACCGCATGCTCCTTCTCCAGGGACACCCAGGCTCTGGCACACGCTCCTGTTTCTTTTTTTAATTCTTTTTTCTTCTAGAGCCAGCTTTCATAGTGAATTGAATGGCACTCTTGTTTATTTCTCTTTTTTTTACTCCTTTTTTTTATTACCCCCACACTACCGCCTAACTGCGGTAGTACTTATATTTTCCCCCCCGCACCCATGTTGTGTGTGTGCAGGTGTGAGACACAGTGAGAGACACAAGGTGCACGAATCTTTATTCAAATTTCCACCACCAGGAAGAAAGGAAACACCCGAGTGGCCTGTGACGAGCAGTGCCCTTCTTTGTTGTCCCCAAACTCTGCATGAGAAAGCAATACATTTCATATCACTGCAGGCACAAGCTGTATCTTGCTCCACAACAGTATGTGGCAGGAAAGAAGATTGATGAACACTAGCTCTCAAGCAAAGTTTTTTTCAAAGTAACCTTAATTCCAAAAGAGTTGTTGCTTGTGCCATGTGCAAGGCCAGTGGTCCCTGGATGGCATCTCTGAAGGTTTGAAGCAAATAAAATATGTTTAGAAATGCTTTGAATGTTGGAACAAACAGATTCGTTCCTTTATTTGTTGGGATTAAAGCAAGTTAACATACCTGAGTGAAGCCAATACAATCATAGAACCCCTACAGGGTGGAAATAGGCCATTTGGCCCAAAAAGTCTACCCCCCCACCCCAAACAGTATTCCACTTAAACTCATCCCCCTATATTATGCCCCTAACCTACAATTTCCTGAAAACTATGGAGCAATTTAGCATAGCCAAAACACCTAACCTGCACATCTTTGGATTGTGGGAGGAAATGGGAGCATCGAGAGGAAACCCACGCAGATTTGGGGAGAACCCATTTGGCCCAACAAGTCTACACCGCTACCCCCCACCCCGAACAGTATTCTACTCAAACCCATCCCTCTACATTATGCCTCTAACCTACACATCCCTGAAAACTATGGAGCAATTTAGCATGGCCAATTCACCTAACCTGCACATCTTTGGATTGTGGGAGGAAACGGGAGCATTGAGAGGAAACCCACGCAGATACGGGGAGAATGTGCAAACTCCACACAGACATTTGCCGAGGCTGGAATCAAACCTGACTCCCTGGTGCTGTGAGGCAGCGTTGTTAACCACTGAGCCATCTCAGAGAGGGCTAAGATGGAAAAGCTTCCATCTATTACCTAAAAGTAAAACAAAAAAACTGAGGGATGCTGGAGATCCGAAACAAAGTCAGAGATTGCTGGTGAAACTCAGCAGGACTGTCGAGTCACCAGACTCGAAATGTTAAATCCGCTTTTGTCCCATAAATGCTGGCAGATCTGCAGAGTTTCTCCAGCAATTTCACAGCCCAGTCCATCAGGCAAACCAACCTTCCATCCATGGACTTCCATCTACACTTCTCACTGCCTCGGAAAGGCAGCCAACATCATGAGAGAGCGCTCCTAACCCAGTTATAAACCCTTCCATCAGGCAGAAGATACCAAAGCTTAAACACCGGCTCAAGGACATGTTTGTCCCCGCTGTTATTATACTCCTGAAAGGAACTCTCAAATTTCAAATCTAATGTTGATCTTGCTCAAATGGAATGAGCTGCTAGAGGACGTTGTGGAGGCTGGTACAACTGCAACATTTAAAAGGCATCTGGATGGATATATGAATAGGAAGGTTTGGAGGGATATGGGCAGGGTGCTGGCAGGTGGGACCAGATTGGGTTGGGATATCTGGTCGGTGTGTATGGGTTGGACCGAAGGGTCTGTTTCCATGCTGTACATCTCTATGACTCTTTGTGCACCTTACCTACAGCTGCTGTCGCTCTGTTCAATCACCCTCTAATCTTTATAAGCTGTGATCTGACTGTATTGCACCCAAATCAAAACTTTTCACTGTACCTAGGTACATGCGACAATAATAAATCAAATCAAATAGCAGCTTCTGAAAGGAGTTTTTTGAACTGATCTCAACTGATGCGTGGGAATCATGGATTCAGGGGAAGGAGCAGGAGAGTTCGAGGGAAACCTAGTGGATGATTGGAATTGTGGACCTCGCTTCCTATTCGGATGGCAGAGGCGGTAACCCTCATCCTATTTAAAAAGTACTCGGATGTCAAGCAGGAGTGATGCAAGCTATAGGGCTGTAAACAAAGAACTAAAAAGTGGGTTTAGACTGGATGGTTACTCATTGGTTGGCATGGTGCCACTGACCAGTTTTACATTTTTATTTCTTTAATGTAATAGGTGGGCTGTATTTACATTCCTCATTGTTCTTAGAATCCAATTTCTATCCGGTTCCTATTCAGGCACTCAGTGTGGAGCTCGTGACCTCAAGGATTAGTTAAAGGTGTTGGCGTTTTTTGCATATTCTCTGCCACTGTACCCAGTGTGAAAGGTAGTGAATCTGAATACAGCAGATACACAGTTATATCAATGAAATCAAAACATTTCTATTCAGCTCTGCAAAATGCGAGCTGCTTTGTGAAACATTTTCTATTGAAGACACTGATGACTATTACTTGGGAAAGAATTTTACTTAACACTTTTAAATAACATTGTTCAGCCAATTCATACAAAATAAAGAGGCACAAATGCTGAAAAGAAATAATTCAGGCACATTTAAGAGAGAATACACAAGGGACAACAGAATATACGCATGTGCTGTTGGGACTTTTCTTTATTCAGTCATGGTGTCACAAGCATTCTTTGCCCCAAGGGCAGTGAGGAGTTCACCACATTGCCATGGATCTGGAGTCACATGTAGGCCAGACCAGGCAGGTTCTGGCAGATTTTCCTTTCCAAAAGAACATTAGAGAAACAAAAGGGTTTTTATCCTGACAATAGTTTTATGAACATTATGATTTCCCAAATTATTATTGATTTCAAATTCCATCATTAGCCATGCCAGAGTTCAGGCCCAGGCCCCCATGTTATTACCTGGGTCTCTAGATTAATAATCTAGCAATAATACCACTAGGCCATTATCTACATCTAATTGATTAGATTCCCTACAGTATGGAAACAGGCCCTTTGGCCCAACAAGTCCACACCAACCCTCTGAAGAGTAACCCACCCAGACCCATTCTCCTGCCCTATACTTTTCCCTGACTAATTTACCTAACACTACGGGCAATTTAGCACTGCCAGTTCACCTGGATTATGGGAGGAAATCGGAGCACTCGGAGGAAACCCACACAGACACGGCGAGAGTGTGCAAACTCCACACAGACAGTCGCCCGAGGTTGGAATCGAACCTGGGGCCCTGGCGCAGTAATTGACTGAAAAAAGAAAGGAGTAGGATCATGTGGAGCATAAACACTGCCATAGACTTGTTGGACTGAATGGCTTCTTCCTGTGCTGTAAAAAATGCAAGGGCCATCCTCTGGAATTCTCTCATTCCACCTGACCACGTACCTCCACATGGAAAAATATCTGTAAAACTTAACCTCTTTCATTATTCTTTTAACTACATTCTCTAGTTTTATTCCTACTCTTGCTCTGGTCCGGCTTCAACCAGTTCACCAAACTTCAGAAAACATTGCAATATTAGGAATCATTGAATCTTTACAGCATAGAAACTGGCCATTCTGCCCATCAAGTCCACACCAACCCTCTGAAGAGCATCCCACCTAGACCCATCCTTCTACCTTATCCCTGTAACCCTACCTTTCCGATGGCCAATCCACCTAAACTGCATATCCCTGAACACTATGCGGCAAATTAGTGTGGCCAATCCACCTAACCTACATACCTTTGGACTGTGAGAGGAAACCAGAGCACCTGGAGGGAGCCCCCACAGATATGAGGAGAAATTCACACAGACTGTCACCCGAGGCTGGAACTGAACTCAGATCAAAACTGTGCCACCAAGGAAGGTTGAAAAGATAAAGAATAAAAGTCCAATGTGTTTAGTGTCCTGACAGGAAGGTCAGTAATGGAAAGTACACTGGACTCTTTGAAGAAACAGCAGATGAGAAGATGGTAAAACAAGTTGCTATGTTGGGAGATTTGTAAAACTGCGAATCATAAACTTGTCTTCCACTTCTAATGGGTTATTGACTGAAAACATTTTGCAAAACGTTATACATTTACTGAAATGAAATATCAGCTCCAAATTGGGTACAGAGTAAAGCCATGTAAGTTATAATGAAGGCATTAAAGATCCTTTGATATATCACATCATGGGGCTTGAAAGGGAATTGACCTCAGAGTGAACTTATACCAACGGAGAGAATGAAAATGAGGAACCTTATTTTAAATTTAACACTTGAAGAATGTAGCTCATTCTACTTTCACTTGCCACTCTAGAACAAACTTCTGGAGATGGGTTCTAACTTTGATTTATGTGCAATGGGCTGCACCACTCATTTTCCACCATCACCCCATCCTATCGTCTCAGCTCGATGACTCACGTTGAATCAGTGGTGGGGGGGGTGGGTGTGTTTGGAAGAAGTGGGAAGCTCTGCATCTAATTGCGTACCTCATAGAATCCCTACAGTGTAGAAGCAGGCCATTTGGCCCAAGTCCACACTGATTCTTTGAAGAGTATCCCACCCAGACCCATTCCACTACCCGATCGCTCTACATTTCCCCAGAACGACCAACCTACCCTACACATCCCTGAACACTATAGGCAATTAGATTAGATTATTTACAGTGTGGAAACAGGCTCTTCAGCCCAACAAGTCCACACCAGCCCTCCGCAGAGCAACTCACCCAGACCCATACCCCTACATTTACCTCTTCATCCAACACTATGGGCAATTTAGCATGGCCAATTCACCTAACCTGCACATCTTTGGACTGTGGGAGGAAACTGGAGCACCCAGAGGAAACCCACGCAGACATAGGGAGAATGTGCAAACTCCACACAGACAGTTGCCCGAGGCAGGAATTGAACCCAGGTCTCTGGCGCTGTGAGGCAGCAGTGCTAACCACTGAGCCATCGTGCTGCCCATTGACGCCTGGATATCCTGAAGTAGAGGAGTTATAATCTCCTAAACTCCTCCACATCTGTGATCTCTAACTCTTCTTGACCCTACGAGCTCACCTATCCTTGTCAATCTGGAGGACTGTCAAATGGGATGTTTGCTGAGAGAATTGGGCTGTGTCTGGTGGATTGTACCATGCTTTATGAGACGTCTGGCTTTGGGCAAGATTTTATGATCACACCACTGTGATTTCCAGATTATTATTGAATTAAGATTCCACTGTGACAGGATTCTAACCCAGGCCCGCAGAACATTACTGTGGGGAAAAAGAAATCTCCGTGGAAAACTGGGCATTTAAGATTGACCCCTTCAGAGGTCAGACTGAAAGCTTTTGGCCTTTACTTTGTTCTTCTATCAGTAAAAGGGAAGAAACAGGAGGACTTGGGATGAATAACGGCCTTCACAATTTCATTGTGCAACTTGGTAACAGGCTGAATAAATCCGAGGTCTCTAAAATGGAGCGGCGTGAATAATTAATGACTGTGTAATAGCTCTTTCTGGCTTGAGAACATAAAAGGAACATTTGCTTTCTCTTCTCAGCCCTAGTTTGAATGGGCAAATGGATGAGAGGGTAATAATGACTAGAAGGAATTAGCGTTGCCAATCTATTATGCTTTCTTAATTCGCTGTTTGCCATTATCGTCATGGATATGTCAGAAGCCATCTCGTAAACAAGACAGCCTCATTTACAATGTAAAGGAACACTGTTGGTTAGCTCACCCGGTCTGCAAGGATTACTGCTGTTCACAGGGACAGGTGGAGGTGGCTGCTCACCTTGTGTTCTACAAGGGGCTGGTTAGTCAGTTGGACACCTGGTCTACAATGCAGAGCAACGCCAACAAGCATGGGTTCAATTGCCACACAAACTGAGGTAACCAGCAAGGCTCCCACTCAACTACTCCCCTAGCCTCTGGTGTGGTGACCCTCCATATCTCTCTCATGAGAGAGCAGTCCTCTGGTACTGGGGAAACTTTAACTTTTCCAGATATGGTTTTTGAAGGTCGTATTTCACTGATAGGATACGATTGGAAAATGTGCTTGAAAAGAAATGAAAGTCTGGAATTAAGAGTCTAATGATGGCAGAGAAGCCATTATTGATTGTTGGAAAAAACCCACCTGGTTCACTAATGTCTTTTAGAGAAGGAAACTCACCTGGTCTGGCATACATGTGAGTCCAGACCCACAGCAATGTGGTTGTCTCTTGACTGCCTTCTGGGTAATTAGGGTTGGACATCAAATGCTGCCTCATTCTGTGAATGAACTTAAAAAAAAAGTGAAACATTTGTAGGAATCTACTGAGAGGGCAGCCCTGTGGTCCAGTTAGGCTACGGAGACTTTACTTTTACAGGTAATTGTTGGCAAAATAAACACAACAACTTAGTGTTCAGAATGACTCCTTGGGATACCCAGCCATTCCTTATAAATCAAACCTTCCATACCCAGCTACATCTTGGTAATGCTCTTCTGATTACTAACTTAAACTTAAACTTCCTTTCTAACTTTAATAATATCCTTCCTGTAACTGGACAATCCGAACTGGATGCAGTACTCCAGAAGGGGGCCTCATTAATAGCCTATACAACCTCAACATGATGTCCCAACACCTGTACGCAAAGGACTGAGCGATGAAAGCAAACGTGCTGAAAGTTTTTCAAACCACCCTGTCTGTATGTGATACAAACTTCGAAGAATTATGTACCCAGGCCATTAGGTTCTTCTGTTCCTGGGTTATTAATTGCATATGTCCTGCCTCTGTTGTACTACAGTCACATTTATCCAGGTTGAAGTCCATCTGTTGTTTTTCAGCTCATTGACCTATTTGATCAAGATCCCTTTGATCTTTGGTCTGAAATCATATCACCGAGAGGAAACCTACACAGACTCAGGGAAAATGTTCAAACGCCAGACAGAAAATCACCCGAGAGTGGAATCGAACCCAAGTCCCTGGCGCTGTGCGGCAGCATTGCGAACCACTGAGCAACCATGCCATTCTAGTTGGCAGGTATGGATAGTGATGGTACATGTGCCAATTTCTTTCCATCCCCAAGGTTGACCAGGAATCTCTTCTACTTTTACCATCTGTCAATGGTGTGTGTTGGAAGGATTTGCAAGTCATTATTTATTTGGCTTTGTTATGAACACACCTTCCTCATCCATTAAGACCAGGGGCAGGATTCTGAGCCCACAGCTTCTGGCTTTGTGACAGGAACACTGCTCACTGCCCCCTGCACAACCTCCATGTCAATCAGACATAAACACTCCAAACTAAGAATGAAGAAAATCTTCAGGTCTGCTTGGAGACCAGAGTTGAGGGATTGTAGTTTCTCCTTGTTGCTGGGTGGAGGTGATTAGATTAGATTAGATTACTTACAGTGTGGAAACAGGCCCTTCGGCCCAACAAGTCCACACCGACCCGCCGAAGCGCAACCCACCCATACCCCTACATTTACCCCTTACCTAACACTACGAGCAATTTAGCATGGCCAATTCACCTGACCCGCACATCTTTGGACTGTGGGAGGAAACCGGAGCACCCGGAGGAAACCCACGCAGACACGGGGAGAACGTGCAAACTCCACACAGTCAGTCACCTGAGTCGGGAATTGAACCCGGGTCTCAGGCACTGTGAGGTAGCAGTGCTTACCACTGTGCCACAATGCCGCCCATGTTGTAGATACAGGAGGAGGTGGAATTGTGGATAACGCCAAGATGTTTGTGAGAGCAGCAGACAAGTGAGAGGGCATAAATTTCTGAAGTTTTGTAATCAATATTATGAAACAGGAATCCTGCAGATTTGTCATTTTTAAAACCTCTGTATGAGCACAGAACAAACGTTACCATCTTTAAGGTTTGTTCTCAGTGATGTTGACTTTACCTCATTTATTGTCATCCCTCGAAAAGATCTTCTCTGAATTGTTTGGACAATCCTATGACTTTTTTGCCCAGGGATGTGCACCTTAGGTGGATTGGCCACATTAAATTGCCTATAGTGCCCAGGGATGCACGGATTAGGTGGATTGGCAACATAAAACTGCCCCTAGTGCCCAGGGATGTGCAGGTTAGGTTGGTTAATTGTGGGAAATGCAGGGTTACAGGGATAGCGTAGGGGGGGTGGGATGCTCTTTAGAGGGTCAGTGTGACTCGATGGACCAAATGGCCTGCTTCCACATTGTAGGGGCTTCTATGATTCATTCAAAGGGCAATAGGTGTAACATTGAGTCTCGAACAAGAAAAGGATAAGAAATCCCCTTGTCTGAGGCGCCTTCTGAGCCAGATTTAGACATTCAACTCTAGGGGTTCGATGACCTCAACCCCATGTAACCAGCATCATTTTCCCTGTTTGGGAAAGCAAAGCTGCAGAACTTTTCAGGAAAGCCACGTTGAGTCTTGACCTGATTTCGACATGCCTGCAGTGAAAGAGAGACTTGCACTTACATAGCGACACTCAATACCTCAGGTCATCCCGAAATGTTTCAGGCTCACAAGGAACTTTTGAAACGCGGCGCGAGATAAAGAGTGCAGGGGCTGAACAGTGCACAGCATGAATCCACAACCAGCAAAAAAATGACCGGTATGTTTGTTTTTTTGTTTTAGACATTTAGTGAAGGGGTATGCATTGTCTCGGATAACAGAGAGATGTCTCTTTGCTCTTGAAAGCACTCCATGGCTGCTTACATCTGACTGAGAGGCAAGGCATGGCCTTGGTGTAGCATCTCATCGTCGATAAAGTGTGGCATTGGAAAAAGCACAGCAGGTCAGGCAGCATCTGAGGAGCAGGAGAGTCAACGTTTCAGGCTTAACTCTGCATCAGTACCGGATAAAAGGTTAAGTCTGAAACATTGACTCTCCTGCCCCTCAGATGCTGCTATGCTTTTTCCAGCGCCACACTTTATCAGTTCTGACTTCTCCAGCATCTGCAGCCCTCGCTATCTCCTAGTAACATCTCACTGAAAAGGCAGCACTGCCAACAGTGCAACACTCTCTCAGTACCCACTGCCAGTCCAGAGATAACATTAGCCCACTCCTTCATCCACTTTTGGAGTGACAATTAAAACTGGAGAGGCATATCGCAAGTTTTATACAAATTCAAATGCCATCCAGCAATTTAAATGATCTGCTGGAGACATTTTAGATCTTGAAATTAGTCAAGCTGTTATTGGTTTTATATTTTTATCTCAAAATGTTCGCCAAATAATAAAATTGACAATTACGAATGAAGTGGGTTTCAGTTATCATTAATGCATAGTTATTTTTCCAAAGGCAATGGGTGTTAATCTATGAAAAGTTTATGGCTCATTAGATTAGGTTTAGGAAATTACATATATAAATATTTAATCTAACTCTGTGCCCATTGTTCATAATCTCAATTAGAATAGATGCTTTTGTTGCTTTCTTTTAAATAGAAATGTTCGCTAAATTATGAGATGTTTCTTTAAGTTAGGTGAGTTAAATTCTGGTAGCCGTCTTTTCTCAGGTCTGTAAATAGTATATCTGATCAGCTGCCTGAAGTTCTCAGGCTTTCAAACCTATCTTCAAAATGTATACAGATGAAATGAATAATTGAAGAAACATGATTGTAAAAATACTTATTAGCATATGAAGACCAAGTCTAACTAGCCCTTATTTCCAATTCAAAATCATGTTCATATGTTAATCTTATGAAACTCCATTGACTCATTGTAAAATTTGATGAATTATTCCCACTTAAGAAGGGAATTGTGAAGATTTAGTTGTTGATGTGTGTTTGTAATGTCTATTATCTAATATTTTTTATCTAATATTGTGTGAAGCTCAAGCCACATACTTCAGTTGCCAAGGCAACCAGAAATATGACTGGCTTTTTAGCTCTTGGCTTATTTTAATCTGTCGGTTTTGAACTCCCTTTTCCAAGGAAGCAGGTGCCACAACATGCAAAGCCCTGTGATTTTTATTTTAAAAATTCACTCACAGGATGTGGGCATCGCAGGCTGGCCAGCATTTATAGTCTGAGCTGAGGTGCCACTGCCCTGATTGGCTGGCTAGATTATTTCAGAAGGCAGTTGAGAGCCAATCTCATTGCTGGGGACTGGAGTCACATGTAGGTCAGACCAGATAGGGATGGCAGATTCCCTTCCCTCAAGGACATGAGTGAACCAGATGGGTTTTCCTTCTCCAACAATCAGCAATGATTTCACAGTCATTCCTGCATTCTTAATTCCAGATTTGCTGCTTTTTTTTTACAAAGATGAACTTAAATTCCATCATCTGTCGTGTCAAGATTCAAACCTATGTTCCCAGGAAGTAACTGAGTTTCTGGATTAATTATAGGGTCATAGAGTCATAGAGATGTACAGCACAGAAACAGACCCTTTGGTCTAATTTGCCTATGCCGACCAGATATCCCTAGTCCCATTTGCCAGCAGTTAGCCCATATCCCTCTAAACCCTTCCTATTCATGTACCCATCTGGATGCCTTTTAAATGCTGGAATTGTACCAGCCCCCACCAGTCCCTTTGGCAGCTCATTCCATACACACACTACCTTCTGCATAAAAACGTTGTACCTTAGGTTTCTTTTCAATCTTTCCCCTCTCACCCTAAACCTATGCCTCTAGTTCTGGACTCCCCCACTCCTGGAAAAGACCTTGTCTATTTACTCTATCCACACCCCTCATGATTTTGTAAACCACTATAAGGTCACCCTTACTCTCCAATGCTCCAGAGAAAATAACTATTCAGCTTCCCCACAACAGCTTAATACCTCTAACTCTGGCAACATTATTGTAAATCTTTTCTGATTCATTTCAAGTTTCACAGCATCCTTCTGATCAGAGGGAGACCAGAATTGCACACAATATTCCAATAGTGGCCAAACCAATGTCCTGCACAACCACAACATCACCTCCCAACTCTTCTACTCAATGCTCTGACCAATAAAGGAAAGCATACCACATGCCTTCTTCACTATCCTATCTACCTGCAACTCCACTTTCAAGGAACAATGAACCTGCACTCCAAGGTCTCTTTGTTCAGTAACACTCCCCAGGACCTTACCTTTAAGTGTATAAGTCCTGACCTGATTTGCCTTTCCAAAATGCAGCACCTCACATTTCTCTGATTTAAACTCCATCTGCCACTCCTCAGCCCATTGGCCCACCTGATCAAAATCTAATTGTACTCTTTGCTGTCCACTACATCTCCAATTTTGGTGTCATCTACAAACTTGCTAACTATATCTCCTATGTTCACATCCAAATCATTGAAATAAATAATGAAAAGCAGTAGACTCAGCACCAACCTGAGGGAAAAGCCTATACAAGGCCTCATAACTGGAGTGATGTGTATAGTTTCCATTTCTTTATTTTGAAAAGAATATAAAGGCGGTCAATGGAGGACCCTTCCCTTCTCACTGGAAGACCCCAAACCCCTTGGTATTTACTCCCGGTAATCCTGCTCATCACTCAGAAATGTACCTGCACAGTGGAGCATCCTGGCAAAAGTGAGGACCACAGATGCTGGAAACCAGAGTTTAGATCAGAATGGTGCTGGAAAGGCACAGGAGGTCAGGCAGCATCCGAGGAGCAGGAAAATCGACGTTTCCGGCAAAAGCCCTTCATCAGGAATATTGCCTGCTCCAGGGTGGATGCAGTTTGGAGCAGGCAACTCTAGGGGGCAGCACCGTATTCCTTAAAGGGGCAGAAGTCATGATCAGAGGCAGCAAGTTCTGTTTGAGCATCATAAAATTCAGTCAACTATTCCGTGACTGTCCAATTTAACCCCCCAAAACCCTAATCTGTTCAAAATGAGCAGCAAATTGATGCAAATGTTGAGCTGATGTACACCAACTTCCATGCATGCTACACAATTGTCAGATAATGGTCTTCTCCAGCAGGTGAGAACTTAACTGTCTTTCCTTAATATTCAGGGGCAAAACCATCACCACTTTCAACAGCACAGAGGTTAATATTGACCAGAAAAGAAACTGGACCAATCATACAAATACACAGATGCAAGAGGAAGGACAGAGGCTGAGAATTCTGTGTCAATTAACTCAGACCCTCACCCTCCAAAGTCTGTCCACAAAACACGTGTCTGGAGTGTGATGGATTACTCTCCATTTGGGAAGATAGATGCAGCGCCATCCAGGACAAAGCAACGCGCTTGATTGGCACCACATCGGCAAGCAATCATATCCTCTGTAACTGATGCACTATAGCAGCAATTTGTACCATCTACAAGTTACAGTTCACCACCATCATCATCATCGTCGTTCCCTCACAGATGAGGATGGCTCTCTCCCACTCTTGGGGTGAGTCTGTTGGTGGCTGTACAGACCCAATTCAGCTACCCAGGCTCTGTTACACATGGGCAGATGGTGGTCGTCGGAAGGAGGTGGGTGGGGTGTTGGTGTGGCAGTGCACCTCTTACACTGTTTCCCCCCGGATTCCGCTTTTTCCCCGATGGTGAGTCTTGAGGAGCTCAATGCCTTCCCAGATGCTTCTCCCCCACTTTGGGATGGTCTGGGGCCAGTGATTCCCAGGTGACTGTGAGAATGCTGCTCTTGCCCAGTGAGGCCTTGAGGGTATCCCTGAGGTACTTTCTCTGTCCCACCTGAGGGTGGCCTGCATTTCGGAGTTGTGAGTAGAGCACTGGTGCAGGCAGTCTCATGTCGATCATTGGGACGTAGTGCTCAGCCCATCACAGCCAATTGAAAGGTGGGTGTTGTATCAGTGCCTCGATGCTAGGGATGTTGGCCTGGTCATAGACGCTGGTGTTGGTGCATCCCAGAGGATTGGACGGATTTTCCACAGGCACTGTTAGTGGGACTCCTTCAGTGCCTTGAGGTGTCTGCTGTAGACAGGCTATGACAGCTTACCAAGCCTCCTTCAACTTTACCTTCCAAATCTATAACCTCCACCACCTGGAAGATAAGAGCAGTAGGCGCATGGGAACACCAGCGTCTACTTGGAAGTTCCCCTCGAAGCCAAAGCCCATTCTAATTTCAACTCTATCTCTGTTGCTTCACTGTTGCTGTGTTAAGACACTAAACTCCTTTCCACTAAACTGCTGCAGGTGTATAACACCACATGGACTGCAGCAGTTCGAGCAGGTCACTCACCACACCTTCTCCAGAGTCACAAGTGAGAATAGACAATAGGTGCAGGAGCAGGCCATTCTGCCCTTCGAGCCTGCATCACCATTCAATATGATCATGGCTGATCATCCTTAATCAGTATCCTGTTCCTGCCTTTTCTCCATAACCCTTGATTCCACTGTCCTTGAGAGCTCTATCCAACTCTTTCTTAAATGAATCCAGAGACTGGGCCTCCACTGCCCTCTGGGGCAGAGCATTCCACACAGCCACCACTCTCTGGGTGAAGACATTTCTCCTCATCTCTGTCCTAAATGGTCTACCCCATATTTTTAAGCTGTGTCCTCTGGTTTGGCACTCACCCATCAGCAGAAACATGTTTCCTGCTGCCAAAGTGTCCAAACCTTTAGTAATCCTAAATGTCTCAACAGATTCCCTCTCAGTCTTCTAAACTCAAGGGTATACAAGTCCAGTCGCGCCAGTCTTTCAGCGTAAGGTAATCCCGCCATTCCAGGAATTGACCTCGTGAACCTACGCTGCACTCCCTCAATAGCCAGAATGTCTTTCCTCAAATTTGGAGACCAGAACTGCACACAGTACTCCAGGTGTGGTCTCACCAGGGCCCTGTTCAGCTGCAGAAGAACCTTCTTGCTTCTATACTCAATCCCTCTTGTTATGAAGGTCAGCATGCTATTAGCCTTCTTCACTACCTGCTGTACTTGCATGCTTACCTTCATTGACTGGTGTACAAGAACACTCAGATCTCTCTGTACTGCCCCTTTACCTAAATTGATTCCATTTAGATAGTAATCTGCCTTCCTGTTCTTGCCACCAAAGTGAATAACCATACATCTATCCACATTAAACTGCATCTGCCATGCATTTGACCACTCACCTAACTTGTCCAGGTCACCCTGTAATCTCCTAACATCCTCATCACATTTCACCCCGCCACCCAGCTTAGTATCATCAGCAAATTTGCTAATGTTATTGCTAATACCATCTTCTATATCATTGACATATATTGTAAAAAGCTGCGGTCCTAGTACTGATCACTGCGGTACCCCACTGGTCACTGTCTGCCATTCCAAAATAGAGCCGTTTATCACTACCCTTTGTTTCCTATCAGCCAACCAACTTTCAATCCAAGTTAGTACTTTGTCCCCAACTCCTTGCACCCTAATTTTGCTCACTAACCTCCTATGTGGGACTTTATCAAAAGCTTTCTGAAAGTTCAGGTACACCACATCTACTGGATCTCCCTCATCCATCTTTAGAGTTACATCCTCAAAATATTCCAGAAGATTAGTCAAGCATGATTTCCCCTTCACAAATCCATGCTGACTCTGACCTATCCTGTTACTATCCAGATGTGCCGTAATCTCATCCTTTATAATAGACTCCAGCATCTTTCCCACCATTGAGGTCAGACTAACTGGTCTATAATTTCCTGCTTTCTCTCTCCCACCTTTCTCAAAAAGTGGTACAACACTAGCCACCCTCCTGTCTGCAGGAACTGATCCCGAAACCCGAGTGATTAGTGATGGCAATAAATGGCAGTTTTTCCAGTGAGGATCACATCCTTTGAGAGAATAAGGAAAATAATAGAATGTTGACTCCATTATTATGAAGATAAATCACATTTTAAAAAATTTCAATGTTTGTCAAAAGGATTGTCGAAAATGATTCTTTTGAAAAGTTTGAAGAGATACTTGAGCTTTGCAGTGATCAAGAGTTGGGTCTTATTGACTGTAATATCCCTGATTGGGGTTGTTAACCTAGGCCAATCAGAGAGCCCTGGCTAAAGGGGAAGGGCTGTCCTAGAGGTGGCCAGAAGGTGTGCCAGGACAGCCTACTGGCCGGATGGTGCACCAGGGTGGGTGAGAGCCCATTGGTACGTAGGGGCAGACCGAGAGCCAGAAGGCGGGTAGCCATCCTCAGTGCTGTCACCCCGGGCAGGGACTGGGGCGGGCTGCCCCAGAGGCAGTCGAAAGGTGCTGAGGGTGGTTAGTGAAGCCGGAAGGTGGGTAGGCCGTCCTCAGTGCTGTCACCCCGGGAGGGTACCGTGGCGGGCTGTCCTAGAGGTGGTTGAAAGGTGTGTCAGGGTGGACCGAGAACTGGAAGGTGGATAAGGGTGGGCTGTCTTAGAGTGGTTGGAAGGTGGGAGGGGCGGGGGCTTGCTAGGTCTGTATTGTCTGCACTTTTTTATGTAACAGTATTGTCTAATGTACAAATGTCATTGTCACTGTCTTGTCATATGTGGAACTGGGATTTGAGGTTTGTCCTCATCTCCCTGTAAAATGGTTGAATGGTTGTGTTTGGGGCCTAGCTTTGCTGCTCCTCTCCCTTGTAAAATTGCTGTCTCTTGTGTACAGCTGTAAATGTTTTTTGTAATTTGTTTAATAAAATTAAAAAAAACACAGGGGACTTGCCCTCTTCTGCAGTTATGTCATGCGGTCTCCACCAACACCTCTGAGCTGTTCAGGAAGAGATGG